>NC_080701.1:34072140-34772893 GCF_030445035.2 Dasypus novemcinctus | reverse complement strand
ATGTTCCACAAGATCATGCAATGATGGTTATAGGACATGCTAAATTACACCAAAATAGTATTAAAGTCTATAGGCTAAAATATAAACCATAATGTAAAACAAAATGTAACTAAAAATTTAGAAAATTGTACAATATGAAATATAAACCATAATGTAAAACAAAAGGTAACTAAAAATTTAGAAAATTGTACAATATGAAATATAAACCATAATGTAAAACAAAAGGTAACTAAAAATTTAGAAAATTGTACAATATGAAATATAAACCATAATGTAAAACAAAATGGAACCATGTTTGATAACTATGTTTCAATAACTGTACATCAGCTACAGCAAATATAACATGAACATTTAAAAAGATCATTGCTGGGGAAGGGGGGAAAAGTTTGATTTTGGATATATGGGGTCCTTCTATATTGTGTATATGAATGACTGTGATATAAAATATTTCTGAAGACAAAATTAAAAATTAGGAAAAAAAGAAAGGATGTAGACACAGAAAAAAAATGAAAGTAACTGCCTTGCCACTCTACATACAGGGCAACACCTATTACAGTGAGGAAAGGCAAAATGTCAAAAATAAATCTTTATACTATATTTCATTTTTTAATATCCCAATTTATTTTTACTTTATTTTAGTTTTTCTAAATCTGTACATATTCTATTTCTAATCTTTAAACCCATCATTATATCTCATTTTCCTATTAATTGAATTTGACAATATATTAGGCTTCATTTTTGAAGAAGTTTTGGATTACAGAAAGGTTCACCTCTGGCAGGGGAGGAACACTGGTGTGGAGTGTTATTGATGGGGGACACATGGTTGGGAGGGAGTTCTCCAGGGAATGTATATACAGTACATAAATATGTTCAGATATATGTTGGGTAGTTTCATAGTAGTTACAGTTACAAATGAAAACTGAGGTAGTGCTGAGTTCCTACTCTGGTGAACTCCTTCACATTCCCCAATGGAACAGCAACAATTCCCCAAATACAATGGCATAGACCAATGAAGAAGGATGGACCAATGATGAGCCCTTGATACCAATGATTATGCTTATGAGCCTGTGTGCCTGAAATATGAACTGGCCTAGAGTTCCAAGCTGCCTAAGGGTTACCTCCTGAGTGCCTCCATGTTGTTCAAAAGTGGCCACACTCTAAGCCAAACAGCATATAAATGCATTATCTTCTCCCCAGTGTGGGACATGACTCCCAGGGATAAGCCTTCCTGGTGTCAAGGAATTACTACCAATCACTAATTGTTGATGAAACTAGAAAGAGACCTCGAATAAAAGGGTCAACTCAGACTGGCAGAATATCTCAGCCTACGTAAAAGATCATATGCTAAAAACTGCTTTTTGACCTTGAATACAAAAGGGAAATGTCAAAGACAAATGAGTTTATATTGCTAAGAGTCTCTAAAAAAGAGTCATGTGTTCATCAGAGGGGACATGCTTGTGCCTGCCTCAGCAGGACCCTAGAGATGACCAACACAGATACAAACTCAGGTACTAGTTCTCCAGAAGTCTATGGAGACCCACATGATCTTTGGTCATGGCAGATGGCTCTGCAGTTCAGTGCCTTGTCAGTGGGCCCTACTTTGGAATTTGTGCTTCTGAGTGTGATGGAGTTGGACTCTGATGTGACCTTTCTACACATGCCTCTTCTGTCACTTTTACTGAATCTGTGGTCGACACTAGGGTTGGTGTATACTCAGAAGACTTGAATTTCTGTATTGTCCATGTGACATCCAGGCCCTGAGCCTCAGCAGACTTGCAACTCCCACAGTTTGGTTTATTGGACTTACCCAGGCCAGCTAACAGGGAGGCAAAAATGGTCATCCACCACACCAGGGAAATGAGAGTGCCTACAACTGCAAGCAGGAGAATTGTATCCATCATCTACGTGGAATCTAAGCCCCCTCTCATTATAGAGGTGAAATTGACATCATCATCCCAGGGTCCACAGGATGGAGGAATTAAATATGGATTAGTGTGGATTTACTGATATCCTACTATAGAACATTTGTGATTACTAATGGGTGAAATTGTAGCATTGATGTGAAGAAAGTAACCACAGTAGTTGCTAAGGATAGGGAAAAGGAAGGAGAAATGTGATGGGGCAATTTGGGGACTTGGAATTGTCCTAAATGATATTGCAGAGACAGATGCTGGACATTATATATCCTGCCATAATCCACTGAATGTATGAGGAGATTGTAAAATATAATGTTTACTATTATCAATGTGGTACACCAGTGCTCCAAAATATATTCACCAATAGCAATGAATGTGCCTCAATAATGAAAGAGGTGGTTGATGTGGGAGGATTTTTGGGGTTGCAGGGTATATGGGAACCTCATATTTTTAACATAGCATCTTGTGTGATCTATTAACCTTAACAAAATTTAAAAACAAAATAAAAATATATATACATATGTAACTACCTCTAATAAAGAAATAAAAATGCATGTAGTGGATAAATAAAATAAAATAAAAGGCCCAAATGATGAGTAGCCAGGGAAAGAGAAAAGAAAGGAAAGAAAAAATTAATAAAAGAAAGAAAACAGAATAGAAATGTTAGAAGTAAAAAACAAAAATGGGGGATTAAATTTAGAGCAGTGGAATGTAAAAACAATGACAGAAAATGAAAGACAAAAAGTTGTATGAAGGAAAAGACATAGCATTGGTAGCCAAAATTGTTATACACAGAAAAGGGGAAATCAAGGAAGAGGAAAGACAGCAAATGAGAAACAAGCCAGTAGAATCTAATTAGAAAAAGGGGGGACAATAAAGAGGACAGAAAGAAAATAGAACAAAACCTAAACAAACCCATAAGCAAGAAGTCAAACAAAAGCTAAGGAAAAACAGCCTTCCATCTTAGGCCCCTGTGTAGTATCTCAAGTTGCCAGTGTTCATCAATTTCCTTCAGCCTTCCCTCTGCAGGTTTTGAAGCAGGTTTTAGTGAGTAAACTAAGTTAACATTTAAAACAAATATATTTTTTAAGGAGAAGTATGAGACTCAAGAGAAGCTAATACAAGAATAATGTCTATGTTTTCCCCGTCCTAAAGTATCAGATGAATGTTTAATATGCCAATGGGGTATTTATTATCACTACACTACAGGTAGGTGGAAATTGAACTAGGAAACTTGTATATTCAAGGCAGAAACTCCTCCACTGAGCTAAAATTTCTCATTGGGTCAGTTACCTCTTCAGAATGCTATCTAGTCACTTCCCCTCAGGCAAGTTTGACTCTTTGCAATTGGATAAATTCCTGCTGATTAGCAGTCACTGATCCCTTTATGTTCATATTGCTTCCTCTCCCAGGGTAACAGGACACAGTATCCTGTATGATCCTTTTTTAAATTCAGATGAAACTCTGATGACAATTCACCTAAGAAAAATGACTCTCAACCATCTTTGAGGATACCCCCTTCCTCCCAGGGAACACTACTGCCTACCTCCTTTTGGGGAGTTGAAATTTTGATAGTTGGTTGCCTACTGCCCAACTCTCTTGGGGGAGTTGAAATTTTGGTAGTTTCAGCACTGGAGTAGTTAGTTGCCTGGCTCCAACCCCTGCCTGTCCATTTTCTTTATCAAAGATAAACTGGGCTTCCTCAACACATTTGCCTATCCCCTCTTCCCAGTGCCACTTGAAGTCAGCTAGTATGTTCCTCGAAATTCAAAAAATGTGTCAATCAAACCTACAGAAAGGAAACCCTTCTTCACCCTTCACCAGAAGCCTCCCACGTGTGGAGAATTCCTCCTCCAGCTGGGTGACTGGTGGGAGTTGATGCACTCCAGGGCTTTTTGCCTTAAAGATGGGCCTTAGTACCCTCCTCTCCAGTTACAGCCACAAGGGCCTGAAACTCATAGTTTTACCTTGAGCAATTAATCTCTTGGTCAAGTTACCTCCATATCGATGCCCTGAAGCTGCCTGCTCTGTGTGATCCCAAAAGAGTTCACTCAGGCAGGATCTTGTCCCCACTCAGTTGTTTTATGCAAGAGAGATGATGAGTGTGCTTGCCACATTCAATGTGATTCCACATTGCCTATCCTCTCAGCTGTTTTTCATAGAATGATAGTCAGAAATATTTGGGTCAAAACAAGAAAAAATATGAAAAGTTGTACAGTGATTATAAAAGTAAATTTTGTCATAAATAATGCTGATTAAAATTTAATAAGTTTATTTTAAGGTGTTCTTTTATCTTAAAGGGAGATAATTGATTTTCACAGAATGTGAATCTGAAGTGTAGAACAAAACTATATGAATATAAAATGTTATAGTTTTCAAAAACAAATTTTATTTATTTTAACCATTGTTATGATAAATGTATTTATCAAATGGATCCTGTAAAACTAAAGTATAATTTTCTCTCTGTTTAAGTAAAAATTTTCTTACATTACTGGTCTGTTCTTAGAAGATTATAAAAACATTTTTCCTAAATCATGACTATAAAAGTAAAGAATCTGTGGTTTTATCAGAATAATTTCTTATACTTCATGTTTGCATTATGATATCATAAGTGGTTTAAGAATAAAAAATAAGATTTCTCACTTTGAAAGAAATAAAATTTGTAACTTTTTTAAGTAGGAAAGTAAATGTTCTCACTGTTTAAACATAATATTTAAAACTAACAACTCTTAACACTTTAATTCACATACTAAAGGACATATTATTTCTTCAAACTATTGCAAGGAATTTGTTCATTTATCCTTAAAAAAGTAAATTATTTTAAGTTGCATGAAAAGTGTTTGAGATGTGGCATAAAAATTTTTTAAATAAATCTATCATTCTATGTACTAAATTTGTAAAAGTAGAATATTATTTATATATTTAAGGATTGTACAAAATTCTTAAAAACAGTAAAATGTACTTATCCATATTCTGTCTTAATATTGAAATACATAATATTAGACAACACTTAATGATACGAGTCATTGTTTAGATATTCAAATAGAAGGCAAGTCAAGTCAATAAGCTATATTTTACCTGTTAATTAAAATAACTAATACAAGTAAAGGATAACAGAAATTTGATTATTGTCTATAATTATTAACTTTAATGTATTATTTTTCAAATATTTTCTTTACTTCTAAACATGGTTTCATTTAAAAGGGAATTAAGGCATAGATTGAAAGATTTTGCAGCAGTTAAATTTTGTTCCTAAACTTTAATAGTTGTATCCTAAATCTAAGGTGTTTTGTGCTTTGTGTGTCAGTTATTAGCTCTCTAGAATTTTAAGGGTCTGTATGACTCAGAGCTTAAATTCTCCAGCCTTAAAGGTCCTTAAAGAAAGAGAAATAGTTTTAAAGATCACTCCATAAAACAATAGCTAAAGAAGTTAAAGAAGTAATCAGACTTCAATTGAAAAGTAAATGAGGGAAACGGACTTTGGCCCAGTGGTTAGGGCATCCGTCTACCATATGGGAGGTCCGCGGTTCAAACCCCGGGCCTCCTTGACCCGTGTGGAGCTGGCCATGCGCAGCGCTGACGCGCGCAAGGAGTGCTGTGCCACGCAAGGGTGTCCCCCGTGTGGGGGAGCCCCCACACGCAAGGAGTGCGCCCGTGAGGAAAGCCGCCCAGCATGAAAAGAAAGAGCAGCCTGCCCAGGAATGGCGCCACCCACACTTCCCGTACCGCTGACGACAACAGAAGCGGACAAAGAAACAAGACGCAGCAAATAGACACCAAGAACAGACAACCAGGGGAGGGGGGGAAATTAAATAAATAAATAAATCTTTAAAAAAAAAAAAAAAAAAAAAAAAAAAAGAAAAGTAAATGAGAGAGGAGGGGCAAGACAGTGTTAGATTAAGTGTATGCACATCATCTCTCCTACACAAAATGACTGACTGGCTGATTGGGGGCAAATCCTGCCTGAGTGAGCAATTTTGGGAACCCACAAGGCAGGAGGCTTCAGGATATTCAATTTGGAGAGAGTGTGACAAAAAGAGCATTTGCTAAATGTAACCATGAATTTCTGGTGCATGAGGCTGGAGCTGTGGGATGGCTAAACTCCTCCATCAGGGCAGAAACCACAGAATTTCCTGAACCTTTCCAGTCAACCAGCTGGAGGAGAAAAACTCTGAGAGTGGGAGGGTCCTGCTGAAGCATGGAGAGTGGTTCCCCAAGTGTGGGCTCAATTGTCTGGACCTCCTTTCTTGAGCTTTGAGGAGCATACCAGCTGGCTTGCAGAGAAACCAGGCAGAGGGGAGAGGCAAATCTGATGAGGCAGGCTGATTTACCTAACCTCCCTGGGATAGGGAAAATTGGTCTGATAAAAGGTGGAGTCAGGCAATTAACTAGTCCTGTACAACTCACCTAAAGGAGGGAGTCAGTAGGAAGTGCTTAATAAAAGCTTCCAAGAGAATATTTAGGATTCCCTGCAAGGTGTGGGTTCTCTCTTGCAAAGAGACTGAGAGTAACCTATTTTCTGTGTTTAGTTAAGTCACCAGGGTCCCATTTCAATTTCAAAATGGAACTCTCTTACAGGTTACTGCTTCCTGCTGCCCTGGAGATAAAGCAGTTAGTCAAAAAAGGGGAGGAAGAACAGATTCCTAATCAGCAGTTTATCCAATTTCAGAGAGTCAATCCTGACCTAGTGAAAGGGACTCATTCTGAAGAGCTATTCAACCCAACAAGAAACTTTAACTTAGTGGAGGAGTTTCAGCCCTGATGTACTAGGTCTCTAGTTTGAGTCCCAGCTCCTCTTAGAGTAGTGACTTACTGGGATATTAAACCTCTATCTGATATGTTAACATAGAGAAAACATGGATATTATCCTTGTATTAGCTTTCCTTGGGTATCTTATTTCCCCCCCCCCCCAAAAATTGTTACCTTGTTATATAATTTAAGTTAGTTTACTCACTAAAACCCACTTCAAATTTTGCAGTGAGAAAGCTGCAGGGAATTGATTGATAAACACTGGAAGCCTGAGAAACTCCACAAGGGCTTAAGAGGTACTTTTGATTTTCTTTAGTGTTTGGTTTAATCCTTGCTTGTGGGCTTGTCTGTTTTTTTGTTTTCTTGTCTTTCCTTTCTCTTTATCCTCCATTTTTAAATTATGTGCTGCCAGCTTATTTCTTGTTTGCAGTCTTTCCTCTTCCTCAATTTCCTCTTTGCTGTGTGTACTGATTTTGGCTACCCAAGGCTCTCTCTTTTCATTCTTGCATCATACTATATTCTTCCTTCTGCTGTTGCACCTCTCTCTGCTTAGCTCCCAATTTTTCTGGCTTTCCATTTCTAACTCTTCTATTCTGTTTTGCATCTTTTTTTTATTGACTTTGTAATAATATTACATTAAATATATATATATATATATGAGGTCACATTCAACCCCACCACCCCCACCTCACCTCTCCCCCCCCAGCAACACTCATTCCCATCATCATGACACATCCATTGCATCTGTTTTGCATCTTTTTTAACTCTGTTTTTGTCCTTTCTTTCCTCTTTCCCTCTCTCCTCATCATACTGGCAGTTTAATTCATACTATATTCTTCTCATATTCGGTGTCCCATTTCAGTTTAGGTACTCCACCTTTTTATACATGTAATTCTACACTGCTTACATGAGTTTCATATTCATTCTATGTCTTATATGGTACTTATGCTAAAATTTACTATCAATATTACTATTATACCTTGTCTTTTCTTACCTCTTTTGATTTCTCTGTCCCTAATATTTTTCCTTCAAGGGAACTTAGACAACAACAAGAAACTAGAATAAGAAGAACAAAGCATCAAAGAGAAAATTTAACACAATAGACACCAGAAACTAAATAAAACCTGGAATTAGAGGGAGAAGCTAATCAACTGAACAAACCCATCAAGATAAAATGATGATCAGACAGCAACAAAAATTTACAAATCATACCAATAATCAAGAAGACATAGTCAAGTCCAATGAAAAAATTAAAAAACAGAAAGAGGAGAACATTGAACAACTAATCAAAGATGTCCTAAAAAATATTACGGACCTACTTAATGAAGTGAAGAAAGACATTAAGGATATTGAGAAAATACTTGGAGAGCATATTGAAGAAATTGTAAACATTCTCAAAAAAGATAACAGGATGGCAATGAATGGCACAAATCCAAGAAATCAGAAATACACTCTCAGCAAATAACAAAAGATTTGAGGGGACAGAGAGAAAAGATAGAGATGTGGAAGAAGGTATATCTGAAATTTAAAAAAATGTAGAATTGATAGATTAAAAAGATAAAAAAATTCAAGCAGGGACTTATGTATTTGAATGACAATGCAAAATGCACAAACATGCATTATAAGTATTCCAGATGGGGAAGAGAAGGGAAAGGGCATGGAAGGGGTGTTGTAGGAAATAATGCCTGAAGAAGTGCCAAACCTATTGAAGAAGATGGATGTACATGTCCAAGAAGTGCAGCACACCCCAAAAAGTATAATTCCCAACAGGCCTATTCCAAGGCATATACTTGTTACTTTATCCAATGCTCAAGACAAAGAGAAAATACTGAAGGCAGCTGGAGAATAGAGAACCATCACATACAAGGGAGATAAGATTAAGTGCTGATTTCTTATCTGAAATGATGGAGGCAAGAGGGCAGTGGTATGACAGAGTCAAGGTACTAAAAGAAAAAAAATTCCAGGCAAAAACACTCTATCTATCAATGTTGGCACTCAAAAATTACAGAGTTTAAAATATTCAAAGATAAACAGAATCTAAGAGCATATGCCAGTAAGAAACCTGCCCTTCAAGAAATACTAAATGGAGTTCAGTAGGTTGAAAGGGAAAAATCAGGAGAGACAGAGTTGGAGGAGAGTGTAAGAACAACTAAAAAGACAAAAAGGGAAATTAAATCACCATATGACATACATAAATCCAATGAAAATATGGCTAATGTAAGTAAATCCTTGAGAGTAACAGCACTGAATGGCAATGGATTAAATTCACCAGTCAAGAGACACAGATAGGAAGAATGGATAAGGAAATATGGCCCATCTATATTGAAACTCACCTTAGACCCAGGGATTCAAGGAGTCTGAATGTGAATGGGTAGAAAACAGTCTTACAAAGAAACATTAACCAAAAAAGGGCTGGAGTATCTATACTAATATTGGACAAAATAAACCTTAAATGCAAAATTATTGTGAGAGACAAAGAAGGACACTGTATATTAGTAAAAGGAGTAATCTTTCAAGAAGAAAGAAGAATCATAAACATTTATGCATCCAACCATGGTGTCTCAAAATACATGAAGTAAACACTGGGAAAAGTAAGTGGCAGAGTAGATAACTCTACAATTATAGTGGAGGTCTTTAATACACCATTATCACTTTAGACAGAACATCTCAACAGGGAATAAATATAAAACAAAATCTTTGAATAATATATTAGAGAATTTGGATGTAATGTACCTATACAGAACACATCACCCAAATACAGCAGGATATACATTTTTCTCAAGCACACATGGAACATTCTCCAAGATAGACCATACACTAAGACAGAGGAAGTTTCAGTGAAATCAGAAAAATTGAAATCCTAGCAAAATAATTTCTCTGAACACAAGGGAATGAATCTGGAAATCTGCAAGGGTCAGAGACCCAGATTACATGCAAATATATAGAGGTTAAGCAGTTCACTCTTAGAATCTTAAGACAAACTGTGAGTCAAGTAGGAAATCTCAAAAGAAATTATAACTACACTTAAACCAATGAAAATTACAACACAACATATCAAAACTTATGAGATGCAGCAAAAGCTGTACAGAGAAGTAAATTCATAGCAATATCAGAGAACAAGGAGCTAAAATCAAAGATCTAACTGCACACTTGGTTTATTTTCCTTTTTTTAGGAAAAAAAAGAAAAGAAAACAAATGAACAGCAAACTAACCTTACAGTAAGAAGAATGAAAGAAATAACAGAAATCAGAGCAGAAGTAGAAAATAGGAAAGCACTAGAAAAAATAAAACAAAGAGCTGGTTGTTTGAGAAGATCAATAAAATCTACATTCCCATAGCTAGACTAACAAATTAAAAAAGAGAGAAGACACAAGTACTCAAAATAAGAAATGAAAAAGGGGTTATCACCTCTGACCCTGAAGAAGTAAGGACTATCATAAGAGGATACCTTGAAAAACTATATGACAACAATTAGGACAATTTAGAGGAAATGGAAAAATTCATAGGAACACATAAACAGCCTACATTGATGAAAGAAGACTTTCATTATCTCAACAAACCAATCAAAAGTAAAGAGACAGAATTGGTTATTACAAAGCTCCCAAATATGAAGAGTCCTGGCCATTCAGGTTCCTAATTCCCTGATGGATTTTTTCTATCTTTTTATCAATCAATTCAACAATTCTACAATGTGTTTCATTTCAGATGTACTGTCTTCCACGTCATTAATTCTATCTTCTGCCCCTTCAAATCTGCTGTTAATTGCTGAGAGTGAATTTTGGTTTCTTGGATTGTGTTGTTCATCACCATATTTGTTATTTTAATGTGGTTACAATTTCTTCTGTATGCTCTCCAAGTGTTTTCTTAATATCCTTAATCTCTTCCTTATCTTTATTAAATTGGTCTATGGTCTATGTTTTGAGACCTTGATTAGGTGTTCAATGTTCTGCTCCTCTTCCTGGTTTTTAGTTTGTTCATTGGTTTGGACCATGTTTCCCTAATTATTATTATGGTTTGTAAGTTTTTTGTTGCTGTCTGGTCATCATTTTATCTTGATGGGTTTATTCAGTTGATTAGCTTCTCCTTCTAGTCTTGGGATTTATTTAGTTGTTGCTTTTGTGTGCATGTTAAGTCTTCTCTTTGACACTTGGTTTTTCTTATTCTACTTCCTTGATGTCTAAGTTTCCTCAAAGACAAATATTAGGGCCAGGGAAAGCAAAAGGTGTGAAAAAATAAAAAGTATAATAGTAGTATTGATAGTAGAAGTTAGCAGAAGAACCATGTGAGATCTAGGAGAATGGACGTTAAACTCATGTAAGCTGTGAAGAGTTATAACAGTAAAAAAGTGTAATACCAACAATGAGATGGTAAACTGATTATGAAGAAGAATATAGTATGAATTAAAAGGCCAGTGTGGTAGGAAAGAGGGAAGGAGAAAAGAAGGGACAGTAATATAAAAAGTGAATAAAAGATAGAAAACAGTGTAGAGATATTAGAAATAAAAAGTCAGAAAAATTGGGAGTTATACAAAGAAAGGTGGAGTGTAAGAGAAACAATAGATGATGTAGGATGGAAAGATGTAAAGGAGGAGGAGGCAGGGCAAGATGGTGTCTGAGTGAGTGCACATCATAATCTCTCCTGCAGGGAAGTGGCTGAGTATGGTTGGAGTACTCTGGACAAGGCTGTTTCTGGTGCTTGTAGGGCAGGAGGTGTCTGGACATCGATTTAGTGGGACAGTGACAGAGGAGATTCTTGCAAATGGTAGAATTTTGGGTCTCTTTCACAGAGGTTGGGGTTATGGGTGGGACCCTTCCCCCTGGGGCTGGCAGCCCAGCAGTGATGGTTCCTGGAGGCTTTGCTGTGCTGGGGATTTCCCAAGCCCTGGGCAGGCTGTTTCAGGGACTTGCAGGGTGGGAGGTGTCTGAATGTCAATTTGGTGAGACAGTGACAGAGGAGATTCTTGTGAGAGGTGGAATTTTGGGTTTCTTTTTTTTATTTAAATTTAAAGATTTATTTATTTATTTAATCCCTCCCTCCCCCGGTTGTCTGTTCTCTGTGTCTATTTGCTGTGTCTTGTTTCTTTGTCCACATCTGTTGTAGTCAGTGGCACAGGAAGTGTGGGCGGCACCATTCCTAGGCAGGCTGCACTTTCTTTCATGCTGGGCGGCTCTCCTTATGGGGTACACTCCTTCTTTGTGGGGCTTCCCTACGTGGGGGACACTCCTGCATGGCACGGTACTCCTGGCGTGCATCAGCACTGCACATGGGCCAGCTCCACACAGGTCAAGGAGGCCCAGGGTTTGAACCGCAGACCTCCCATTTGGTAGACAGATGCCATAACCATTGGGCCAAGTCCGTTTCAAATTTTGGGTTTCTGACATGGAGGTCAGAGGTTCTGGGTGGAGCCCCTCCGCCTAGGGCTGGCTGCCCATCCTTGGCAGTCCCTGGGGTAGTTGTTGTGCAGCAGTGCTCCCAAGCCCTGAGCAGGCTGTTTTGGGGGCTTGCAGGGCAGGTGCTTTCTGGATGTCAATTTGGTGAGACACTGACAGAGGAGATTCTTGTGAGAGGTGGAGTTTTGGGTTTCTGACACAGAGGTCAGAAGTTGCGGGTGGGAACCCTCCCCCTAGGCCTGGCACCCAGCTGTGGGGAACCCTGAAGGCTGTTGTGCTGTGGTGCTCCCAGGCCCCCTGCTAACCAGATGCATTTTTCACAGGTCTGTGTCCCCTAAACCCTGGTGGCCCACACTCCAGAGACTCACACACCTTGAGTCTGCAATATCACAGGCTTCCCATCCCTGAATCCACCACACCCTGAGGTCCTTGATTACCCTAGCCCTCGGTGTTTGTGTTTTTTCTCTCTCTCTCCTTGTACTTGGAGGAGTGTACAAGCCATATTGGGATGAGTCTAGGAAGAAAGAGGTGAGTCTGCTGAGAAAGCTCAATTTACCTAAACATCCTAGGATAGGAAACGTGGTCTGATGTGGAGTCAGAAAATCAATTAGGCCTCTCCTAGCACACCTAAGGGGGAGGGACTGTAGGAGGTGCTATCCAAGCTTCCAGTAGCATATATGGGGTTTCTGGTGAGGTGAAGGTGATCTCGCAATGGAAATTCTGTGTTGAGTTGGATTAACAAGGACCTACTTGAATCTCCTACCGGACTTCTCAGGCAGCTTTCCTGCTGTCCTGGGAGAGAGAGAAGTGAGGAAAAGAAAAAGGGGGAAGGTCAGATCCCTAAGTGTATTATTTAACTGCAAAAAGGGTTGTTTTTTTTTGTTTTGTTTTGTTTTTTTTGTCTTGGTTGCTAATATTGCATTGTCTCCTGGTCTTTTTCTCCCATTATATCCCCCAGGATCCTCTTTCATTTATTTAGTCTTTTTTTTCTCTTTTTCTTGCTTATTCCTCCCCCCCCCCTTTCTTTGCCCCCTTTTCTCTCTTTTTTTTCTCTCTTTTTCTTCATATTTTCATATTTTACTTTATTTTCTTTATACTCTAGGTGCTTCAGGGAGCACTTCACACTTGCTGTATTTCCTCATCCTCCATTTCCTCTTTTCTCTTTGTATTGATTTTGGCCACCTACACGATCCCCTTTCCCCCACACATTTCTATCTTCCATCATCTACTGTTTCTCTTAGATTCCACCTCCCTTTCTTTGGCCCCAAATTGTCTGACTTTTTATTTCTAATACCTTTGTTCTGTTTTCTTTTATCCACTCTTGATATTATTATCTCTCTTTTCTCTTTCCCTCTCTCATGAAAACATTGGCCTTTTAATTCATACTATATTCCTCCCAACATTCAGGTGACTGTCTCATTATAGGTACTCTAATTACTGCTATAACTCTACACATGACTATAATATCCATTCTCCCAGATCTTACATTATTGCTCTGTTAACATTTATTACCAATAATACTTTATACATTTTCTTTTCTTACTCATTTTGCTTTCCCTGGCCCTAATATTTTCCTTCAAAGTGAACTTAGCCAGTAAAAAGAAAATGGAGTAAGAAGAACAAAGTGGCAAAGAGAAGACATAACACTTATGCATGAAGAACAACAAATTCATCTCCAAGACTCGACAAAGATACTAAGGAACTGATCAAACCTGTCAAGATAAAATAGTGACCAGACAGCAACAAAATACTACAAACCAAACCAATAATTAGGAAAACATGGCTGAATCCAATGAACAAACTAAAAACCAGGAAGGGGAGCAGAATATTGGACAAGTAATTAAAGATCCCAAAACATATATTAGAGACCAACTTAATGAAGTAAAGGAAGAGATTAACAATGTGAAGAAAACACTTGGAGAGGAAATTGCAGACATACATAAACAGATAAGAGATATGATGGTGATGAACACCACAGTTCAAGAAATTAAAAATAAACTCACAGAAAATAGCAGCAGATTAGAAGAGACAGAGGAGAGAATTAGCAATGTGGAAGACAGTACATCTGAAATAAAAAGATAGTAGAACTGATCGATGAAAGGATAGAAAAAATCCAGCTAGGACTTAGGGACCTGAATGACAATGCAAAATGCACAAACATACATATTATGGGCATCCCAGAAGGAGAAGAGAAGGGAAAGGGGTCAGAAGGAGTGTTGCAGGAAATAATGCCTGAAAACATCTCAACTCTACAGAGAGAGAGGGATGTACATTTCCAGGAAGCACAGCACATCCCAAACACCATAAATCCCAATAGGCCAACAACCAGACATACATTTGTCAAATTATCCAATGCTCAAGACAAAGAGGAAATTCTAAAAGCTGCAAAGGAAAAGAAAACCATCACATACAAGGGAGGCTCCATAAGATTAAGTGCTGATTTCTCATCTGAAACCATGGAGACAAGAAGGCAGTGGTATGATATAGTCAAGGTACTAAAAGAAAAAAATTTCCAAACAAGAATGCTCTACCCAGCTAAACTAACATGCAAAAATGATGGAGAGTTCAAGATATTCACAAATAAACAGAAATTAAAAGATTTTGCCAGCAAGAGCCCTGCCCTCCAAGAAATACTACAGGAAAATATGCAGGATGAAAAGAAAAACAAGAGAGGCAGAAATGGAGGAAAAAAACAAATATGACAAACACAAGTCCAAAAAAAATGGCTAACATCAATAATTCATTGAAAGTAATAATACTGAATGTCAATGGATTAAACTCACCTGTCAAAAGATTCAGACTGGAAGATTGGATAAGGAAATGTGACCCATCTATATGCTGTCTACAAGAAACACATCTTAGACCCAGGGATTCATGGAGGTTGAAAGTGAATGGTTGGAAAACAATCTTACAAGCAAACAATAATCAAAAAAAGGCAGGAGTAGCTATATTAATATCAGACAAAATAGACTTAAAATGCAAAACAGTTGTAAGAGACAAAGAAGGATACTACATTTTAGTGAAAGGAATAATCTTTCAAGAAGAATGAACAATCATAAATATTTATGCTCCTAATAAGGGTGCCTCCAAATATGTGAGGCAAACACTGGAAAAACTAAGTGAAAGAATAGATGTCTCTACAATTATAGTGGGAGACTTTCATACACCACTATCAACTTCAGACAGAACATCTCAAAAGAGAATCAATGAAGAAAAAAAAATTGAACAGTGTATTAGAGGAGTTGGATCTAATAGACATATACAGATCATTACACCTGAATACAGCAGGTATATCATACCACTGCCTTCTTGCCTCCACCTTCTGAATGTTGGAAAAAGCTCCAGCCTTTTGCTCTTCTGACTGGTCGCCTTATGATCCCCAACAGATATGTGAACACCAATGTTCATAACAGCATTATTTGCAATTGCCAAAAGATGGAAGCAACCCAGGTGTCCATCAACAGACTAATGGATAAAGAAAAGGTGATACATAGATAAGATGGAATATTATGCAGCTGTAAGAAGGAATTAAGTTTTAACACAGGTGACAACATGGATGAACCTTATGTTGAGTGAAATAAGCCAGACTAAAAATGAGAAATATTGTGTGATCTCATTATGAACAAAGGATAGTGAGCAGACACATGGAGGGTGAATCTCGAAGATAGGTTACCAGGAAATAGAAAGGGAATAGAGATTGATGTGCTGATGCATAATCTGGGCAGAATAAATAATTCGGTTGATTGTAAGAGTTTAGAAATGGACAGAGGTTATGGTAGTGCAGCAACATTATTGTAATTAACAATGCTGAGAAAACCAAAGATGGTGGCTGAGTGAACTTGCCTTGCAGTCTCTCCTGGGAAGAGGTGGCTGGGCGCCGCTGGAGGTTCTCTGAGGATGGGCTTTTTTGGGATTTTTGCAGAGCAGGAAGTGTCTGGACATCGATTTGGTGAAAAGGTAACAGAGAGGATTGGTCTATAAGATATAATTTGGGATCTATTTCCCGGAGGTGAGACCTGCACATGGGTTGCTCCCTCTTTGGGGGTGGGTGGAGCCATGGTACTGGCATGGCAGCTCCACATTTTGGTGGCTCTGCAGTGCTGGGAAGTTCGCAAGCCCTGGGTGGGCTGTTGGGGGGTTGATGGGATGGGACACCTGTGCGGATTGATTCGGGGAGACAGACGGTGTTTTGTTGTGAAGCGGGGGAATTTTTGATTGCAGACACAAATAATAGCGCTTCCGCCTGGAGCCCTGCCCCCACAAGCCTGGCTGCCGATCTGCAACAGAATTAGATTGTTGGCAATAAAGGGACGTAATTGGGAGGGTGTTACAGGGGGCAGCGAAGGAGGGGGGCACGTCTGGAAGCTGAGTGGGGAATATTTTGTGAAGCCTGGGAATTTTGGTTTTGGAATCTGTTTTTGGCATTTCCAACTGAAGCCCAGCCCACGGGCCAAGCTTACGATCTGCATCATTAAATTGGCTGCAGTGTAGAGGCACCCTCACGTGGCCGTCTTGTGGGAACACAGGGGGGGAGCTGTCCAAAAGCTGAATTGACGATATAGCCACATAAACCCTAGTGAGTAAGTGAATTGCAGGGTTCAGACATAAAATAGAGTTTGCGGATCTGACTTCCCCCATAGGGCTGGCACCCAGCTGCGGGGGTCCCTGAGGGCTGTGTTACACTGCGGGGCTCCTAGGCTTCCTCATGGCCAGATTTGAGGTTGCCAGGTTTGAATCCCCTAAACTCTGGTGGTCCAAACCCCAGAGTCTCACACCTCTTGAGCCTTCAATATCTTAGACTTTCCACCCCTGAATCCATCATGCCCTGAGGTCCATCTGAGGTACTTGAATGCCCTAGCCTACAACATTTGTGCTTTTTGTTTATCATTTCATTTTGTTTTGTTTTTATTTTCATTTTATCTTATTTTTTTTACTTTGTTTAAAGTCCTGTTTCCTAATATTGCATTACCCCTAGTCTTTTCTCCCAGCGTATCCCCCAAAGTTTTTTTTTTATTCAGTTATTTACGGTTTTTTTTCTGGTTGTTGCTGTAGTTCATGTTGGAATTATGGTCTGTGTATATCTGTTATTTTCCGTTTGTTTTTTTTCCACTACCTGTTCCCCACCCTTTGCCCAACCCCTTTTTTCTCTCTTCATTTCTTCTCTTCTTTTTTTTTTCTTTTCTTTTTCTGTTTTCTCTCTCCCTCTTGTCCCTCATTTTCTACTTGTTTTATTTTAACTCAATTATACAATAGGTGTGGCAGGGAACACCTCACATTTGCTGGGTTTTCTCATCCTCCACTGCCTCATTTCTCTGTGAACTGATTTAGGCTACCTACACTATCCCCTATCCCCTACTTCTTGATATCTGCCATCATCTACTGTCTCTCCCATATTCCACCTCCCACCTACATTTCTTTGATCCACAAAGTCTCTAACTCTTAAATTCTAATACCTTTGTTTTGTTTTCTGTCTGTTTTCCACTCCTGAAACTATTACCTTTCTTTTCTCTTTCCCTCTCTCACAAAAACAATAGCTTTTTAGCCCATACCATATTCCTCCCATATTCACTCATCTACCTCATAATAGGTACTCTACCTAATGCTATAACTCTACACAATTTACATGAATCTAATCTCCATCCTCCCAGATCTCATATTCTTGCTTTGTTAACATATATCACCAATACTACTTTACACTTTTTCCTTGCTTACACTATTGCCTTTCCCCGGCACTAATACTTTCCCTTAAAGTGAACTCAACCAGCAACAAGAAATTAGAATAAGAAGAACAAAGTGACAAAGAGAAGATATAACACTTATGCAAAAACAACAGCTAATTAATCTCCAAGACTAGACAAAGAAGCTAAAGAACTGATTAAACCCATCAAGATAATATGATGACCAGACAGCAACAAAAATTTACAAACCAAACCAGTAATCAGGAAAACATGGCAGAATCCAATCAACCACCAAAAATCAGGAAGGGGAGCAGAACTTCGCACAAGCAATGAAAGATCTCAGAACATTTATCACCGACAAATTTGATGAAGTAATGAAAGAGGTTAACAACAAGAAGACAACACTTGGAGGGGAAATTGCAGACATACGCAAAAAGATAACAGATATGATGGGAATGAACACCACAGTTCAAGAAATCAAAAATACACTTGCAGCCAATATCAGCAGACTAGAAGAGGGAGAGCAGAGAATTAGTGATGTGGAAGAAAGTACATCAGAAATCAAACAGATAGTAAAAGGAGTCGATAAAAAGATGGGAAAAATCCAGCTAGGACTTAGGGAGCTGAATGACAATGCAAAATGCTCAAACATACGTATTATAGGCATTCCAGAAGGAGAAGAGAAGGGAAAGGGATCCGAAGGAGTGTTGCAGGAAATAATGGCTGAAAACTTCCCAAATCTACTGAAAGAGACAGAAGTACATAACCAAGAAGCACAGCGCACTCCACTAGTCATAAACTCCAACAGGCCCACCCCAAGACATATACTTGTCAAATTATCCAATGCTCAAGACAAAGAGAAAATCCTAAAAGCAGCAAGAGAAAAGAAAACCATCACATACAAGGGAAGCTCCATAAGATTAAGTGCTGATATCTCATCTGAAACCATGGAGGCAAGAAGGCAGTGGTATGATATAGTCAAGGTACTAAAGGAAAAAAATTTCCAACCAAGAATACTCTATCCAGCTAAACTAGCATTCAAACATGATGGAGAATTCAAAATATTCACAGATAAACAGAAACTTAAAGAGTATACCAGTAAGCAACCTCCCCTTCAAGAAATTCTAAAGGGCGTTCTGCAGGAAGAAAGGAAAAAACAGGACAGGCAGAGTTGGAGAAGAGTATAAGAGCAACAACAAAAAAAGACAAAAATAGAAGAAAAAAATACAAACAAAATATGACAAACACAAATACAATCAATATATGGCTAACACAAATAATTCCTTGAAAGTAATAACACTGAATGTCAACGGATTAAACTCACCTATCAAAAGATTCAGACTGGGACATTGGATAAGGAAATATGACCCATCCGTATGCTGTCTACAAGAGACACATCTTAGACCCAGAGATGCATGGAGATTGAAAGTGAATGGCTGGAAAACAATCATACAAGCAAACAATAACCAAAAAAAGGCAGGAGTAGCTATATTAATATCAGACAAAATAGACTTAAATGTGAAACAATTGTGAGAGACAAAGAAGGATACTACATTTTAGTGAAAGGGACAATCTGTCAAGAAGATCGAACAATCATAAATATTTATGCTCCTAACAAGGGTGCCTCTAAATACGTGAGGTAAACACTGGAAAAACTAAGTGAAACAATAGATGCATCTACAATTATAGTGGGGGATTTTAATACACCACTATCAATTCTTGACAGAACATCTCAAAAGAGAATCACTAAAGAAACAAACATTTGAACAGTATATTAGAGGAGCTGGATCTAATAGACATATATAGATCATTACACCCAAATACAGCAGAATATACATTTTTCTCAAGCGCACATGGATCATTCTCCAAGATAGACCATATGCTAGGCCACAAAGAAAGGCTCAATGAACTCAGAAAGATTGAAATCACACAAAACAATATCTCTGACCACAGTGGAGTCAAGCTGGAAATTTGTAAATGACAGAGGCCCAGGTTTCACACCACAATTTGGAAATTAACAGCACACTCTTAGAAAAACAGTGGGTCAAAGAGAAATCTCAAAAGAAATCAATGACTATCTTGAAACAAATGATAATGATAACACAACATACCAAAATTTATGGGATGCAGCAAAAGCAGTACAGAGAGGGAAATTTATAGCCATAAATTCACATGTCAAAAAAGAAGAAAGAGCAAAAATTGAAGAACTAACTTTACATTTGAAGGAATTACAAAAACAACAACAAAGTAACCCAACAGGAAGAAGAAGGAAGGAAATAACAAAGATAAGAGCAGAACTAAATGAAATAGAAAATAAGAAAGCACTAGAAAAGAGACAAGACCAAGAGCTGGTTTTTTGAGAAGATCAACAAAATTGACAAACCTTTAGTGAGACTAACAAAGAAAAAAAGAGAGAAGATGCAAATACACAAAATAAGAAATGAGAAAGACGATATCACCACTGACCCCACAGAAATAAAGACTATCATAAGAGGATACTTTAAAAAACTATATTCTAACAAAAATGACAATTTAGAGGAAATGGACAAATTCCTAGGAACACATAAGCAACCCATATTGACGAAAGAAGAAATTGATGATCTTAACAAACCAATCACAAGCAGAGAGATAGAATCAGTCATTAAAAATCTCCCAACTAAGAAGAGCCCAGGGCCAGATGGCTTCACAGGTGAATTCTACAAAACATTCCAGAAAGAACTAACACCAATCTTGATGAAACTATTCCAAAAAATTGAAACAGAAGGACCATTGCTGAACTCCTTCTATGATGCCAACATTACCCTAGTACCAAAGCCAAACAAAGACACCACAAGAAAGGAAAATTACAGACCAATTACTCTAATGAACCTAGATGCAAAAATACTTAACAAAATACTTGCTAATCGTATTCAACAACACATTAAATGAATTATACACCACGACCAAGTGGGATTTATTCCAGGTATGCAAGGATGGTTCAACATAAGAAAATCAATCAACGTAAAACACCATATAAACAGATTGAAGGAAAAAAATCACATGATTATATCTATACATGCATAAAAAGCATTTGACATAATACTGCACCCTTTCTTGATAAAAACACTCCAAAAGATTGGAATACAAAGAAATTTTCTGAACATGATAAAGAGTATATACGAAAAACCTACAGCTAACATTGTTTACAATGGAGAAATCCTAAAATCCTTCCCTCTAAACTCAGGAACAAGACAAGGATGCCCATTGTCTCCGCTCCTATTTAACATTGTCTTAGAAGTACTTGCTCGAGCACTGAGGCAAGAACCAGATATAAAAGGCATTCAAATTGGAAAGGAAGAAGTCAAAATTTCATTATTTGCAGATGACATGATCCTATACATAGAAAACCCTGAGAGATCTACAACAAAGCTTCTAGAACTCATAAATGAGTTTAGTAAAGTCACAGGTTATAAGATCAATGCGCAAAAATCAGTAGCATTTCTGTACACCAATAATGAGCAAGATCAGGAGGAAATCAAGAAACAAATAGCATTCACAATAGTAAATAAAAAAATCAAATACTTAGGAATAAATTTAACTAAAGAGGTAAAACTTATACACCAAGAACTATACAAGATGTTCAAGGAAATCAAAGAAGACCTAAATAAATGGAAGAATATTCCTTGTTCATGGATAGGAATACTGAATATTATTAAGATGTCTATCCTACCAAAACTGATCTACACATTCAATGCAATCCCAATAAAAATCAACACAGCCTTCTTTAAGGAACTAGAAAAACTAACTACAAAATTTATTTGGAAAGGAAAGAGACCCCGAATAGCCAAAGACATATTGAAAAAGAAAAACAAAATTGGAGGAATCACACTACCTGACTTCAAAACATACTACAAAGCTACAGTAGTGAAAACAGCATGGTATTGGCATAAGGAGAGACACACAGACCAATGGAGTCGAATTGAAAGCTCTGAAAAAAACCTCACATATATAGCCATATAATATTCGATAAAGCCACCAAAACCTCTCAACTGGGAGAGAGTGGCCTATTCAACAAATGGTGCCTGGAGAACTGGATTGCCATATGTAGAAGAATGAAAGAGCATTACCATCTCACACCTTATACGAAGATCAACTCAAAATGGATCAAAGACCTAAATATAAGAGCCAAGACCATAAAAACCTTGGAAAGCAGTGTAGGGAAACATCAACAGTACCTTGTATATAGGAAATGGACTCATGAATATCACACCAAAAGCACGAGCAGCAAAAGAACAAATAGATAAATGGGACTTCCTCAAAATTAAAGCCTTCTGCACCTCAAAGGAGTTTGTCAAGAAAGTAAAAAGGGAGGCCACACAATGGGAGAAATTATTTGACAACCATATATCTGATAAGAAACTTATAACTTGCATATATAAAGAACTCATATATCTTGAAAATAAAAAGATAAACAACCCATTTTAAAAATGGGAAAAAGATTTAAACAGACACTTCTCCAAGGAAGAAATACAAATGGCTAAATAGCACATGAAAAAATACTCCAAATCTCTAGCTATCACAGAAATGCAAATCAAAACTACAATGAGATACCATCTTACTCCCATAAGATTGGCAGCTATGAAAAAAAAAAACAGAAGAATACAAATGCTGGAGAGGATGTGAAGAAAGGGGAACACTCATCCACTGCTGGTGGGAATGCAGAAAGATCCAACCATTCTGGAGGACAGTTTGGGGGTTTCTCAAAAACTAACCATAGATTTGCCATATGAACCAGCAATACCACTGCTGAGTATATGCCCAGCAGAACTGAAAACAAGGACACAAACCGATGTATGTACACCAATGTTCATAGCAGCATTGTTCACTCTCGCCAAAAGTTGGAATCAACCCAAATGCCCATGAACAGATGAGTGGATCATTAAAAGGTGGTATATACATACAATGGAATACTACTCGGCTTTAAGAACAAATACACTAAAAACACACGTGATAACATTGGTGAATCTTGAGAACCTTATGTTGAGTGAAGCAACCCAGGCATTGAAGACAAATACTACATGATCTCAATGATATGAAATAAGCAAGCTGCCTCAGAGAGCTAGAGACTGGAAAATAGGCTTACAGGAATTCGGGGGGTGGAGGAAGGATGTGAGCCGACATCTGCAGGGGTGGAATCTATGATGAGCTGGCGGTAAGTATGAGCACCTAGAAGAGATAAAATGGGGGCAAGGGGTTGCCTTTGGGGGGGCTTTGTGGGTTTGAGGGGGGCTGGGGACGGGCAGATGGGTAATATTGCCCAAAAAGTGGAGGAGTGAGGGGTAGCATACAAACAGAGGAGAGCGTCAGGTGTTGGTTGAGAGTAAAATGCTGAGAAAATCGTATCAAAATATAATTAAGAGGGTTACCTGTTTAGGATGCTTGGAGGGAATGGTCTGATGTGGGATGGGCTCCTGGGGAATGTCTGAATGCTCATTTTGCCAGAGTGGGTGGTACCATTGGGTAGAGACCCAAGTAGTGAGAGTGGGGGTGGACCCACATCCTGGGGAGGACTAATGCCATCAAATAGAGGGAACTGTATCTCTTGAGAGAAAGGGTGGCTCCCAGGGCTTTGATGCAGTTGAGCAAGTTAGGCCCTGAACACTGTTGCAAGTATCTCTGGATGTGGCTCCTCGGGAAACCGAGGTTAGCTGTCACTGTGGGCACCAAGCAGATGGGAAAATGGATGTTAAATGTGTGGAACCAAGGTAAAAGTGGGGTAAGAGAGGAGTTCGAGAGAGTACACAAGGATGGATATAAAACATGTAATATTACACCATAAACATATAGGGGACAACAGACTGATAATGTAAACCATAATGTAAGACATAGGTTAACTAACAATTTAGAAAACTGTATATCCTAAAGTATGCACCACAATGTAAACACAGATGTCACCTTGTTTGAAAGCTATTGTCTCAGACTCTGTACATCACTTTAAGTAAATATGATGTAAATAGGTTGTAAGAGCATCGCTGTGGAAGGAAAAGGTTTTGTGGTGGATGTGTGGGAGTGCTATATATTGTATATAGGAATTGCTGTGGTCTAGGGCTCTTGTGAAGAGAAGTTCAATAATTAGGAAAAAAAAAGAGAAAAAGATAAGATGTAGAATTTTTCCAAGTCAACATGTATTCTATATCTAACCTTTAAACCCATCGCTATATGCCATTTTGCTAGTACGGGATCCTGACATTATATTGGGCTTCATTTTCAGGAAGTTCTGGATCACAGAGTGGTTCAACAATGACAGTGGAGGAATACTGGTATAGGATACTATTGACAGGTGATATATGGCTGACAGGGAGCTATACAGGGCATATGTCCAGGGTGCATGGTAATGTTTGGATATACTCATAGTGGAAACAATTAAAAACAACAGCTGGGGGGGTACTGGGTTCCTGGCTGGGGGTGCTCTGTCGCGGTTCCTAGGGGAGCATCGGCAGTCCCCCGGTGCAGCGGCAAGGACTGGGAAGAAATGAGGGTCCAACCGTGAGCCCCTGATACTAATGACTATGCTTGTGAGCCTATATGCCTGAAATAAGAACAAGGCCTTGAGCAGCACTTTGCCTGGTAATTTCCTCCTGACAGCCTTCATGTTATTCAAATGTGGCCAGTCTCGAAGCCAAACTCAGCATGTAAATGCAATGCCTTCCCCCCAGCATGGGACATGACACCTGGGGATGAGCCTCCCTGGCACCGAGGGATCACTATCAACTACCAACTGATGAGGCAACTGGAAAATGACCTTGAATTGAAGGTTCGATGTGGATCAGCAGAATATCCCTGTCTACATATAATAACATGACTTTAAAATGCTGTTTGACCTAATGTAAGGGGGAAAAGGAAAGGAGAAATGTGTTTATATGGCTATGAGTCTCTAAAAAAGAGTCTGGAGGCTGTCAGAAGGATTGCCCTTATGCACACCTGAGCAGGGTCTAAGAGACAGATAAAGTAGATACAATCCCCAGGTATTGGTTCCTTGGAGGGCTAAAGAGACCCACGGGTTCTATGGTCATGGCAGAAGGGGTTCACTTCCATGTCAGATGGCCCTTCTTTGGAGCTGGTGTTTCTGCGTGATGAAACTGGACTCAGATGGGATCTCTTTTCATAAGACTTTCATGCTACTTTACTGGAATTGTAGTTGGTGTTGGGGTTTAAGGTATAATTAGGGGATTTGAATCTCTGGACTGACAATATGATAGCCAGGCCCTGAGCCTCAACAGACTCCTACAATCGGATTTATTGGACTCACCTCACTCAGCTAAGATGGAGTTGAAGAAGGACAACCACCACACCATGGAGCCTAGAGAGCCTACAACTGAGAGCAGGAGGATTGCATCCAGTATCCATGTGGAATCTGAGCCTCCTCTTGACATAGAGGTGCAATGGGCACAACCAATCCAAGGTCCACAGAGAAAAGGTGGCATTGGAGTGGGAAAAGTAACCATGGTGGCTGATGGGTATGGGGAATGGCAGGAAGAGATGAGATGTGGAGGTGCCTTTGGGACTTGGAGTTGCCCTGGACGGTACTTCAGGGGCAATCACCAGACATTGTAAATCCACCCAGGGCCCATTGGATGGAATGGGGAAGAGTATGGGCCATGATGTGGACCATTGACCATGAGGTGCAGAGATACCCAGAGATGTACTTACCAAATGCAATGGATGTGTCATGATGATGGGAGTGAATGTGGCTGAGGGGGGGAGTGGTGGGGTGGGTGTGGTGGGGTTGAATGGGACCTCATATATTTTTTTTAATGTAATATTTTTACAAAATCAATAAAAAAACAAACAAACAAACAAAAATGCTGAAACATTAAAGTGAATGTGTTTGAAAGGGGAAATTTGACCACCCCATGAGGCTAGAAGGAAAGCTAGAGGATAAAATGGGCTACTGTACAACTCAGTGAATTCTGGTGAAGTCAAGCATTGTAGTTAATAATACAAATATAAAATTTTTTTTCAGAATCTATAACAAGGGAATGTCACTAGCACAGGGTGCTGATAGTGGAGTTTTATATAAGGAAAATGCACATAAAACATAATTCTGTGGGATATGAATGAGTTGGTGGTGTCATAGCTATGATTCCTCAATAGGGAGAGTCCCACACAATAGCTAAAAAAAATTTAACTTCCATCCTGAAGAAGCCCTGCTAATTTCTCAAATAAAATGGCAAAAATCTCTGGAATATATAAACCACATCTAGGAAAATAAAACACGTCTATATGGAAGCCCTAATATTAAGGCTTGAACTTATGAACTTTATTCCTGTAAAAAATGACACAGCCTAATTATAATTAATGCCTAAGAGTTACCTCCTGAAAACCTTCTTACTCAAATATGAGTCAAACAAACTGAGGAAATAAACACACTATATTCCCTCCAAAATGGTACATGATTCCTGGAGATGAATCTCCCTGGCACTGAGTGATTATTACCAAGTATTTATCAGTGGTGCATTTGCAAAAGAGTTTGATCAAAAGAGAGAAATATCAAATAAAAAAGAGTTTTTATGGCTAAGGTATTTCACAGTGAGTCAGGAGGTCATTCAGGATGTTATACTTATGCAGGTCTAAGACAGATTTCACTAAGAGTCACAATAATCAAGAGTGTTCCTGAGGGCTCTAGGGATATCTGGACATCAGAGGAAAGGCACACAGCCTATTCAAATTAACACAATTTCAGTAGAACTTACGTGGGAATATATGATGATCTATTTTCCCAATATAGCATAGTTATACTCATTTATAGTTCCCTTAATTATGATTGTTCTACTCCTTTTCTTTGAACCTATAATTCCCAATATACCAATTAAATATATCTCTTGGAGCTTAAATCATTTGGATTGGTCATAGGCCAGTTGAGCCCTGAATCCCAGAAGAGTAGCGGCCAACTACTACTCTCCAGGTCTCCTGGATTGCACTGGACAGCCACCAAAATGATGACGATGGGCAAGTCCCACCACAAAAAAACCAGGATCATCTACAACTACAAGCAAAACAATTCTTTCCATCTGCCCCATGATATCTAAGTCCCCTCTCAATCTCAAACAGTCAGAATGGACATTGCCAATCCCTCAAGATCTAAGAGTGAACAAGCGTAATGGAGAAGTGTAACCACAGACAAAAGAGAGTTATTGTTATTGTAGATATTCTCTCATGTTAAAGGAAGAACTGGTAACATTGATATAAAAAACTGATTGCCAGGGTCTCAATAGGGAGGAGAAGGAATGAATGAGTGAGTGGTAAACAGGGCATATTTGTGTTTGTGATATTTTTCCGTATGATACTGTAATGATGGACACACTACATCATGCTTTTGTCAAGGCCCATGGAAATGTACAAAGTGTAAATTATAATGTAAATTATACCTTTGGTTAGTATCAAAACTTTAATATTGGTTCTTCAAGTTTAACAAATATACCAAACTAATTTAAGATGTTAATAATAGGAGAAACTGTATGTGTGAGAGTGTGGGTGATTTATATGGGCATTCCTTTTATTTTTGATGTAATTTTTCTATAAATGTAAATCTAAAACTTCCCAAAAAATAAAGTTTATTATTACAAAAACCTCTTATAACTCAAAATTGCAAGGCTAAAACCACTCTCTTGAGAACTTTTGAGAAGATGGATGAGTAGAGATAAGCAAGACTTACTTTTGGACATGCAGAAATGGACTGAAAAAAATGTCCTAGGATATAGGGCAACAGAGGAAAGCTTTACACCACCCAGAAGAGAGAGGGTCAAATGAAATGAATCTAAAAGGGAAAACTCTCAAACACATTCTGGCTGAATTTGAACTGAGAGGGATGGCAAAGTACACCACATGCTGGAGGATCATGCAAGGAAATTAAAATTAAATAGTTAAGAGAGGCTTTTTCTGGCCTTTTTCTGAATCTCTGGATTGGTCATGTGCCAGCTGGGCCCTGAGCCACAGCAGAGTTGCAGCTCCTACTCACTGGTTCATTGACTTAGCCAGGTCAGCTAACAAGGAGGTCAAGATGGTCAACCACCACACCAGGGACCCGAGAGTGCCTGCAACTCTAAGCAAGAGAACCATATCCATCTATTGTGTGGGATCTAAGCCCCCTCTCAGTATAGAAGTGGAGTGCACATCACCAATCCAGGGTCCACAGGATGGAGGAATAAAATATAGCTTAGAGTGGACTTACTGTATTCTACTATAGAACTATTGTGACTAGTAGTGGAAGAAACTGTAGCACTGATGTGCAGAAAGTGGCCATAGTAGTTGCTGAAGACAGGGAGAGGGAAGAAGAGATGTGATGCAGGGGCATTTTGGGGACTTGGAGTTATCCTAAATGATATTGCAGGGACAGATGCTGGACATTATATATCCTGCCACAACCCACCGAAAGTACTAGGGGAGAGTGTTAACTAATGTAAACTATAATCCATGCAGTGGCCCAGTGCTCCAAAATGCAATCACCAAATGCAATGCATGTGTCACACTGATGAAAGAAGTTGTTGATGTGTGAAGAGTGTGGGATATATGGGAACCTCTTATATTTTTTAATGTAGCATTTTTTGTGCTCTATGTATCTCCAAAAAATAAAAAAAATAAATTTAAAAAGAGGCTTTTTCTGGCCTTTATAGCATCCAAAGTCCCTTGGAAATAGGACTGCAACCCATTACTGGGAATATGGCTCAGATTTGAGCAACTATACAAAGATAATCCTAAAGAACCAGAATAGTTTGAAACAAGAATCAAAGAATGACAGTAACACACAGCCTCCCACCACTAAATCTCTAAGCAAGAGAGAGAAATAGAGCATCAGGTTAAACTATCAAAATCAGATGCCTAGACATCAGCAAAAAATTATAAACCATACTAAGAAAATGAAAGATATGGTCCAAGCAAAGGAATATATCAAAGCCCCAGACAAGACACAGGATTTGAGAAAACTAATCATCAAGATTCATGCAAGAATAGTAGAAAGGATAACCAAAAGAATAAAAAGACAGACAAAAATAAGTCATGGCATATGAAAAGTAAGTAAAATGGAAGAAATAAATAATGTATTTACAATAATATCATTGAATATGAAAGGATTAAACTCCACAATTAAAAGATATAGACTGACAGAATGGGATTTTTTTAAAAAACAAGCCATCCTATGCTGTTTACAAGAGACTCAACTTAGATCCAGAGACACAAATAGACAGAAAGTGAAAGACTGGAAAAGATTTTCCACGCAAACTGTAAACAGAAAAGAGCAAAGGTATCTATACTAACATTGGACAGTATAGACTTTAAATGAAAAAAGTTATGAGATGAAGAAGGCCATTATATATAGAAAAGGCACAATCCACCAAGAAGAAGTAGTTGTGATAAATATCTATGCCCTAACCAGGGTGTCCCCAAAATACATTAAATAAATTTTGGCAAAACTGAAGGGAGAAAGATACATCTTACAATAATAGCTAAATACTTCAATAGCCACTCACATATTAGATAGAACAACTAGACAGAATATCAACAAGGAAACAGAGAACTTGAACAATATGATAAAAGAGTTAGATCTTACAGACATATCAGAATGTTGCATCCCAAATCAGTGGGTTATACATTCTTCTCAAGTTCTCATAGATATTTCTTCAGGATAGACCACATGTTTTGTAGCAAAGCACATCTCAATAAATATAAAAATATTGAAATTATACAAAACACCTTCTCAGATCACAATGGAATGAAGCTGTAAATAAAAAAATGCAGCTATTGGAGGAGATTGTAGAAAGCAAAAATTGCAGATAGGATAACTAAAAGAGTAAAAAGACAGACAGAGGGAAACAGACTTTGGCCCAGTGGTTAGGGCGTCCGTCTACCACATAGGAGGCCCGCGGTTCAAGCCCCGGGCCTCCTTGACCCGTGTGGAGCTGGCCCATGCGCAGTGCTGATGCGCGCAAGGAGTGCCGTGCTACACAGGGGTGTCCCCCGCGTAGGGGAGCCCCACGCGCAAGGAGTGCACCCATAAGTAGAGCTGCCCAGCGCGAAGGAGGGAGCAGCCTGCCGAGGAATGGCGCCGCCCACACTTCCGGTGCCGCTGACGACAACAGAAGCGGACAAAGAAACAAGACGCAGCAAAAAGACACAGAAAACAGACAACCGGGGGAGGGGAGGGGAATTAAATAAATAAAATTAAATCTTTAAAAAAAAAAAAGACAGACAGAAATAAATAGTACATGGGAAATGGGGAAACTTGCAAGTGTGTGGAGGCTAAACAATCAGTGGATCAAAGAAGAAATTGTAAGAAAAATTTGAAAATCTCTTGAAATAAATGAATATGAGAACACAGTATAACCAAACTTATGGAATACAGTAAAAGCAGTGATGTGAGGGTAATTTATAGCCCTGATTCCTATATTTAAAAAAGAAGAAAGAACTAAAGTCAAACACCTAACTGAACACCTGAAAGAACTAGAAAAAGAACAACAAACCAAGGCCAAAGCAAGCAGAAAGAAAGCAACAAAGATTAGAGCAAAAATAAATGAAAATGAGAACAAAAGAAAAAACAGTAGAGAAAATCAACAAAAAGAAAAAGTGGTTCTTTGAAAAGATGGATGAAATTTACAAACCACTAGCTAGGCTAACAAACAAAAACAGAGACAATGAAGAAAATAAAACAAGAGATGAAAGGGGGGAATGTTATGACTGACTACACAGAAATAAAAGGATCGGCAGCGGACTTGGCCCAGTGGTTAGGGCATCTGTCTACCACATGAGAGGTCCATGGTTCAAACCCTGGGTCTCCTTGACCCATGTGGAGCTGGTCCATGAACAGTGCTGATGCGCACAAGGAGTGCCCTGCGGCAGGGGTGTCCCCCGTGTAGGGGAGTACCAAGCACAAGGAGTGCGCCCTGTAAGGAGAGCCACCCAGTGTGAAAGAAAGTGCAGCCTGCCCAAGAATGGTGCCACACACACGGAGAGCTGACACAACAAGATAATGCAACAAAAAGAAACACAGATTCTCATGCTGCTGACAACAGAAGCGGGCAAAGAAGATGATGCAGAAAATAGACACAGAGAACAGACAACCAGGGGGAAGGAGAAAAATAAAGAAAGAAAGAAATCTTTTTTTAAAAAAAGAAATAAAAGGATCATCAGAGGGTATTTTTTGAGAAACTGTATGCCAAAAAATTAGACAATCTAGATGAAATCGACAAATTCCTAGAAATGCACAAACAACCTACATTGACTCTAAAAGAAATACAAAAATTCAACAAACAAATTGCATTTAAAGATATTGAATCAGTCAACAAAAATCTCCCAGCAAAAAAAGTCAAGAACCTGATAGCTTCACAGGTGAATTCTACCAAACTTTTTTAAGAATTAATACCTATCCTGCTTAAATTCTTCCAAAAAAGTTAAAGAGGAGGGAAAATTGCTCAACACATTTTATGAAGACAACATCACCCTAATACCAAAGTCAGATAAAAACACTACAAGAGGGAAGCAGATGTGGCTCAAGTGATAGAGCTTCCACCTACCATATGGGAGGACCTGGGTTCGATCCTTGGAACCTCCTGGTGAAAAAGAAGAACAGAAAGCATGCCCACATGGTGAGCCCACGTGGTGAACACAAGTGCCCACGTGCAAGTATAAGTGAGTCACGCAGCAAGATATGATGCATCAAAAAGAAAGAAAGGGGAGAGTCAAGGTGAAGCACAGCAGAAACCAGGAACTGAGATGGCACGATTGACAGGGAACCTCTCTCCATATCAGGGGTCTCCAGGATTGAATCCCAGTGAATCCTAGAGGAGAGAAAATGAGAAGAGAAGACAACACAGACAGCAAAAACAGCAGGGCAGGAGGAGGGGAAGGGGGGAAATAAATAAATCTTTTAAAAATAATACAAGAAAGAAAAATTACAGATCAATCTCTCTAATGAGTATAGATGGAAAAATCATCATGAAAACACTTGCAAATAGAATCTAACATCATATTAAAAGACTTATACACCACAACCAAGGAGAATTTATTCCTGGTATGCAAAGGTGGTTCAACACAAGAAAATTAATGTAAGACACCACACTAACAAATGGAAACAGCCTGAAAAATGTTTTAGGGTTTAGGGCAACAGGGGATGGCTGGACACCACCCAGGAGAGAAAAGAGCAATGGAAAAGAATCTCTGTGGGAAATTTCTGTGAGTAAAAACTGCAGCTGCAGCTTCTTGTGCCCCTGCCACCACCTTTGGAGCAGACAGCTTTGAATTATCCTGCTTCTGGCTGGCAACTATGCACAGAAGGTGCCAAGGGTTCCATCTCTCCAGGAAAAGGGAAAGAGAGGGCTATAGTTTTAAGGCTGAGTCAGCTTTGGGTCAAAAAAATTGGTCTTCTGTGTCCCACGAGTCCTTTCAGGCTGGGTTGGGTGGTGCAACTGTCTGTCCTGGGAGCCAGCATGGGATGAAAGAGATCCAACTATCACACCCTCCTTACTGACCAAGACTGGTTGTTGAGAAACAGAGCAACCCAATTAGAGACATATACTAAACAAAGTGTTAAACACAAAAGCTAAAGAAAAGATTCTGAAAACAGCAAGAGAGGAGCAAAACATCACATACAAGAGATGCACAGTAAGAGTGTGGATTTCTCATCAGAAACCATAGAGGCAAGAAGGCAGTGTTATAATATGATGAGGATACAGAAGAGAAAAACTGCCAGCTGACATTTCTGTAACCAGCAAAATTGTCCAAACTTTGAAGATGAGTTTAAAATATTCACAATAAATGTTACACAGCAATCTCCAAAAGAAGTGCTCAGCTGATCCAGCATCACAAAGGAGAAAATTTTCTCTCAGTGAGATTTATTGCAAGTGAACAAACAAGGAACTGGGGAGATCTATCCCAAATCAGTTAATCAAAGCAAGAATTGGAACTAGGGTTTTTATAGGCAAAGGAGGGGGGTAAGGAAGGAGAAAAACGTGTGGTCCCGAGTCTTGTAATGAGACTATGTGTAATTTCTCAGTCCTGCATTGTCTCAAGCACATCAAATGTGTCCTTGGTTTCAGCAGCTAATTAACCACAGTTTAGGGAAGCAGATGTGGTTCAAAGGGCTGAGCTCCCACCTACCACATGGGATGTCTTATGTTCAGTTCCCACTGCTTCATAAAGAAGAAGAGTGGAAAGCAGATGTGGCTTAAGTGATTGGGCTTCCATCAACCATATGGGAGTTCCCAGGTTCAATTCCTGGGGCCTCTTGGTGAAGGCAAGCTGGCCTGTGCCCATGGAGAAGTGATGACCTGTGCTCACAGAGAGCTGACAGCCTGCACCCGCAAAGAGCTGATTGCCCACACCCATAGAAAGCTGGTGCAGCAAGATGGTGTTAAAAAGGGAGACACAAAGGAGGGATAGTGAGAGATGCAGCAGAACAGGGAGCTGAGGTGGCTTAAGTGATTGGGTGTCTCTCTCCCATGTTGGAGGTGCCGGGATTGGTTCTCGGTGTCTCCTTAAAGGAAGACAAGCACACAATGAACAGACACTGAGTGCAAACAATGAGGGGGTGGGGAAAAATAAATAAATAAAATAAATCTGTAATAAAATAAATAAACACCCACAGCTTAGCATGGTCTCCTTGACCCCTTTGTCAGCCAATTACTCAAGGACATCAAGTTTTTTTTTGTTTCTGAGGAAAGCTACAGATTTACTTGGTTATAAAGTGCTCCTGACACTACTTTGTCTGGTGGACATTATCTTATTACTGTAAGCAAAATTGAGGTCTGGTTAGTACCCTTCAGGGAACTGACTATAAGAAGTAAACTTCTAAAATTAGATTAATAAGAAACCAGCTCAATTAGTGTACTAGAATTTTCAGACTTTCTTAAGTGAAGACTTTTTTAGTATGCACATTTTCCAGCTATCATAAACAGAAACTAAGAGACTTCATTAAAAAGTATGGGAAAAACTAAAGGGAGCCTTATAACCCAAAAGAAAAAATCAGGAGAGACTTGTAGGGGAGTGTAGAAGGGAAGATTATCTCAAAGAATAGCCAAAAGAGTAAAAAGATTAACAAAAATAAGATATGACATATGATAGCTAAGAATAAAATGGTAAAAGTAAATAATGCATTAAGTAATATCATTGAATGTGAATGAATTAAACACCACAATCAAAAGATATAGACTGATGGAATGGATTAAAAATAAAACATGAACCATCCTGAAGCTGTCTAAGAGAGACTCACCTTTGATCCATGGATACAAATTGGCTGAGAATGAAAGATTGGAAAAAGATATTCCATAAAAACTGTAACCAAAAAAGAGCTGGAGTATCTATGCTATTAACAATATTGGACAAAAACGACTTTAAATACAAACAAAAAAAATGGTACAAGTGTTGCATAAGGCAATTATATATACTAAAAGGGATAATTCACCAAGAAGAAGTAACAGTCATAAATAATTGTGCACCTAACCAGGGTGCCCCAAATTACATGAGACAAACGCCAGCAAATGAAGGGAAAGAGGGTGAGTAGAAACAAACAAACCTGAGTTCTTCACCTCTAATATCTGTTGCACACCCTCTTTTCTGAGAAAATTCAAGAGTATTGCCCTGACAGATAACAAATGCCCCTTAGAGATGCAGAGCTGGCAACTCAAACTACTTCCTAATAGTGGCACAAACTACCTGTGTCTTATTCTGACAGTTCACTTCATCTGATGAATGTGGTAAAGATTATAAGTTACTCAAAGCTACTAGAGAATTAAATTTTGGAAAAATTGGATAAATAATATAAACAATAAAAATCAAAACATGCTAAAAGGAGTAATAAAAGTCAAAATGAAAAAAATTAAACGGATAAATAGACATCTCCCCAATAATAATATGGGTCAGAGAATTTAACACAACACTCACAACTTTAGCTAGAACAACTAGATAGAAGATCAGCAAAGAAATAGAGTAGGTGAACAATATGAAAATGAGCTAGACCTAATGGACATATACGGAATGTTGCATCCCAGATCAGTGGGCTATACGTTTTTGTCAAGAGCTCACAGACCTTTCTCCAGGATAGACCACATGATACATCACAAGGCATGTCTCAATAAATATTTAAAAGGTTGAAATTACACAAAGCAACTTCTCACATCATAATGGAATGAAGCTGGAACACATAATAGATGAGAAAGAGGGAAATTCACAAATGTGTAAGGGCTAAACAACATAGTCCTAAACAATCTGTGGGTCAAATAAGAAATTGTAAGAGAAATTGTAAATAGCTTGAGATGAATGAAAATGAGAACACAACTTACCATAACTTATGTGATACAATAAAGGCAGTGCTGAGAGGGAAATTTATAGCCTTAAATGCCTATACTGAAAAAGATAAAAGAGCTAAAATAAAAGATCTAACTGAACCCTGGAGAAACTAGAAAAAGCACAGCAAACTAATCCCAAAGTGGGCAGGAGGAAAGAAGCCATAACAAGAAAATGGAAGAAATGGCCCAAACCAAGGAATACATCAAAGGACCATATGAGACTCAAGATTTGAGACAACAAATCAATGAGATTCAAGCAAACAACAAAAATCAAAGTAAAGAGTTGAAAGAAAATGTGGTTAAAGAGATAAAGGGCATCAAGAAGACACTGAGCAAGCACAAGGAAGAATTTGAAAACTTAAAGCGAAAAATAAAAAAGCTCTTGGGAATGAAAGACATGACTGGAGAGATAAAAAATGTATTGGAGGAGAGCAGATGTGGCTCAAGCAGCTGATAACCTGCCTACCATGTGGGAGGTCCTGGGTTCTGTTCCCGGTGCCTCCTAAAGATGAGCAAGACAACGAGTCATGGACTGGTGCAAAAAGATGATAAAGTGAGATGATACAACAAAGAGACACAGCAAGGAAACACAGTGTGATACACAAAAAACAGGGAGTGGATATTGCTCAAGTGATTGGCTTCCTTCCTCCCATGTGAGAATTCCCAGACTTGGTTCCCAGTGCCTCCTAAAAAAATAAAGAAAGAAGAAGAAAAGATGAGCAGACACAGAGAGTACAAAATGAACAGACAGAGAGCAGACAGTAAGCACAAACAACAAGGGGGAAATAAACAAATAAAATACATCTAAAAACATATTGGAGACATACAAGCAGAGACACGACATGATAGAAGGAAGAATAATTGATACAGAAGAGAGACCAGCTGAAATTGAAGAGAGAGAAGAACAGAGAGAGATAAGAATGAAAAAAATTGATTTGAATGATGACATGAAGTTCAACAATGTATGTGTCATGGGATTTCTTGAAAGAGAAGAAAAGGGAAAGGGCACAGGAAGGATTTTTGGGAATAATGGCTGAACATTTCCCAAAGCTCATGAAAGAAATGAATTTCCATGTCCAGGGAGCACAACATACCCCAATCAAAATAAATGCTAATAGACATTATCCGTGACACATACTACTCAGAATGTCAAATTCAAAGAGAAAGAAAATTCTGAAAGCAGCTGGGAGAAGCAACCATCATATACAAAGGATGCCCAGTAAGACTTAGTGTGATTTCTCATCAGAAATCATGGAGGAAAATAGACAGTGGTATGATTTAATTAGGTACTGAAAGAGAAAAATTGCCAGCCAAGAATTTTTTATCCAGCAAAATTGTCCTTCAAATATGAAGGTGAGTTTAAAATAATCACAAACAAACAGAAACTAAGAGTTTGTAAAAAAAAAAAATCCACCTTTGTAGAAAATATTAAAGGGAGTTTTATAGTCTGAAAGAAAAAGACAGGAGAATGAGGTTTGGAGGAGAGAGTGCCCCTCCCCTGTCCTGAAGAGGCCACCATGGGTCTGGGTGACACCTGTAGCCATGGGGAACTTGAGGATAACTGAGAAATGTACACAACTGAAAAATCATATTCACCCCATAGTTCAGCTGAGCGCCCCACTCTAGATGAAGCCAAGGGACGGTGGTTAAAATCCTTAACAAGGTGTAGGATGGAAACTAGGACAGGGCCCTAGAGGCTCAGGGCAGGGCCATGGGCTAACCCTTTATGTCTGGATCATAGGGAAGCACAGAGGGGACCCTCAGGTGAGCTCAGGGCAGAGACTCTACCACCTGGATTGGAAGGGTTGTGATGTTTAATTGGTAATGCTGTGCTCTGTGTGCCTGTGGGTCATCAGTCTTAGTGACTGCCTCCTTCCACCATCCCTGTAATGCCACATATTTCAACTCTCCCCAGTGGACAGGTTCCTAGCCTATGGGTATAACCACAGTGCAAGAGTTTGGACAAAGACCACCACCATCCCATGGGCTGTGAGCTTTAAGGGCTTGGGGTCTGATGTCTCTTTTAGGATATGTCAGTAACAACACAAGTGAATGTATAAACTGTTGAGCTCCCCAGACAGTGGACCTGAGAACCAAGTGGCTGCAGCAGCATCTTGGCCAGTGAAGAAGAGCATAAGTTTTCCTTCTATGGAGGGAATGAGGACACTTACTCAGACACCAGATCTCACTGTGAATCATCAGGGCCCAGTCAGAGGGGAGTGACCTCCAAGGATTTGACAGAGAGACTGGCAGCCTTCTGGGGAATTTCTAAATTAAAACAAATTGTGCAAGGAATTGCAGAGATGCCAGAAATCCCAGGTCACAGGGAGTAGTAAAGCTTATGAGATGAGGTCAGTTGTGGCTTTGGACACTGCATCACAAATGTTCCTCCAGAATGAATGTAGCAGGAAAAGGAATCCTGAGATCAGATACCAGGATCCCAGAAGGATTCAAACCTAAGAGAAAGGATGGACCACAGGCTATCCTTTCTAGAGGGGGATTGAGGAGGTACAGTCCTTCCTTCCCTTAGGCCATTTGCTAGCTATCTTCCTCTCGCCTTTTCCTTTGCACATTATAAGTTTTGATGTTTTTACATTTCCCCCTCCCCCACTTAATCCTAATGCAATTCCAGAGTTCATCGTGAAAGCTACGAGCTCTTAACTAGTGGTCATAGGAAGCACTACACCAGAAGCAGAACATATTCCCTCTTCCTTCAAAGCTGTAGAGAAGAAGCCACTGTCCTAGGTCAGAAAATGGCTCATGTTAATGTGATATTTATAGACACCCACTTTTTAGAGGATGTTGCTATGCCCTATGAAAGCCTCTTCAAACTTAAATTCTGGGAATTCTGGTGGCTTTGCCCAGCTATGCCCTGCAATGTCATGTTGTAGATGCTCCATAAGTATCTGGAGAAAGGGGGGAGGGGGATCAGAATCCATTATCCTGCCCTTGGGCCCTCATTGCATCTCAACCTGTAGCTTGAGTGCAATGTGCTGCCTTATTTTCTGCAAGTTTATAGGTGGGTCTCTTCTTCCCACCAACTCTAGTCTCCTGATTGGCAGAGGTACAGCCTGGTTAATACCCACATGGAGCTGAGCACCCATGACTGAGGTTCCAAGATTTCTGAGCAAGTTTCTCATTGTCTTGGCTCTCGATTGTGGGCAGGGGCAGGTTGGGATGGGGCAAGAATGACCTAAGAGCGGTGGTAGTGGGAATGGATTCTCCCAAATGCTGCCTCTGAGATCCCAGCCCACCTTGCCTCCCCAGGGTGCCCTGGGCACCATCCACAGCTCTCTTTGACACTTTAGCCCTTACAGGGGAAAGCCCCTATGATCAGCATTCTAGTAGGAACCATCAGATGTGTGGGACAAAAGTTTCAGTCTTGTCCTTCCTCAGTCACAGTCCCCCACACACATTCCCCACTGCTCAGTAAAGACTGGAGCCCTCCTACCTGACCCAAAGTCCACTCCCCTTATCAGTTGGTCATCAGGGCCCTACTTGGCTGTAACCACAGAGACCACTCCACATAAAGTTCTTCTCCCCAGATTAGAAACTGAACACTGCACTTACCTCCAGCCCACAATGAGAAGAGATGAGATGATGGCTCCAAGTCTGAAGATTTATGTCTGGGCAGAGAAAAACCACCTCAGTAATCTCCTTCCCACTCTGCCAGCCATGGGCAGACTGTGAATATGATGGGCCAACCAGACTTCCAACCTCATAGAAAACCAGATCCTGTCCAGGGACTGTCCACCCCTCGTGCCCCTGTCAACAGTGTAGCCCTCCCCAACACAAGCACACTGGGATGAGTAGGTGCTGTGGGACTGCCAAGGAAGGATCAGAATATTTGCCCAGCCTTCATTTCACTGCCTTGTGACCCCTATCTAACCTTTGGATGTGGTGGGGGTTGAAACAATTCCCGGAATTTTGTAAAAGGCTCTCAATTTCAGTTTTCCTGATGTGAGTCTTGGGATTTTGGGAAACAAGAAAGCATCTTGTTCTACCAAGCATGTCTGTTCATGTGAGCTGGGTTGGGGGCTGTCTCTAGAATGTACATGCCTGGTTACCAGGGTTCCAAGTTCTGTTAAGTTATATCTCCAAGGACGTGGGTTTCCATTGGGGTCCCCTTACCTGTCCCACTTCCTTGGATAAAAGCTCTCCTAAAGCTGATGCCTCTTCAGCCTTCTCTCCCAGGTCATCAATTTAACTCTAAAGTTACACAAACACTGTCCTCCCTGCAGTGCCTTAGAAAGGCCTGGAAAATTTAGTTCCCCAGGAATGAGGGGTTGGGTTGGCTTCAGACCTATCTCCTTTTTCTGCCATATCTGTGAACCTGGACAATTGTGCCTCTTGGGCCTCCTGAGTCTCTAACCCTGAACCATAAAGATCATTCTAGATTTTACATCCCAGGGTTTTTTGCAGATGTATATGGAATAATACATATAACACTCATGAACTAATGTGACAGATCACTAATACATGAACTTTAGAGATGGAAGAATTATCCGAAGGAATAGGAAGTAGCAGGGAGTTCAAGTTGAAACAGGGCTGGTTCTTGATTGTAGAATTGTGGGAATGTAACTTGTCTTCTTGGTTTCAATTCCCAGTCCCCAAAATAATCACCTTGAAATTCAATGAAAATTAGATATCATCATCTGAATCAAACCCTTCAATGGCTACCCATTACATGTAGAATCAGATTAAGTGCCTCCTTTTAGTTTATGTTGTGAAAAGCCTCCAAATAGCTTCCCAGGATCACTGCCTCCTGGTGTACATATTCTTGCCTTATCCCTTCCTCTTAGGTGTGAACTGGATGTAGTGGCTCTCTTCTTATAAATAGAATATGGCCAAAATGGTGATATATCATTTACAACGTTGATAAACAAAACACCTGTGATTTCTTTGGTTCTCTCTTTTGCTAGTTCTCTTTTTTCTATCTATCTCTATCTATTTATATCTGTGTCTCTAATTCACTATTGTTCTCTTTTATTTCACTCTGGGGAAACAGGCTATGATTAGCAAAGGCCCATCTTTCAAGAAACTGAAGGAGGGCTCAGATAACAGACAGAAAGGAATTCAAGCCTGCAGTCCAAACTGAATCCTGCCAAGAACATATGAGTGACTTTGGAAGCAGATTCTTTCCAAGTCAAGCCTCAGTTGGGACTACCCCTCAGTGTTTGAAGAGATATTGGAGCAAAATCACACATTAGTCTTGCCTGAATTCTTTGTTCACAGAAACTGTACAATAACAAACATTTGTTGTTGAAAGCCACTAAATTTTGGGGTAGTTTTTTCATGAACTAATAGATAACTAATATAATCTACCAGGTCCCAGAATCTGTTGCTCCACTCCTCCCACCCTCTCCACCTCTCCTCCCAAGCTCCCTTCATCTACACAGCCCTCTTTTCTAACCTCCTCTCAGGACAAGCTCACTTCAGCCTCAGAGTCTGCAAAATTGTGCTTTCTCTTGGCATACTGCTCACAGATTTGTGCAGGGCTGGCTTCTGGTTGCAACAAAAATGTCACCTTAGGGAATCCTTTCAGGCCCACCAACCTAGTGACTCCCAGTCTGCTCTTGCAGAACCTTGCTTGATTTTCACTATGGCACTTGCTCTTCTATTTCATATGAATTTGTTTAGTACTTTCTTCCATCTCTACCTCCAGACTCTGAGCTCCTGGAAAGCAGGAAGAAAGTTGGTCATTTTCAGCACTGGATCCCGAGCATAACCCAGTGCCTGAAACTGGGTGAGTGCTCAAGGCATAGTTGCTACATGAATAAATGAGATGATCACACAACACTCCTACCAGACTCACATCTGCTTATATTTTGTAAATTAATGCCAAACTCCTAACAACATTAAAAATCAGTAAAGTCTATCTGACAATAGAGGTTAATACCTGCCACCAAATGGGAAAATATATTGACAATGGTATCACTTAGAAAATAATAGTATCCAGAAGAGTTAGAAAATAAAATATCTACCAACCAAAAACCAAAAATAAAATGAACAACAAATATATAGACAAAAGGACTATGATCAGACAATTCACAGATTAGTAAAATCATGGGGTAAATACTTTTATAAACAATTTCATAAACAATAAATGGAATGCAAATAAATAACCAGTACAATTTCACATATATAAAATTCCTTAAGTCAAACTCTACCCAATGGGGCCGCAATATGTAAAATGGATTCTCTCCTCTGGTGTCAGAGGGGTGTTCTTTATCTAAACACTTGGGGGACATCATGGTCACCAAAGTAATGATATACCACTTCTATTTTTAAAATATACCAAAGTAATGATAAACCACTTCTATTCTTCATCTTCTCTTCATATTAATAAGTGTATGTCCTCCAAAATATACACAACACTATAACTAATGGAAGGGAAATGTTGGAAAGAACACAAATGTCAACCAAAATGAGAAGAGCTTAAGAAAGAAATCCACATATAATGCAAATCAATGATAAGCAGCAGTGAAGCTGAAAGAACGAGGCTACAGTATATATGTCCAAGTGGAGACTTTCAAGAAATTTTTTAGTCAAAAGGCAAGGTGCAGGAAGATAGTGTATTGACATGTACACATTTTGTGAACTTGCATAAAATCTATATTGCTAAAATGCACAGATTGCTACTGAAATTTTGTAAATGATTCAAAATCCAAAATGACAAAAAATTATTGGATCCATTTAATTTGATTAGACAGAGTGTCCAATCACATGAGACTTGAGCAACATAATTGCCAACCTGGGAAGGAAACATCTCTCACATACTCTTCCTCACTGATCCTGGAAGGTACATTGCTTCCAGCAGAGTTTGCCCAGCATCTGCCAACTTGAAATTTGCTGGTAGACAGCACTATCACTGGTGCATATCTGGTTGGTTTCCATTTTGGACTTAAGTTTTTCCCTCAGAGAAATAGTACAATGGGAGAAATACGTACCAGTGTGGTTTCAGGTGTTGGATTAAGAAGTCTTTAATTTATATTAGTATTTATTTGGACACTGATGCAAAAATTATATGATTCTAAATACATGTAATACATGTAATACATGAAGATTCAAATTTCCAAGGAAATCTATCTCAGTAAATTTTGGTAGGTCAATAAATGAGGAGTGATTGAGGCCTGTTTATTGCCAAAGGCATTTAAAGACTAAATAATTGATTGTTCATCCTCATTTCAAACATATGCATTTCACAATTTTTAAAAACCTCATATTTTTTAATGTAATATTTTTACAAAATCAATAAAAAAATAAAAATAAAAATAAAAGACTATCAGTGAAGCAAGAAAAAAAAAACAATCAAAAATTGGGTGCTGAGGGTAAAACAATAATATTCTATACCCCCTACTGTGAAGTTCCTGATCTAATGGCAGAGAAAAAAAAATTTCAGTGTTATTTGTAAATGCCTTCTTTTAGGCCAAATATGGCGATTGAATTTTGAGGAGAAAAGCATACCTTAATATAGGTTTTCAGCTAGCCACAAGATTAGAAGTAGCTTCTCAGAGTCTTTTATTCCTTGTACCTCTAGAGAAACATTTCCTTTTCTTAACACTGTTGAGACAGACCTTCACAAAGTCTACAAAAGCAGGCACTGAAGGGCGGTAATCTGAATTCACTGTAACTTGCATGTCTTGATTCATCCAGGATCCTATTCAAAGGGAAGGTGATCGTGGCAGAAGAGGGTCATTGTCTCAGAAAGGACCATCACTTTGTGAGAAGAACAGAATGGAGGGTGGGATTAACTCATTATGCCATTGGGAAAGAAGTTGCATGAAGGCCTTTTTCTGTATCTACATGAAATATATTTTTCTTTTCTTGTGTTTTGGAAATGCTGGACATGAAGTCCCATAGTGATTAGGTAGATGGCAGGTCATACTTTACTTCAGTTCCACAGACTCCTTTACCCCAAACCATAAGGAAATGATTGAAGCAACAATTGAGGCAGGGAGCTTCCCAACCAGAGGAGGAGGATGTCAGTGGAAGTGTAGACTTGGCCCTTTCAGGAACCAGGAGGGCTGCCTGGACCACAAAGGGTGGGTTTGAACATGGAAAGATCACTGTCCATCCAAGACTGGCCTGGCTTATGACCCCACCAGGCTCTGATTCAGAGCCTCTGAGGGGCAATTTCATTCCCTCTTGTCCTGTCCATCCAGGTGATTGCCCCATAATGAAGCTGCCCCTGAATGTCCTTTATCCCCCTAATGACCCAACCCTCTGCCCTGTTTCTTTAGCAATGCCACAGCTGTCTCTCTCCCAAGCTTAACATTGCCTAACTTAGAAATCAGGCAATCAAGGTAGAGTAGCTGTGGTCAGTAGCTGACCACAAAAGTGAGTTAACCATGTAATGGGATTTCCCCATTTCCAGCACAGACTCAGTTTAGTAGTAGAATGAAGTTCACTGAACTTTAGTTCATTATAAGAGTAAATTATATGCCTCTGGATGAGATTTAAATGCCATCTTCTCTACATATATGATGTATGACCAGGCATGTAGTTTTCCCTGTAAAAAATTTAATGCTATAGACCATGTGCAAGATGCAGCCCCTCCCACCCATCAGTCTCCTTAATTCAACCACTAACTCCTCTTCTACACAAGGCAATATAATGCTACTCTAACTTCTATTGGGGAGACAGATCTGAGACATCCAATCTCCTGTCCTTCGCTGATTTAATAATCCTCTTTACTCGAGTTACCAAACTCAGTGTGATAGTCAATTTTCTGGGTCAGGCATGGACCCAGAGAATCTGTGAAGGAATCCCCTAAAGTTTGGCAGCCCAGTTGGGACTCTGTGACCTCTGAGTGTATTGCTGACTGATGGGCTCATTGGGCCCCCAGGCGGGGTACTCCTGAACTTGGCTCTGAGGCTGCAGGAGCACCCTGTCTATGAAAACCAGGATCAGGATTCCTCTGGCTCTGTCACTGAGGATCTTGAAAGCAGTCAGTCAGGAAGGAATCAGGCAGCCCACAAAATCTCTGCAGCCTCAGTGAATAGTGATTTTCTTATCAAAATCATTAACTATTCTCTAGAGTGAATGTTTAAATCTCCTGCTTAGGCTGTAGGTGGGTAGACCATGTCTGGTCTTTGGTTTTGGCTTACGTTTGGAGCCAGGAGGGCCTAGGATTGTAGGTTAGCGTCCTACCTCAGGATCCATTCCTCAGGTATAGGAGACCTCCCTCGGGTACCCTGGTTGAGTACTAAAATTCTGATCAATAAATATCAATTATAAATCACCCAAGAGCTGACAGAGAGTCACAGCAGGCAATAGAGCTCTAGAATGGAAGAAATGTGTGATCCTCTAGATTGCATCTTAAAACTTTGATGACAATTTGATTATGAACCCCCATGGCTAAAAAGAGAATATTTCTGAGTAAAAGTGCATGCCACAGTATAAATTAGAGCATGGTCAGGAATGGCAACCAAAGTGATCTTTTGAATACAATGCTATTTTGCAACTAGAAATATATTGTAAAAGATAGACTTAGTAAATGGGATGAAATACCACATGTTCAATATTTTATGGCTTTAGCTAATAATTTTTAGCTGCAACATCAATGTTTTGGGCATGGTTTGATGTTAGCAAGTCACAGGCCTAATACAATCAGCCAAACAAGAAAGGGGAAGAAACTATTCCCTGATTCCAACCCACCATAAAAGTACTGGACTTGTTCCTTTTCCCACTGGTCCTCCAACACCTTATGAAGGGGGAGAAGAGGGGGAGTGTGATCCGAACCACCCTTAGATTCCCCCAGAAATCGCCTTCTCTTCTCATACACAGAGTGGTACCCAATTTGGCCAGGGAACCCTCCCACAGCTGGGTAATTCCTACTAAGGTTGGTACTAGCTGAAATTGTTAATCAAGGACACCCAAGAGGTTACTTTTTTGTACACACTCCATTCTCCACTTCAGAGTTGTACAATTGGAAGCATTGATTCCCTAGTTACCAGGAAGATCCTAAAAAAAAATGAGATTTAAAATACATTAGAGAGAAAGAACATGAGATTTGAAATCATAGAAGAACGAGTCAGGACAGAAGAGTTGGAGTTTAAAAGAGAGAAGAACAGAGAGAAAAGAATGGAAAAAATTGAGCAGGTGCTTGCTTAGGGAATTGAATGATAGCACTAAGTGCACCAACATACTGTTACAAGAGTTCCAGAAGGAGAAAAGAAGGAAAAGGAGACAGAAAGAATTTTTGAGGAAAAATGGCCAAATAAATTCCCAATTCTCATGAAAGACATGAATATATGTGTCCAGGAAGCATGGCATACTCCAATTAATATAAATTCAAATAGACCTACACAAGACACAGAATATTCAGAACGTCAAATGCCAAGATGAAGGGAAAATTCTGAAAGCAGCAAGGGAGAAGTGAAACATCACACACAAGGGATGTCCACTAAGATGTAGTGCAGAAACTATGAAGGTGAGAAGACAGGGGTATGATATATTTACAGTACTGAAAGAGAAAAACTGCCAACAAAGAATTATTTCTTTGACAAAACTTCAAATATGGTCATGAGTTTAATATAGTCACAGATAAACAGATGCTATGACAGTTTGTAATAAAGAATCTAACTCTGCAGGAAACACTAAAGGAAGTTCTGCAACTGAGAAACAAAAACAACAAAAAACAAAAAACAGAGAGAGAGAGAAGCTTGGAGGAGAGTGTAGAATTTAAGACTATCAGAATGCCTAAACAAAAGGGTAAAAAGACAAAAATAAGATATGACATATATGAAAGCCAAAGGATAAAATGGCTGAAGTAAGTATTGCCTTTACAATAATAAAATTGAATGTTAATGAACTAAATTCCCAAATCAAAACATAGGCTGAGACAACCCACAAGATGGAAGCAGAGTAAGGTACTCCTAGAGTCAGTTCATGCTACAGGGCAGTTACTAATCATCCATAGCTATCTGGGGGCTCCAGAAGACCAGAAGAGCATCCTCTAACATTCTTGAAAGAAGAGGGAGGAGACTGTTCATCGGCAGAGAAGATTCATAAGTAGAGCACTCCATGCCATGAAGGCTGGTGCCCAACCTTCCGTGGCAGCACAAACCACCTTTGGAGCTATTCCAAGGCTGGGCTTGGAAGGTCCACTTTCCAAAAATGGGGGAGGAAGAGACAGATGGGCACCAACTTCAACTACTGATTAGTAAATTTGGAAAGCTAAAGTATAATCCTAAGAACAGCTGAAGTTTGAACATGTCTAAGTCAGAGAAAAGGCAGGTAACTGCCATATTAACTCTACCCCTGGCATGAGGGAAAGTGGGGTGGGCAGAAAATCACAGTGCTGGTAGGAATGGGCTTCTTTCCATCCAGATCAGATTGCAGCTGTAGAATAAGCCCCTGTCCCACCTCTGCTGGGAGGAAGCTGGGGGTGGGGGGGGGTGGGAAACCTGTGCCAGCCTCTCCAGGAAAATACAGGATATGCCTCAGAGGAGATCGTCCTACTTTGGCAGCACAAGCCACCTCAGGAGCTATTCTGTGCTGTTCTGTAGCTGGAATTGGAAGCTCCATTTCCAAAAAATGGGAGAAAAGGACGGTTTCTTTCACCCAGATTGGCCTGCAGCCCTAGCCTAGACTTCAGTCCCACCTCTAGCAGGGAGGAAGCTGGTGGGCCCTGCACCAGTCTCTCCAGATAACCACAGGTACATTCAGGTGGCACAAACTGAATAGTTGGAAGTCTACAGTGACAACTGTGGTTTGTTGGACACGCATGGTGTAGATTGCTGCCCAAATCTGCAGCTCCATCCCTGACCCAGACAGGGGAGAAAGGGTCATGAAGCTTAATAAGTCTGTCAGAACAATGACAATCTAGGCCTACACAACTTGTATTATTACACACGGCTGTGGCTTTGTCCCCAACCCTGGCAAAGGAGAAAGTTTGAAGAAGTTTCTTTGGGCCCTAGGGTAATGAGGACAGCTTGAGCTTCCACAGCTTACAGCCAATGCCCTTGGCTCCTACTACACAACCAGCAAGGAAGAAAGGGCAAGAAAGCCCTAAACTAAAGAGAGAAACTGCACCCAGAATAAATATTCTAGTAAACCAGATGCCAAGACACCAACAAAAAGTTACAAGCCACACCAAGAAACAGGAAAATATGGCTCAGTTAAAGGAAAAAGATAAGCCTCCAGATGACATTAAGGAGTTGAGACAAATAATCATTGGTGTTCAAACAAATCTTCTTAATAAATTCAATGAGATGATTAAAGAGGTTAAGACTATTAAGAAAACACTGGATAAGCACAAAGAATTTGAGAGCATACAGAGAAAAATAGCAGATCTTATGGCCATGAAACTCACAATAAATGAAATTAAAAGTACATTGGAATCATATAAAGGCAGATTTGAGGAAGGAGGAGAAAAGATTGGTGAGCTTGAAGAAATAGCCTGCGAAAGTGAGCATACAAGATAACATGAAGAAAAGAATGGAAAAAAATTTAACAAGGTCTCAGGGAACTAAATGACAGGAAGAGATGTGCACGCATACATGCCATTGTTGTCCCAGAAGGAGAATAAAAGGGAAAAGTGGCAGAAGAAATATTTGAAGAAATAATGGTAGAAATTTTCCAAACACTATTGAAGAACATAGATACGCATGTCCAAGAAGCACAACATACTCCCATTCAACTAAATCTGAATAGACCAACTCCAAGACACATATTAATCAGAATGTCAAATGCCAAAGACAAAGAGAGAATTCTGGGAGCAGCAAGTGAAAAACAATGCATAACATATAAGGGATACCTAATAAGATTAACTGTCAATTTCTTATCAGAAACTGAACAGAGAGTGGTATGCTGTATTTAAGATACTGCAAGACACTGCAAGAGAAAATCTTCCAGCCAAGAATATTATATCTACCAAGATTCTATTTCAAAATGAGGGTAAATTTAGGATATTCATAGATAAACAGAAACTGAGAGAGTTTGTAACCAAGAGACAAGCTTTGCAGGATATACTAAAGGGTATGCTACAGCCTAAAAAGTAAAACCAGGAGAGAGAGGCCTGGAAGAATCTAGAAATGAAGATTATTTCAATAAATTAACTGAAAGTATCAAAATAATGGTGAAAATAAAATATGACAGGTAAAACTGAAATGTTCAGGAATAAACTTAACCAACAATGTAAAGCACTTGTATTTCTAAAACTACAACCCATTGTTAAAAGAAATACAAAAAGTCCTAATTGGAAGAACATTCCATGCTCATGGATTGGAAGGCTAAATATTATAAACATGTTGATTCTGCTCAAATTGTTATACAGATTCAATGCAATCCTGGTGAGGGGTGCAGAGGTGAGGGGTGCAGAGGGGCCCAAGGACTGCAGGTTCATTTGTGTGGTCCCCTTTTTTTTCAGGCTTTGAGGAGCATGCAAGCTGGCTTAGGAAAGGCTAGGAAGAGAGGAGGGGTGAATCTGCTGAGAGAGCCCAATTTACCTAAATGCCCTGGGATAGGGAAACTTGAACTGGGAGAAGGTGGAGTTAGGCAATTAACTAATCCTGTACAGCATACCCAAGGGAGGGGGACATCAAGACATGCTTGGTAGCTTCCAGTAACATATTTAGGGTTCCTGGCAAGGTGTGAGTGCTTTCTCAAAGAAACTAAGAGTCATTGTTTTCTGTGGGGAGTTGGTTCACCAGGGTCCCATTTGAATCTTGGAGGGGAGTTCTCACATACCCTTCCTGCTTCCCTGGGAGAGAAGGAAGTGAGGAAGGGAGAAGGGGTGAAGGCTAAACTCCTAAGCAGTTTATTCAATTGCAAAAAGGATTCCTTGCTTGAGGCCTCGTCTGGTCTTTTTTGTTTGTTTTCTTGTCTTTCCTCCCTCTTTAACCCCCATGTCTCTTTTTTTCTTTTTCTCTTTTTCCTTTCCTTTGCTTTTTTTCTTTTTTTCTATTAGGTGCTGCAGGCAGTGTTTCTTGTTTGCTGTGCTTCCTCATTACCAATTTCTGTATTTCTGTGTGTACTGATTTTGGCTACCAATGCTACCCCTTTCCTTTACATCTTTCTATCTTCCATCAGTTATTGTTTCTCTTAAATTCCACCTTTCTTTGTTTAGCTCCCAGTTTTCTGACTTTTCATTTCTAACACCTCAGTTTTCTATCTTTTATTCACTGTTGATGTTATCATCCTTCCTTTTCTTTTTCCCTCTCTTCTGACCACAGTGGCTTCTCAATTCATAGTATATTCTTCTCCATATTCAGTTTACCATCTCATTGTAGGTACTCCACTTTTTTACTGTTATAACTCTACACAGCTGACATGAGTTTAATATCCATTCACCTAGGTCTCCCATGGTTTTTAGGCTAACATTTACTATCAATACTACTATTATATTTTTTCTTTTCTTACCTCTTTTGCTTTTCCTAGTATTTTCCTTAAGGGAACTTAGTCAACAACAAGGAAATAGAATAAGAAGAATGTGTCAAAGAGAAGACTTAACACACACACAAAAAGAACACCTAAATAAACCCCAACACTAGATGGGGAAGCTAATCAACTGAACAAACCCATAAAGATAAAAGGATAACCAGGCAACCACAAAAAAATTACAAACCATATCAATAATCAGTAAAACATGGCCCAATCCAATAAACAAATGAAAAACTAGGAAGATGAGCAGAGCATTGAAAAACTAATCAACACTTTCAAAACATATCATGGACCAATGTAATGAAATGAAGGAAGAGATTAAGGATATTAGGAAAACACTTGGAGAGAATACAGAAGAAATTGTGAACATAAACAAAAAATAACAGATATGATGATGATGATGAATGGCACTGTCCAAGAAATAAAGAATACACTCTCAGCAAATAACAGAAGATTTGAAGAGGCACAGGAAAGAATTAGTGATGTGGAAGAAGAACATCTGAAATCAAACAGATAGTAGAATTGATCCATAAAAAGACAGAAAAGGCGGCGGACTTGGCCCAGTGGTTAGGGCGTCCATCTACCACATGGGAGGTCTGTGGTTCAAACCCCAGGCCTCCTTGACTGGTGTGGAGCTGGCCCATTCACAGTGCTGATGCATGCAAGGAGTGCCGTGCAATGCAGGGGTGTCCCCCGTGTAGGGGAGCCCCACGTGCAAGGAGTGCACCCTATAAGGAGAGCCACCCAGCATGAAGGAAAGTGCTGCCTGCCCAGGAATGGTGCTGCTCACATGGAGAACTGACACAAGATGACGCAACTAAAAAGAAACACAGATTTCCATGTCACTGACAACAACAAAAGTGGACAAGGAAGACACAGCGAATGGACACAGAGAACAGACAACCGGGTTGGGGGGGGGGAAGGGAAGAGGAATAAATAAATAAATAAATCTTTAAAAAATGTCTAAAGGTATAAAGATCAAAAAATAAACTTCAACATTGTCAGTCTCATGCATTCAAACCAGGCCTTGAATACATTACAAATTGCCTCTCCATAAAAATTATTGGCTAAGATGGTCACTAACCCACCAAATAATAAAAACATTTACTACAATAGACCCCTGGTTGTGTCCCTGAAGTCAATAGAAACTATGTTGCACTTTGAAACTCCTGCAGCAGCCAATGATGCTTCAGTACAATGGATACTGCCTCCAGACTGGCACTGTTCCATAGTACTGTGTAGTACAGAGAGCACTGTACACCAGGCCAGTAAAATACTGAAAATTCTCTCTAGGATCAGCGATGCGACTTGCTCACTTTGTGAAGAACATGCTAAGTGGAGCCATAATTACCAGATTATTCTAAGTAAAAATTTAAACACAATTGGTATTATGGCCTTCTCCCATGGAGAGATAACATGTAAAGTATTATAAACCTGAAACTTAAACTATTAATTGCAACACAGAATCCTTATGCATTAAGTAATACATTAATTAATATTAAGTGCTGTACTTTTATCCTGTTCTAAATATATGACTAATAATTATAATGCTATCTTTTCTATTCTGGATTGGGTACAAAAGTACATTAAACATGTTAAATTCCTGGTAACTTCATTTTCTAAATAGTTAATAAACATGTCTATAAAACAAGCTGGTGATCTTAGCTGAAAATGGGGCCACCAGTGCCTTGTAGGTAGCCAGTTAATTGGTGCCAGGCTCAGCCACTCCACTACTCTACTGTACTCTACTGTGTAGCAAAACCAGGCTTGCTTGCTAGTGATAGGTCACCTATTGAACAGTCAAACTTACCAGAAATAGTACAATTAAAACCAAAATGTAAAAAAGTTTATTCTGTAGTTCTGATCACTTCCACAGCTAACAACTAAGAGAATTTCCAAGTTGGTGCACTACTCCTACATGGAACCAACTGCCCAAAATGTGCCAGTTCATCAAAAACACCTGCCAAAGCACGAGTGCCAATCATTTAATAACCTAAAGTGTGTCTTCAAAACAAAGCTAAGTAAGAAATATGGTTATCTATTACAATTTCTCTCTGAAAAATAAATAACTTAAAATATATGTGTGTGTATGTGTAGATATATATGTGCATGTGTGTGTGTGTGTATACTGTTTCCCAACAACTTTCAAAAGGGGTGCCATTTTTCTGGGCACCTAACCTTGTCTACATCTGTAATCCAATGTCCTCTTTTAAAACCAGGTATTCCAAAATTCTAATTGAATTTGTTTCTTTCAAAATAAACATCTTATTAACCATATAAAAACTTCATACAGCTTCAAACAGAATGCCAGATCTGTCTTCCTCCAGTCAAAATAAACTAACAAATTTTTATACTTTGTTAGGTAAGGACTACAACCCATAGCCAGGAGAAAGAAGTTACAGAAAAACAATCATCTCCCTTCAGCACCCCTTTAAGATTAAAGGTGTAAACTCTCTAAGGGTAAAATAAAATTAATAGATGGATCTGCAGCCTGGCAAGAAATCCATGTAAACGCCAATAACCCCCAGAATGACTGCTGGGGGGAACCCACCCTCAGGACTCTACTGTCCAGAACAAAAACTTCTTCTAAAAACAGGATAAACACTGAATGCTACCCAGGAAATTTGTCTTTATGTCCTCACTGAAAATTTAATAAAATAATCAATCAAAACAACAAACAGCCACCCACCTCATAACTCCAACAATAATTATGCCAAAGCTTAGCAAATTAAGCTTCAGCATAAGGGGGGGAAATGATGTGGGCTATGGGTGGGAGGCTGTTCATCTCCTCATAAATAACCTAAGTGGTCTGTGGCCTGAGCTGTGTGTGGGGGACAGTGAGAAGCTGCAGCCCTGCCTTTGGTAACCATGGCAACAACTGGAGTCCCAGAAAGCAATTTAGCAATGCAAACTCTCTATATGTGCCAGTCAGTCCAGACAGACTCTGACAATAGTGACGCAAACACCTAATGGTCTAAAGTCACGTACAGAATGCCCTGACAGTGGCCAGACAGGGTTTGCATCATCAAACAACTGGGCAACAACTGGACAGTGATGAACATCACACAACCCCATCATGCTGCAACTTTTTAGAACTCTTTATCTTTACTTTTTAGGTGTTTTTATCTTTAGCATAAAAGATACTGAACCTTTATGAGTTCTAGAGCTCTAATGGAAAGAGACAAATAGAAACAAATAAAAGATTGACCAGGAGAGAGCTGCAATTGATTCAGATGTGTTCATATATCCAGGAGAATAGCTGCTCACTTGGGGGCCATCCTAAAAGGATTCTCATATCCCTTGGAAACCTGTGAAGTACTATGATTTAAAGTCCTTAAAGCAGTGCATGACTTTGGGGCTGAGCCCCATTTTGGACCATGCTCTGCCTCAGAAACCCTTCCACAGTCTCTCCTTGCTACAGAAACCAAGCCTAGCATCACTTCTGCCTTCTCTGAACTCTCATGCCCTCTCATGCCCCACCTTGCTGCCCTCTCCCAAACCACCCACACCTCTAGTCTATCGTCATTGTTTCTCAGCTCATCCTTGGTATGAAAGTAAACCCTGAGTTTTCAGTTTAAAGAGGGGAGACTTGCCTACATTGCCACACACATCAGTAATGTGGTTGTGAACACTGTGAAGAAAACATGCAGCCTAGAACATTCCTCCACACTCTCCACTCACGTCCTCATCTGTTATAGCCTTTCCTGTGTTGCCCTTTTAGTTCCTTCATCCACGGAGCCCTTGCCTCATCTGGATTTTCCCTGTGCACTTCATGCATCCATCAAATAAGGGACTCCCACTTGGAGGTGCTGTGCTAAGTGCTCCTGGGTAAAGGAGAAAAGAGGCCCTGTGCTTGCCTTAACAGTTGTGTGGGACAAATAGATAAGAGAGCTGACATTCCAGTGATATGCATTTGGCATTCTGGAAGCTTGTGCAAACCTCCATGGGAGTGCAGGAGACTCCAGGCCTGCCTGGGGAGTGAGAGGAGGCCCTTGGGTGGGTTCCTGAGCTGCAGGCTGCTGTGGATGGGAACATCTGAGGCATGGCGCTGGCTGCAGCACACTGTGCAAAGCATGGAGTGAAATTTGGCCTGACAAAGCAGGTGATGAGGCTGGTGCTCACTCTGCAACTATTAAAAAATAAAAATAAAAAACTTTTCATCCTGTAAGCATGCATGTGCATATTATGAAAAAAATTAAGCTACTGTGTACATGACTGCTGCTTTCACTGGCCATCCCACTACAGGAGGATGAATTTGATAAGTTATGTTACATTCCAAAGTCCAATCCTTATGACCTGAATCCTCATGTAACTACTTCTAATGTTTCTATGGACACAAGCCAAATTGATGATAATTCTGGGGCCATCTGACTTTCCTCATATAGTATGCTCACCAATCCTGTAGTGGTGTTAGACAAAGCAGGTGGGATAGGTGCCTGTGGGACTGTGAGGTCCTCAGAGACAAGGGTGCTGCCTTCCAAGACTTTGTACACTGGTGGGTAAGGGAACTTGGGGAATGCTTGTTAGATGGAAGAAAGACTGTGGAGGAGATGAAATCAGCATAGCTGTGAGAGTCCTGGGGAAAAAGAGCATTCAGTTCTCTCCATAAATGCTACACCACCACAAGTCCTCAGGCTGCAAATCCAGAGGGGATTTTGTCCAGAGGGGATTTTGGCTCATTGGTGAACTGAGCATGTCTGGAGATTGAGATATCCCAAAATTGCAAATAAGTGTAGTCTAAATAGGGTAGGATAGTAAATGAAACACACCATGCAAATTGCTTAGTGCACTTAGTGCAGCAAACAGTGAATGGGAATTCTCAGTCTCAATGCAGGTTCACTCATCACTGCTCATAGAGGTGCTAGGGTGCTGTCTTTTCCAGTCAAACTTTATTGACACAGGTTTGGTGAAGGTACATGTAAGGAGCTATAGGCAGAGCAGAGACTGGCTTGCTGGGTCATACTTCTAGGGATGCCAAAATTCTAAAGTTCTCTACTGCTAGGGGTGCTCTACTTCTAGGGGTGCTGTACTTCTAGGGGTGCCATTGTGAATGTGTGGTTACTGCTTTCATTAATTAGCATCAGGGACATGGTACTGAAAAATCTCTAAAATCACTGGCATTTGAAACTTTGCTGTCTTAACTCTTATCCATAAGAATGGAACTCCCCCCATTGCCTACAAGATGAGCCACAAAGGTCATTCTGACTCCAAGAAGAAGCCTGACTTCCAGCCACAATACAGAGCTTAAGATAAGGGTGTGCTGGATGCAGCATTCCATGTTTATCTTACCTTTGTGGATCCTGAGTCCTTCTCAGGCCCGGCCTAATAAGAAACCTATGACACACAGCTGTGATTTGTTTTGAGTCTATGCCATCCAGCTTCATTAAATTTTACCTAGACCTTCATGTGTCAGTTTGAATTCAGTGAATCCCAAAAAGAGATTATATTTTTGAACTAATCCATTGCTGTGGTGTGAGAGCCTTTGATTGCATTGGATTGTTAATGGTCCTTGACTGGACCACTTGATTAGATGGCTTTTGGTTAGACTACATCAGTGAGGCATGACTCAGGTTGGGTCACCACCCTCTTGCTGGGCCTTATATATGTGGAGACATAGAGGAAGAGACACACAGAGAAAGGAAGCCACCATCTTGATCCTGCCACATGAGAGAGAGGACTGCAGGGAAACAGAGAAGCCCCTAGAGACTGAGAGGGGTCCTGGAGCTAGGAATCTGCAGAACACAGAGGCATAGAAAGAGGCCCCCAAGAGGCTGGGCCCACTTAGAAGTTCAAAGCTAAGGAGATGAGCCTGCCATGCACCTGACTGTCCACAGCTGAGCTCCAGAAGAAGGTGAGCTTTGTGGAGAAGGCAGGGACCTTGGCATAGGTTACCCACTATCTTGCTTCACCACATGGCAGGCCATCAGGATCACCAGCAGCTAATTTTGGTGAGAAAGCATCTCTGACAGTGCCTTTATTTGCACATTTTTTCAGGCTTGGAACTGTAAGTTTTACTCTGATAAACTCCCCATTATAAAAGCCAATACATTTCTGGTACTTTGCATCAGCAGCCCTGTGGTAAAGTAAGACACTTCCTGTCTCCCAAACCTGACAGTAACCCTGTCCACTCCTCCGTTTGGACACCTCTTCATGCCTGTGGTGTTTTGTGCAGGCTCCTTGGCTGCACCTGTCAAGAAGCCTAACATTCTGGACTGCAGATTCATTCCTAACATTCTAGGCCATTGGACTTTAGCCATGAAATTTGCCTTAATATAATCCCATCTCTCAGAAAAAAAACCATCTCTCTCCCCAACACCTCCCACAGATGCTGGCATTTAGTGTGCACTATTTGCGGGTTGAACTGATGATATTTGGAGTTCTGGTGCTTGCAGAAAACACTATCTCTTACTAACTCTACTCTTCCTATTTTTTATTACAGAAAATTGTGAACATATCTAGCCGTAGAAAGGATAACACAATGGATCCCATGTGTCCTTTCATTCTGCATGAACAATTACCCAAATTTCCCAAAGCTTCATCTACTCTATTTTTCTTTTCTTTTTTTGTTACTGGACTATTTCTTGAGAAATCCAACCCATCATTTTATCCTAAACACTTTAGTATGTATCCACAAACAATAACTTTTTCTTCTTTTTTATCTGACCATTGTGCCATTATTACAACTAATAAAATTAATAATTATTCCTTATATTCATCTAATACCTAGTCCATAGGTTAAATTTCCTATGCTCCATCAAAAATATATATATTTTTACCTGTTGATTTGTTTGAGTCAGGATCCAAAGTCCACACATTACTTTTAAGTGCTGTTTAGATGTTTAGTTTCTTGTTCTGTAACTGTATACCCTCCCTCATCTAGTTTTCATATCATCAGTTTACTAGAGAAATTGGATCAGTAGTTGTCCAGAGTGCCCCATATTTTTTAAAATTTGCTCTTATTTCATTTTCTTCTCTATTTCTCTCTTTCCTATCAAACTGAAAATTAGATCCAGAGACTTGCATAGATTTGGGTTGAATTTTTCAGTCAAGGATACTTTACAGGTGGTGCTATTTCTTTTGTTTCATACCATAAAATCTGGTTGTCCCCTTTTATTGATAATGATTAAAGATTGTTCAGTGGGTTCCTTTATTATCAACCTTATGCCTTCATTATACAGATCCCCACTGTATCAATCAGCATTCTCCAGAGAACTACTACTGACAACATGTCTTATTTATAGTTATTATATTTATATATATTTATATTTTAAATACAATATCTTTATATGCTATATGATTTTATATTATTTTATATTATTTATATATCACTGTAGTAACTGAAATGGCTTATGTAATCATGAGGCTAGGAACTTCAAATTCTGAAGGGCAGGTTGAAAGTTCAAAACTCTTATAAAGGTGATTGTGAAGTCTGGTAATTCCATATTCCCTGAGGGAAGCCGATGGATATAGGGGCAGAAATTCTTTCTGGTTTAAAAAATTCTTATTTTTATTTTTTATTTTTTTGTATTTTAAGACCTCTAGCTGATTGCAATCACCTTTGTTGGTTGTAGATGCAATCGACTGCTGATATAATCAACTGGCTGTAGCTGCAAACTCAGCTACAAAATACCCTCATGCTAATAACCAGGCCAGTTACTGCTTGACCACACAACTGGACACCATAACCTAAACAAGTTAACACAATAACTTGACCATCACACCTATTAAAGTCTCACTTAATGATTTTAGTATCTGTTCTAATGTGATTGTTGTGTAGATCTATTTTTTGTTAGGAGTTGAAAATAAAAAATCCTAGTGCTATCATTCCTTCTATATTAACTCATATTTTTATAGAAAGAAGAAATTTCTCCCATTAGCTGTTTGTTTACTCAGAAATAAAATTTATACAGAAAAAGCAAAATAAATGCTTCTCTTTTCGAAGAGTTGGTGGACCAGGCAGTTTGTTTAGTTTGAGAATGTTTATGAACTCATACATTTTTATATATTTGATGTGTGCCAATCTATTCCAGTCCTAATAAACACTGCATTTTCAACAGAAGGCATTTTTCAGATGTGTGTTATTTTAGTGTATTCACAGGATATTTTCCCCCTTCTCTCCACCTCAGTGAAAAAAGGTTTCCAAGGTGGAGTGAAGAAGAAAGTGTGGATATTGCTCTGTTTCTCAGCTGCAGGGAATCAATGGCTAACATGTTGTACAGTCAATGCCCTGTCTCAGTGAGTGAATGGCCCAAGAGTCCCAAGAAAAAAGTTCTTTCCCTGATATTGGGCCCTGTGTTGGTTTGAGTCTTTTGTGGACCATGAGAAAATAAGAACCATTTGGTTAGATTGCCCTAGTACAGCATAGCCCAGGGTCAGTCTTAATCCTCTTAGTGGAGCCCTTTATAGACAGAGGAATCCTCAGACATATAAAAGAGCTGCAGTGACAGAGAGCAGCCTCCAGAAGTTGAAGTTAATGACCCCGTGTGAGAGAAAAGACACATACAGAGCAGCCCAAAGCAGAACTGGCAAGGAGGCCCAGAGGAGAGGGGAGAGACAGCCAATGCCACCATTATGCCCTGCCATGTTCCTGATTATCCACAGCTCAGCTTGGGAAGAAAGTGAGACTGCAGGAGAAAGCAGAGTCTGGAAGGCCACTATTCCATGTGGCATGAGTCCAGGATCACCAGGAGCTGATCTTTGGGGAGGAAGCTTCATCTGATGTCTTGATTTGGACATTTTTCCCAGCCTTGCAACTGCAAGCTTCAAACCTAATAAATCCCATTGTAAAAGCCACCCCATTTCTGGTATATTGCTTTCAGCAGGAGCATCTGGCCATAGTACCTGAACCAAGTCACTTACTTTAGTACTTCTCAGTTTTATAATAAACTTGGTAGTTGGGACCTAAAGGAAGCCCATGAGTTCATGAAAATTCATGATAAACATTTCTAGTGTGACATCAAGATGACCAGAAGCCACAGCTAAGGGGACATAAAGACTATCTTGTTTAATTTCTCCTTCCATTCTCAAAAAACCAAGTAATTTCCATGAGTCCTTCCAAGCTTATATTCTGCCCAGGTATCAGGAGTCAGTGCACTGGATTCCAGCTGCAATGTGGATATGGACCTCTTAAGATCCTGTGGAGCATCCCAATTTCCTTCGGCTGGTAGCCATTCCTCCAAGGCATTTGTTTTCCTCTGAGCCATCTGCATAGGCCTGTGCCAGAGCAGTGCCCAGTGAGACCCTGAGTGGAGCTCTAAGCACTAACATGATGCTGTTCCCATGATGCTAGATGGGACTGGAAGGTGCACATCTCATACCACTGATGTAATTTGATAAAGAGACTGACTTACTGCACACTTAATCCATGCTCAGTTTGCACCCTTGTACTATTAATTTCTCTTGTTTGAGAGTTGGATTTTTCATTCTTTTTATCTTTCTCTTCCCCCACCATAGACATTGCAGACCTGGGGAATGTAATCAGATTAGGTTCATTAACCTCACATTCCATTCATGCACATGGAATGCTTGATAACATCATGTGGGAAAAGAGTTTGAAAAGGAGAGAAACTAAAACCTCTTCTTAATTGATGCTAATAAAGTTTTCCCTATCTGTTGCTTCTCTCTTGATGCCCTGCCTGCATTCTCTTAAGTCTCCCATGGAATTCAGCCCCTGCTTGGGGCTCTTGAAAATAGCCTCTTGTGAGTAGATGCTCATATGTCTTTCATTCTCTTTCCCAGGACTTCTTTGATGCCCAAGGGGATGTTCGAGGGGAGCCTGCACAGCACTCAGCAGGAGTGTGCAAGAACCACACCAGGATAAACCTCAGCCAAGGAGGAATGCAAGTGGGAGCTAAATGCTCCTCCAAGTTAATCCTCTGGTGGAAAATGCTGAGAGCCATTATCTCCACCCTCAGAAAGCTCTGATCAATGCCAAGCTCCAGTTCCTCCATGGGACCTTGACAGTGCCCCCACAGGCTCTCACTCCTGCTCCCTGGACTTACCTTCTATAGCAGTTTGATATGGTTATGAACTCCAAATATAGATATTGGATTATGTTTGAAATCTGATCTGTACTTGGGCATGATTAACTTATGATAGGGCTTTGATTGGGCCATGTCATTAGGGCATTGAGTTCCCACCCACCAAGTGGTAGAGACTCACAGATACAAGGCATGGCAAAGGACAGAATCGAGGGTTTTTAATGTTGGAGTTTTTATGTTGGAGTTTGATGCTGGAGCCCCGGGAAGTAAGCATAAGGAGAAAAGAGAATCCAGCCCCAGAGAGAAGCAAGCCCTGGGAATAAATGAACCTTGAATCCAGAGAGAAGCAAGACCTTGGAAGGGAGGAACCCAGGAGGCCTGAACCCTCACAGCCATCAGCAGCCATCTTGCTCCAACACATGAAAATAGACTTTGGTGAAGGAAGTAACTTATGCTTATGGCCATGGTATCTTTAAGCTCCTACCCTAAATAAATACCCTTCATAAAAGCTAACCAATTTCTGGTATTTTGAATCAGCATCCTTTTGCCTGACTAATACACCTTCCAAGGGAACTTCATGAACCCCACTCTCATCTCAGCCTCAGCTTTCAGCAGGAGCCCCAGACATCACCGTGGTGTTTGTACTTAGCATCTATTAGCCAAGTACCCACCGTATGCCAGATGAGCCATCAGTATTGTCAGAAATATACTCTGCTCCCCAGAGCTGCCTACCTAGTGCAGAACAAAATGCCCCCTTCTGAAATTGAAGCTACAGTGTCACATCAAGATAGCACATTATTTTTTTTTACAATGAAATGATTTAAGTTTGAAATTCCAGCTGAATTCCCCAGACAATTGGTGCCATTTACTTCCAGATTCCCATATATGATACCAGATCATCTATGCAAGTCAATCTGTAACACTGAGTGACACCTCTCTCCTGTCTATAAGATAGTTTGCAGAGGTAGCTGGAAATTATAAAAGCATTTTTCCCTAGAGATAACAGAATATTTGCTGATGCTTTCATGAGGGCCTCTGCCCTTGGGGGAAGGATGAGAGACTCTTCTTTATCTCAAGCATAGGAGAGGTGAAACTATGTCTCTAAGCTCTAGGGACAACATCTCCAAGTGGTCCCTGAGGTTGATGCGTCCCTGGGAGCATCATGGAAGGCTGGTACCTCGCTCTGGTCAACTCAGGCTGGACATGTCTGCTTTGACAGTGGAGCAAAAAGATGGGTGAGGAGGGCAAACAAAGCACACACGGTTCTCCAGGAAATCATGTGGCTGTGTGCGAGACACATGGTACTGCACAGCACTGTCTGAAATCCTACCCACAGGACCTCTGGACCCCCAAGGCTACCTTAGCAGAGAGCTAAGGACTGAGGGGGCAAGCTGTGGCACAAGCCTGCATCAAGGACCTGAAGGCAAGAAGCCCCCTAAGACGGGTGCTCCTTGATCTGGGCCTGAGAACACGCCCTCCCCTGCCTGTCCACCTGTACTCCCTTCTGCCTTCCGCTTCTGGAAGCTGCACCTCCTTGTCCTCCCTTTCTGCTGCCCACACATCAGCGGGCTCGGCCTCAGATGCCCTTCCCTCTGCCTGGCATGACTGTTCCCCAGATTTCAAAAGTCCAGCTCCTCATTATGATTTGTTTCAGGCAGGCCTTCCTAGAGCCGCCCTAGTTCAAGTATTCCCAAGCCCTGTTTTGTTCCCCTTTTCCTTTTCATTGATACACACACACATCCGAGGCTTTAGAGTTGAGTGAATTTTCAACAAAAGGAACGTACCTCTTGAACCAACATTTGGCTCAAGAAACAGCAGAGCACTCAGGAACAGCTCAGTTTTGCCAGATTCCATGTGGCTGGATTCGCTTCCTGCCGCTGCACACTCACCGGCCAGTACCTTGAGCGCTGGCCCCTCGTGGTGACTGAGGCCCTGAAACAGGGCTTCTTGCACGTTGACGCGACGCTGCTGCGGACACACTGAGTTAATACACGATGGCAATGAATTCCACCTTCAGCTTCCACTTCTGTTCCGCAGCTCATGGCGGGTTTCAGAAGCCGCGTGTGGGGGCGTCTGCACTTCCCCAGGACAGCCCACTTGGGACCGTCCACGAGCGCAAGGGCAAGAGCAAGCAGTCGGGGGCGAGCCCAGGGGGCTGCCACCCGCCCAACAGACGGGGCTGCTCGTGTCCCAAGTGGCCGCTCCAGGGACTCGCTGGGAGACTGGGGGACACGGCCCCATCCCCAGCCCGGCTGGGCCCTCCGTCCTGAGCCCCTGGCCCTGCGCCCCTGGCCCTGCGCCCCTGGCCCTGCTTCCTCCGCCTCGCGCCTGGCCCCGCCCAGCTTTGTGACACAAGGCTGCGGTTTCCGGGCAACTGCCGAACGCGGGCGCGGGGCATCCCCGCAAGCGGACTCGGTCGGGATCCCTGGCCCGGCGGGACCGACGCGTTCTCGCCCGAGAAGCTGGACGCGGGCGGCCGGGAGGACGAGGAGGAGCTCACCGCCGCCACGCTGCGGGGCAAGCCCCGGCCGCCGCTCATCTCGGCGCTGTCCGCCTTCGCCTACCTCCCGCCAGGCGCCTGGACACTAAGGAGCGCAGCTACTACTGACGCCAGGCCAGGCTGAGGCGGGAGGGACGCCGGCGCCAGGAGAGGGGAGGCCCTGCGGGCGGGGCTGCCAGGGAGGGGGCTAGGGGCAGGGCTGGAGGCCGGACTCCCCTGCCAGGGAGGGGTTGTGGCCAGGGCTAGGGCAGGCTGTGCCACCCAGGACGGGGACTGGAGACCCAGCTGCACCCTCTGAAAGGGGCCTGGGGATCTAGTGGGACATGGAGGCAGGGCCCGGGCAGGCTGGGGGATGCTTCTGTGGGGGTGGGAGCACGACAGCGTAGTTGGAAAGGGCTACCAGGAAGATTGAGTGGGGAGGGGGGGAATGCTCGCTGGGGAGGAGGACTCGATGGGGGCCCCGGGGATGGAGGGGGCAGGGGCTGCTCGGTGGGATTGGTGGGACAGGTGACTGGATCACAAAGAGCAGAGCTTCTAGTACTGGGAGACATAGTGACACCCCTCTCCAGGAGATGGAGGGACCTCGCGGCAATCCGGGGGTGCACGGACAGTTTGGAAAGGGTGCCCTGAGGCTGTCCAGCGTGGGAGGTGCGGCCCCCTGAGCGGTCTGCGCGGTGGTCCCTGGGCTGTGAATAAGCAACTAGGCCTGGGCCCTGGGAACCCTCTGGCCGCCTTCCCACCCGCCAAGGAGAACCAGGATTAGGTCTGGCCCAGCCCCTCTGGGAAGGTTTGCAAGGTGGGAAGAGTTCAGGGTCTGAGCAGCCGAAGTCCCCAAGAGAGGGCGGAAGGAAGGAAGAGAAGCGTCTTCCTTCAGAGTTGTCCAGGTCACCCATTCCTTTCTTTTCAACATTGTTTCTGTACGTCCCCAGGGCAGCCCTCAGGGCATCGGATTAGAAAAGAGCCTTTGTTGGGGACCCTCAGCCTGGCTGACAGCTGGGCACCTGGGCTATCCCTCAGCCTTCCTGGCAGGATGGGAGGGCCAGAAGAGGGGCGCCTCACTTTCCTCAGGTTGCTGTCACAAGCGCCACAAACTGGGTGGCTGAAAACACCAGGAACAGCCCTCTCAGCCCTGCAGGATGGAGCCACAAGTGCGTGGGCCAGTGCTGGTGGGTCTGTCCTAGACACCGGAGCTCCTGGCACTTGGCCAGCAAGCCTTGGGTTTTCAGTGCCTCCTCAGTCACCTTGTGGCATGCTCTTTCTTCCCATGGCGCCCTCCCCTCCTATCTGTCTGTCTGTGCCCACATCCCTCCTAAAGACACAGTCATACTGGACTAAGGGCCCACCCACTGCAGTCAGCCTCATTCAGTTTAAATGATTCTGCTTGCAATAACTCTTTTGCAAAAAGTTCATGTTCCCAGGTACCCAGGATTAGGACTTCAAGGTATCTTTTTGGGGTACACAGTTCAACCCATAACACAATACAGATTCACTTGGAAAGGTTAACAGTGTATAAAATGATCTCACAAAATGCCTCCTTCCTCTCCCCCTAACCACAATAAGTAGCTCCCAGGTAAGTCCCCAGTTCAGGTCAACACTTGCTGGTGTACTGGTGGGAGGCCTCTTTAGTCTCATGAGCTTCGCTTCACACACAGAAGCATAGTTTCCAGTTGAAGCAAGCATGGCCCTCAGCCTGCCCCTGGGATGTCTCTTGAATCTGAGGTACCCCTCTGCCTGGCTTCTAGCATGTGGAAGGACTGGATGGAGGGAGGAAAGAAGGGGACTTCTAGGGAGGTCTGACATGGTATCTGTCTCTGCTGTCCATTAAAACAGGAGGGGGTTGGAAAGCCAGTGAGCTGATGGTCATCATAAAATAATAGCTGAAAAGCCAGGACTCTTGGTGTATGAAATTGTTCCATGCCGCTTTATCGGGCAGATAGAAAATTCATCTGGATTTTCAGAATAACAAAGACAGCTCACGTTTTGTTTGTATCTTTGAGGAGTCCCTTTCCATACCACCCTAACATGAACTGTAGACTGCTCCTCGATGGGGTATCACTGATGGAAGGTACCGCTGAGTACTGCACAGTGGGGCCTGTGGCTTCTGAAGCTCAAATGTGAAGAGAAAGCAGAGCAGAACCCCTGAACCCTATGGTCCAGACCCAAAAGGGAGAAGGACTGAGTGGAGCCTGAAGACTCAGTTTATCCTTCCAGAATTTGCTGGTCTGATAAGTGGCTCTGCCTTCTAGAGCTGACTGAACAAGGGCCAGAGAGGGGCTCTGAGGTAGGAAGTGACTGGTTTTGTGCCCCTTGGAGGGAAATCAGGAATGAGCCATAAGCACGCCTCTCTATATGACAGGGTTGGCAAACTAAGGCCCGTGGGCCAGATCTGGCCCCTGCCTGTTTTAATAAAGTTTTATTAGAACACAGCCACACCATTCATTTGCCTATCATCCCTTTCTAGGACATCATGGTTGAGTGATAGTGACAGAGCCTACAAGGCCAGGAGAGTTCCTACCTGGCCCTCCATAGAGAAAGTCCCTGACTCCTGCTCAAATGCCTTACTGCCTCCTTGAAAATGGAAATTGTCTTTAGAACAAATTCATTCAAATGGGATTTTATGTGTTTAAAGCATTTCAGGGCAGTTTTGATTAGCTGGGGTCACAGGCAAATTCAAGTCCTGAGGCTTTGGGTATGCCAAAAGGAAATGATGCAACCAAAGTAAATATTAATTAAAATCTAAAGAAAAGAGCCTTAAAAGCAACAAAAACAGCAAAAGGCATTTCAAAGTCCATTTGGCGAGCAAACCAATGTTCACACCATGTTATTGAGATTATCGGAACTTATATCTAATGAGCTTCAGGGTTCCAGGAGCAGTTTCTCTGACCTTGGGATCATTGGTCATAAAGAGGGTGAATTCTGTACTACAGGTTTGCTGGAGGACTGAACTGCATCGAAATTCACTGCAGGTGAGTACAGGCTCTACAAAAGCTGATAAAATTACATCCTAAGTCAATTTCTGAGGAACACAGTTAACAGTCGTCAGTGTGGTGGTAGCAGCCTGGGTTGAGGAGTCCCAGTTGGAAATATCAGCTCCATGTTGACTAGCTGTGGGGGCTTCACAAGTCAAAGCGTCTCCATCTCACTGTGCCATTCTAGGACAGATCAAACAGAACCAACCTCATGGAGCACTTATGTGAATGAATATGATTAATGTGCATAAAGTGGCTCAAAGTAAGCCCTGGGATGGTGGAGCTCTAATTACTATTATTGCCTTTGGCTAGTGATGGTCAGTGCCCTTTTGCTAAGGGTTGGGCCCACAGGGCCAAGTCTTTCCTCCCTGATCTTGTTGCTGTCAGAGATGCTCATGATAGAAGCTTCAATGTTGGGGCTTAAATGAATGGTTCTGGGCTGTTGTCATAGCAGCCTGGCAAACTGAGACAGTGGCTAAAAGGAAAGATAGAGTTTCCCAAAGAAAAGATAGAGTGCCAAGGGGTGTGTGTGTGTGTGTGTGTGACAGAGAGGCTCTGCTCAGTCCAGTCTTAGCAGCCCAGGTGGAAGGAGGGCCACCACTCAGGCTGTTGTCCTTTCAGTGTAAAGTCTCCAGATTCCCTGGCCATGGGTGCTTACATGCTTCTGCCTGAAGAGTAGAATGAAACTCCTTGGTCATGTGGAAGCACCTAGCAGAGAAGCAGGGATGCTTACTCCTCTGGGTGGCCAGGAGTGGAGGAGAATAGGCTATTGGTGCTGTCTACCACTCAGTTAACCCTGAAGAACTTTCTGTGGTTGGGTCTCTGGCTCCACTTCCCACTGTTGGAAAGCCCTTGCTTCTCCTACCAAGTGCCCTTTCTCAACTAGCAGCTCCACCTGCAGTAGCAATGTCTCCTCCACAGTCATGTCCATTTCCTACCCCCAATGTCACCAACCTCAGCAGCCCTCTTTCTGCATTGCCTTCTACTTTGTTCACACCTCAGTTATTTCATGATGGAAAACTGATAGTAGACAACAAGGGCCAAACCAGTATAAGGAAACCCTGAGTGTCAACAATACTCAAAACACAAAGGACCAAGGTGACATCAGGGGGGAAAGGTAAGCAGGGTTTGTTTTGCTTTGTGTTTTAAAGCAACATCTTGTGTGAAATAGGAAATCCCTTGAGAAAATGTCATAGTGAAATACCAATAAACCCAGAAGCTCTGTTTTGTTATAGCATCTAAATCTGGATTGGTTTTATTAATAACATTCTGCCTCAATCCATAAAGTAGTGAAAGAAAAAAAAGAGAAAAAAAGAAAAAATTGATATAAAAAGTAAAGGTAAAGCAGATTTTTCAGTTTGATTAGTTGTTGGAAATGGATGGTCGTTCCTAACTGAGGCTGGCTGGTGATGAATATTATTTTCTTTACTTTTTGTGTAGAAGAATTCGTTTTTGTTCTACAAAAGTTCTGAACATGCAAAATCCCCACAAAGAAAAGCTAAGATTCTGGTAACATCCCCCAGCATTGCTAAGGAAGACTATTCTGAGCTATGGTAGGATCCCGGTAACTAATCCAGGTCTTGGAAGGCAGGCATTGCTGCTTACTCATCTTTCTTACTTTAAAGAGAGTTTTAGAACTGATTTGAAGGAGAAGAAATGGGCATCTTTCTATCATGTTGCATATCATACCCTATTATGCTGGGTTTCTCCAGCTTAGGGAACAAAATAAAATACCATTTGCTCTCACATTCATTGTAGGGTGATTGCATGTTCTGTTTTGAGTCTGTTCTTCCCCTTTAGGATCTTCCTCCCAGAATAAGAACACTAGGGGCTTACTCAACTCAGAGGAAAGCACAAGCCCAGCCTTTTCCCTGAAGATCTGTTTCCCTGTTCCCCTGCTGTCAGTGCTTCTCCCTGCTGGCTGACCTATCTCCCGGGCTGGGCCAGGCCAGTCCCCCATGGTCCCAATGGAGCACCGTCAGGCTGGCTGCCCTCTCCACTTTGGCACCAGGCTTTCAGGTGTGAGGGAGGAGGGTGCCTCCCACCTCTCCAACAGGTGTCTGGAGGCCAGGTCTCTGTGTTGGACCCCACAGATGTTCTTCTGCCACACACACATTCCACTGGTGGGCTGGTTGGGGAACTCAAACCACAGATCTGACCAGGAGCCCAGCTTCCTTCTAAGTTCTTAATTCACTGGGCTTATGGGGGTGATGTGAGAGTGATGGGAAGCATGTTATCTTTCTTTCCTGCCCGCTGGCCTCAAGTGGGCTGGGTAGTACCTCTGAATCTCAGAGGGGAGGGTCTGGATTCCAGAACCTTACCTGGCAGAAGACCAAGTTCTTCCCATCATCCCAGCAGAGTGGGTGGGGTGCCTTGGATTTCCTTGGGTTCCTGAAGAGCTTTCTGGTCTGTGGGCTTACCAGCAAAGTTTCCTTCAAGAGGACATAACACTCCTGGCTAGAGGCAACATGCTGCCAAACAACTTCCTTCATTATGTATGTTAACGATAATGTGATCTCTGCATGGTGTATTACATATTTTTTAATTTTGATTTAAATCAAACATCTTTAATATTTACATACTGTAGCAGTTTGATATTGTTTATGAATTCCAAAAATAGATATTGGATTATGTGTGTAAACTGGTCTGTTCCTCTAGACATAACAGGTTCTATTAATTTCAGAGGTTTCACTTTTACTTTATTAAATTATGATCAGGGTTTGAAAGGGCCATGTCAGTAGGATGTTGAGTGTTCACCCCCTTATTGAGCAGGGACTCACTGAGAAATGGACATGGCAAAGGAAGGAGTTGGAGGTTTGATGCTGGAACCCAGGGAAGTAAACACACAGGAGAAGAACAAAGAGGAATAAAGATGACTCCATAGATGTGGCAGAGGCCCCAGAAAGAGAGAAAGACTGATGGTCTATAGCTGACCTTGTGGAGAGACCAGAGCAGCCAAGTCCAGAAAGAAACAAGCCTCAGGGAGAGAGATAAGCCGATGCCAGTCTATAGCTGACACCAGAAGAAGCTGGGACCATGGAGGCTGAAGAGGAAGTCTGAAACCTTGCAGAGACCAGCAGTCCTCTTTCTCCAACATGTGGCAACAGACTTTGATGAGGGACATAACTTACACTTTATGGTCTTGTGATTGTAAGATTCTACCTGAAATAAGTCCCCTTTGTAAATGCCAAGAGATTTCTGGTACTTTGCATCAGTACCCTTTGCTTGACTAATACAGATAGCCAAAGTGATTGATATTTTCTTTGTGATTTTTCCTCATTGCTTTGATGATTAGAATGTCCTTAGAACTGTTTTCCCACTTACTTTTAAAAATCCATTCAGAATTTTCTTTTGTCTACTATGAAATGGAAAGATAAAGGTTTATTTCTTCCCCCAAAGAGCTATCCAACTTTCAGAGTACCAAACATTGAAAACTTTATCACTGGCCTTGGGTTGAGCTTCTTGTTAACCTAGGAGTGTAAGAGCCATACGGGAGGCAAACACTTTCTGCAGAAATGAAGGCCACAGTGGGCCAGGGCACCCTGTGCTCACACCAGAAGTGGATGAGCTTGAAGGCAGCAGGAGGAGGGAGCTCAGGTATGGCAGGGTCATTCTGGCCAGTGGTAGCCCCTACTGGGAGGTTTCCATTCTCCCCATCCTGTAAAGTGACTCAGAGCACAGGCACAGCAGGATTTCCAGCCACCGTGCAACAAGTTCCTTTTGTGTAGTGCCTCTGGAATTCTCAAGAACTTTAAGACAATACTAAGGACTGCTTTGTTGACTTTCGCAGGGTGGCTGTGGAGAACAGCCAGGTTGACTTATCTTCACATCTCCCCCATGAGGACCAGATGTCTCGCACAGGAAGGAAGGGTGTGAAGGGTTTGTAGAGGCTCAATTGAAGCTGCTTTCACCCAGTCTGAGTTGCTGGAGTCAATGAGGATGGGGGTTACTGGGTTTTCCAACATACTCTGCATCTGTGCTGCATTCTCTTAACTGTAGCTTCTACCTCGGGCTTTGCAGTTTGTAGAAATGCTTCCTAGTGTTACTATCCAGAGGATAAAAAGTAATGCAAAAACAAACTTCGGCAACCTGGCATTAGGTTAGAGACCTGATACTCCCCAAATCCAGCGAGACCAAGTGTATGAGTTCACTGTTGGGAAGATCTAAGGCAGCCAGAGTGACATACATGGCTAACCAAGGAAAGATTAAAGAACAGCTAACATGTGCATTTCTTCATCTTTTAATAGATAATGAGGAAGATGTACTTTCCCTTTAAGAACAAGATGTGATGAAAAAATGAAGGTATTAACAGCATCGTTTTCTAGACAACAGATGTATGAGAGTGTACAAATATTTTGTATTTTTCATACACATATGTATATATACATATGCATATATATGTTATATATATATATATATGAGTTATATATATATATACATGAATTACCAAGTATGATAGCACATGGTAAAGTTTTTTGTCTCTGCAGAGGGATTTGTCTGTACACAAATGACTCTTGGCTGGCAACATAACAAGTAACTCCTCTTCCATTACACATTCTGAGGATTCAGGAATGGTTAATTTTTTCAAAAGTAGTAGAATCTTACTAAATACAACTTAAGAAATACTGTAGAAGAAGGCATGAAGGAAAAAACTGGCACACAACCCATGCCCCTTGAGACAGAGCTCACTCTTTATTACTTTAACTTTGTACTCAAGTGATGGAGTCACAGACAGAGAGCTGGGGAGCCATCCCTGGGAGAAAGTTGAGCATCAGGTATTGCACTCAGGGGTTTGTGATCTTATTTGTTAGTTTGGCAAAACATTAGACAGGGCAAGTTATGGGCCCTGCACCATTTTTGGCATGGCACACAGCAAGGACTCAGTAAGTATTTGCAGAGTAAACGAGTGAATGATTGAATGAATAAATGAATGGATGCAGGAGGCAGAGCACAAATAAGAGAAAGAAGACAGATAAAAAATAGAAATGGAGAAAAAATAGAAAAGGAAAGACATTGAGGGAGATAAAATGAGCAGAGAAGAAAAGAGGGTTGCACCACATTCTGGGCCCCTAGGCTCTGGGGACGCCTGCCATTGCTGGGTTGGACCTCAATTTCCTCTTCTGGGCCACAGCCAGTTCCATTCTAAGGGAAGACCCCCAACCCTCAAATATGTGCTGCAGCCTGGAAACTCTAAGCCTCTGTCCTACATCAGGGACAGTTTAGTATCCATGTTTGATCAGGCTTGGCTGACTCAGCTTCAAATGAATACCTGATTTTCTTTCTCTTTTACTTTTTGAGCATTTATTTTTGATTTTGAAGACATAGATCACAAAAAATGTTACACTGAAAATATAAAAGGGTGCCATATACCCCCCACACCATCACCCCCAACTCCTCTCACATAAACAACCTCTTTCATCATTGTGGCACATTCCTTGCATTCAGTGAATACAATTTGGAACACTCCTGCACCATATGGATAATAGTTTATATTGTAGTTTACACTCTCCCTCAGTACATTCAGTGGGTAAAGGCAGGATATATGAAATCTAGGATCTGTCCCTGCAGTATCATTTAGGACAACTCGAAGTCCCAAAAATGCCCCCACATCACATCTCTTCTTCCCTCTCCCTGCCCTCAGCAAATACTGAGGCTACTTTCTCCACATCAGTGCTGCAATTTCTTCCTTTACTAGTCACTGTATACTACATTTCCATAGTAGCATATTGGTAAGTCCACTCTCATCCATATTTTATTCCTTCATCCTTTGGACCCTGGGATGGTGTTGTCTGCTCCACCTCTATATCGAGGGGGCTTAGGTTCCACATGGATGATGGATGCAATTCTCCTGCTTGCAGTTGTAGACACTCTCGGGTCTCTCATATGGTGGTTGACCATCTTCACCTCCCTGATAGCTGACCTCAGTAAGTCCAACAAACAATAGGGTAGGAGATGCAACTCTGGCGAGGCTCAGGGCTCAGCTGGCACATGGACAGTCCAGAGATTTAAGTCCCCTGAGATTACACCAGCCCCAACACTAACCACAGGTTCAGTAAAAGTGACAGAAGAGTCATGTGTAGAAAGGTCACATCTGAGTCCAACTCCATCACACTCAGGAACACAAATTCCAAAGTAGGGTCACCTGACATGGCACTGAATTCCAGATCCAACTACTATGACCATAGACACTGTGGGTCTCCCTAGCCCTCAGGAGAACCAGTACCTGAGGTTGTATCTAATGTTACTGTCTCTGGGGTCCTGCTGAGGAGTGTGTAAGCATGACCCCTCTGAAGACCTCCTGACTCTTATGAAGACTCTTAGCCATATAAACTCATTTGTCTTTGCCATATCCCCCTGTTATTCAAGGATTTTAACACATGATCTTACATGTAAACTGAGATATTGTGCTGGTCTGAGTCAACCCTTTTATTCAAGGTCTTTTTCTAGTTACATCACCAGCTGGTGCTTGGTAGTAAACCCTTGGCACCAGGGAGGCTCATCCCTGGGTGTCATGTCCAATGCTGGGAATAAGGTAATGCATTTACATGCAGTTTGGCTTAGAGAGTGACCACATTTGTGCAACATGGAGGCTCTCAGGAGGTAACTCTTAGGCACCCTGCAGCTCTAGGCCTAGTTCATATTTCAAGCAAAAAGGCTCATAAGCATAATCATCAGTATCAAGGGCTCACCAATGGATGATCCTTCTGTGTTGGTCTTTGCCATTGCACTTGGGGGATTGTTGCTGTTCCTTTGGTGAATGTGATAGAGCTCGCCTGGCTAGGAACTCAGCATTCCCTCAGTTGTTTGTAACAGTAACTATTATGAAAATACTATCTCCACATATTTTTATGTAACCCATATGCATGCCCTGTGGAACTCCCTCCTAAACATGTCCCCACCATCAATAACACCCCACACCAGCATTCCTCCATTACCATAGCTGAAACTTTCTGTGATCCAAAACTTGTTAAAAAATGAAGCCTAATTTATTGCCAAATACAATTAATAGGAAAATGAAATTAGTAATGATAGGTTTAAAGATTGAAATAGAACACAAAGTAAGTTACAAAAACTAAAATAAAGTAAAACAAATTGGTGTATTAAAAAATGGAAAATATTATAAAAACTTGTTTTTACATTTTGCCTTTAATCACAGCAATAGGTGTTTTCCTGTATGAACAGTGGCAAGGCAATTTCTTTCATTTCTTCCTCAGTGTCTATACCCTTTCTCTTTTTTTCTTATTTCTTTCCCTAATTTTTAATTTTACCTTCAAAATTTTTTAGATCATAATAATACATATATGCAATATAGGGAGCTCCAATATATCCAACATCAAACCCTGTTCCCCCTTCCCCAGCAATGATCTTTCTGTATGTTCATATTATATTTGCTGCAGGTGATGTACAGATATTGGAGTATAGCTATCAAACATGGTTCCATTTTGGTTTACATTATGATTTATATTTTAGACAGTACAATTTTCTAAATTTCTAGTTAACTTATATTTTACATTATGGTTTACATTTAGCCTATAGACTTTTATGCATTTTTGTTGTAATTTAACATCTTATACTCATCATTGAATGATGTTGTGGAACACTTCCATTGGCCCCTGTTATCCTGATTTCATCTATTCTACACCTCTCTCCCCCTCCCCTCAGGGCCCACAGTGACAATCAATCTTCACTACTTGAAGGATCAGATTCAGAGATACTTGCAACAATGCTGGGGCCTTGACATACTAGCCTGCCCTAACCCATTGGGAGTCACCAATTCTATCAAGAGACACAATTCTTTCTTTTTGAAAACATCAGGTCTCCCCAGGATGTGGGTACATCTTCACACTCATCCTATAGGTCTCCCCCCAATGATGTAATACACTATGACAAAATGAGTACTCACAAACTCCCTAGAAGCCTGATCCTGTGCCAGATACCCTCCTTTAAACACCCTAAACAGGTAATCCTTATTATATTTTCTAAAGAGTTTTCTCAACGTTATAGTTTCAACCACATACCCAACAATCTCCCATGTTCAACTATTCCCCCAGCCCTCCCCCAGTTCCTTGGACTATCTGACCCATCCTCCCAAACCTAGCACACAAAGCCTCATCCAATGGTACCCTATGTCCCCATCTTATCCCTTCCCTGTACAGATACTTATCTCTAGCTTATCATAGATTTCACACATGTAGGCATCAGCTCATAACCTTCATATTGCCCAACTTCTTTTAAGCCTATCATCCAGTCTGTAGCTCTGTGAGACAGATTGGTTTACTTATTTAATATTGGAGAGATCATGTAGTATTTGTCCTTCAATGCTGGCTTGCTTCAGTCAACATAAGGTCCTCAAGATTCATCCATGTTATCCCATGTGTTTGTATTGTATTTTTACAGCTGAGTAGTATTCCATTGTATGCATATACCACATTTTATTCATCCATTTATCTGTTGATGGTCACTTGGGTTGATTCCAACTTTTGGCAATAGTGAATAATGCTGCTATTAACATTGGTGTGCATATATCTGTTTTTGCCCTTGTTTTCAGTTCTGGATATATACAGCAGTTGAATTGCTGCGTCATATGGCAAATCTGTACCTGGTTTTTTGAGAAACCCCCAAACTGTCCTCCAGAATGGCTGGATCCTTCTGCATTCCCACCAGCAGTGGATGAATCTTCCCATTCCTCCATATCCTCTCCAACACTTGTAGTCTTCTGTTTTCTTAATAGCCTCCAGTGTAATGGGAGTAAGATGGTATCTCTTTGTAGTTTTGATTTGCATTTCCCTAATAGCTACTGATTTTGAAGATCTTGTCATGTGCTTTTTACCACTTGTATTTCCTCTTTGGATAAGGGTCTGTTCAAAACTTTTGCCCTTTTTTAAAGTAGGCTGTCTTTTTATTTTTGAGATATAGGAGTTCTTTATATATGCAGGATATTAGCCTTCTATCAGATATATGGTTACCAAATATTTTCTTGTATTGGGTAGGCTGTTTTTCTGCTTTCTTGACAAACTCCTTTGAGGTACAAAAAACTTTAATTTTGAGGAAATCCCATTTTTCTGTTTTTTTCTTTTGCTGCTTTTCCTTTGGGTGTGAAGTTCATGGAGTCATTTCCTTTACAAGTTTCTGTAGATGCTTCCCTACATTGTTTTCCAAGGTTTTTATGGTCTTGGCTCTTGTATTTAGGCATTTGATCCATCTGGAGCTGATTTTTGTGTAAGTTGTGAGATGGTAATCCACATTCATTATTTTGTAAATGGATACTGGTTTTCCAGGCATCATTTTTTGAAGAGGCCATTCTCTCCCAGCTGAGTGTGTTTGGTGGCCTTGTCAAATATCATATTACTGTATGTATGAGGATCTATACCAGAACTCTCAATTTGGTTCCATTAGTCAGTGTATCTATCCCTGTGCTAATACCATGCTGTTTTCACTACTGTAGCTTTGTAGTATGTTTTGAAGTCAGGTAGTATGATTCCCCCAATTTCATTTTTCTTTTCAATATGTCTTTGGCTATTTAGGGCCTCTTTCCTTTCCAAATAAATTTCTAAGTTAGTTTTTCTAGTTCATTAAAAACTGTGTTCACTGAGTGTAATGAGTGTGTGGCAATGATGAGAGAGGTTGTTGGTGTGGGAGGATTGGGGTTGGGGTGGGAACCTCTTATATTTTTTAATTCAACTTTTTTTTGTGATGTATATATATTCAAAATACATTTGCTGTAATTATGTAGTGGGGGTGGGGAGTGGGTTATATGGAAACCTCTTATGTTTCTTGTTTTTCTATGTTTTTTAATGTAACATTCCTTGTGATCTATTAACTTTAATTTAAAAAAATTTAAAAAATTGCTGTGTTGATTTTTACTGGGATTGCATTGAATGTGTAGATCAGTTTTTTTAGGCAAGATATCTTAATAATATTTAGTCTTCCTATCTGTGTACAGGGAATATTCTTCCATTCGTTTAAGTCTTCTTTGATTTCCTTGAACAGTGTTGAGTAGTTTTCTGTGTATAAGCCTTTTACATCTTTAGTTAAATTTATTCCTAGGTATTTGATTTTTTTTAAACAATTGTAAATGGTATTTGTTTTTTTTATTTCCTCCTTAGATTTCTCATTATTGTACAGAAATGTTACTGATTTTTACACATTGATTTATAACCTGCAACTTCACTGAATTCATTTGTAAGTTCTAGGAGCTTTGTTGTAGACCTCTAAGGGCTTCTAGGTATAGGATCATGTCATCTGCAAATAGTGAAATTTTGAATTCTTCCTTTCCCATTTGGATGCCTTTTATGTCTGGTTCATGCCTCAGTGCTTGAGCAAGTACTTCTAACACAATATGATATAGAAGGTGTGATAGTGGTCATCTTTGTCTTGTTCCTAATCTTAGAGGGAAAGATTTTAGGATTTCACCATTGTAAATGATTTTAGCTGTGGGTTATTCATATATACCCTTTATCATGTTCAGATACTTTCCTGCTATTTCTATCTTTTGTGTTTTTATCAAAAAAGGGTAGTGCATTTTGTCAAATGTTTTTTTCTGCATCTATAGATATGATCATGTGATTTTTTCCCCCTTCAATCTGTTTATTTGGTGTCTTACATTATTTTCTTATGTTGAAACATTCTTGCATACCAGGAATGAATCCCACTTAGTCATGGTGTATAATTTATTTAATGTATTATTGAATACAATTATCAGGCATTTTGTTGAGGTTTTTTGCATCTAGGTTCATTAGAGCGATTGGTCTGTAATTTTCCTTTCTTGTGGTGTCTTTGTTTGGCTTTGGTATTAGGATAATTTTGGTATTATAGAATGAGTTAGCCAATTTTCCTTTTGTTTCAATTTTTTGGAAGAGCTTAAGCAAGATTGGTGTTAGTTCTTTCCAGAATGATTTGTAGAATCCACCTGTAAAGCCATCTGGCCAAGGGCTCCACTTGGTTGGGAGGTTTTTACTTACTGATTCTATGTCTTTACTTGTGATTGGTTTGTTAATATTGTCAATTTATTCTTTCATCAATTTAGGCTGCTTATGTGTTTATAGGAATTTGACCATTTCCTCTAAATTGTCCTTCTCGTTGGAATATAGTTTTTCCAAGTATCCTCTTATGATAGTCTTTAGTTCTGTGGGGTCAATGGTGATATCCCCTTTCTCATTTTCGGTTCTGTGTATTTCTATTTTCTCTTTTTTTCCTTGTTAGGCTAGCTAAGGGTTTGCTAATTTTGTTGATCTTCTCAAAGAACCATCTCTTATTTTTTAAAAAGTTTTTTCTAGGTCTTTCATATTATCTTTTTCATTTAGTTCTGCTCAGATATTTTTTATTTCTTTCTTTCTTCTTCCTTTCGATTTAATTAGTTGTTTTTTTTTACTAATTCCTCCAAGAGTGCAGTTATTTCTTCAATTTTATTTATTCTTTTTTGATTATGAGAAAATATGCATAACCCAAGTTTCTTGGCTATCTCCATACTCTTTCCATTCTCCTCTGGTGCCCAAAGCCCTTCCCATGCTTTGTCCTTGAGCTCTGCCTGGCCTCGCCCTGGGACTTGAGCCCTGTCTGGGAGCAGGCAGAACAGGAGTTCTGGCACTGCAGACCCCACCTTCTATGCCCTTTTCTGTCCCACTCATTTCATAGCTGGCCATCGAGTCACATTGCAGGAAGATAGTGGCATCTCTGTTGACAGGCTCCTCTCAAAATCTTGACTCTGCAGTCTTCTCCCTTGTTTCAGGGAGTACTTGGATTTTGTCCTGGGTTCTTATAATCCCAGCCTCTGCCCCATGGTGAGTCTGGTCCTGAGTTACCCTCAGTCCCCAAGTTCAAGGAGACTGGCTCGCTGCTGCCACCACTGCCTGGCCCCTCCTGCACTGTCACCTGGCAATGCCCACACACCTGCATGATAGCATTTCTGTGCTGTCTGCAAGCTGCCCAGCCCATGCCACAGCCCACAGGCACAGGGGAGTGGCTGACATCTCCAAGGAGGCTGAGGTAACATGAGGCATTCACTGATGAAGTAGAGGAAACCCCCTGTAGCAGTTTGACATTATTTATGAATTGCAAAAAGAGATATTGATTATATTAGCAAAGTGGATTTATTCCTTGGAGTGTGATACCCTTTGATTGTATTAGATTCAGCTGAGATGCATTTGATTAAATTATGTTAAGATTAGAGCTTTGATTCTGCTTTGTTTAGGGCAACTCAGTTTGAGTCCCCACCCCCTTTGGGGGCTATATAAACAGACATTCATTCAAGGGCAACACAGAAGTAGACACACAGAGGTACATACACAGAATAAGATACATGTGACAAGATACAGACACGGAAAAGGTGGCCACAGGAAAAGAGATGAGCCATTCCCCTGAGAGTTTACTGCTGACCTTGTGAAGAGAACAGAGCAGCTGAACCTGGAAAGAAATGAGCTTTCCAGCCTAAAGCTGAGACTGGAAGAAGCTGAGACCACAGAGCCTTAAGAGAAAGAAGATGGCTGAACCCTCACAGACATTTCCCACCATCTTGTGTCAACATGTGGCAACAGACTTGGGGTGAAGAAATACCTCTTATGGTACCTTGAGTTGGACCTCTAGGTCCTTGTAACTGTAAGCTACTATCCCAAATAAAAACCCTTTATAAAAGCCAACAGAGTTCTAGTACTTTGCATCGGGATCCATTTTGGCTAATACACCCCACTTCTCTACATCTTGTTTACAGGATTCCAAAGCAGGGCTTCCAGAGTTCTCTGAAAAATAGCTCATTCCCTCCCTCATCAAGACCCAGATAACCCCCAGGGGTCCCAGATGGAGGAGGACCATGTCCCCTGGGTGGGGCTTCCTTGCCACAGAAGCTGAGGTCTGTTAGAGTGAGAACATGCACCTCCCATTCTCTGCTCAAGAAAATGTTTTTGTCAGGAGGACACAGGCCATACTGGGCCCCCAGATCCAGGCAAATTCCACCAAGCAAGCTCCATGCACAAGGCTCCATGTAGGCCAGTGCCTCCCTCCAGGGGATTCCATGCATCCAGATTTTGACCCAGCAGCAGGGGTCTCCTTGTGGTTCAATGCCAGAAATCCAAGAGTCTTGTCACATTGGCAGTGTGTGAATGAGGGGCTCTTGTCTCTATAGCACCCACAGTCAATCTGGTGAAATGAAGAAGTGTACACCTGACTTAGAGAGCCAGCCGTGTCCATGCTAAAGTGAATGCAGGGAAGCAGATGTGGCTCAGATGACTGAGCTCCTGCCTAACACAGGGGAGGTCTGTGATTCAGTTCCCAGTTCCTCTTAAAGAAACAGTGAGCTGGTGTGTTGGGCAAGCATGGCAAACTGATACAACAAGATGACACAACAAGAGGCACAGGAAAAACATAATGAGAGACACAACAAAGCAGGGAATGGAGGTGGCTCAAGCAATTAGGTGCCTCTCTCCCACATCGAAGGTCCTGGGTTCAGTTCCCAGTGCCTCCCCAAGGCACAGCACTCAGCAAGTGCAAACAATTAGGGGGTGGGGAGAAATAAATAAAATGAACCTTTAAAAAATGATACAGAATTTTAAAAAATAATAAACGGAATGGAAACTCCTTTAGCTCTTCTGGCTTTAGGTCATTGATTCCTGAGTCCATTTGCAAGAGTTGACTAGGTTTCTTCTCAGGGTACTTTCTCCCATCTATAGTCAAACTTATTAACATTCATCATTTATTGTTTCATGAAACCACATTCAGGTTTTTTTTCTTCTTTTGCCTTAAATTTGAGATTCACATACTTTAAATATAGCACAGACCTAGGCTTAACTCAGCTTCTCTTGGTGAGAGGGCATGGCATCATTCCATTGTTCCATTCACAACACATGGCTTGTGATAGCCCACAAGCCTACCTAAGTCTGGAGATTACTTGTATTTGAGGTTGTTTCCAGTTTTTCTCTATCACAACACTGAATTTAAGGACACTGTGGTCCTCAAAAAGATTTTATTCTTGCACAATATTCTTTCTTCCTCTAATTTCTCCAAAGTGGAATTAGCCAGGAAGTAAACAGACTTTTCATCCTGGTAGTCAAGTAGCTTTAAAAAGGATTGTGTTAATATCTAGACTAAATGCCTCTTCATTTGTCCAATGTGCGCTGCAGGTTACTGAGGAAACAAGCTTGTTCTGCAGACCTTGGGCTACACATGCACATGCCAGGTAATAATCAATATGAAAGGAAAATGGGAACTGAAGAGGTATTTTGTGAACATGGAGATGTCATGATCACTTTCCCAGAGCAATGTGGCATGCCAAAAAATGTTTTCATGCTCAGAGGACCGGATGTTCAGGAAGGTTCTACACACTTTCTGACTGCCTCATCAGCCCCTCCTTTCCCATGTGCATGCTCTATCCTGTCCCACGGAAACTTTAAGACTTGTTCCTGTGACCCAGTGGCCTATTGTTTGGTGTCTAATGTGTGCCAAGATCATTTTGCCACTTGCGCTGTACTTATTCCTAAGAGAAAGGGAAAGGAACATGATTTCTGGGAGAAAAGGATTCAAGGAACTAACAAAGATGATAAAGGTGAAACAAACAAAAATTCTTATGGCAATAAAATATGGTAGCTCACCAACCACATCTGCTAGTCAGATATTAAAACAGTATTTGTGAATAGCTGATTTTATCTCCCCACATGGAGTTTGACTCTGTTCACCACATGTCTCATCCATGGCTGTCCATGGGCCCCAGTTGGGATCTGTGGCTGTTGTCACCTCACTCTGTTATCTCATGCCAGCAGCATATTGCCATCCATTACCAGAATTAGTCCTGGCAACCTAAGACCAGTTCTGTACCAAACATCGTTGTGGGAAACTGGCTTACCTGTTTGTTGCTTCCTGCTATTGTAAATGTTGCAGTTGCTTCCTGTTATTGTAAATGTTGCAGTTCTGATAGTAAACAGCTGCTCATTAGTTTCCAAATAAATACAATGTGGAGACTAGGGTTGAGGCTCTCAGTTCCAGAAGCTGTGAGTCCCCTGGTCCCATTTTTACCTCCTCTCTTGTGTCTCTCTCTCTGTCCTTTATTTCAAAAAGTTCTGCCTCACCTTCCCTTTGAGGCAACCATTAGCTGACAACACAGTAAAACATGTCTGATGTTTTGGTGCCATTTTCTTTTGTTAGGTTAATTCATTAAAAGAGTACATATTTTGGTTTTTTAGTGTCTGTATCTTTTTTTAGTCCTTTCTTCTTTCTCCTGTGGTTTAGTCCACAGGAGAATTCAGGTTTGGTTTTCGTTTGTTTTGTGTTTGTCCATTTTTTACATCCATTTTAGTTTCCTAGCTGCTGAAACAAATACCACACAGTGGATTAGCTTGTGGTTTTGAAGCTAGGAGAAATCCAAAATCAAGGCGTCAGCAAGGTGATGCTTTCTCCCAGAAGATTGTTGTGTTCTGGGACTAACTGCTGATGCTCCTTCGTCCTTGCCTGTCACATCACATGGCAATGCACATGGCAGAGTCTTCTTTCTCTTGAAGTTTCTTTTGACTTTCACCTTCTGGCTGCTCCCAGAGGCTTCTCTTTCTCCAATCTCCTTTCCTTATAAGTACTTCAGCCATGCTGGGTTAAGACCCACCCTCCTTCAGTATTGGAACCTTAGCTAATAACATCTTCAAAGGTCCTATTGACAAATGGGTTCACACCCACAGGACAGGGGTTTGGACCTGAACCTGCCTTTTGTGGGGACATGATGCAGTCCCTAACAACCTCACATTGCAGTTGTTTCCAAAAAGCTCTTCAGAAGCCAATATTGAGGTATCCCTGGGTTAATTGGATCAGGACAAAGCTTTTTATTCAGATAATTGAGAATGCAGCAACACAGAAAAAAAGAAAGCAGGCTTCATGTATCTAGTTGTCTAGCTTTAATTAGAGCATCTCTGGAGAACATTTTCAGGGAAAACAGTACTTTAATGCTGTGGTCATTTAAAGATTTTGTGGAAAATCCTGTCCTTAGGGATAATCCATTCCTGTGTGTGTTAACCTATTTTAGGTAGGGACTTTTGGTTAAATTACTTCAGTTAAGGCCCAGGGCAGGTATTGGTCCTTTCATGGGAGTCCCTTTTTTTTAATAAAGCAAAGGACTAACAAGCTGCAGTAATAGAGAGGAAATGCACAGAAGCTGTGTGGGAAGGCCCCAGGAGCCAGAAGCTGAGGGAAACCACTTTAGCCAGAAGCTGGAAGCAATGAGGCCCAGAAGAGAGGGGAGAAATGAGCAGCCACCATCATTGTGCCTGATCACCCACAGGGACAGCTCAAGGAGAAAGCATCCCCTGATGAAGCCTTGAATTTGGACAGTAATTGTAAGCTGAAGCTAATAAATCCCCATTGTAAAAGCCTGCCCATTTCTGATATATCACCTTGGTAGCCTTTAGCAACCTAACACAAATGGTCAAAAGATTCTCTGTCAGCAACAGCACCTGTTTTTGTTTCCTGGACTGATCAGGCAAATACTATGATATGGGTCGACTTAAACAATAGGAATTTAAAAGGAAGTCCAAATCAAGGTGATGCTTTCCTCCCTAATACTGTGGTGTTCTGGGGCTGGCTGCAGGCAATCCTTGGTCCTTAGTTTCATGGGAAGATACAAGGCAGCATTTGCTTTCTCTCCCTTCTCTTCCAGGTTCCACTGATGTTGAGCTTCTGTTCCATCTATGTTTTTCTCTGTCTGAATTTCATTCTCTTGTAAAGTCCAGTAGTAGGACTAAGACCTATTCTGATTGAGGTGTGACAAACCTTAACTGAAGTAACCTCATGGAGAGGTCCTCCTTACAACATCAAGAAATCATAATTTGCCTAAGGATGAAAACTAGGAATCATGAGTAATCTAATCTTTAAAACCAAAACTTCAAATATGAGCCTCATTGGGCAAATTTCATTTCTTTTTATATTCAGGGCAGGCTGCAGGTGGATGATCTGATGATCTGTTAGGAAAGCAGTTCACTAGAGAAAACCCAAATTTGAACCCAAGTTTGTCCCTGACTGCTTCTTACTGTTTAACTTGGACCACATCTCTGAACTTCTCTTAGGAGGATTTTCCTCATTGGTAAAATGGGGGTAACAGCTCCACCCCCATGTTCCCATAGCCCATGAGATTGGAGAGTGATTGAATGAGTTGATGAAAGAAAACCTGGTCATTCTTTGTCTCATATGAAGTTAAAGTCATTTCTTGGAACTCTTATCCTTCATCACTAAAGTGTGAATACATTATGATTTGCTTGAATTTTGGCCTACATCATGAGTTTTTTGATATTATAATCTCTACTCAGCATTGGCCTTAATATACCTAAATCCCCAAAAGGTAGCTGAAGGAAGAAAAGCAGTGCAAGTACATTTCCCCCTGCTGCCTTCTCTCTGGAATGGAAGGCTTGGGGCTCCAGTTGTTACTTGTAATGTGGTCAGCAGGGACTCTAGTGACCTTTCTGAGATAGCACAGCCTCCCCCTTTGCTTGCCCATGGAAACATCCACAGCTGGTGATTGCTAAATTCTCTTAAATATAGTTCCTTCCCCTTCCCCTCATGGGATTATCTCAATTTGGGGTCTATGGTAAAAAGAGCACAAAAGGAAGACTTTTCTTTCCTGAAGTTTTATCAGCAGTCTTTCTAAACAATAGGCAATCAGCATCATGATCACAGTCTACCTGATGAAGCTCTGTACACACAAGGGCCTCTCTGAGCAGTGCCCCCCAAACCCACCTGCCTGCAGCTACAGCATAACCTGGGAATTTGTTAGAAATGCAAATTATCAGACCAAGACCCAGACCTGCTGAATTAGAAACTCCAAGGATGGGGCAGGCTGTTTTATTTAACAGTTGACCAGGTGACTCTGATTCAAGGTCAAACTTGAGATCCTCTGGCTGAGAGTCCAAATACAGGGACTTGTCCATTAGACCAGCCCCTGTATTTTACAAAAAGGAAATTGAGTTGCAGAGAGGATAAGGCACTTGTCCAAATTTTCACTTTTGCTCAGTGGCTGAGGCAAGAATGGAATGGAAAATTGCCTCCCCCCTGAATTCTAAGACAGAGTAAAACCTACCCAAGGCTCTTTGCACACCAGACAACTGAAAACACCTCTGTGAGCTAACAATGTGAATCAGAAGCCTTGGAGTTCACTTCTGTTAGGCCTATGAACAGTGATATCCATAGGTGAATAAAAATACCCATCCTCAAAGTTCTCCTAAACCCTTACATTTTGTAGGAAGTCTTCTTTCATTAAAAGACTTTAGAGGAAGCAGATGTGGCTCAAGCAGTTGGGCACCACTTGGGTGGTCCCAGCTTCAGTTCCCAGTGTCTCCTAAAAAAGACTGACAAGACAGTGAGCTGATGCAAAGAGCTGGCATGGCAAGCTGATGCAACAAGATGACACAATGAGAAAACACAATGAGGAAGCACTACAAAATACCCAAAAAACAGGGAGCAGATGTAACTCAAGGGGTTGGACACCTCCCTCACAAGTGGGTGGTCCCAGGTTCCATTCCAGGTGCCTCCTAAAAAATAAAAAGATGAACAGACACAGAAAGCAGAAAGTGAGTACAAATGAGAGTGAGAAACAAATAAATAATAGCATCTTTTAAAAAACACACACATTTTTAAGTCCACACCCTTTAAAATTCCAGTATTTCAAAGCATCTGCTTAGAAATGACTAGGTTTTGTCTTGAATCCTCTATGCCATTCTTTTTCCAAACTCAACATGCAATTCTTAAAGGCAGCTCCACTTCTCCTTGCTCTATATATGTCTAACAACAGAAAAAACATTGGGTAATGGTGGAAATTTGATAAAATAAAACAAATTATTTAAATCTAAGAATATGTTTCTGTTTGATGTGACTTTAATGGGCATATTTATTACATTTAAGTTGGAAATATCTTGTCTACAGAAATACATTTAATTTCCCTAGCTATCTAATGTTGTGGGAAAATGGCTTACCTAATTTGTTGCTTCCTAGTATTGTAAATGTTGCAGTTCCTTCCTATTATTGTAAATGTTGCAGTTGCTTCCTGTTATTGCAAATGTTTCAGTTCTGATAGCAAACAGCTGCTCATTAGTTTCCAAATAAATCTGATGTGGATACTCAGGTTGAGGCTCTCAATTTCAGAAGCTCTGAAGTCCCCTGGCCCCATCTTTGTTTCCTTTCTTGTGTCTTTCTTTCTGTCCTTTTATTTCTTCAGTTCTGCATCACTTTCCCTTTGTGCAGAGCTATCACTGAGCTGGTCTCAGCAACTGGTTCCCAACATGGGGCTTGAGGGAAAGAAGAGCTTCAAGCTAAGCTAAAGTGTTGTCAAAGTGCAGAGCCATGAGTGGTTTAGAAGACCTTCCAAGTTCTATGTGAGTAAGGACACTCTTAGGTATCCTAGCAGGGTTACAATGGGAAATGGAAACAGTTCAACAAAATATCACCCATATACCTGTCTCCAAAAACAACTCCTTAAAGCAGAAGGAGCCAAGGCCAGTGAGTCTTGTATTTTAGAAATTTATGGATTATGGAAAAATATTGCTTATGGTTCCCAGCAGTAGGAGGTTTAGAATTAGACTGGGAAAGAGTAGGAAAAGAGTTAGAAAAATTCATGTACAAGGTGTCCCACTCCCTGTTACTATTTGATACACTTGGACAATGATTAAATCTGTTTTGGAACCTTTGCAAACAGAAGATGAGGAAGAGAAAAAGGAAAATAGATAAGGTGAGGAAGTTCCTCCCTTTGAATTTTCTGATACTAAATCTAAAGTTATTTTGCCTTCAGTTCTGTCATTAACTGACTTTAGCAAGTCACTCCCATCCCCCCTCCACAGGCACCTCCTCCCCCTCCTATGCCTGGAAATGCTCAGCCAAATTTATCAGCTTTACAAAAAGGCATTTTATAGGCTAGAAGGGAGGGTACTTGGAGGCACTTCAAATGGCCTTTCCAGTCACTGTATGAGAAAGAATAGCTCCTGGAGTTGTTCCTCAAAATCCAAATGGGGTTTTTGAATTCACTCATGAACACTTCCCATTTAAAATTTTCAAAGACTTAAGAGCAGCTGTGCAACAATAGGTCCAAATTCTCCTTTTGCCTACAGTACAGTGCAGGGGATGGCTGAAGGCTCTAGGCTGATCCCAACTGACTGGTCTGTGCTAGCACACATTTCCCTAGAGTCTGGAGAGTTTTAACAGTTCAAAACCTGGTGGATTGATTATGCAGAGACTCAGGCTACTTATAATAGAGCCCATAATATCCCCATTTCCTTGGATCAGTTAGTGAGGTGGGGAATTGGGTGGGAGTAGTTCAGCAATTAACAATGAATGATCAAGCTATCACACAAGTCCATCACTGTTGCTTAAGGGCATGGGAAAAAATTGAGGCTACAGGCCAGCCTCTGCTGTCATTTCAATAAATATTACAAGGTTCTAAAGAACCTTACCCTGACTTTATCACTCAGCTACAAGAGACTATCAAAAAACAGGTCAATAATTTAGAAGCTGCTGCTACTATTTTGCAGCTAATGGCTTATGAAAATGGTAAACAGGATTCTCAGAAGGCTTTTGGGAATATGAAGGTAAAGTGGATTTTATTGGATATATTAAATTGTGCCCGGATGTAGGGGTGGAGGGCCACCATATTACAATGAGGGCTCAGGCTATGACAGGAGTAAAAATCATAAGAGCTTCTCTGGGAAATGTTTCAATTAGGTAAAAATTGGTCATATGAGAAAAGATTGTCAGAAATACAAGTCTGAGAGAAAAATAATGCTGCCTGGACAAAATATTTCTGCTCAGAAACCATTTGAGCCATGCCCCTGCTTCCCTAAAGGAAATCATTGGGTTTGCCTTTGTCAGTCTAATTATCATAAGAATGGCACTCCCTTGTAGGGAAACTTCCAGCAGGGCCTGGTGCTAGCACTGTTCCAAAAGGGGGCTTCCCCATTCAGCAGAGCAATTCCAGCACTCCCCTATACTCTGCAGTGCCCTTGACTTATCCCCTGCCATGGCAGGAAATGCAGCCATAGATTTTCCTATGGCAGAACCTGTTATTTTGCTTCCAGGGGATAGATCTGTCTCAGTAAAAATGGGAATAAGGGGAAGTTTACCAATTGGCCTGGTCAGACTTCTCCTTGGGAGAAGCAGTCTCACCTCCCAGGGAGTTAGAGTGCATACAGGAGTAATGGATTGTGATTATTAAGGAGAGATTCAAGGTATCATGTCCACCTTAGTTACATGGAAAGCTGATAATGGAGATTGCATAGGACAACTGTTGTTCCTCCCTTATGTTCCTGTAGGAGCTAGTGAGAAAGTCTGAAAGAAAAATGGTTTTGGAAGTACAGGAATAACAGGAGAATTTTTAACTGAAAAGATTTTAGAACCTCGTTCTCTTTGTGAAGTAATCATTCAGAACAAGTGGTTTAAAGGACTTATTGATACTGGAACTGATATTTCTATTATTAATTCTAACCACTGGCCCTCTGCTTGGCCATTACTAGATGCATCTATTTCTGTTGTGGGACTTGGCACTCCCAGAGGTCTAAAACAGTGAACAAACTTTTCCTTGTCTGGGACATGATGGACAACATTCTACTCTGGAGCTGTATGTTGCAGACTTACCTATTAATCTCTGGGGATGTGCTCTATTAGACCAATGGCAGGCTGAAATTTATATTCCCCAGGTTACCCAATATAGTAAACAAAGTCCACAATTAATAAGGAAACAAGGGCATGTTCCAGGGTTAGAACTGTATAAGCACCATCAGGGAATTTAAAAACTGATAGATCCCACAACTCTTGTAATGTTGAAAGATCAAGATATTCACCTTTTCCATAATGGGCACTGTTCAATCTAGCCTCCTTGAACCACACAAACCCATTCCTCTTAAATGGACTACAACCTCTCCAGTTTACATTGAACAGTGGCAATTAACCCTAGGAAAATTGAAGACACTTCATAAATTAGTTAAGTAACAGATAGATAAGGGGCATATTGAAGAATCTTTTGGTCCTTAGAACTCTCTGGTGTTTCCTATTAAGAAAAAAATCAGGCAAATGGAGGCTTTTAACAGACCTCCTAGTAGTAAACCCAGTCATTAAACCTATGGGTGCACTGCAGCCAGGTTTGCCCATACCAGCTGTGATCCCTCGTAACTGGCCACTTGTTATTGATTTAAAGGATTGTTTCTTTACAAAACCTTTGGGGCCCAGGAGTGTGAGAAATTTGCATTCTCAGTGCCTTCTTTCAATAACAAAGATCCCATGAAACTATTTCACTGGAAATATCTTCCTCAAGGAATGCTTAAGAGCCCCACCATATGTCAAAATTTTGGGGCTAAAGCCTTAAATCTGGTCAGATTGGCTTTTCTTCCCTGTTTTAGTATACATTATATGGCCATTGTTCAAACTTGTCCATCCTGTCAAATTCTTAATAATCCAAAACAATTGGTGCCTGGAGTAAATCCCCATGGTTTAACTGTTAATTCTCTGGGGCAAATGGATGAAACTCACATCTCCTCCTTTGGAAAATTATGCTATGTTCATGTCTCTGTGGATACTTGTGGATTCATTTGGGCTACAGCTCAGAGGGGAGAAACTGCTCTACACATAAAACAGCATTTGTTAGTTTGCTTTGCTCTAATGAGACTTCTCCAGTGTCTAAAAACAGATAATGCTCCTACTTATACCAGTGTCTCCCTTAAAAGTTTTCTAGATACTTGTAGTATTTCACACACTACAGGACTTCCTTATAATCCACAGGGGCAAACTATTGTCAAGTGAGCAAATCAAACACTTAAACTCATGTGACAAAAACAAGGGAAAGGCAGGGAGACACCACAGGTGTAGTTATACAAAGCATTATTCACTCTTAATTTTCTTAACTGTGGAACAACCCTGGAAGGGACAGCAGATGAAAGGCATTTCCAAACTAATTCTAAAACTCAAATCCAAACTCTGTCTGAAAAACCTTTGATTTGGTGGAATGATCCACTGACCAATAAATGGTCAACAGTGAAGTTGTTAACTTGGGGAAGAGGGTTTGCTTGTATTTCTCCAGGGGATGGAGAACATCCTGTGTGTGTACCAGCTTGTCAAATAAAGCCACACCAATAACACCAAGACATGACAAAAGGTCCTATGGAACCCAGAACCTCCGGTCATGCAGATGGTGAAATTGACACTGAAAACTGCATGGCTGGGTCCCATTCTGAAGGATAGAACAGCTTCACCTCCCACCTGGGGATGAGTTAAAAATCTAAAGACAAGAAGCTGAGCAACAGCTGACCAAGAGCTCAGGTATACCTTATATCTAGATTGAGTCCTTCCTACAGGTTCTATGGTCATGGCAGATGGAGTTCAGTGCCACGTCAGTTGGCCCTACTTTGGAGTTTGTGTTTCTGTGTGATGGAGCTGGACTCAGATGTGATCTTTGTCCACAAGCTTCTCCTGTTACTTTTACTGGAACTGTAGTTGGTGCTGGGGTTTAATATATACCCAGGGAGCCTGAATCTCTCGACTGACCATGTGATAGCCAGGCCCTGAGCCTCAACAGACTTCAGTTCCTACACTCTGGTTTATTGGACTTACCCCACTCAGCTAACATGGAGGTGAAGAAGGTCAACCACCACACCAGGGAGCTAACAGTGCCTACAGCTGAAAGCAGGATTGCATCCAGCATCCATGTGGAATCTAAGGCCCCTCTTGATATAGATGTGGAGTGGACACAACTATTCCAAGGTCCACAGGATGGAGGAATAGAGTATGGATTAGAGTGGACTTACTGATATTCTATTCATGAACTATTATGATTAGTAATTAAAGAAAATGTGGCATTGGTGTTGAGAAAGTGGCATGGTGGCTGCTGGGGGTAGGGAATGGGAAGAAGAGATGAGATGTGTGGGCATTTTTGGGACTTGGAGTTATCCTGGGTGGTGCTGTAGGGACAATTACCAGACATTGTATGTCCTCCCATGGCCCACTGGGTGGAATGTGGGAGAGTGTGGACTATGATGTGGACCATTGACCATGAGGTGCAGCGGTGCTTAGAGATGTATTCACCAAATGCAATGAATGTCTCATGATGATGGAGGAGATTGTTGTTATGTGGAGAGGAGTGGGGTGAGGGGATGGAGGGTATATGGGGACCTCATATTTCTTGAATGTAATATTAAAAAATAAAGACCAAAAAAACAGGAAAAATAAATAAACAAAATGGGAGGAAAACCTTAAAAAAAGTGCAGTTAGCTCTTCAATTTTTGCTCTTTCTTCTTTTTTGATGTATGAATTTATGGGTATAAATTTCACTCTCAGTACTGCTTTTGCTGCATCCCGTAAGTTTTGGTATGTTGTGCTATCATTTTCATTAGTTTCAAGGTAGTTATTAATTTCTTTTGAGATTTCCTCTTTGACTCACTGTTTTTCTAAGAGTGTGCTGTTTAATTTCCATATCTTGGTGTGAAATCTGGCCATCTGGCCCTTGAAGTTTTCCAGTTTCACTCCACAGTGTTCAGAGATATTATTCTGTATGATTTCGATATTTTTGAGTTCACTGAGCCTTTCTTTGTGGCCTATCATATTGTCTACCTTGGATTATGATCCATGTGCACTCTGGTTTTTTGGACTTACCCCACTCAGCTAACATGGAGTTGAAGATGGTCAACCACCACACCATGGATCCAAGAGTGCCTACAACTGAAAGCAGGAGGATTGCATCCAGCACCCATGTGGAATCTAAGCCCCCTCTTGAGATAGATGTGGAGTGGACACAACCATTCTAAGGTCCACAGAATGGAGGAATAGAATATGGATTAGAGTGGACTTACTGATATTCTATTCATGAACTATTGTGATTAGTCATAGAAGAAAATGTGGCATTGGTGTGGAGAAAGTGGCCATGGTGGCTGCTGGGTGTGGGGTTTGGGAGGAAGAAATGAGATGTGGAGGCGTTTTCGGGACTTGGAGTTGTCCTGGGTGATGCTGCAGGGACAGTTACCAGCCATTGTATGTCCTCCCATGGCCCACTGGATGGAAAGTGGGAGAGTGTGGGAAGTTGAAATCAGTTGAGAACCAATGCTGCTCATCCTGTAACATCCATATGAATTTCTGTGATCTTGTAAAAACTCACATCCTGATTCAGTGGTTCTGGAGTGAGCCCTGTGATTTTCCTTTTTGGTTGCGCCCCTTGGTATGTGCTGATACTGGGGCACATGTGTCTCACATTATTAGTAGCTAAGTCTATAGATGTCTTTGCATTTCAAAAGATCAGACGTTGCAATTCCATACCATATCTCTTCACTTCTCAGTCCTAATCTTTCCCCAAAATAATTATATCATGATTTTTAAAAAATTAATTTAATATTTACATTATTTTGACTCAGTAAATGATATTTATTGCTGATTGTTTTGATTTATCATAAGAAAATTATTTTTTTAAAATATTTTTTTAATTAATTTACATTTCAAGTAATTGCATACCTCACTTCTTTCTTGCCAAAAACCCTCCTGAGAAAACAAGACATGTTACCAATTTCTCAGATTGTTCCCTCAGCTTTTCCTAGCAAATCTTCATATTGTTCTCCTTACCAATACACAACTCCTAGTCTATTTATTTATTCATTTATATCACCATAGATCACTATTGGAAGATTGTGTTTAGTTCTCTTGGCTACAAATGAAGACAGAACACACAGGAGATGTTTACTTAGATATATCCCACACATTACATTAGGGTAACAATTTTATTAGAGTCAATATACTCAAGTTTGTCAAGAAAGGCAAAAGCAAGAAATACAAATGTGGCTATTAAGGCCTTCTTTAAGAGTATTTTTTAACTAATTTTTTTTAACAGTGGTGAAAATACCTCACAATTGTGACTGCTACAAGCCAGGAGGTGCCCTCAGCACCTCTACATCATTCCAAACACTCACCTCATGGAGAATATAATATGAATTAGAGTGAATTTACTGGTATTCTACTATAGAGCTATTTTGACTAATAATGGAAGAAACTAAAGCACTAATCTGGAGAAAGTGGCCAAGGTAGTTGCTGAGGGCAGAGAAAGAGAGATGGGATGATGGGGCATTTTGGGGACTTGGAGTTGTCCTAAATCATATGGCAGTGACTGATGCTAGACATTATATATCCTGCCATAACCCACTGAATGGAGTGGGGGAGAGTATAAACTACAACATAAACTAAAATCCATAGTTCAGCAGTACTCGAAAATGTATTCACCAAATGCAATGAATGTGCCACAATGATGAAAGAGGTTGTTGATGTGGGAGGAGTGGGGAGTGGGGGTGTGCAGTATGTGAAAACTTCATATTTTTTAATGTAAAATTTTTGATTTGCATATCTTTTAAAAAAAGACAATTTAATGAAAAAATATAATAATAATAATAATATAAAAAATAACTCAAATTGATAGGAGAAACTTGAGTGTTGACTACTCACTATAGTTGCCCAGTATGATAAACTTTCTCATATAGCTTTACCCTTCATTTACCATAGTTTGAGGTCAGTTAGAAATGACATAGGAGTCATTTCTTCAGGTTCTGTTGTCTTCAGTAAACAGGTTCCAACAGTGCATCAGATGAAAATTACAGCAATGAAATGTGTAATATGAATAATAAACTGCCAAAAAATTACATAAACTTTCCAAATATTTAATAAGATTATTATAGTGATGTCAAAACATACACACATTCCATTTTGGGCATGGGAAAATTAGAGATAATTTAATTCAGAATTTCTCAAGCATTCTTTTAACACTATTTGCCCCATGTTGTTTAGGAGCAATTTTGAATTGCCTTATTTAATAGAAAGAAAGCATTTTTATCTCCAAAAACTAACAGATTTTAAATGTTAATATGAAGTGTAAGTTCTAAGAAAATAGCATTGGGGATTATTTCAGAAAATAATATCTGGTGTATTTAAATGTTTTTATTTAAAAATTGAATATATTACTCAAAGTACACAATGGAGTAAGTGAAAATTCTATTATCTCTATGGGTGACTTCATTTTCATCTTTGTGAAATTCTACATTTTCCAAAGTAGTCATCAGAAGATTATATAATATATAATAATATATAATATTTCAAAAATATTTTAGATTTTTTTCAGTCATACTTTCCATACTTTTCACTTAGTTCAATACAGGAAGAGGATTCCTCTTTGATGAATATTATCACTTCAGACACAAAACAAACATTGATTCATGGAGGCTTTGCTGAAACATATTTCTCTACAATTTGACCTTCTTACTAGTTCCACACCTTGAAATTTTCCTTTTTTTTGCACACTTCCACCTGGATGATTCACCTAATGTAACAAAGTGAATCACTACTAACCAAAATATATTACACAATTTGGAATACTGACAGTGGTAAATTTGATACAGTTTTCTTATGATATTTAATCTTATGGTGAGGAAGAGGTTCTGCAATAAAATGTAAAGTTAAAAATATATAAATTTTCTTCTGAGATTAATCCTTTTACCTAAAGCAGAGTTTCTGGTATTTTTATCTGAGGTTCAGATTTGTGGAAGTTTTGAGTACACTCTGCTCTGGCATTCTCCATTGTTTTGTTATATTTTTGAGAATATGAGCATCTTCCTTTGAAATGGCCCTGCTTGACTCAAAGCCTGAATATATTTGCATAGCTCTAATTAAGTTTGAGAATTAATATCACACAGTCATCTTTTAAACCTCTCATTTTATGTAACCTATCTTCAAATTTTTCCAAATCTTTTTGCTATAAGTGATAACAATTAATTCAGAAAGTTTATTCACTTTCAATGTGGTTCCTATATTTTTCTATTTTTGTCTAGGTTTTTAAATATTCTTCATTTTCTAAAATCATGAATTTAGATTTTTCTTGATTTTCATAATCTGTATCATGCAAATGATACCAAATTATAAGACACTTATCTTATTTTTCATAGATTTTCTTTCTTACTTATGGACCAATAAAAACTACAGCTTATCAGGTAAGATAAATTCACCATGACCATCATCCACAGCCATCCATCACATAATGCCTTCTTAAATATTAAAGGAAAAGAGTTTCCCCAATTTTCACTTCATGTCAAGTATAAATTAGTGCAAATCACATTAAATTTAAGAACTTATGATCTGTTTTCCATCAATATGCTGCACTGTTGATGTTTAGATCCACAAGACCATACAATGGTCAAAAAAAATTTCTTATCAGAATTACTGAAACCACATCTTGAATTCAGAATTTGTTCCACCTCATTAATTTGCCATTTGTAACAGCAATCTAGTAATTGCTCTTAGCTGCAAGTCTTTTTTAAAAATTTTATTCATTTTTCTCAATGCCTCAACCTATTAAGTGTGACTCATTTTCAACATCTTTAACTTTGCCTTTTTGCACTTGATCAATCTCTGATATTCATTTTAATCTAATGTAATTTTTAAATAAAAAGCCAAAAGCCTGGAGAAAATGTGAGTTTTTAAGGCAATTTTTGCTATGAGTCTGGCCTCTTTCCCCACCCCCACCCCCACATTTCAGAATTCTTATCCCCTAGAAAATTTATATGTTCAACATTCAGGAAAAAATGACACTGTTGGATGGTTTCCTGATATTCCCAATAAAATTATTTCTTTAGCTTAACATTGAAAAAATGTATATTTGCTTACTTGTTTGAAAATCTTTTATTTATTTTGACTAGAATTCTGCTATTGCTACAAGTATAGTGGAGAATGACACTAGTTTACAATTTCCCTAGTCACTAGGGCTAATAAATGCAACTGGAAGTGTCATCATAAGTTGATTTTAAAACTCACAGTAGAAAGCAAAACTTTAGTGAAAAGAGAATAATACCTGACTTTTCAATATTGAACCCAGGCTGTGATATTGCTAATTTAGCATGTGCTTCCTTTTCTCCTTCTCTTGTTTCTTTTCCCCCTTCCTTCCTTCCTTCCTTATTTCCTTCCTTCGTTCCTTATTTCCTTCCTTCCTTCCTTCATTTCCTTCCTTCCTTCCTTTCTTCCTTCTCCCCTCTCTCCTTTCTTTTTTATTTTTATTTTTAAATATACTTAGATTACATAAATGATACCTTAAAAAATGTAGGGGATTCCCATATGCCCCACTCCCTACCACTCCCACACTTTCCCACAATAACAAAATCCTTTTTTAGTACAGTAAAATTGCTTCAAATGATGAACATGTTAGATCATTATATGTTCTCACTGTTAGGAAATAAGAAAATTGAGAAGACTCATAGAGTCTGGAATTCAGGCTTACAGAAAACAGAAAGGTTGTGAAAAACCTCCCTCCTTTCTTAATTCCCTTTATCTGATGCACTTTCAAACCGGGGTTCATCTACTGATATCTTCCCTCTTTTGCTGTAGCACCTGGATATCACTGAATTTGTGTTCACCTTAGCTGAAAAAATTCTGGCTCAGGCAGCTCTGTGGTGAAGTTGCTTTAATACCCTGTTTAACACAATAGTAAACCTATAAGCACAATTGAGGATGGACAGGCAATACTCAGATTTATAATACATTTAATTTTCACAGTTAAGTCAAATCACAGTGATGCCACAACATATGATCCAGTATTATGAACTGCAAACCATAATTATTAAAATTAGTTGAAGAGGGAAAATCAACTACAGTGACAAAAAAGCTATATAATCTGTGTTATAGTTTCCATTAGACATTAACAAATATGAAGTTTTCAGCCCCTGTGTTATGCACCACCATACTGGCTTTATAAAATTCTCCCAACATTACATACCCAATACAGAAATATGGGATTTTTTCATTACTAGGAATCCCAGGGGCATTCCTTCCTAAAACCTGGACAGTTCCAGACAAGCCAAACAGCTTGGGAAGAATAGGTGACATATGGGACATTTTGGAGACACTGGAATTGTTCTGCTTGATATTGCATAGATGGCATAAAAGCCATTATGCATTTTGTCAAAATCTATAAATTGCGTGGTGTAAAGTATAAACCATGCTTAATAAAATGCTTCAATACATGTTCATGCTCATCAATTTTAGCAAATTTACCATGCTAATGAAAGATGTTATTAATAGGAGAAAGTGGGGAAGAAGGGAATGGGGTACATGAGAATCCCCTGTATATTTTTTAGCAAATAGTTTTTGATAGATATTAATAAAGTATAAATCTATACAAAGTGTGCAATTATATTCAGTATTATTACATGTTGTGCATTCATTCCTTCAATCATTTTAAAGCATTTGCATTATTCTGGTAATAATAATAATAAACAAAAACAAACCAAGCAAAAACAAACCTCTCTATCTCTCTAGGCTACCCATTCCATATATCAGGCTATTCTGTTTCCTTCTGTCTAGTATATTTACATTTATATTGTGTAAAACATTCTTATGTATGTAATATCTCCCATGTTCAGATTTTAAATGAGGTTTCACTATTTTACACAGCTCCATGTTACAAGTTGTAGCTTTATTAGGACTTACAGCCAGGAGAGGACCTCTGAAGTTAGGTCAGAGAATAAAGATAGCACTCTGCAAAGAGATGGGAAAATGAGGGGCAATATATAATGGGTTTCGAATAAGGATATTCCAGAGAGTATGAGAACACAGTTCCTGCTAGGGTCACATGAAGAGCACACATGGGGTATGGTGGTGCTTTCATTATGCTCATAGGAAGTACATTTACCAAGGATGTTTACTGCATTGGAAAATCAGAGTTTATGGTTATATGTATATATATATATAGACTCTTCCCTCTGGGGAGGGTTGTTAACCTTTAACTTATGCCTAGGCCATGCAAGTAGTTACAAGCTGAAGAATATGGGAGGCCCTGTGTCCCCACCATCCATCCCTGTGTAGCAGCCTACATTGACCATAGGACAAGAATTGCATCCATATTCCACAGCAACAGTATAAAAGACAACAGTATAATAAGAGTCCTCCACCAAAAGCTATTAGACTTATAAAAACATGTACACAGCAATGAACATTAATGAGGATACAGGTCCCAGCTTGTGACACAGTAAGACTGTCTAAAGTCATGATATTTTGCAAAACTACCTTTCATAGCTGAGTAATTAATTTGTTTCATAAGGAAATTGTTACTTTGGAGACATTAAGGGCTTAAGCAGTGTGATTAGCTAAAGCTGCTATGTGTTTTTCAGTGACAAATTTCAATGCCATCTGCCACAAAAATGTCCAATATGTACAACCACCCTGGGGTATGCTTTACACTATATCTAGCCTTGATAGTAAAATTGCACAACTCAGGGGTAACCATTCCATATCACAGATTACCTCTTGTCATTCCATGCAGACCAGGGTAATGTGATCTTGGGTGACAGATTCAGTCATTAACCATCCTAAACCATTATATATAGCATATCCTAATAAAAACCTGAGGTTATACACCTTTTCCCTTAAAAGGGAAAAATATATAATTTCAACCTCACTGAAAGATGGCAGCTGAATTTCAGTCTTAAATGAGAAGATCTTGTTCCAAACTTGACAGATCATGTTCTGCTGTACGAGCAAGGTCCAAGGAAGGCCAGTAACACCCAAGGATGGTAAGTCTGTGCAAACCCAACAATGATTCAATTGTGGGCATGGGTTACTTCCTAAGCTCACTGGAGAGAAGTATTGGCTAGGGCACTGTAGGTTATAAAAGATGTGTATGGAAAACAAGAAGAGACAGGTTGTGTTAATCTAACAGTATACAAGCATTATTTCCATTGGTAGACAACAAAGTACCAGGCAGGGGATTCCTGTGTGGAGATTTCCAATACTATATAACTTACCCTTCTAAATTCTCTGAGTTTTCTATGGTGACATGTCCACATAGACACACATAAGGCCCCAGCTATTATGGATGTATTCTAACCAGACACCATCCTTGTTTCCTACACTAACCTGTATCAACTACCCCCTCAGAGGGATCACATCCTTATTCTTAAGTGGGAGCTGAAGGGCAATGGTCATTATTCTGTAGCTGTAACCTGCTGGTTAGGGCAGAAGACCCTGACTGATGAGGTATGAAACACTTTGGCTATTCAGATGAGGTTGAGGGAAGTTGCTTCTGGTACCATTGTTGGAACTGGATGAAATCTCCAAATGACTAATACTTTGTTCTGGAAGACATTGGTGCTGGACTAAATAAACTTAGTTACTAAAAGGACAATGAAAATAACTCTAAAAAAAAAGTAAAGGGGGCCAGTATGATATACTGGACCATGAGAATGAGAAAGACTAGGCTCCTCCACAGGCTATATCTTCCCAAAACTGATGGGCTTGAATTGGTAAGTTTCAAATGTGGTCTAGGAAACTGCCACCCCCAGTTCCCACAGTGTTGGTATGCCTAGTGTAGCTAGGGGAGCTATGAGGAGAGGCACTGCCCTAGACATAAACTCACAAAGACAAAATAGATAACAAGATAAGCTTATGGCAACCAAAATAAAGACAATATTTAAGAAATCCAATTTTTTAAACTTATAAGCATGTTTATTAATGATAGGAAAGGAATTAAGTTAAAAATTACTTTTAACATGTCCAATACCTGCATATGACTTAGAAAATATTTTATTTATTCATTAGGTATATAGGTACAGCATTTAATACTAATCAATGCACTGATCTATGCACAAGTTATTCTTTGAGCTTCAGTTAATAGATCTAAGCTCTAGGTTTGGTATACCATACATGTTGTCTCTCCATGAAAGGAAGCCATAATGCCAATCATGTCTGTATAGACTCTACTCACATTACTCCGATAATCATTGTTCCATTTGGTATTTCCTTCACACAGCCAACATAGTGCAGCAACATTGGCACTTGGAGGCAAGCTCCAGTGTTTCAATGGCCTGGTGCCTAGTGCCCTTTGTTACTGTAAAGCGCAGCCAGTCTGAAGGCAGGAACTATTTCACTACTGAAATAAATATCACCTCAAATAGTGGGGCTCCTGAGGCCACTGGACACATCCAGGTATTATAGGCCAGGCAGACAGCTCAGGAGTTTGGCACCCTACCACGGGCCCTACTTTGGAATTTATGTCCCCAGTGTGATAAAGTTGGACTCATTTGTGCTTTCCCCACACAAAGCTCTGCTGTCACTCTATTTGAATGCATAGCTATTGTGAGAGTTGACAGATGTATGCCCAAGTGACTTAAATCTTTGGGTTGTCCATGAGCCAGTTGGGCCCTTAATTTCAACAGACTCTCAAAACCTACTCTTCAGTTCACTGGACTCACCCTGGACAACTAACAAGATAATAATGACTGACAATGACCATCTCAAGGAACAGAGAGAGTCTGAAACTGCAAGCAAGAAAGTGCCATCCATTTACCCTGGGTGATATATAAGGGGTGGGAACAAGGACATAACATAGGGCATGAGAGCAGAACTCTGGCTAAAGTCACGTAAATTGTACACATGTGGTGTGGCGATGTTTTCAATATGCTCATAGGAATGATGATTACCAAGGACATTTACTGCTTTGGAAAGATCATAGTTTAGGATAACATCTATACATTCTCTTCCCTCTGTGGAGGGTTAATAACCTTTAACTTATGCTGCAGTCACATTGGTGGCTATGTGCAGAAGACTTAATGAGGGCCTGAGTTCTCACAATCACCCAGGCGGTTACCTTTACCAGAGTTCTGCATTTGTTTTTGTTCTTCGATCTACTGTTTAATGTCCTTTCCATTCAGTTTGAAGAATTTCCTTTACCATTGTTTCTAGGGAAGTTTGGTTTGTAAATGAATTACCTCAGCTTTTCTTTATTTGGTAGTGTCTTAATATATCCTTCATATTTGAAAGACAGCTGTAGTGTTAAAATTATTGATTGACAATTATTATCCTTCTGTATTTAAAATATTTCATTTTATCATCTTCTTGCCTCCATGATTCTGTTGAGAAATAGACACAATCTTATTAGGATTCCCTTGAACATAACAAATTACTTCTCTTTTGCAGCTTTCGTCACACTCTCCTTTAATTGACATTCAACAGTTTGGCTACTTATGTGCCTAGGATGGTTCTCTTTGAATTTATACTCTTTGTACTTCTTTGGAATTCTTGAATGAGCTTATTTATTTCTTTTGTTAAATTTGGGGAAATTTATAATTATTTATTTAATATTCCTTCTCCCTGTTTTTCTCTTTCTTCATCTTCTGTGTCTCCTAAAATGTGTGTATTGACATGCTTAATGGTTCCCCACAGGTGTCATAGGCTCTAGTCACTTTTAATTTATTTTGTATTTCTACTCCTCACCTTGAAAGTTTTCATTTGTCTTGTATTTGAGTTCATTAATCCTTCTTTTTTGGGTTCCAAGAGGAGGATGAAATCATTTAGGGCAATTTTCATTTCCGCTATTGTGGTTTACATCTCAAGTATTTCTGTTTACTTCGTTTTTTAAAAACAAAATATCTTGTATTGAAATTCTTATATTGTTAATTCTTTTCTTCCTGATATCCTTTAGTTCTTATTCCATGTTTTCACATATCTCTTTCAGTATGTTGAAATTTTCTTTGAATAAAAAATCTTTGTATGGAATTTTATGATGCTCTTTTTGATCAGGTATCATTTTCTGTTTGTTTGTCTTGTAATCCATTGTCACATAATGAAAATTTTAATATTTTAAATTTCTTTCTTTAGAATTTAGTTCTTGAGCTGTGTATTTCTTAAGTTTGTATCTAGGTTGTTATATGACAAAGATTTCCTTGAGTACCAAGCGCCAATTTTTAAAATGCAAGTAAATGTATTTCACAGTTCTTGAAAATTGGATTTTCTTTTGGCAGCTGCCCTCTTTCAGACTTTAGCCTTCTTATCAAATATCATCCTGAGGAGACTGTGAAGTGCAGGATTCATTTCGTATTTTCTGAGCATACCTCTTGCCCTGTCCTTGTGTTTTTGTGTAACTGATAAATGCCCCCACTTACAGGAATTCAAATACTTCCTCTAATTCCTATGAAATAGACAGTCTCACCTTCCTGAGTGCTTGATTTTATGAATTAAAGCAGCTAATTCTTTTCTCTTGTCTGCTTTGACTTGACTGGTTTTCCTAAGATGCATAGGTTTGCAAGGTAACCTCCAGGATGGTGAGACAGAGAAGATTTTCCTACCTTAGAATTTTAGGATACCACCCCTATCTATGTCAGATTAGCACCATCATACAGCCACCCCAGTATGTGCATAGGTCTCACTCTTCTCTCTCTGGAATAGGGCCAAGGAATTATAGCTGGAGCAGAGGAAGGCTAGGGAGGTTTTGGAGGAAGGTCTAGTAAGAGCACAATAATCTTCTAAATTTTAAATGTTGCATTTTCTTAATTTGGCCTTGGTCCAATTACTACAACATTGTAACAATTTTTTTGAACTCTGAGGAAGATGGCTATAGCAGATTCCATGTTTGTTCAAAGCTTCTGTGAGGGAAAGCACCCTGGAGTATCTCATACCACTATCTTATACAACCACATGCCTCTATATATGCCTTTGGAAGCTGCCACATTCAAGGGCATGGTGATGCTTCTTGATAAGATTTTAATTATATTTTGAGACATTTAATAACAGAAACTAATTCAATAAAATAATATTCAAGAGAAAATATATACCAGTAGAGGGAAATAATGCTAGCAATGATTCCTAAAAGGGAAAGGATCCAAATTTAGAGTGGGTACTGAAGGAAGGTAGAAATAAATTCCATGTTTTAATGGGTAATGATTCTTGCTTCCTGAAACTGTAAAATTACTTCTAATTAGGACCCTAATTTGAATGACACCAAAATTCATGTTGCTTCCAAGTATTCAGTAATGAATTAAATATATATTTGATTATAATCTATAAAAAAACAGTCAATAATTAGGTTGATCTCTCTCATTTACATGTGTTCACACACAATCATGTGCACACACAAATTAGATACATAAACACACAAGTGAATACACAGATACACACAAACCTGCATTCCTTCCATCTTAGAGGGTAACAACTTACTGGACCTTTAATCATTTAATTTTTTAAGCCAATTAACTCATCTGAAGGGTCCACTGTGCTTGTTTCCTGGTTTGAAGTTTAAACCTCTAAAACTATTATCTTCATTTGTACATGTAAGAATGTGTAAAGATAAAATGCAGAAACTTCTTAGCTACTGTGATCTCATTAACCTGATGGGAGGCCTATGCTGCCATTACACGAGTAGAAAGTTTCCCATAATTAATCCTTAGGGAATTGACTCATCTCAAATTTATCATCTTTTAATTGCACATTGATAGACATTTGAATTATTAAGTTTTCCAGGAATTTTACTTACTTGTAAAATTATTTAAATAATCTATATTGATGCATTTTCAATAATTAGTCAATATTTATTTTAGTATGGGGTAAATAATTGTTCAACCAAAAGTGAGTGTGAATTAAAGAGATATTTATCCAATTGAGTTGAAAGCTTTAATCAAAGTCATGTTTGTTTCTCAAAGGTTTTCACCAATAATATACTAAATTGAATTAAACCAATGTATTTTTACTTACCTACATGAGACTGAAAATGTAACAATGAGGATTTCTAGAAAATAAACCAAGTTTTTGCTCTGGGGAATTTTCATTTAGACATAATTAAACATTGAACATAGGATGATAGTGGAGGAGGGCGAAGGCCTGGAAATCATCTCAAAAAATAATTTTATTCAGGGTTTCTATTAAATACATTTAACCATAGATCCTGGTCCATAAATAACAAAAGCAAATGTTATTTAAAGATCGTTGCTCATATATCTCATTATTTTAAACAATAACAGGAAAAAATTGGTTTTGCAGCATATATATTGCTTCTCGATTCACTTGAGGGCTACGAAAGTTTCACTGTTAAATGATCATGAAGTTAATTAGAGACATAGAAGATTAATTTGCAGTAAATAAATAAGTCTAGTCCTCAGTTTCATGGTAAATTAAATAAGTGCCAAATGTTCACAAATTTGGGCATAAGTTACAATTTGATTCAGTCCTTCTGATTTCACACACAATACTGTTTCCCTTACAAACCATCGCTTCCAGATATTTAGGAGGCTGGAACAGTGATTAAGAAGGCAACCTGTAGTATAATTTATGACTTTGTATTTTCAAGATGTCAAAATTTTGGATTAAAAAGTTAGTGTAGCCTTTAAAAAGCCATAAATTAGAGCCACTGAAAAATTAACACACAAATTGGTTTATTTCTGCATGTTTGCACAAGTTTGGAATAAAAATCTTGATCCTGGAGGTATATTACAAATCAGGCATCTACTACAGTGCTACATACTAAAAGGATGTTATGTTTTTTTTTCTAATATGAAATGACAAGTCAGAATATAATAAAATTATTATAGAAGAAAGTTTAGAGATTCTTGGATAGTTTGACATTATATTTTTTGAATGATATCATGAGTCTCACATAGAAATAAGGTGTATACATCCTTTCAAGAGCAATCAGACACTGGATTGTCTGAAGATATCGAAAATAATATGGAGGGTCTACTCCAAATTTAGGAAATATGTCTTCACCTAAATTATTCTGTGTATACCACATGAACTTGGGAAGAGGAATTATTTTTTCCATGGGCAAATCAATGTCAATAGAAACTAACAAAGACAGTTCTTAAAAGTAGTTCATTTAGTTTGATTGCTACGTTTTTCTTCTATGAAATAGTAAAACTTATCACAAAATAGTTTATTCTCACATAAGTGAACCTGGAATAGGAGAACATCTAATGCTTATTAAGGTTTTGCTGCATTCTAGGTTTATTATATGTGTTTCACTTTTTCAACATCCTATATATCAGATTCTGACATTTTTCAGATGCAAAAATGCAGTAGAGTAAAGTGAAGTTATTTGCTCAATATACCAAATAACTGATTTAACTGGGATTTAATTCTGTGCTTTGCATTCAAATTCATTAATAGAAAACTGATTACTGTAAAAGTACCTTGATAAACCTCAGCTGCAAATACCTTGTAACTGGTATATTTAAAGAAGTACAGAGTAAATTATATGAAATTATTGTTAATATTCAGTCATGTAAACTACCTCCAGTTTGGAAATAACTAAAGTTTAAATAATTAAGAAGAGGTTCTTTTTTATAATTAATAAAAGATCATATCCCTTTATAAAAACTACTCACAATGAAGAGGCAAATAAAATAAATTTTATTAAATGAAAAAAAACCTGAGACATGAGTGCTACACACTAAAAATTCTCATTAATACATTCAAATATGTATTCTTTCTGTAACTTGTATGTGTTTCAGAATTCCCATTACCTTTCCGCCTTTCACTCTTGAAAAATGCTGAGACTAACATTTTCAGGTTGACTTCCCCTAAAAGAGTTGATTTGTGGACTAGGGATTGGGGTCTTAGCAAAATTGTACTACTTTGAAAAGAATTGAAAAATAGATATTAAAGTATTTAAAATAGAGTGACTGCAGAATATAATATTAGCATGGTTCAGTTATAAAAGCATTTGAATGAGCAGATAAGTCAATAATTTACACTTTGTTCAACTGATATTCATTAATTTTGATTTGAGCATAGTAGAAACACTTGTGGGCATTAAGAAAAAATGGAATGGACAATCTTCATCTGAATGTCTACTGAAAACAAAATTTTAGTCTTACATCTTAGGCTCATATGAGTTGGATGTAAACACAAGATGAGAAGCATTGTCTTTAATCTCTCAGGTTTCTACTATGTGATTTTTCTGGCTTTTTGGATTCTCCCCATGATTCTTCCCACAGCACCTTTCACATCCTTGTTCCTCAGGCTGTAAATAAATGGATTCAGCATTGGGAAGATGACAGCATAGGATAAGGAGATGAATTTGTCTCCCTCTGCTGAGTAGAGTGATTTGGGTCTCATATCCCTGACCAATCCTGTCCCATAATATATGATCACAACAATCAAATGGGAAGTGCAGGTAGAAAAAGCTTTTTTCCTTCCCTCCACTGAGTCTATTCTCATTACTGCTACCAGAATGCGAATATAGGAGAGAATAATTAGGAGGAAGGGGAATAACACTGTTCCAGCACCCCCTGCCAGCAGCATCATCTCCTGAAGGGAAGTATCATCACAGAACATGTGAAGAATGATGGGCAATTCACAGAAAATGTAGTTAATAACATAAGGACCACAGAGTGGAAGGATTGCAATGGAAAGAGGCACCACTGAGGCAAAGAAGCCAATGGTCCAGGCCCCCAGAGCCAATGCCAGACACACAGATTTGTTCATAATAAGCAGGTATCGTAGTGGGTAACAAATGGCCACATAGCGATCCACAGCCATCACGGCAAGCAGAAAGCACTCAGTTGCCTCGAGGAACAAGGTGATGTAAGTTTGGGCAAGGCAGAAGTTGTAAGATATAACTTTCCTGGTTGCAAGGAAGTTAAAGAGCATCTTGGGGACCACGATGGTGCTAAAAAATATGTTGAGAAAAGCCAGATGACAGAGGAAGTAATACATGGGTGTCTGAAGAGAGGAATCAAGGACCACTAAAGATATGACAGCTGTGTTGCCAAGGAGATTCAACAAGTAGACCAGTGAGAAGAGGAAGAAGAGTGGCATCTCAGTCTGAGGGAGATTGGAAAATCCCACCAGGACCAGCTCCGTCATAGTGCTGGAATTCTCATGTCCCATTTTGGCCACTGACCTTTGCCTATTTAAATTAGAGTGAGGAGAAAACAAAAATGGTATTACATGAAAATTATAAGGCTAAATCAATTCCCTTTCACAGAATGGCAATTCTGAGGACAAATGTCTGTTGCATTGAAATACTTTTTTTGTGAAATATCATTGAGCAAATATTTGTTTCAAAACAATAATACTTCATCAAAGTACATACCATTTCTCCAAATCAAGGTATGAATTTTCTAATTACCTCTTTTAGAAAAATTATACAAGGTACTTTGATTTGAAAACTGAGAATTACACCAACATCTGCCCATTATTCAAATGTATTACAAAATGATTCTCCATATTTGGTTACTAATATATTAATGGTTCAGGTAAATAAACTAACTTACTCAACATTATGGAAAGAGAAAAGGGTAGTTGAAAATAATTTCACTTCATTTCCACTCTATTGAAAATAAAAATTATTTTATAGTCATTTGAACAAGATGAAAGATTGATTTTTTTCCTATTCCTGGTCCTGAAGAAACAAAACTCATAAAGTAAACCTAGAATAATACACATGATTTAATTATTTTTACTATTCTCACCATCTCAATATTAAGTAGAAGAATGTGAGAAACCCATGAAAAAATCAATCCTTTACACTTTTAGAATGCTTTTATAAAACTTAGTCAAGTTTTTCAAATCAGTTATTCTGTTTATTTTAAGTATATTATGAAATTTTCATTACAAAATTATAACTCATATATGAACTAATATCTACAGTGATATACTTCATATATTCTTTACAAAATCTTTGAATTTATCAGACTGTGTTCAATTGTGATTTTAAAATATCTAGTTATGTAATTTGCAGATCAGTTTATACACTATACACATGCTAAAGCCTACTGCTATTAATAAAATAATAGGACTTTAAACACAATCAAAATAAAAAAGGTTTATTATTTATGAGACTATATAAACACAGAGATAAATTGAGAAGTGCAAATTAGAACACAAAGCCTTAGGTTTTTATAGACTCAATTAAATACCCCATGCCCTAATACCTCTCCTTTTTCATTTTCCACTTCTTTGTTCTGTCTAAAACTTCTCATTTCCAGTCATCTCCTCACTGATTTATATGGAAAGGATTTTTCTACATGCTGCACTACCAACCATAAACAACTAACTCTCCATGCTTTTTGCCTTACTATTAGCATATACAAAATATTAGGGAGTTTGCCACATGTTCAAAAGGAAACATGGGTGGGAGGAAAGAGAGATAGAGGAAGAAAGAAAGAGAAATTGAGTAAGAGAGAGAGAGAGAAGGAGAGATATTCAGGATAACAAATCTGTGCTTGGGGAAGGAGGGAAGTGAGCTAAGGAAAAGAATGGTTCACATACCTGCTCAGTCTGTAGAAACTAGGATATATCTTCATCTATATTCTGTTCTATATTGCTTAATGATATATAGGTTTTCCTAGAAGGTGTCAAAATATCCAATGTCTAGCTAGAAATAGATAGCATGAGATACACACCCATTTGTCAATCAGTGGAATTCATCATATTTAACATTATTTTCTAGGAAATGTGCTCCAAAACTCCTTGAAGGTTATATTGAAAAGAATGACACAACTATAGTCAAAGTTAGGTAAAGCCTGTTGCCCTAATTTTACATTGCTAACTATAGTTAATAAATTATACATGTTCTCCTTAGTCCATTCCTTGAATATTTCTACTTTATATTATAAATCGGAATTGAAAAGTAGGTTAACATAAATATAAAATGTTGTTTACCAGGAGATATAAATCCAAAGTGTAGATTTCAGTGAGTTGAGCAAAATCTATTGGAAGACGCATAGTTTTGAGTTGGAGCCCAACGGGAGATAGTTAACTTCATTTAACAGAGCAAAACAAAAATAATTTAAGTTCCATGAACAGGCTAATGGCAAACAGCTCATTAACACACCTATAATTTCCAATTTATGGTGATATCAGTTTACTCCATTACTTCTATGGGAGTAACATCTCAAATTGGAAGTTCTGAACATAATTAATGGAAACATTTTAAGAAACTTACATCTTAACTTTTTGAAATAATAAGGTGAATTCAACTGTTTTAATTACTGTAGTCAGTGTAAAGTATATTCAATTAGAAGAGATATATTCATTCTGATAATATGAAGGCAAGTTTTACCAAAAATGTGCCTATATGTATATAAATTATGACTATTTTAACAAAGGAAATCCACACTTGCAAAATTATTTCAGTGTGTTTTGTTCACACATTCCTGTGTGAAGAAGAAATAAGATAGAGAATGTGCCTCTATTAACAATTGTTTTACTGTTTTTCAAATTTGTTTGATCTATTGGAAGAACTGTTTTAACAATTTATAATTTTTAAAAGACAAAAATATATGTTTTCTTTTATCCATTACCTTTCAGAACAGGATTTTGAGATCAAATATGCTCCAGTCACAACTATAGTAAAGACAAATATAATAATGTTAATTTACTAAATGATAAAAATGAATCTTACTATGGTAAGTAATTTCAGAAATACAAATCTTTTTCATAATATGTTCATGTAGTCATATATGCTAGGAATTGAAAAAAATGAATAAATAAACAATAAGGAAAATAGCAATTTTGAAAAAACAGTCAAGTAAAGTCTTTGGAGTTGGACATAGTTCAGTGGAGACCTAGATAAAAGGAGGATGTAAGTGTGAAAAGGAGACTCAAGAAGAAAGAGCAGCATGTGCAAGTCCTTGCATAACAAATACACTTATTATTCCAAGATGGTGACAATTAAAGTAAGATGGAAAGGGGAGAAGTAAAGATAGGTCAGGTTGAGAGAAAGCAGGGTAAATGAATCAAATAAGCTCTTATTGACATAAAGATTTTCAGATTATTTTCTAAGTTGTTGAGAAATCATTTTAAGTTCTTCAATAATCAAGTGATTTACATTTAAAATGAAATAGTGAGTAGTGCAAGTATATTAGAAATAACCCATTGAGCCAATATTATTTAAAAACATTGAGTAAAAAATTAGATGAAGACATGTCAAAAGTCATTGAAATATAGGGCATTCCCACATTTAGAACTGGGAAAGAAAATGATGATTCATCAAAGTTATTCCTCAAGGGAGTATCCAAAATAGTAGAAATTTTTTAAAAAAGCAAATAAGGGTGGGAAACATTTTTTCAAGTAATAGTGATTTAGATGATTCAGGCAAATGCCCCAATCAAAAGCAAAGAGGTAGTTTGGAAAAAATAAATTTAAAAATGCTCTCAAATTCTTCAGTGAATAAAAAAAAATTTGGATACAGATGTGATCAAATCTCGGATCATACGGAAACCTAGGAAACTGTGACTGGAATTGGGATATTTTCTCCTAAAGCATCCACCTATCTGGAAGAGTAGATGAAGGTGATGAGAAACCACTAAGGCATTTCACTTGACATGAAGAGCTTGGGGATCAAAGACTGACAGTTAAAATATACATCATTGTAGATTGAGAAGAAAGTGCTATACCTTAGTCTTGAGCATAATGCAGAAATATAACTTCCCTTGAGGCACAGTTTTGAAAGTTCTCAATCAAATTATATTACTCAGAATAGTTAATACCCTAAATGTCTTTTTTAAAAAATTGTTCTCCCATGTAAAAGGAAATGCCATGCTACATCTCAATTTTTTTTCTTAAATATTTAATGTACAACATACAGCATAAATACCAACAAAACCAGTTATGGCGGAAATAATAAAATATTACCAAATCCAAGATTAAAAACTACAATAGCTATGGAGGACACAGATAATGACATTGTCAGACACATATTTGAAACAATCATACATAAATTGTTCAACAAAAAGAAAAGGCTGAGATTTTTTTACAGATAATTGAAAATTTCATAAAATAATTAAATGAAATTTCAAGAATAAGAAAAATACAGCAGAATTTTTAAAAAATCTTGTTGGTTGAACAGCTTAGGAGACACAGAAGAAGAGAGAGAAATCAGAAGAAAGTATTCAAAAGGAAAAAAAGAAAAGAAAAAAGTATAAGCAGTAAAAGTTCCAGAAAGAGAGGAAATGGAAAATGTGTCATAACTGATATTAGAAAAGATAATGGCTGACAATTTTCTAATATTTTCAATATATTATATAATATATACATATATATGTAAAATCTCAAACTTTATAAAATAGCTAATATGAAAACTTAGGAACAGACTAAAAAGTTATAAGATACAAATAGTGATTTTTTCAAAATGCAATTCACTTATTATGAAATGACCTTATTTCTCCTTGCTCTGAAGTATCACTTTTATCATGAATTAAATACTATTTTCCACTTGTACTCTCAATTTCATTGCCTTTGTCTATTTTCTTATACTTTTAACAGAAATATACTTCCATTTTTTAAAAATTTTTATTTTTAATTAAGTTGTCTTTTTTAAAGATACATAGATAGCAAAAAAGGTTATATTAAAAATATACCCACCGCCTCACTCCTTCCACATCAAGAACTTTTTTCATCATTATGGCACATTCATTGTATTTGGTGAATACATTTTGGAACTCTGCTGCACCTCATGCATTATAGTTTACATTACAGTTTACACTATCCCCCAGTACATTCAGTGGGTTATGTCAGGATGTATAATATCCAGCATCTGTTCCTGCAATAGCATTTAGGACACCTCCAAGTCCCCAAAATGCCCACACATCTCTTCTTTCCCTCTCCCTGTCCTCAGCAACTACCGTGGTCACTTTCTTCACATCAGTGCTACAGTTTCTTCCATTACTAGTAACAATATTTCTATAGTAGAACACCAGTAAATTCATTCTAATCTATATATTATTCCTCCATCCTCTGGTATACTACAATACCAGTAAGTTTGATAGATGTAGTATTGCCAAGTACCTGAAAGTAACATATTTTATTCCCTATTGCTAGGATACAAAGAAAAGAATTGTGTGTAAATCAGAAGGTATTGAGATGCAACCCTTTCTTTGTGCCAAATTCCACTTTTGGTGGTCAAGAATATCCTGTTGAAGCAATGAAGTATGAAAACCAGCTTCAACCAGTTGGACGGACCTGTGCAGAAGCAGCCCCTTGCTGTCCTCACTTCAACTTGCTTAATTAACATAGTAAAGTTCCCACCCAGGGGTGGAGTTATCCACCTCTTTCTTGATCATGCAATGTATGTGCAAGCATGATTTCCTAAACATACTAATCATACAATTGTATAACCAGCTATGTGTGTGCACCCTTATGTATAAAAACTCATGCATAATCAAAGAAAATGCTAAGTAGTAATTTGGTATTTAAACAAGAGTGAAACTGCAGCACAGGGAATTGGGTCTGAGTCACTTTGGACTGGCCTTGGCAGTTTACTTCTGCAAACATAAAAAATGTGAGTTTGCCTAACTCTTGTGTTGAAGTTTTCTTCATGTCATCTGTGTTTATCCATAAAGTTCCTGCTTTGAGGCCTAACAAGTTCACTTTAATCCATATATTATTCCTCCATCCTGTTGGTGATATCCCATCCTGTTGGTGATGTCCACTCCACCTCTATATCGAGAGGGGGTTTAGATTTCACATGGTGGAAGGATGTGATTCTCCTGCTTGGAGTGGTAGGCACTCTCAGTTCCCTGGTGTGGTGGTTGACCATCTTCACCTTCATGTTAGCTGACCTGTGCAAGTCCAACAAACTGGAGATTAGGAGTTGCAACTCTGCTGAGCCTCAAGTCCCAACTGCCACATGGCCAGTTCTGAGACTGAAGTCTCCTTGGTATGCACCAATCCCAGTGCCAACCACACATTCAGTAATTTCATGAAGAATTAAGGAATACTTTTTACTTCACCCATTTGAGTTCCCTTGATATATTTTGCCTTCTGAATTCCCTTATATATTTTAGAATCAATGTTATTGTTTAATACTGTGTAATTTCAATTTCTGAACCATGTCTTATTGGGAAGAATTATGGATTGACTAGGCTATGCATGAAGCTCATTCAAATCAATTTATTTCTCCTTGTGTTTCTTATGCATTTGGGGATTAAAAAAACTGTTCATAGTTGGGTATAACTACACACATTAGCTCTCATTCTCCTGTGAAGAAAAGGTCCATCTGAATGTTTACAATCCATAGGTTAGTAAATTTTTTAATTTTGTTTTTATTAAACAAGTACCACATATCTGATAAAAGTTTAATATCTAGAATATATAAGGAAAATTTTCAAATTAATACCAAATCCCCACTTAAAAACACAAATACAATTAAAAGATAGGCAAAGTACTTGACTAGACTTCTTTCCAAAGAAGATATACGAATGACCAAAAAGCACTTTAAAAGATGCTCAACATCATTATCCATAAAGAAAATGCAAAGCAAAACCTCCTTGAGGTACCATTTCACACCTATTAGATTAGCTGCTATTAAAAAAAAGTGTTGGAAAGGATGCCGATAAACTGGAATACTCATTCATTGCTGGTAGAGATGTAAAGTGATACAGCCAATGTAGAAGACAGTTTCATGCTTTCTCAACTACAGAACTGTAGAATTACCATATGACCTTCCAATTCCACTACCAAGCACTGGAAAAAGGTCTTTGTAAAAAGAACAATTAGACAAAAGATGGCAAAACATTCAACTTACTAGTTTTATATTCTCGGGTTGTTATCTAGTAATGAGATTAAGGTTTTTTATAATAAATTAATTTTTGATATGAAAACTATTTTATTCAGAGAGATAACAATTTTAAAAATCTCTGATTTTAATGTAAAATAAAACTTTAAAAAGACAATGATATAAGGATTGATTAAAGTTATTTTACTCAGTTATTCCTTACATCATTAAAATGGTGAAATGTATGGAATAGATATTTATCAACTTCATTGGGGGAGGAAAATTTCCTTTCAAAATAGAAGAGAATGGGGATTTCATGTAATAGAAATTGCTTGAATTTACATAAAAGTGAAATAAAAGTGTTAAAGGGCAAAATCCATGGAAATGTGTGATTTATGAGTGTAACTAAAATTAATAATAAAAACAATGTTCTTAATATTAGTTGATACAAAGTTACTTGAATTTTTGATATATCAGAATTTATACTTTGATTTCTTTTCATCATATGTATATGTAACTATGTCTTTGTTTCTAAGAGTTTGTGTGTGTGAATAATATTTATTTGTCTCTCCTTTAGAGACACAAGAACTCTTTCTTTCTGAATTTGGTGCATATGTGTTCAAACAATAACCTGTTCACATATGTCTCAAAATCTACCCTTTTATTATTTGTTCACTTAACCAACAACAGCACCAACACATCAATTATCTACAACTGCTACTGCTACATGTGTCACTATCTAAACAAGTAAATTACTCTTATTTCATACTTATTTATGCATCTTAATAATAAGATGTATTTGAATCCATTTTGCCTATGTTATTATGATGAAACAGTATATGAAGACTTAGAATCGACATTCATTATATCAATTGCTGGACACATTCTCTAAAAGGCTGAAAATTTTTAGATCTGAAATAATTTTCAAATATTCCTTCAATTGGACTCTATCCCATGAGGAAGTATGGGTCCTTATCCAAGATAATCTTCATACGCCTTTCAAAGTTTCATTTTGTAGACTGAAAATGATGGGATTCAGTAGAGGATAAAGGGCTTGCTGAAGTGGAGGCTGCTCTTCTCTGAGGAGCAGACATACGAAAAATGGAGATCCCATAGCCCATGGGGACCACGGTGAAGTAAGAGGGAAAGGTGGCAAATGTTTTATGTTGATCTTGGTTTGAGGGTACTGTCGGAATGATGAAGATGATATAAGCATAGGATAATGCTGTGAGTTAAGTAGAGCTGAAAAGCAGGACAATGGAGCTGTGGAAATTCATTAGCTCAATGGCACGTATGTCAGTACAGGCCAAGTGGAGGAGCAGGGCACTGTGACAGAAAAAGTGATCAATCTCATTAGGGACAAAATATGACAGTCCTTCCTTAAGGATGGTGGATGGGAGGGTGGGAAGAAAGCTGCCCATCCAGGAGAAGTTGACAAGACAGACCCAAAGTGAGTTGTTCATAAGCATAGTTTACTGAAGGGGGCTGCAAATGGCCACATAGAAGTCTTAAGATATGATGGTAAAAAGTATAAATCCAGTACACCCAGAGAGGAAGTAGAAATATAGGTGGTCAATGCTTGCATTAACTAATATGCTTTTCTTCGCTAACAGGAATCCTGCCAGCATGTTGGGAACAACATATATGGTGGTTAATAAATCACTGAAAGAGAGAATGCTGGGGAAGAAATATAGGGGTGAATGGAACCTATACTGTATGAGAATCAGTGTGATTTGGGGAGTGTTTCCATGAACAGCCATCAAATAAGCCAATAGCAAAAATGTAGAATAGGAGTTTCCCAATCACTCTGGTTGTAAATACCTAGATAAGGATAATCTCTATCACCAGGATCCAACCAGTTTTTCCATTCTTGATGGGGAATCTCTTCTCTTGAGAGAACAAAAGAAGTGAAAAGAGAAAATTGCATCACTTGTTAAAGCAAACTCTTATAAAATAAAAGGAATTAGGTAATTGTATTTATTCTTCCATTTCTAGGGAAAAAAATATGCTACATGATTGAAAAATACAGCTTGGTTTATATATTTAAAAATTCCAAATAAGAATACATGAAAACCAATGTCCGTAATACTTAAGCTATACTTTTTAAAAATCATGTTACTGCATTCTACTGAATGATTTAAAGTCTTTCTTGTTCTAACTTGGGGCTGTGGAGGAAGAGAGAAAAGTAGAGAGAGGAACAGGGGAAGAAAGAGAGAGAGATTGAATGCTTTATTAAGGGAGATGTGATAGTAAGGTTCATGTGTCAACTTAACCAGTTGATTGTATTAATACATGATTATGTCTACAATTAACAGAAGAGGTTGCCTTCAACAATGATAGAAGACTCATCCAATCACCTGAAGTCTTTAAAGAGTGTGGATGTCAGCAGTCAGAAGAAAGAAGTTACACAGGTCTACTTCAGCCAGTCAGCTTCTCCTGGAGAATTCAGGGTTTGCAGCCTAACCTACATTATCTGTATTGTTTATCCCCACAGTTGTGAGACAGTTCTTAGAAAAATCTCATGGGCTTTACAGATATCTCCTGTTGATTAAGTTTCCCTAGAGAACCCTGTCCAATACAGAGTAAGCTGAATAAAACAATGGTCATAGACTTTGGGGCAGGGCTTAAAGAAATTGAAAAAGTATGATTACTAGGGAAACCAAGCAATGGATTAATGTAAGAAAGTGAAAAAACAAATGTGAGATTCTCTGAATTATTAAACCACTAATATAATTTCCTTATGGATCATTTAAAATAAGTGTTCAAAAAAATGTATCAGACCTTACAAGAGTATACAATTTCCTGTAAAATCTAACTTTTAAGGAATTATCAGATATCAACTATGTATTCATGACATCTTCATTTCAGTAATAAATGTTTCTATATCTTAGGAAATAATCCCAGTAGGTTCTCAGTCTCCTTTTCTAAGACTTTCAACTTTTTGCTTAACAATCCCTAATCTTGCTTTACAAGGTATGTATTTCACACAGAAGACAATTCTTAGCTCAGAAAAAAAAAATCAAGAGGAGGATGGACTTTGATCCTTTTTATTACTTTTGGAGATTGTCTTCTAAGCCAAGAGAATGTGATTTCCATAGGGAGAGTTGAGATCAGGTCAGTTCTGAATTTGAACTATAGCTAAATCACTCCAAGACAATTTCACAGCAAAACCTGGATGAAGGTCTCATTGATAATAACAAGGCTTTAAAAGCAGCCCAAGGAGAGTGTGGGCCATGGTGTGGACCATTGACCATGGGGTGCGGGGGTGCCCAGAGATGTACTTGCCAAATGCAATGGATCTGTCATGATGATGGGAGGGAGTGTTGCTGGGGGAGGGGAGAGGTGGGGTGGGGGTGGTAGGGTTCAATGGGACCTCATATATATATATTTTTAATGTAATATTATTACAAAGTCAATAAAAAAAAAAGCAGCCCAAGATCCCTCAGTAAAATTTACGTCTTCAGAAACAAAATGTACAATTTCTCTCTATGCAAATTTTGCACTGTAAACTACTTATGATTCTACCCCAGAGACTCTAGTAAATTTATAAAGTCAAGACTTTTTAAAAACAAAGGGCAATGGAGTTTCAAATAATATGAATAATGCTTTTTATGAACTTTCTACAGAGATACAGAAAATAGGCACATATGTATATATGTATTCAAATACATATTATGCATGCATTCAGGTGTGTGTTTGTGTATAATCTGCAATAATGCAGTACCATGGAAGTGCAGCTAGCTTTCCTCCAATATTTAACTTAGTAACTGCTCAAATTCCATGATTATGAGAGAATTTTCTTCAGCCACTGCTGATTTTCAGTGACTCTGAAAGAGACCACAACCAGTCATATGATATATGTTACAATACAGCCTTACTTTTTAAATTTGTATAATGAATAATATTTTAATGTTAACAAATTAATCTCACTTTTTAACCCAAAGCAAATAAAAGAGTCTTGTGTGCAAAGAGCATAAATGTGCATTTATAACCTGTTATCAAGAAATTATCTATTTAAAAAGTAAATTTTTATTTTCCTTTCCCTTATCTGCACCTAAGAAATTCCTGTTTTCCTCTACTTTCTCTTTGTCTCAGCCTGGCAATATTAATGAATTTACAAACAGAATGGAAAAAAATAACCATGGCCAATGAATTGTTAACTGTTAAAAATAACTAGATAAAAACATCTGAAACTTATCTCTTTGATTCTATATGCTGTATTTTTTTATACCTGTGTAATCTTTAACTCATAAGTAATCCATTTGTATTCCCTTATTTTACCATATATGGATTTTGTCACTCTTTATCAACACTTTGATGCCCCAACTTTTTTAGCTTAGTCATGTTATTTAGGTGATTTCCAACTTTATATAGTACCTGTATAGGTAGCTAGAGCCCAATAGTTAATTGGCTAATGGTTCTGGATACTTCTTTGCTATATCCAGAACACAGTGATCCAGCATAACTGCACTCAGCTTCTGGGGGATGAAGCTGATCTGACTTATCCATGCACCAGCAAATCAGTAAATGTAATATGATAAGTATGCCACTCTAAGCGTCAATCATATGTTCTTATAGTAGTAACATAATAGCAGCTCCCAGGTAAACCGAAGAGCAGAGAGAACAAAGAAAGCCTAAAGGATCAGGAACAGGAGAGAGCAGAGAGGAAGTAGAGGAAGGTGGAAAAGAGCATAGAATAAACTCAATATGCATAAACTCCCCACAACTCCAGGTGCCTTTTTTTTTTTGCTAATGGTCCTGATTCCCTCACTCTGACTGAGGGGCACAGTGGACCTGACATTTGGCATAGCCGGTAGAAAAATCTGAACATGGTGTGTGGATCTTCAGCCCTGGGTGGACCCAGAAATGCATGATGGGTGTGAGATGTGGCCCCCTTCATGTCTTTGGTATCTGGTGGCTGTTATTCTCCTGTAATGAGCCCCTCTGGAGATCTGGGACACTGTTCATTCCACTCCAGAGTTTATTGCAAATGCACTGGAATCTTTGAGAGCCATGTTAACCCTTTCCCAAAAGTAATGGACTGGGAAAGTGCCCTGTTTTTTCCTATTTTGCAGGAGCAGCACAAAGAAATTTTGGCTGTGCAAGCCTACATTCAAGACTTACAGGGTGGCAGGAGGGCCTGGAACCCACCTGAGCATACTGGAGGAAGAGACAACTCTCCGAGAGGCTGATGGTTCTATGAGTACTCATGATGAGCTCCAGGCTGGATTCCCACACCACTCCCAGTACTCTTTGTCAGATGATATGGCACAATACAGGGCAGCTCACAGAGAATGTTAGTAAGTGGGCCACTTATATGGACCTGGTTCAGATTGTGTGTGAGATGGGAATGAACCAAGTGAAGTTCCAAGCAGATTATATGGGCTCAGACAGTGAACTCTTTTGAGCAGGTATGAAGGACGTGATTCTGGCTATAGCTCCAGGGTGTACTTTTGATTTCTTAACAGCCTTCTTAGACTCATACATGGATAAAGCAAGACTGCAGCCTCCAAAGGGTCCCTCCACCTTCTGGAGAAGCATGAGGAGGGAGGCGAGGGATTGGCCCAACTATGGCCTGGGGAAGCCAGTCTTTGAGCCCATTGAAAGTGACTCAACTGCAAATGTGGGCAGACCTCATTGTTGTCAGTGTGAATCCGGATAAAGTAAAGCAGCAACCTAATGAAGTGCTACTAGGTCTCTGGAAGGAGCTGATGCCTGAGCTGCAGAGCACAAATCTGTGGGGGAAAAGGCCCCCATTAATTGGACATTCTCTCCATATAGAAAATGCTTTCCTGGAAGAATGAATGGACAATGTCTATGAAAATTGGTAAGAGGCCAGAAAACCCAATTAGGGAGGTTGGAGGACTGGAGGCCACACATAGTCCCTCATGTGGCCTTCCCAGAAGCCTGATGGAATGTGGTGCAATGATGGTAGATTACCATGAACTGAATAAGTGACTCCACCTTTGCATGTAACAGTCCCATCAGTGACTGAGATTATTGATCAGCTATCATATGTTTTAGGACAATATCATTATGTGGAAGATTTGGCTAATGCTTTTTCCCTGTAGATACTGCACCAGAGAGTCAGGAGCAATTTGTCTTTACATGGGATGCAGGCCAGTGGACCTTGTGGTGCTTCCTCAAGGGTATATTCATAGCCCAACCATTTATCATTGATCCTCTGTTCATCTATTTCATTATATTGATGATATCAAGCTAACCTCTGATTCTCCTTCAGATTTAGAAGCAGCAGCCAAAGACCTATTGTATAGGCTGGTGACATGGGGTTGGCAGTCAATGAGGCAAAGTTCCAAGGGCCTGGAGTATCTGTCAAATTCTTCGGAGTTATTTGGTGGAGTAAGACAAAAATTATCCCTAAGGTAGTCATAGATAAGGTACAAGAGTATCCCCGACTTACTACTGTAAAACAGTTACAGGCATTTACTGTCCTATTAGGATATTGAAGTGTGTTTATATCTCATTTGGCACAGATACTCCACCCTTTGCATGCCCCTCCAGAAGAAGGGATGTGTTTGGGATTGGACTGATACCCATAAACATGCTTTCCCCAAGCTGTCAAATGGGCACTTGGTCAGGCTTAGGCCATGCAAGTTATTGATCATTCTCTGCCTTTCCAAATTGATGTCACTTGTCATGATCCCAGGTATGACTGAGGCCTCTGGCAAACACATGGGAAACACAGGGTGCCCATAGGGTTCTGGTCTTAAGTATGAAAAGGGGAAGAACCTCACTCTTCTCTCACTGAGCACCAGTTAGCAGTGTATGCCACCCTTCAGACATGTGAACTGCTTACAGGACCATGAATTCTAGGAAAAACCTCCATCCCTGTGGCATAATGGGTACATTCATAGATGAATGCCCCCAGGACTGTGGCTGCTAAGATGCTCACACTGGCCAAATGGGGCACATATTTGAAACATCAAGCAATGTTGACTACTAGCCCCCTGTCTGCACAGGTGCATGAAGTGTTAGGACTCATAAAGCATTGAATTGACCCCTCAGCAAAGAGGGCTTCCTAGTTCCCAGGCTTTAGAGCCTAGCCTGTACAAGTTGATGTTGAGTTGAGTTGGCACTATACAAGCTGATGCCTGGTTTACAGATAGGTCCAGCAAAGGCAAGTGATTTCTTGGGCCACTTGTAGGTATACGAGTGGATACAGAAGATATCTGTTTTGAAACCAGATTTGCTCAAAGCAGCCACTGGGCTGAACTGACCCATGAGAGCCATGTGGCTAGTTATAATAAATGAACCTTACCCCTTTACCATGCATACAGATAGTTGGGCCATGTACAAAGGACTAACTTTATGGCTGACCCAGTGGGAGAAACATGGATGATGACTGGTAAAAGACCTGTCTGGGGACATAATTTGTGGAAGGACTTGTGGTCCACAGGATGAGTGCAGCATAACTATTTATCATGTTGCAGGGCATAAAACTCTCATTAGCCCAGGAAATGATGCTGCAGACAGTCTAGCACAAGTAAGAGTTTTATACCATCTGACAGTTTGATGGGCTACGTAGTTACATAGGCTCATGGGACATATGGGGGCTCAAACCCTCCTGCAAATAGCCAGGTGATCCTATTAACAACTGCAGATGCAGTGAGCATGGTAATAGCCTTTGACCTTTGTGCTGAACAATACCCATATAGATGTCAGGTGCCCAGGAGAAAAATGTTTACAAAGCAAGGAGATGCACCCCTACAAGAATGGTAGGTAGATTATAATGAGCCTCAACCTCTGATAAATGATATAAGTTCCTGTTCACAGCTGTGTATACTAATCCAAGTTTAGTTTTTGCCCTTCCATTCTGAATAGCCACCCAAAAGAGTACCATTGTGACATTGAATACTTTAAATGCCCAGTATGGATGTCTCCTTGAAGTATGGAGTGATAGATGCACCTGTTTTACAGGTTACAAAGTGTAAACCTGGGCAAAAAATATGAAGACATTTGATTGGTATTTACATGTTCCATGTCAGCTGCAGACTGCAGGAATGTTTCATCAGTATAATGGTTTATTTATTTTATTTTATTTTTTTATTGATTTTGTAAAAATATTACATCAAAAAAAAAAATATGAGGTCCCATTCAACCCCACCAACCCCCCCCCACCACTTCCCCCCCCCCCCCCAGCCACATTCACTCCCATCATCATGACACATCAATTGCATTTGGTAAGTACATCTCTGGGCATCTCTGCACCTCATGGTCAATGGTCCACATCATGGCCCATACTCTCCCCCATTCCATCCAGTGGGCCCTGGGTGGATTTACAATGTCCGGTGATTGCCCCTGAAGCACAGTCCAGGGCAACTTCAAGTCCCAAAGGCACCTCCACATCTCATCTCTTCCTGCCATTCCCCATATCCATCAGCCAACATGTCCACTTTTCCCACTCCAATGCCACCTTTCTCTGTGGACCTTGGACTGGTTGTGTCCATTGCACCTCTATGTCAAGAGGAGGCTCAGATTCCACAAGGATACTGGATACAATCCTCCTGCTTTCAGTTGTAGGCTGTCTAGGCTCCATGGTGTGGTGGTTGTCCTTCTTCAACTCCATCTTAGCTGAGTGAGGTGAGTCCAATAAATCCGATTGTAGGAGTCTGTTGAGGCTCAGGGCCTGGCTATCATATTGTCAGTCCAGAGATTCAAATCCCCTAATTATATCTTAAACCCCAACACCAACTACAATTCCAGTAAAGTAGCATGAAAGTCTTATGAAAAGAGATCCCATCTGAGTCCAGTTTCATCATGCAGAAACACCAACTCCAAAGAAGGGCCATCTGACATGGCAGTGAACCCCATCTGCCATGAACATAGAACCCATGGGTCTCTTTAGCCCTCCAAGGAACCAATACCTAGGGATTGTATCTACTTTATCTGTCTCTCAGACTCTGCTCAGTTGTGCATAAGGGCAATCCTTCTGACAGCCTCCAGCCTCTTTTTTAGAGACTCGTAGCCATATAAACTCATTTCTCCTTTCCTTTTCCCCCTTATATTAGGTCAAACAGCATTTTAAAGTCATGTTATTATATGTAGACAGGGATATTCTGCTGATCCGCATCGAACCTTCAATTCAAGGTCATTTTCCAGTTGCATCATCAGTTGGTAATTGATAGTGATCCCTCGGTGCCAGGGAGGCTCTACCCAGGTGTCATGTCCCACGCTGGGGGGAAGGCATTGCATTTACATGCTGAGTTTGGCTTCGAGACTGGCCACATTTGAGTAACATGAAGGCTGTCAAGAGGAAATTCCCAGGCACAGTGCTGCTCTAGGCCTTGTTCTTATTTCAGGCATATAGGCTCACAAGCATAGTCATTAGTATCAGGGGCTCACTGTTGGACCCTCATTACTTCCCGGTCCTTGCCGCTGCACCTGGGGGACAGCCGCTGCTCCCCTAGGAACCATGACAGAGCACCCCCAGCCAGGAACCCAGTAACCCCCCTAGCTGTAGTTGTTAATTGTTGCCACTATGAGTATATCCAAACATTACCATGCACCCTGGACATATGCCCTGTATAGCTCCCTGTCAGCCATATATCACCTGTCAATAGTATCCTATACCAGTATTCCTCCGCTGCCATTGTTAAACCATTCTGTGATCCAGAACTTCCTGAAAATTGAAGCCCAATATAATGTCAGGATCCCTTACTAGCAAAAAGGCATATAGCGATGGGTTTAAAAGGTTAGATATAGAATACGTGTTAACTTGGAAAAATTCTACATCTTATCTTTTTCTTTTTTTTCCCCCTAATTATTGAACTTCTCTTCACAAGAGCCCTAGACCACAGCAATTCATATATACAATATACAGCACTCCCACACATCCACCACAAAACCTTTTCCCTTCCACAGCGATACTCTTACAACCTATTCACATCATATTAACTTAAAGTGATGTACAGAGTCTGAGACAATAGCTTTCAAACAAGGTGACATCTGTGCTTACATTGTGGTGCATACTTTAGGATATACAGTTTTCTAAATTGTTAGTTAACCTATGTTTTACATTATGGTTTACATTATCAGTCTGTTGTCCCCTATATGTTTATGGTGTAATATTACATGTTTTATATCCATCCTTGTGTACTCTCGCGAAACTCCTCTCTTGCCCCACTTTTACCTTGGTTCCACACATTTAACATCCTTTTTCCCATCCCCTTGGTGCCCACAGTGACAGCCAACCTCCGTTTCCCGAGGAGCCACGTCCAGAGATACTTGCAACAGTGTTCAGGGCCTAACTTGCTCAACTGCCCCAATGCCCTGGGAACCACCCTTTCTTTCGAGAGATATAGTTCCCTCTATTTGATGGCATTAGGCCTCCCCAGGATGTGGGTCCACCCCCACTCTCACTACTTGGGTCTCTACCCAATGGTACCACCCACTCTGGCAAAATGAGCATTCAGACATTCCCGAGGAGCCCGTCCCGCATCAGACCATCCCCTCCAAGCATCCTAAACAGGTAACCCTCTTAATTATATTTTGACATGATTTTCTCAGCATTTTACTCTCAACCAACACCTGACACTCTCCTATGTTGTATGCTACCCCTCCCTACACCCACTTTTTGGGCAATATTACCCATCCGCATGTCCCCAGCCCCCCTCAAACCCGCAAAGCCCCCCCCAAAGGCAACCCCTTGCCCCCATTTTATCTCTTCTTTGTGTTTCTACTTACCGCCAGCTCACCATAAATTCCACCCCTGCAGACGTTGGCTCACATCCTTCCTCCACCCCCTGATTTCCTGTAAGCCTATCGTTCAGTCTCTAGCTCTCTGAGGCAGCTTGCTTATTTCATAGCATTGAGCTCATGTAGTATTTGTCCTTCAATGCCTGGGTTGCTTCACTCAACATAAGGTTCTCAAGATTCATCCATGTTATCACGTGTGTTTGTAGTGTATTTGTTCTTACAGCCCAATAGTATTCCATTGTGTGTATATACCACATTTTATTGATCCACTCATCTGTTGATGGGCATTTGGGTTGATTCCAACTTTTGGCGATAGTGAACAATGCTGCTATGAACATTGGTGTACATATATCGGTTTGTGTCCTTGTTTTCAGTTCTGCTGGGTATATACCCAGCAGTGGTATTGCTGGGTCATATGGCAAATCTATGGTTAGTTTTTTGAGAAACCGCCTAACTGTCCTCCAGAATGGTTGGATCCTTCTGCATTCCTACCAGCAGTGGATGAGTGTTCCCCTTTCTTCACATCCTCTCCAGCATTTGTATTCTTCTGTTTTTTTCATAGCTGCCAATCTTATGGGAGTAAGATGGTATCTCATTGTAGTTTTGATTTGCATTTCCCTGATAGCTAGAGATTTGGAGCATTTTTTCATGTGCTTTTTAGCCATTTGTATTTCTTCTTTGGAGAATTATCTGTTTAAGTCTTTTTCCCATTTTCTAAATGGGTTGTTTATCTTTTTATTTTCAAGATATAGGAGTTCTTTATATATGCAAGTTATAAGCTTCTTATCAGATATATGGTTGCCAAATATTTTCTCCCACTGTGTGGGCTCCCTTTTTACTTTCTTGACAAACTCCTTTGAGGTGCAGAAGGCTTTAATTTTGAGGAAGTCCCATTTATCTATTAGTTCTTTTGCTGCTCATGCTTTTGGTATGATATTCATGAATCCATTTCCGATTACAAGGTCTTGTAGATGTTTCCCTACACTGCTTTCCAAGGTTTTTATGGTCTTGGCTCTTATGTTTAGGTCTTTGATCCATCTTGAGTTGATCTTTGTATAAGGGGTGAGATTGTAATCCTCTTTCATTCTTCTACATATGGATATCCAGTTCTCCAGGCACCATTTGTTGAATAGACCATTCTCTTCCAGTTGAGAGGGTTTGGTGGCTTTATCGAATATTATATGGCTATATATGTGAGGTTCTATATCAGAGCTTTCAATTTGATTCCATTAGTCTGTGTGTCTCTCCTTATGCCAATACCAGGCTGTTTTCACTACTGTAGCTTTGTAGTATGATTTGAAGTCAGGTAGTGTGATTCCTCTGATTTTGTATTTCTTTTTCAATATGTCTTTGGCTATTCAGGGTCTCTATCCTTTCCAAATAAATTTAATAGTTAGTTTTTCTAGTTCCTTAAAGAAGGCGGTGTTGATTTTTATTGGGATTGCATTGGATGTGTAGATCAGTTTTGGTAGGATAGACATCTTAATAATATTCAGTCCTCCTATACATGAACAAGGAGTATTCTTCCATTTATTTAGGTCTTCTTTGATTTCCTTGATCAGTCTTGTATAATTCTCGGTGTATAAGTTTCGTACCTCTTTAGTTAAATTCATTCCTAAATATTTGATTTTTTTATTTACTGTTGTGAATGGTATTTGTTTCTTGATTTCCCCCTGATCTTGCTCATTATTGGTGTAAAGAAATGCTACTGATTTTTGCGCATTGATCTTATAATCTGCGACTTTACTAAACTCATTTATGAGTTCTAGAAGCTTTGTTGTAGATCTCTTAGGTTTTCTATGTATAGGATCATGTCATCTGCAAATAATGAAATTTTGACTTCTTCCTTTCCAATTTGAATGCCTTTTATATCTGGTTCTTGATTCAGTGCTCGAGCAAGTACTTCTAAGACAATGTTAAATAGAAGGGGAGACAATGGGCATCCTTGTCTTGTTCCTGAGTTTAGAGGGATGGATTTTAGGATTTCTCCATTGTAAACAATGTTGGCTTTAGGTTTTTCGTATATACTCTTTATCATGTTCAAAAAGTTTCCTTGTATTCCAATCTTTTGGAGTGTTTTTATCGAGAAAGGGTGCAGTATTTTGTCAAATGCTTTTTCTGCATGTATAGATATAATCATGTGATTTTTTTCCTTCAATCTGTTTATATGGTGTATTACATTGATTGATTTTCTTAGTTGAAACTTCCTTGCATCCCTGGAATGAATCCCACTTGGTCGTGGTGTATAATCGGTTTAATGTGTTGTTGAATACGATTAGCAAGTATTTTGTTAAGTATTTTTGCGTCTAGGCTCATTAGAGAAATTGGTCTGTAATTTTCCTTTCTTGTGGTGTCTTTGTTTGGCTTTGGTACTAGGGTAATGTTGGCATCATAGAAGGAGTTCGGCAATGTTCCTTCTGTTTCAATTTTTTGGAATAGTTTCAGCAGGATTGGTGTTAGTTCTTTCCGGAATGTTTTGTAGAATTCACCTGTGAAGCCATCTGGCCCTGGGCTCTTCTTAGTTGGGAGATTTTTAATGACTGATTCTATCTCTCTGCTTGTGATTGGTTTGTTAAGATCATCAGTTTCTTCTTTCGTTAATATGGGTTGCTTATGTGTTTCTAGGAATTTGTCCATTTCCTCTAAATTGTCATTTTTGTTGGAATATAGTTTTTCAAAGTATCCTCTTATGATAGTCTTTATTTCTGTGGGGTCAGTGGTGATATCGCCTTTCTCATTTCTTATTTTCTGTATTTGCATCTTCTCTCTTTTTTCTTTGTTAGTCTCGCTAAAGGTTTGTCAATTTTGTTGATCTTCTCAAAAAACCAGCTCTTGGTCTTATTTATCTTTTCAAGTGCTTTCTTATTTTCTATTTCATTTAGTTCTGCTCTTATCTTTGTTATTTCCTTCCTTCTTCTTCCTGTTGGGTTACTTTGTTGTTGTTTTTCTAATTCCTTCAAATGTGCAGTTAGTTCTTCAATTTTTGCTCTTTCTTCTTTTTTGATATATGAATTTATGGCTATAAATTTCCCTCTCAGTACTGCTTTTGCTGTATACCATAAATTTTGGTATGTTGTGTTATCATTATCATTTGTTTCAATGTAGTCATTGATTTCTTTTGAGATTTCCTCTTTGACCCACTGTTTTTCTAAGAGTGTGCTGTTTAATTTCCAAATCGTAGTGTGAAACCTGGGCCTCTGTCCCTTGCAAATTTCCAGCTTGACTCCAATGTGGTCAGAGATATTGTTTTGTATGATTTCAATCTTTCTGAATTCAGTCAGCCTTTCTTTGTGGCCTAGCATATGGTCTATCTTGGAGAATGATCCATGTGTGCTTGAGAAAAATGTATATCCTGCTGTGTTTGGGTGTAATGATCAATATATGTCTATTAGATCCAGCTCCTCTAATATACTGTTCAAATGTTTTGTTTCTTTAGTGATTCTCTTTTGAGATGTTCTGTCCAAGGTAGATAGTGGTGTATTAAAATCCCCCACTATAATTGTAGATGCATCTATTGTTTCACTTAGTTTTTCCAGCATTTGCCTCACGTATTTGGAGGCACCCTTGTTAGGAGCATAAATGTTTATGATTGTTCGATCTTCTTGACAGATTTTCCCTTTCACTAAAATGTAGTATCCTTCTTTCTCTCTCACAATTGTTTCACATTTAAAGTCTATTTTGTCTGATATTAATATAGCTACTCCTGCCTTTTTTTGGTTATTGTTTGCTTGTATGATTGTTTTCCAGCCATTCACTTTCAACCTCCATGAGTCTCTGCGTCTAAGATGTGTCTCTTGTAGACAGCATACGGATGGATCATATTTCCTTATCCAATGTCCCAGTCTGAATCTTTTGATAGGTGAGTTTAATCCATTGACATTCAGTGTTATTACTTTCAAGGAATTATTTGTGTTAGCCATAGTTTGATTGGATTTGTGTTTGTCATATTTTGTTTGTATTTTTTTCCTTCTGTTTTTGTCTTTTTTTGTTGCTCTTATACTCTCCTCCAACTCTGTCTGTCATGTTTTTTCCTTTCTTCCTGCAGAACTCCCTTTAGAATTTCTTGAAGGGGAGGTTTCTTGTTGGTATACTCTTTCAGTTTCTGTTTATCTGTGAATATTTTGAACTCTCCATCATGTTTGAATGCTAGTTTAGCTGGATAGAGTATTCTTGGTTGGAAATTTTTTTCCTTAAGTACCTTGACTGTATCATACCACTGCCTTCTTGCCTCCATGGTTTCAGATGAGACATCAGCACTTAATCTTATGGAGCTTCCCTTGTATGTGATGGTTTTCTTTTCTCTTGCTGCTTTTAGGATTTTCTCTTTGTCTTGAGCATTGGATAATTTGACAAGTATATGTCTTGGGGTGGTCCTGTTGGGTTTTATGACTAGTGGAGTGCGCTGTGCTTCTTGGATATGTACTTCTGTCTCAGTAGATTTGGGACGTTTTCAGCCATTATTTCCTGAAACACTCCTTCTGAACCCTTTCCCTTCTCTTCTCCTTCTGGAATGCCTATAATATGTATGTTTGAGCATTTTGCATTGTCACTCAGGTCCCTAAGTCCTAGCTGGATTTTTTCTATCTTTTTATCGACCCCTTCTACTATCTGTTTGATTTCTGGTGTACTGTCTTCCACATCACTAATTCTCTGCTCTGCCTCTTCTAGCCTGCTGATATTGGCTGCAAGTGTATTTTTGATTTCTTGAACTGTGGTGTTCACTCCCATCATATCTGTTATCTTTTTGCGTATGTCTGCAATTTCCCCTCCAAGTGTTGTCTTCATGTTGTTAACCTCTTTCATTACTTCATCAAATTTGTTGGTGATAAATGTTCTGAGATCTTTCATTGCTTGTGCAAAGTTCTGCTCCCCTTCCTGGTTTTTGGTTTGTTGATTGGATTCAGCCATGTTTTCCTGATTACTGGTTTGGTTTGTAGATTTTTGTTGGTGTCTGGTAATCATATTATCTTGACGGGTTTAATCAGTTCCTTAACTTCTTTGTCTACTCTTGGAGATTAATTAGCTGTTGTTTTTGTGTAAGTGTTATATCTTCTCTTTGTCACTTTGTTCTTCTTATTCTAATTTCTTGTTGCTGGTTAAGTTCACTTTAAAGGAAATTATTAGTGCCGGGGAAAGGCAATTGTGTAAGCAAGGAAAAGTGTAAAGTAGTATTGGTGATATATGTTAACAAAGCAAGAATATGAGATCTGGGAGGATGGAGGTTAGATTCATGTAAATTGTGTAGAGTTATAGCAGTAGGTAGAGTACCTATTATGAGGTAGATGATTGAATATGGGAGGAATATGGTATGAGCTAAAAAGCTATTGTTTTCATGAGAGAGGGAAAGAGAAAAGAAAGGTAATAATTTCAGGAGTGGATAACAGACAGAAAACAAAACAAAGGTGTTAGAAATTAAGAGCTAGACACTTTGTGGATCAAAGAAAGGGAGGTGGGAGGTGGAATATAGGAGAGACAGTAGATGATGGTGGATATCAATATGTAGGGGAAAGGGGATAGTGTAGGTAGCCTGAATCAGTTCACAGAGAAATGAGGCAGTGGAGGATGAGAAAACCCAGCAAATGTGAGGTGTTCCCTGCTGCACCTATTGTATAATTGAGTTAAAATAAAAAAAGTAGAAAATGAGGGACAAGAGGGAGAGAGAAAACAGAAAAAGAAAAGAAGAAAAAAAAAGAAAGAAGAGAAGAAATGAAGAAAGAACAAAGGGGGTGGGTAAAGGGTGGGGAACAGGTAGGGGGAAAAAGAAAAAAGAAAAAAACAGATATATACAGACCACAGTTACAACACCAACTACAGCAACAACCAGAAAAAAAAACCCTAACTAACTGAATAAAAAAAAAAAAAGATTTTGGGGGATATGCTGGGAGAAAAGACTAGGGGATAATGCAACATTATCAATCAGGACATTAAAAAAAGTAAAAAAAAAATAAGATAAAATGAAAATAAAACAAAACAAAATGAAATGATAAAAAATGCAAACGTAGGCTAGGGCATTCAAGTACCTCAGATGGACCTCAGGGCGTGATGGATTCAGGGGTGGAAAGTCTAAGATATTGAAGGCTCAAGAGGTGTGAGACTCTGCGGTATGTGCCACCAGAGTTTAGGGGATTCAGACCTGGCAACCTCAAATCTGGTCAACAGGAAGCCTAGGAGCCCCGCAGTGTAACACAGCCCTCAGGGATCCCCGCAGCTGGGTGCCAGCCCTATGGGGGAAGTCAGATCTGCAAACTATATTATGTCTGAACCCTGCAATTCACTTACTCACTAGGGTATATGTGGGTATATCGTCAATTCAGCTTTTGGACAGCTCCCCCCTGTGTTCCCACAGACGGCCATGTGAGGGCACCTCTACACCGCAGCCAATTTAATGACACAGATCCGAAGCCCGGCCCGTGGGCTGGGCTTCAGTTGGAAACGCCAAAAACAGATTCCAAAACTGGAATTCCCAGGCTTCGCAAAATATTCCCCACTCGGCTTCCAGACGTGTCCCCCTCCCTCGCCGCACCCTGTAACTCCCTCCCAATTACGTTCCGTTATTGCCAACAATCTAATTCCATTGCAGATCAGCAGCCGGGCTTGTGGGGGCGGGGCTCCAGGCAGAAATGCTATTATTTGTGTCCACAATCAAAAATTCCCCCGCTTCACAACAAAACACCGTCTGTCTCACCAAATCAATCTGCACAGGCGTCCTGTCCCATCAACCCCCCCAACAGCCCGCCCAGGGCTCGTGAACTCCCCAGCACTGCAGAGCCACCAAAAAGCAGAGCCACTGTGCCAGTACCGTGGCTCCACCCACCCCCAAAGAGGGAGCAACCTGTGTGCAGGTCTCACCTCCAGGAAATAGATCCCAAATTATATCATATAGACCAATCCTCTCCGCTACCTTTCCACCAAATCTATGTCCAGACACTTCCTGCTCTGCAAAAATCCTGAAAAAGCCCGTCCTCATCCTCAGAGAACCTCCAGCGGCACCCAGCCGCCTCTTCCCAGGAGAGACTGCAAGGCAAGTTCACTCAGCCACCATCTTGCTTCCTTCCTCCTATAATGGTTTATTAAAGGACAAATTATACATGACATCTCCAAAGGAGCTAACCTTGCAGGGCTGGGCTACCAGCCTGCCACAGGCAGTATGCCTTCTAAGTGAGCATCTGTGGGGAATGGGGCAGTTCCCCCTAGACTTGGTTTAACAGGGATGTGCTGTACCCTTTGTGTAATAATGAACATCTCAGACTCTCTTGCATTTCATAAAGTTTAGATGGAATATTGGTATTGCCTGCTCCTGCTGCCTTGGGGTCAGAACAAACAGCAGTGTGGACATGGACATGGACTGTTGTAACTGAAGTCCCCACTTGGAGAACCATCCTGTTACCATATGGGGATGGTGTAAAGAAGGGATTGACCATGGCAACATGGGTTTTTAAATGACCATCTAAGTTATGAGTTGCACTGCCTGAAAACTCAGGGGAACCCTACTGAGGGAAACTTTTGTCTTGCAAATGTGGTCCTCACCATTGCTCACAGTGTAGCTATCCCCTTTATGGTCAGCTTCAGTGTGGGGAGACAAACTATGGTATTCCAGACCATGTTTTGGCCACTAATGCCTGCCAACATGCTGTCCTAGGATGAACAAGTCACATATATATTGCCTGAGGGACATGATTTGCCTATCATGGTATCTTTAGCCCTACTGTCTTTCCACCCAGGTTGACAGCAGCCAATACTGTCCTATCATGGGCTAATACCTATGTCTGTGTTCACAGCATAATCCAATGCTTGGTATGCATTGACCTGCCAGCAAAAGGAAAAGACAGTCTTCCATGGACCATCACCCCAGCGACTGAGGTTAATTTGACATGACTTCAGACAACCAAGAAGTCCACATCAGAATGGGAAACAATACAAAGACAAGCAGAAGTACTGCTCCACAGAGATATCAGCAATATCTACACCCCAGGAGGGTTATGCTATCTATAATGGGTGGGGTTTGTCTACCAGCTAATCATGTAGCATTAAAGGAAATAACACCACAGTGTATTGAACAACCTGCCAGTGATTCCCAGAGAAAAGCATGATGGAGCCCTCAGTTTCTCTGTAATTTTACTGTAGTCAAGTGTTTAACTGGGTATTGGTGGGAATATCTGGGATCTGTTTGGAAATAGGTTGCATTAATCAGCATTGGTTTTGTAACTTTTTAAGTTATGTTTTCCTTTGCCTTATATTGTTGGTGTGGCCTTTGGGCCTAGGGTGTGGCCCTGCAGCAGCAAGCCCTTAAGACACTGGCCATTTAAGGGGGTTGAATGTAGGGGTAGCTAGAGCCCTGTAGTTAAATGGTCTAAGCATCCTGGATACTTCTTTGCTATATCCGGGTCACAGTGACACAGCATAACTGCACTCACTTTCCAGGGGATGAACTTGATCTGACTGACCCATGCACCAGCTAATCAATAAATGTAAAATGATAGGTATGCCACTAAAGAGTCAATCGTATATTCTGAGTGTAGTAACACCAAAGCAGCTCTTATGTAAACAGAGAAGCAGAGAGAACATAAAAGCTTAAAGGAGCAGGAACAGAAGAGAGCAGAGAGAAAGCAAAGAAAGGTGGAAAAGAGCATAGAATAAACTCACTATGCATTAACTCCCCACAGCTCCATGTGGCTTTTTCTTTGCTAATGGCCCTGACTCCCCCACTCTGACTGAGGGACTCAGTGGACCCAACAGTACCCCAAACAAACTGTACTTAGTTTAGTATTATGTTATGTGGATTGAACTATTTACAACTTTATGTATTACCTTGATGGATTTTTTCAGTTCATAATGTATGTTAATTAACTTTTATGAACATGTAGGATTTATTCACAAACAGAAATCCATTCATATGAAATCCTACAATCTATTTTCAGGTCTACCACACATGGTTGAGTATGTGTGTCCTCCACATAGACCCTAAGAAAGGAATGTGAGGTGGGCCTAAATACAACCCTACTCCACAGGTCAGTGGCTGCATCTGAACGAGAACATTGAGGGGTACTTGATTTAATCCATTTTACAGTAGGGTATCTTTTCAACTTTGCACACACAAAGGGAGCATTTTCTCTCATTTCCACCCAAGCTTCTTACGCACTAGACAGCCATGCCTAAATGTACACAAGATTCTTTTATTTGACCTTCTTTAAAACATTATTTCTAATAATAGATAAATGTGTATTACACTATAGAGCTACCATTACTTGTTGTGGACTACATACAACTTTCTTCTTTTGCTCATGCATATTCTTCTTCCTATATTATTCCATGACTCCTTTTATATTCTCTTTTCAACATTTAATACTGAGTTAAACCCATTTTTATATTTCTTCTGTTTACATATTTCATTATTAGTCACCTATTTTAGGTCCCTGTATTAGTCAATAAACATGTACAATTTTAGCAGTTTTCACATCAATTATATTCTACACATTTTACAATTAGCTCTCTTACAATTAACTTTGACGTTGTGAATCAATAAATTACATGTTTCACTTTTGAAACATCACCATTTAGAAGAGTAGTACATGGCATTTGTTTAAAATATTTGATAAATGACAACTGAATATGTCAATTCATGAATAAATGAGTAAAGTAAATATATAGATGAAAAATTAGATCTTCTCTAATTCTGACGTATTTATAAAAAAACAAAATACAGTTAACTTAAAGGTCTTTTTGGAAGGGTATTCTAAGTGACTAATCTGCAAGTTAAGTTAGATATTGTTTCAAGCTTCCATCCATGGACAGAGTCTGGAGTTTAATGTTTGAAGAGATATTAAGTAAGATATTTATTAGGGATTCAGAAATAACTTATATGGAACTAATAATTTGGTTCTTTGGGCAAGATTCTAGAAGGGGATTGCATGTAGTAAAAAGTTTGAGAGGATTTTGATTTTAATAGTTTCTATTAAATCAGAGTAGAACAGTGTTTCTTTTTTGGTTTCAGCTCAATTCCTTCCTTCCCCATGTTAATAAAAAATATTGACAATTTTCAAAAATCATATTAAGAAAATGTGTGTCATGAAATGTCCCTCAAATTAGCTTTCTTTCTAATAGAAGAAAGTTTACCCCCTCACAGTTTCCAAAGGACTTCAATTTCTTCTCAGCATGGCCTAATATAGTCTCACCAATGTGAAATTCTAGAACATCTCCAATCCACACTCAGTCATTCCATATCTGATTTCTATTGCTTCTAGTATGAGAGTCACTCAATTGGCCCTTTATGAAGGGCTGCCCTACACTGACTATCTCATGTGAATTATTTTACCTGTGCAAATAAATTTCATATAACTTAAAGCCTGGAATCAGACTATATATCCTCCATACCACCCACATTATCCAGGACAGTGTATATATAAATTATGTGGTCAATGCCATAATGATTGACAATTTTTTTTTGGAAATAAGTTACATGTTTACCACACATTATTAAATCATGAATGCTCCACAATCAGTTAATTACAAAATAGGAGAAATACAATAAAATTTTGAGAAAAATCATTCATAACTTTAAAATTTTAATGGAAAAAGTTCCAAATAATGATGATTTTATTTGTTTCATAGGGATGTCATACAATTAGTACTACAAACTGGGTAACTTGAAATATCAGAAATATATTGTGTCACTGATATGGAGACTAGATGTCTGAAATCATGTTTCCAGCAAGATGATGTTTCCTCAGAAACCCATATGATGAGAATCCTGTCATGTCTTTTCCTAACTTCTGGTGGTGTCATGGCAAACCTTGGTGTTCCTTTACTTGCAGCACTTCAATCTCTGCCTCAATCATCATGTGTCATTCTCTGTGTTTATTGAATCTCCTTTTTCTTACTTATAAAGATCCCAGTCATTTTAGATTAGGAACCTCCCCAATCCAGTTCAGCCTCATTTTAACTAATCACATTTTCAATGACTTTATTAACAAATAACATCAAATTCACTTGACTGGAGAATAATATCTCATATATTTCAACAGAGGTTGCTGAATAGTATCAGAGCCTTGATAACTCATTAGATGTTTAGAATACTATATCAATGCCCCCCTTTTTACGAGGAGTTTCAAAAGTTATATCAGAAATTCCCACATATTAGTGTCCCCATTAATAGTATAATTATCCTGATACTAAAACAGTGCTCCTATCCATAGTGGGGGAGTTCTAATATTACACCAGTACCTCATTTCCTCAACAAAAGGTTTTAAGTATAATATTTGTATTCTATTCCACAATAAATAATTTCAAGTATTATATAAATGCCACTATTACCCACTGAAAAAATAAAAAATTATATATATGATTGTCTCCATTCCTCATCAGGAGTTTCCCATTATATAGCAGTTTTCTCATTTCTTATCAGATATTTTTTAAAATTATATGAGTGTGTCTTTCCACATAGAAATACTATATGACTAATTCCTAATTAAAGTAACCCAAATGTTATATCAGCTCTCTATTTTTCCTTAGATTGCCCTCTCCATTTATGCCAACACTGCCATTAATCAATAGAACATTCCTAATAATTCATGATAATTCTTCTATGTGTATTGCCTAATAACACAGACTCACTTAAACAACCATCTTGGATATATTTTGCAAGTAAAAGAAACTTAACATTGATACAGAATTTACAGACCATATTACATTTTTCCATATGTCCCTATAATGTGCTTACAAGCCTATTCTATTTCATATTAGATCTAGTGCAGGATCATATAATGCATAAAATTGCCACTATCTCTTTAGTTAGGTTTTATTTTCTTAAATTGTGGAAACATATATGCTATAAACTATCCCACACCAACTTCTCCCAATCACACCATTCAGGAGATTAATGAAATTCACAATATTGTGCTAACTTCTTCACCAGCCATTACCAAATCTTCCCCATCACTGCAAAAAGAAGTCTTGCAACCATTATTCATTAAATCTTCAATTCTCATCAAACCCACACATCACAAACTGTACTCCATTTTCTGTCTCTGTGATTGTATATTCTAGATAATTTCACTTATATTTTCATATAAGTATATTCATATAAGTGAAATAAAACATATCTGTCCCTTTCTGTCTTATTATTTTACTTGAAATGAAGTACTTATGGTTCTTACAGGAAGTGTCAGTCATCAGAATTTCATTATTTTAAAAAGCAGAGTAATATTCCATAGTATGGTTATATCATAATTGTTAGAATTCATCTGTCAAAGGACACTTCATTTACTTCAACTTTTCAGCTATTATGAATACTTCTGTGAACATTAGTATACAAATATCCATCAGAGTCCATGCATTCAATATCTTTTGGTATTTTCCAAGAGCTGTTGTTAGTCATATTATATCATATGGTATTTCTATGTTTAACTATTTGGGGAACTGTTAAATGTTTTCCATACAGGTTACATGATTTTACATCCTCACCTAGAATGTTGGAAGGTTTCTATTTCTCCATATCATTGCCAGTACTAGTTATTTTCTCTCTTTTTAAAAAAATGATGGCTATTCTATTGGGTGTGATGTGGTATCTCATTATATTTTTAACTACATTTTCTTAATAGCTAGTGATGTTGAGTATTATATCATGTGCTTATTGGTCTTTTTTTTATTCTTTGGAGAAATACCTACTCAAGTCCTTTGCCAATTCATTATTGATTCTGTTTGTCTTTTTGTGGATTTGTAGGGGTTCTTTATCTATTATGAATATTAAACTATCAAATATATGCTTGCCAAATATTTCCTCCAATTCTTGTGGTTTTCTTCATTTTCATGATAATGTACTTAAATGTGCAAAAGGTTTTTGTGGGTTTGTTTTTTTTTTTACATTTTTATTAAGTCCAACCTATATGTTCATTTCCTTTTTTGCTCCTGCTTTTGGTATAAGGTCTAAGCATTCATTGTGTAATATAAGGTTCTGGATAACTTTTTTCATGGTTTCTTCCTGGAGTTTTATCATTATAGTATTTTGTTTTATTCATTCCATATATTTTGAGTGATTTTACATTAATGGTGTGAGATAGGGGTCCACTTCCATTCTTTTGCACATGGATATCTAATTTTCTGAGCACCATTTGTTGAAAAGACTGCTCTTTCCTCATTAAGAGTCATTTCTGCATATAAAATGGACCCATTTTATATATTTATCTCAGGAGCTTTGGGTCATCAGCTATGTTTAATGGCATTTTTAGGAGCAATAGCCATACTCCACCCAATCTCTGTGTAAAATTTTAGGATTAACTCAGAATTCCTGTGTAAAATCTTTGTGTAAAATTTTAGGATTAGCTCAGAATTCCTGGCCTGCAGGTGAGGCCTTGTGTGTTGATAAATGAACCCAAGACCCATAGAGTCAGCAAAATTATTAAAAACACAGAGCACAGGTGAACATTCACATGAGTCAGTTGGCAGGAACTGGCTTCTAGAGATGTTACTTGTACCATAACACTTGTATTTGGTGTTGTTTTTCCCTTGTTAAGAGATTACACAATGCTTTTCTTCAGGGTTTGCACTATGCCTGGTATTTACAAGCCTGGGGCTTGTTTTTTGAATGGGTAATAGGTACTCAGAAAAAGGTAAAAGGAGGTCAAATTTTGATGAACTGGTATCCACCAGACATAGCTTTGCTCAACCTCTAAAGGTGTTTTTAACTATTGACTGCTAAGATTGGGAGCTATGATCTCCAATTTTAGCTTGTTCTGAAAGTGGTGGGAAGTGATCTTATGAAATAAATATGTGAATGGGAGAATGGATAATCACTACTTCTTTGGAACATGACCCCATGATGAACTCGTATGCCAGTGTTTGGTTTTGCAGCAAAAAGTGACAACCTTCCATAATTATCAATATTTTGGCAAGTAATTTGTCTAGAGACAATCCATTTTTATGCCCCCAATCCAACAGGTCAGGGGAGTCTCTGATTCCTAAAGCTCTATGAACCTAGATCACCAGTTGGTAGGGGAAGCTTTGAGGATCTGAGTGGGTCATGTATGAACATCCCATATGATATGCTGTGTAGAAATTAATTTTAGGTAGCTTATCAGCAGTGTATTAGTCAGGGTTTTCTAGGGAAACAAAATCAACAAGAGATATATGTCATAGTATGCAGTTCATAAGAGTCTCTCACATGACTGTGGGAATGCACAAATCCAGATTCTGCAGGAAGGCTGCAAATCAGGTGCTCTGATGAAAGTCCAATGAAGGTTCTTTATGAGTTCTGGGAGAAGTTAGCTGTCCAAAGATGAGCTGGGAAATTCTAACTCAATGCTGGAATCACTTCCCCTTTTAAGGCATTAAACTGATTGGATAAAGCATCACTCATTGCTGATAGCAATCTCCCTGATTGATGTCATTGTAATCAGTTATCTATGACTCACCACCGCAGTAAAGTCATTGGTGCTAAAGTCCATATATTCCCTTGTATTACAGTTAGCCCAATGCTTCCTTGACCAAATGATTGGACATGATTACCTGGCAAAGTTGACACAATAGCCTAATCATCACAGTCCACTCCTTGTCAACTCAGCAACCATACACATAACCTTAAACCATACTTAGTCTCTAAGTAATATATATATATATATATATAATCTGCCTATGTTCAACTCTCCACTGTACAACCAGAAAGACATTAATTCCATACAGAATAGGGTGCAAGTTCTTGGGTAATATTCACTCTCAAATTTGACATCCTCAAATATTATGACATGAAACTGATACAGCTGTTATATGATAAGGGACAAGTTTGGGGAAGAAGACAAGGGGAAAATGTGTGTGTGTGTGTGTGTGTATATATATATATATAAATAAAATCATCATAATGAAACAAGGAAGAAGGATTCATGACCATTATAATCCTCATTTCTGTAACTGGTCACATGGTCAAAGTTCATACTTATCACGACCTTCTTCCACTACCCATTCCATGTTTCCCTTACTCTCAACAAGCACTTCCATTGGCTGTGGTTCTTTGCCTGGTGGCATGATCCAAATTTTCATTCCTGAAGATTCTGGGCCACTGTTAGTCCTGCTCAGATTGGGTTGTTGCAATTTTCCATTGATATTAATCATAGGACATGGCAGTACTCAGAGATTCCCTAGAGAAGTTCCTGTATTCCAGGCAATCTTTTCTTTACCCCCATTATGTAGATGCAGTCCTGTTTCCCCTTGATAGTCAGGATCAATCACCCCAGCCAGTACAGTTATTCCCTTCTTTGATTGTTGATTCAGAGGTATGAGGTTACCAAAGTGACCAAGTGGCAGTTTTAACCTCCAGTTCAATGGCATCATTATTGTGTTCCCTGGTGATAGTACTCCTTCTTTTGGGACTAAAACTTGTAGACCAGTAGAGTTTGAGGTTGCAGGGACAGGAAGCAGAAATTTTCCTAGTAGGTCACTAGGGGTAATAGTGAGTGGTGCTGCTCCCATTTCCATCCCTTGATTCCTGGACCCATGGATCCTGATTATGGGAGAAACAGCACTATAGAGTGGTTACTGATATAGAGCATACACAGCCCCCTGGAGAGCATTGCCTCAGGCTTGCAAGGTATTGCCACCAACTTGACACTGTAATTGACTCTTTAAAATGCCATTTCACCATTCTATCAATACAGCAGCTTCTGGGTGATAGGAAACATGGTACAACCAGTGATTTCCATGGGCATGTGCCCATTCCAGCACATCATTTGCTGTGAAATGGGTTCCTTGATTGGAAGCAATGCTGTGTGAAATGCCATGGGGGTAGATAAGCCATTCAGTAAGTCCACAGATGGTATTTTTTAAAGAAGCATTGCATGCAAGAAATGCCAACCCATATCCAGGGTATGTGTCTATTCCAGTTAAAGCAAATCACTGCCCCTTCCATGGTGGAAGTTATTCAATGTAATCAGCCTGCCACCAGGTAACAGGCTGGTCAACTTGAGGAATGGTGCCATATTAGGGACTGAGTGTGGGTTTCTGCTGCTGGCAGATTGGGCACTCAGCAGTGGCTACAGCCAAGTCAGCCTTGGTAATGGCAAATCTGTGTTGCTGAGCCCATGCATAACCTCCATCCCTACCTTCATGGTCACTTTGTTCATGAGTCCACTGGGCAATGACAGGAGTGGCTGGGGAAAGAAGCTGAGCATAAGCCACAGAGTGGGTCATTTTATTCACTTGATTATTAAAATCTTCTTCTGCTGACGTTACCCTCTGGTGAGTATTCACATGGGACACCAAATATTTTCATGTTTTTTTGCCCACTCAAAAAGGTCTATCCACAAAGTTCTTCCCCAGACCTCTTTGTCACCAATTTTCCAATCATGTTCCTTCCAGTTTCCTGACCATCCAGCCAAACTTTTGGCAACAGCCCATGAATCAGCTTACAAATGCACTTCTGGCCATTTCTTCCTCCAAGTAAAATGAGCAACCAGGTTCACTGCTTAAAATTCTGCCCACTGAGAGAATTTGCCCTCATCCCTGTCCTTCAGGGTTGTCCACAAAATGGGCTATAGTTCTGCAACTCTCCACTTTCAGGTGGTACCTCCATGTCATGCAGAACCATCTGCAAACCAGACCCACGTTTTTTCTTCCTCAGTCAATTGATTGTAAGGGACTCCCTAAGAAGCCAAAGCTGTGGATTGAGAAAGGGAAGGTAACATGGCAGGGGTGGTGACCATGGGCATTTGGGCTACTCCCTCATGTAACTTACTTGTGCCTTCATGACCCACTTGAACCCTATCTCATATATACCACCTCCACTTCATTATGGAGTGCTGCTATTTACACCCAACTTTATGGTTTGGTGGGTTAGACAATACCCAGCTCATGACAGGTAACTCAGGTCTCATGGTAAGTTGATGGATCATGATTAAGCATTCAGTCTCCACTAAGGTCCAGTAACAGGCCAAAAGCTGTCTCTCAGAAGGGAAGTAGTTATCTGCAGAGGTGGCAGGGCTTTGCTCCAAAATTCTAAGTGTTTGTGTTGTGATTCTCCTATAGGAGCCTGCCAAAGACTCCAGACAGCATATCCATTTGCCACTGAAATTTCCAGCACCATTGGATGCGCTGGGTCATATAACCCAAGTGGTAGTGCAGTTTACACAGCAGCCTGGACATGATGCAGAGCCTTTTCTTGTTCCAGTCCCCATTCAAAACTAGCAGCTTTTCTGATCACCTGGTAAATGGGCTGGTGTAGCACACCCAAATAAGGAATGTGTTGTCTCCAAAATCCAAAGTGACTAAATAAACTTTGAGCCTCTTCTTTGGTCATAGGAGGGTTCAGATGCAACAGCTTATCCTTCACTTTAGAAGGGATATCTTGACATGCCCCACACCACTGAACACCTAGAAATATCACTGAGGTGGAAGGACCTCATATTTTAGTTAATTTATCTCCCATCCTCTCTCATGCAAATGCTTTACTAGTAATTATAGAGTCTTTGCTAATTCTTGTTCACTAGGTCCTATCATGATATCATCAATATAATGGACCAGTGTGATGTCTTGTGGAAGGGAGAGATGATCAAGATCCCTGCAGACAATATTGTGACATAGGGCTGGAGAGTTTATGTACCCCTGAAGCAGGACAGTGAAGGTATACTGCTGGCCTTGCCATATGAAAGCCAACTGTTTTTGTTGGTCCTTATTAATAGCAATTGAGAGAAAGCATTTACCAAATAAACAACTGCACTTCAGGTACCAGGGGATGTGTTGATTTGCTTAAGCAATGATACCACATCTGGGACAACAGCTGGAATTGGAGTCACCTGCTGGTTAAGTTTACAATAATCTACTGTCATCCTACAAAATCCATCTGTTTTCTGTACAGGCCAAACAATTACTCCAGGGTTGTAAATTGAATGTTTGTGGAAATGGGTTAGGCAGTGAACTGTTTCCAAATGTGGAGCCGCCTACAAGGGCTTTCTTATATGAGAAAATTATTTTGTTTCCATTTTTCTGTTACCTCTACCAGGTTTTTGACCACAGCCTAAGAATCAGTGAATCTTTGGAAATCAGGAAATTGGCAGCTCAAGACTGAACTGAAGCAGTGCCAGCTCTGCCCCCTTTGTAAACCTCAAACAGATATCTTGGGGTATTTGAGGCAAGATGACATTCTATGACCCTCCAGTGGGTTCAACTGCTTACCATGATAGAAATGCATTTGTTAGATATAATGTTTCCCATTATATGGCAAACACTTGGCCCCAAGGGGCTTCCAACTGAGTAGAGGAGAGTAAATGGAGGTGCAATAGCCAGAATCTCATGATATGTGGGCAAAGGAATGAGCATGGGTATAGCTATATCCACCTGCAACTTAGAAAAGCTTTTGGTAAAGTTAATCCCTCTCATTTATGTGCCATTTCCAATTTATCACAGAGGTTTCAGTCACTATGCTGAGTTTCTCCTGGGGATTCTACCACATCAGGTTACGGGAATCTGAGTGACCAAACTGACTGGTTTTGGCAGGTAAGCACCTTCATTACAGAGAGGCCAATATATTCCATAGGTTCAAAAATCTATAGAAGGGGGCGGGGCAAGATGGTGGCTGAGTGAGCGCACCTGACAATCTCTCCTGCAAAGAAGCGGCTGGGCAGCATTGGAAATTCTTCGGGACCAGGCTGTTTCAGGATTTTGCAGGGCAGGAGGTGTCTGGACATCGATTTGGTGGGAAGGTAACAGAGAAAATTCATGTATGAGATAAAATTGAGGCTCTGTTACATGGAGGTGGGGGCTGTGCGCAGGACGCTCCCTCCTGGGGTGGGCAGAGCCATGGCACCAGTGCTGTGGTGGGGATTCCTGGAGGCTCTGCAGTACTGGGGAGTTCATAAGCCCTGAGCAGGCTATTGGGGGGCTAACAGGGCAGGAGGGCTTCACAGACCGATTTGGGGAAACAAATGGGAGTTTTATTGCAAGGCGGGGAATTTTTGATTGCGAACACAAATAGTAGCGCTTCCAGCTAGAGCCCCACCCCCAAGGCTGGCTGCCAATCAGCAGCGATTGAAAATTGCTCGCAATAAAGAGACGTCATCAGGAGGCTGTTAAAGGGACTTGCAGGGTGGGAGACGTCTGGAAGCCGATTAGGGGAATATTTTGCGAAGCGTGGGAATTTTGATTTCAAACTCTGATATCCACGTTTCTGGCTGGAGCCCCTCCCCCTGCGCCTGCCTACTGACCTGCAGCATCATTAAATTGGCTGCAGTGTAGAGGCGCCCCAGGTGGCCTATTCGGGGGCCTACAGGGTGGAAGGTGTCCTGAAGTCGAATTGGTGATACAGCCACAGAAGAGAACTGAGTGAGAGGGTGAATTATGGGGTTCTGACACATAGGTCAGAGTTTGCAGATGTGACATCCCCCATAGGGCTGGCACCCAGCTGCGGGGATCCCTGAAGGTTGTGCTGCACTGTGGAGCTCCCAGGCTCCCTGTTAACCAGATTTGAGGTTGCCAGGTCTGAGTCCCCTAAACCCTGATGGCCCACACCACAGAGACTCACACCTCTTGAGTTTGCAATATCACAGACTTTCCATTCCTGAATCCATCATGCCCTGAGGTCCATCTGAGGTCCTTGAATGTTCTAGCCCTCAATGTTTGCATTTTTTCTTTTTTCTTTTGTTTTTATTTTTATTTTATTTTTTATTTTTTATTGTCCTGATTGCTAACATTGCATTATCTCCTAGTCTTTTCTCCCATTGTATTACCAAAGCCTTTTTTTTTTCTCTCTCTCTGGTCCCTCATTTTATTCTTATTTTATTTTATCTTATTTATACAATAGGTGCTACAAGGAACACCTCACATTTGCTGGGTTTCCTCATCGTCTGCTGCCTCATTTCTGTGCGAATTGATTTTGGCTACCTACACTATCCCCTTTCCCCTACATCTTGATATCCACCATCATCTACTGTCTCTCCTATATTCCACCACCCTTTCTTTGATCCCCAAATTGTCTAATTCTTAATTTCTAATACCTTTGTTTCATTTTCTGTCTTTTATCCACTCTTGAAACTATTGCCATTCTTTTCTCTTTTCCCTCTCTCATGAAAACACTAGCTTTTTAATTCATACCACATTCCTCCTATATTCAGTCGACTACATCATTATAGGTAATCTACTTACTGCTATAAATCTACACAACTTACATGAATCTAATATTCATTCTCCCAGATCTCATATTGTTGCTCTGTTAACATTTATTACCAATACTACTTTACACATTTTCCTTTCCTACACAACTGCCTTTCCCTGGCCCTAATACATTCCTTCAAAGTGAACTCAGCCAGCAATAAGATATTAGAATAAGAACAACAAAGTGACAAAGAGAAGATATAACACTTACACAAAAACAACAGCTAATTAATCCCCAAGACTAGACAAAGAAGCTAAGGAACTGATTAAACCCATCAAGATAAAATGATGACCAGACAGCAACAAAAATCTACAAACCAAACCAGTAATCAGGAAAACATGGCTGAATCCAATGAACAAACTAAAAACCAGGAAGGGGAGCAGAATCGCGCACAGGTAATTAAAGATCCAGAACATATATCGCAGACAAATTTAATGAAGTAAGGGAAGAGGTTAACACTATGAAGACAACACTTGGAGGGGAAATTGCAGACATACGCAAAAAGATAACAGATATGATGGGAATGAACACCACAGTTCAAGAAATCAAAAACACACTCGCAGCAAATAGCTGCAGATTAGAAGAGACAGAGCAGAGAATTAGTGATGTGTAAGGCAGTACATTGGAAATCAAACAGAGAGTAGAAATGATTGATAAAAAGATAGAAAAAATCCATCTAGGACTTAGGGACCTGAATGACAATGCAAAATGTACAAACATATGTATTATAGGCTTCCCAGAAGGAGAAGAGAAGGGAAAGGGATCAGAAGGAGTGTTGTAGGAAATAATGGCTGAAAACTTCCCAAATCTACTGAGAGAGACAGATGTACATATCCAAGAAGCACAATGTACCCCAAACATCATAAACCCCAACAGGCTCACCACAAGACATATACTTGTCAACTTATCCAATGCTCAACGCAAAGAAAAAATTCTAAAAGCAGCAAGAGAAAAGAGAACCATCACATACAAGGGAGGCTATATAAGAATAAGTGCTGATTTCTCATCTGAAACCATGGAGGCAAGAAGGCAGTGGTATGATATAGACAAGGTACTAAAAGAAAAAATTTCCAACCAAGAATACTCTATACAGCTTAATTAGCATTCATACAGGATGGAGTATTCAAAATATTCACAGATAAACAGACTGAAAGAGTATGCCAACAAGAAACCTCCCCTTCAAGAAATTCTAAAGGGGTTCTGCAGGAAGAAAGAAAAACACAGGACAGGCAGAGTTAGGGGAGAATGTAAGAGCAACAAAAAAGACAAAAAGAGAAGGAAAACAAACAAAATGTGACAAACATAAGTCCAATCAAAATATGGCTAACATAAATAATTCCTTGAAAGTAATAACACTGAATGTCAACGGATTAAACTCACCTATCAAAAGATTCAGACGGGGACAGTGGATAAGGAAATATGACCCATCTATATGCTGTCTACAAGAGACACATCTTAGACCCAGAGATTCATGGAGGCTGAAAGTGAATGGTTGAAAAACAATCTTACAAGCAAACAATAACCAAAAAAAGGCAGGAGTACCTATATTAATATCAGACAAAATAGACTTTAAATGTGAAATAATTGTGAGAGACAAAGAAGGATACTACATATTAGTGAAAGAGACAATCTTTCAAGAAGAACAAACAATCATAAATATTTATGCTACTAACAAGGGCGCCGCTAAATACATGAGGCAAATGCTGGAAAAACTAAGTGAAAGAATAGATTCATCTACAATTATAGTGGGGGATTTTAATACACCACTATCAACTCTGGACAGAACATCTTAAAAGACAATCACTAAAGAAATGAAATATTTGAACAGTATATTAGAGGAGTGGATCTAATAGACATATACAGATCATTACATCCGAATACAGCAGGATATACATTTTTCTCAAGTGCACATGGATCATTCTCCAAGATAGACCATACGCTAGGCCACAAAGAAAGGCTTAATGAATTCAGAAAGATCAAAATCATACAAAATAATATCTCTGACCACAGTGGAATGAAGCTGGAAATCTGTAAGGGCCAGAGGCCCAGATTTCACACCAAGATATGGAAATTAAAAAGCACAATCTTAGAAAAACAGTGGGTCAAAGAGGAAATCTCAAAAGAAATCAATGACTACCTTGAAACAAATGATAATGGTAACACAACATACCAAAATTTATTGAATACAGCAAAAGCAGTACTGAGTGCAAAATTTATAGCCATAAATTCATACATCATGAAAGAAGAAAGAGCAAAAATTGAAGAACTAACTGCACATTTGGAGGAATTAGTAAAAAAAAACAAAGTAATCCCACAGGAAGAATAAAGAAAGAAGTAACAAAGATAAGAGCAGAACTAAGTGAAATATAAAATAAGAAAGCACTTGAAAAGATAAACAAGACCAAGAGCTGGTTTTTTGAGAAGATCAATAAAATTGACAAACACTTAGCGAGACTAACAAAGAAAAAAGAGAGAAGATGCAAATACACAAAATAAGAAATGAGAAAGGAGATATCACCACTGACCCCAGAGAAATAAGGACTATCATAAGAGGATACTTTGAAAAACTATATTCCAACAAAAATGACAATTTAGAGGAAATGGACAAATTCCTAGAAACACATAAGCAGCCTATATTGACGAAAGAAGATATTGATAATCTCAACACACCAATCACAAGTAAAGAGATAGAATCAGTCATTAAAAACCTCCCAACTAAGAAGAGCCCAGGGCCAGACAGCTTAACAGGAGAATTCTACAAAACATGCCGGAAAGAAGTAACAACAATCCTGCTGAAACTATTCCAAAAAACCTAAACAGAAGGAACATTGCCTAACTCCTTCTATGATGCCAACATTACCCTAGTACCAAAGCCAAACAAAGACACCACAAGAAAGGAAAATTACAGACCAATTTCTCTAATGAACCTAGACGCAAAAATACTTAACAAAATACTTGCTAATTGTCTTCAACAACACATTAAACGAATTATACACCACGACCAAGTGGGATTCATTCCAGGTATTCAAGGATGGCTCAACATAAGAAAATCAATCAATGTAATACACCATATAGACAGATTGGAAAAAAAAATCACATAATTATATCTACAGATGCAGAAAAAGCATTTGACAAAATACAGCACACTTCCTTGATAAAAACACTGCAAAAGATCAGAATACAAGGAAATTTTTTGAACATGATAAAGAGTATATATGAAAAACCTACACCCAACATTGTTTCCAATGGAAAAATCCTAAAATCCTTCCCTCTAAAGTCAGGAAAAAGACAAGGATGCCCACTGTCTCCCCTTCTATTTAACATTGTCTTAGAAGTACTTGCTCGAGCACTGAGGCAAGAACCAGATATAAAAGGCATTTGAATTGGAAAGGAAGAAGTCAAAATTTCATTGTCTGCAGATGACATGATCCTATATATAGAAAACCCTGTGAGATCTACAACAAAGCTTCTAGAACTCATACATGAGTTTAGTAAAGTCGCAGGTTATAAGTTCAATGTATAAAAATCAGAAGCATTTCTGTACACCAATAATGAGCAAGATCAGGAGAAAATCAAGAAAGAAATACCATTCACAACAGTAAATTAAAAAATCAAATATTTAGGAATAAATTTAACTAAAGATGTGAAAAACTTATATACTGAGAACTATACAAGACTGTTCAAGGAAATCAAAGAAGACCTAAATAAATGGAAGAATATTCCCTGTTCATGGATAGAAAGACTAAATATTATCAAGATGTCTATCCTACCAAAACTGATCTACACATTCAATGCAATCCCAATAAAAATCAACACAGCCTTCTTTAAGGAACTAGAAAAACTAAGTACGAAATTGTTTTGGAAAGGAAAGAGGGCCCGAATAGCCAAAGACATATTGAAAAAGAAAAACAAAATTGGAAGAATCACACTACCTGACTTCAAAACATACTAAAAAGCTACAGTAGTGAAAACAGCATGGTATTGGCATAAGGAGAGACACACAGACCAATGGAATCGAATTGAAAGCTCTGATATAGAACCTCATAGATGTAGCCATATAATATTCAATAAAGCCACCAAACCCTCTCAACTGGGAGAGAATGGCCTATTCAACAAATGGTGCCTGGAGAACTGGATATCCCTATGTAGAAGATTGAAAGAGGATTACCATCTCACACCTTATACAAAGATCAACTCTAGATGGATCAAAGACCTAAATATAAGAGCCAAGACCATAAAGACCTTGGAAAGCAGTGTAGGGAAATATCTACAAGACCTTGGAATAGGATATGGCTTCATGAACATTGCACCAAAAGCATGAGCAGCAAAAGAACAAATAGATAAATGGGACTTCCTCAAAATTAAAACCTTCTGAACCTCAAAGGAGTTTGTCAAGAAAGTAAAAAGGGAGCCTACACAATGGGAGAATATATTTGGCAATCATATATCTGATAAGAGACTTATAACTTGCATATATAAAGAACACCTATATCTTGAAAATAAAAAGATAAACAGCCCATTTACAAAATGGGGAAAAGTTTTAAACAGACACTTCTCCAAAGAAGAAATACAAATGGCTAAAAAGCACATGAAAAAATGCTCCAAATCTTTAGCTATCAGGGAAATGCAAGTCAAAACTACAATGAGATACCATCTTACTCCCATAAGATTGGCAGCCATGAGAAAAACAGAAGAATACAAATTCTGGAGAAGATGTGAAGAAATGGGAACACTCATCCACTGCTGGTGGGAATGCAGAAGGATCCAACCATTCTGGAGGACAGTTTGGCGGTTTCTCAGAAAACTAACCACAGATGTGCCATATGACCCAGTAATACCACTGCTGGGTATATACCCAGCAGCACTGAAAACAAGGACACAAACCGATATACGCACACTAATGTTCACAGCAGTATTGTTCATTATCATCAAAAGTTGGAATCAACCCAAATGCCCATCAACAGATGAGTGGATCAATAAAATGTGGTATATACATACAATGGAATACTACTCGGCTTTAAGAACAAATACACTACAAATAAACGTGATAACATGGATGAATCTTGAGAACCTTATGCTCAGTGAAGCAACCCAGGCATTGAAGGACAAATACTACATGACCTCAATAATATGAAAGAAGCAAGGCTGCCTCAGAGAGCTAGAGACTGGAAGATAGGCTTACAGGAAATTGCGGGGTAGAGGAAGGATGTAAGCTGACATCTACATAGGTGAAACCTATTATAAGCTGGAGGTAAGTATGTGTACAAGGAAGGGATAAAATGGGGGCATAGGGTTACCTTTGGTTGGGGCTTTTCAGGTTTTGAAGGGGGCTAGTGATGGGCAGATGGGTAATATTGCCCAAGAAATTGGGGGGAGGGTGGGGCAACATATGAACATAGGAGATTGTCAGGTGTTGGTTGAGAGTATAATGCTGAGAAAACCTTTTCAATATATAATTAGGAAAGTTACCTGTTTAAGATACTCAAAGGGGATAATCTGATGCAGGACAGACTTCTAGGAAATATCTGAATGCTCATTTTGCCATAGTGGTTTATATCACTGGAGAGAGACCCATATAATGAGTGTGAAGGCATACCCACATCCTGGGGAGGACTGATGCTCTCAAATAGAGGGAATTGTATCTCTCAAGAGAAATGGTGGCTCCCAGTACATTAGGACAGTTGAGCAAGTCAAGATCTCAACACTGTTGCAAGTATCTCTGAACATGGCCCTTCAAGAAATGAAGATTGACTGTCACTGTGGGCTCTAAGGGGAGAGGGAAAGAGGTATTTAATAGATGGAACCAATGTAACTGTGGGCAATAGAAGTGTTCCAGAAGTTTATGCAAGGATGGATATAAGACATATAAAATTACACTAAAAATATATAGGGGCTGATATGCTAAGATATAAATCATAATGTGAAACATAACACAACTAAAAATTTAGAAAATCGTATAGTCTAAAATATAAACCACAATGTAAACACAAATATTACCTCGTTTGAAAGCTATTGTCTCAATATCTGTACATCAGTTTCAGTAAATACAGTATGAATAAGTTAAAAGATTATCGCTGTGGAAGGGAAAGGGTTTTATAATGGATATGTGGGAGTACTGTATATTGTATATATGAATTACTGTTTATCTATGGCTCTTGTGAAGAGAAGCTCAATAATTAGGAAAAAAGAAAAGAAAAAGATAGGATGTAGAATTTTTCCAAATCAATATGTATTCTATATCTGACGTATAAACTCATCGCTATATTCCATTTTACTATTAAGGGAACCTGGCATTATATTGGGCTTCACTTTTCAGGAAGTTGGATCACAGAATGGTTCAACAATGGCAGCAGAGGAATACTGGTATGGGATGTTATTGACAGGGGACATATGGTTGACAGGGAGTTATACAGGGTATGTGTCCAGGGTGCATGGAAATGTTTGGATATACTCATAGTGGAAACAATTAAAAACAACAGCTGGAGGGGTACTGGGTTACTGGCCGGGGGGGGGCTCTGTTGTGGTCCCTAGGGGAGCATTGGCAGTCCCCCGGGTGCAACAGCAAGGACCAGGAAGGAATGAGGGTCCAACAATAAGCCCCTGATACTAATGACTGTGCTTATGAGCCTATACACCAGAAATAAGAACAAGGCTTAGAGCAGCACTGTGCCTAGGAGTACCCTCCTGACAGCCTCCATGTTACTCAAATGTGGCCAGTCTCAAAGCCAAACTCAGCATGTAAATGCAATACCTTCCCCCCAGCGTGGGACATGACACCCGGGGATGAGCCTCCCTGGCACTGAGGGATCACTACCAAGTACCAGCTGATGATGTAACTAGAAAATGTCCTTGAATTAAAGGTTCAACGCAGACCAGCAGAATATCCTTGTCTACATATAATAACAGAGTTAAAAATGCTGTTTGACCTAAAGTAAGGGTGAAATGGAAAGGACAAATAAGTTTATATGGCTATGAGTCTCTAAAAAATAGTCTGGAGGTTGTCAGAAGGATTGCCCTCATGCACACCTGAGCAGAGTCTCAGAGACAGATAAAGTAGATACAACCCCAGGTATTGGTTCTTTTGAGGGCTAAAGAGACCCACAGGTTCTATGGTCATGGCAGATGGAGTTCACTGCCATGTTAGTTGGCCCTTCTTTGGAGTTGGTGTTTCTGCGTGATGGAGCTGGACTCAGATGTAATCTTTTTTCACAAGCCTTTCATGCTACTTTAGTGGAATTGTAGTTGGTGCTGGGGTTTAAGATATATCTAGGGGATTTGATTCTCTGGACTGACAATATGATAGCCATGCCCTGAGTCTCAACAGTCTTCAGCTCATACACTCTGATTTATTGGACTTACCCAACTCAGCTAACATGGAGTTGAAGAAATTCAACCACCACACCATGGAGCCTAGAGTGCCTACAACTGAAAGTAGGTGGATTGCAGCCAGTATCCATGTGGAATCTAAGCCCCCTCTTGACATAGATGTAGAATGGACAAAACCAAGCCAAGGTCCACAGGAAGGAGGAATACAGTAAGGATTAGAGTGGACTTAATGATATTCTACTCATGAAATATTGTGGTTAATAATCGAGAAAATGTGGCATTGGTGTGGAAAAAGTGGCCACAGTGGCTGCTGGGTGCGGGAAATGGGAGGAAGAGATGAAATGTGGAGGCATTTTCTGGACTTGGAGTTGTCCTGAGTGGTGCTGCAGGGACAATTTCCAGACACTGTATATCCTCCCATGGCCCACTGGATGGAATGTGGGAGAGTGTGAGCTATGGTGTGGACCATGGGCCATGGGGTGCAGCAATTCCCAGAGATGTACTCACCAGATGCAATGGATGTGTCATGATGATGGGGGAGAGTTACTGTGGGGAGAGTGGTGGTGTGGGGGCGGTGGGGGGAATGGGGACCTCATATTTTTTTAATGTAAAATTTTTAAAAAATGAATAAATAAAATAAAATTTAAAAAATTTAAAGAAAGGATGTGGACAATGAGGAATGATGAAAGAAATTGCGTTGGCACTTTACATAGAGGGCAACCCCTGTGATGAAAGACAAAATGTCAAAAACAAAGTTTTATGGTATTTTTCATTTTTAATAGCCCAATTTACAATTTACTTTATTTTGGTATTTTTCTAAATTAGTGTGTTTTCTATTTCTAATCTTTAAAATTATCACTACTACTTCATTTTTCTACTAATTGAATGTGACAACATATTAGACTTCATCTTTGAAGAAGTTTTGGCCACAGAGGGGTTCAATTATGACAGAGGAGGAACACTGGTGTGGGGTGTTATTGATGGGGGACACATGGTTGGGAGGGAATTCTTTAGGGCATGTATGTAGTGTATACAAACATGTTCAAATATTTTTTGGGTATTTCCATAGTAGGTACAGTTACAAACAAGTGAGGAAATGCTGACTTCCTAGCCATGGGAGCTCTGTCACATTCCTCAATGGAAGAGCAAAACTCTCCCAAGTGCAAGGGTAAAGACCAGTGAAGATGGATGGTCCAATGATGAGGCTTTGATACTGATGAGTATGCTTATGAGCCTGAGTGCATGAAATTTCAACTAGGCCTAGACCTGCAGGGTGCTTAAGAATTTCCTCCTGGGGGAGAGGCAAGATGGTGGCTGCGTGAGCTTGCCTGGTAATGTCTCTGCAGGGGGCGGCTGGGCAGCGTTGAAGGCTCTTTGGGACCGCGCTGTTTCGGGGATTTTTGCTGGATGGAAGGTGTCTGGACGTTAATTCGGTGGGAAGGTAACAGAGAGGATATGTCTATAATATATAAATGGAGGTCCCAGCTGGGCACGGGAAATTCCCTCCTTGGGTGGGCGGAGCCGTGGTAGCGGGCGCTCCTACAGCTCCGGAGCCGCGGCGGCCAGGGTTTTTTTTTTTTTTTTTTTTCTTTTTCTGGAGGCTTTGCGGTGCTGAGGAATTCGCGGATACTGGGCTGGCTGGTGAGGGGTTGTTGGGACAAGACTCCTTTGCAGATCGATTTGGGGAGACAGACGGTGTTTTGTTGTGAAGCGGGGGACGTTTTGGTCACCGGACAGGGGAGGTAGCGCTTCCACCTGGAGCCCCATCCCCACAGGTCCGGCTGCCGATCTGCAACGGAATTGGATTTTTGGCAATAAGGGGACACAATTGGGAGACTGTTGTAGGGTGCAGTGAGGGAGGAGGACACGTATGGAAGCCGATTGGGGAATATTTTGCGAAGTTTGGGATTTCCGGTCTTGGAGTCTGTTTTCGGTGTTTCCAGCTGAAGCCCAGCCCACCCAGCGGGGCTTGGGATCTGGGTCATTGAACTGGCTGTGGTGTAGAGGCGCCCTCAATAATTCCTTGATAGTAATAACACTGAATGTCAACGGATTAAACTCACCTATCAAAAGATTCAGACTGGGACATTGGATAAGGAAATATGACCCATCCATATGCTGTCTACAAGAGACACATCTTAGACCCAGAGACGCATGGAGGTTGAAAGTGAATGGCTGGAAAACAATCATACAAGCAAACAATAACCAAAAAAAGGCAGGAGTAGCTATATTAATATCAGACAAAATAGACTTTAAATGTGAAACAATTGTGAGAGAGAAAGAAGGATACTACATTTCAGTGAAAGGGAAAATCTGTCAAGAAGATCGAACAATCATAAATATCTATGCCCCTAACAAGGGTGCCTCTAAAAATGTCAGGCAAAAGCCGGAAAAACTAAGTGAAAGAATAGATACATCTACAATTATAGTGGGGGGTTTTAATACACCACTATCAAATCTGGACAGAACATTTCAAAAGAGAATCACCAAAGAAACAAAACATCTGAATAGTATATTAGAGGAGCTCGATCTAATAGACATATATAGATCGCTACACCCAAACACAGCAGGATATACATTTTTCTCAAGCGCACATGGATCGTTCTCCAAGATAGATCATATGCTAGGCCACAAAGAAAGGCTGAACGAATTCAGAAAGTTTGAAATCATACAAAACATTATCTCTGATCACAGTGGAGTCAAACTGGAGATTTGCAAGGGACAGAAGCCTAGATTTCACACAACGATTTGGAAATTAAACAGCACACTCTTAGAAAAACAGTGGGTCAAAGAGGAAATCTCAAAAGAAATCAAGGACTACCTTGAAACAAATGATAATGATAACACTACATACCAAAATTTATGGGATGCAGCAAAAGCAGTACTGAGAGGGAAGTTTATAGCCATAAATTCATATATCAAAAAAGAAGAAAGAGCAAAAATTGAAGAACTAACTGCACATTTGAAGGAATTAGAAAAACAACAACAAAGTAACCCAACAGGAAGAAGAAGGAAGGAAATAACAAAGATAAGAGCAGAACTAAATGAAATAGAAAATAAGAAAGCACTTGAACAGATAAACAAGACCAAGAGCTGGTTTTTTGAGAAGATTAACAAAATTGACAAACCTTTAGCAACACTAACAAAGAAAAAAAGAGAGAAGATGCAAATACACAAAATAAGAAATGAGAAAGGTGATATCACCACTGACCCCACAGAAATAAAGACTATCATAAGAGGATATTTTGAAAAACTATATTCCAACAAAAATGACAATCTAGAGGAAATGGACAAATTCCTAGAAACACATAAGCAGCCCATATTGACAAAAGAAGAAATTGATGATCTTAACAAACCAATCACAAGCAGAGAGATAGAATCAGTTATTAAAAATCTCCCAACTAAGAAGAGCCCAGGGCCAGACGGCTTCAGAGGTGAATTCTACAAAACATTCCGGAAAGAACTGACACCAATCCTGCTGAAACTATTCCAAAACATTGAAACAGAAAGAACATTACCCAACTCCTTCTATGATGCCAACATTACCCTAGTACCAAAGCCAAACAAAGACATCACAAGAAAGGAAAATTACAGACCAATTTCTCTAATGAACCTAGACTCAAAAATACTTAACAAAATACTTGCTAATCGTATTCAACAACACATTAAACGTATTATACACCACGACCAAGTGGGATTCATCCCAGGTATGCAAGGATGGTTCAACATAAGAAAATCAATCAACGTAATACACCATATAAACAGATTGAAGGAAAAAAATCACATGATTATATCTATTGATGCAGAAAAAGCATTTGACAAAATACAGCACCCTTTCTTGATAAAAACACTCCAAAAGATTGGAATACAAGGGAATTTTTTGAACATGATAAAGAGTATATATGAAAAACCTGAAGCCAATATTGTTTACAATGGAGAAATCCTAGACTCCTTCCCTCTAAACTCAGGAACAAGACAAGGATGCCCACTGTCTCTGCTCCTATTTAACATTGTCTTAGAAGTACTTGCTCGAGCACTGAGGCAAGAACCAGAAATAAAAGGCATTCAAATTGGACAGGAAAAAGTCAAAATTTCATTATTTGCAGATGACATGATCCTATACATAGAAAACCCTGAGGGATCTACAACGAAGATTCTAGAACTCATAAATGAGTTTAGCAAAGTCGCAGGTTATAAGATCAATGCGCAAAAATCAGTAGCATTTCTGTACACCAATAATGAGCAAGATCAGGAGGAAATCAAGAAACAAATACCATTCACAATAGTAAATAAAAAAATCAAATACTTAGGAATAAATTTAACTAAAGAGGTAAAGAACTTATACAACGAGAACTATACAAGATTGTTCAAGGAAATCAAAGAAGACCTAAATAAATGGAAGACTATTCCTTGTTCATGGATAGGAAGACTGAACATTATTAAGATGTCTATCCTACCAAAACTGATCTACACATTCAATGCAATCCCAATAAAAATCAACGCAGCCTTCTTTAAGGAACTAGAAAAACTAACTATGAAATTTATTTGGAAAGGAAAGAGACCCCGAATAGCCAAAGACATACTGAAAAAGAAAAACGAAATTGGAGGAATCACACTACCTGACTTCAAAACATACTATAAAGCTATGGTGGTGAAAACAGCATGGTATTCGCATAAGGAGAGACACATAGACCAATGGAATCGAATTGAAAGCTCTGATATAGAACCTCACATATACAGCCACATAATATTCGATAAAGCCACCAAACCTTCTCAACTGGAAGAGAGTGGCCTATTCAACAAATGGTGTCTGGAGAACTGGATAGCCATATGTAGAAGAATGAAAGAGGATTACCATCTCACACCTTATACAAAGATCAACTCAAGATGGGTCAAAGACCTAAATATAAGAGCCAAGACCATAAAAACCTTAGAAAGCAGTGTAGGGAAACATCTACAGGACCTTGTAATAGGAAATGGATTTATGAATATCTCACTAAAAGCACAAGCAGCAAAAGAACTAATAGATAAATGGGACTTCCTCAAAATTAAAGCCTTCTGCACCTCAAAGGAGTTTGTCAAGAAAGTAAAAAGGGAGCCCACACAGTGGGAGAAAATATTTGGCAATCATATATCTGTTAAGAAACTTATAACTTGCATATATAAAGAACTCCTATATCTTGAAAATAAAAAGATAAACAACCCATTTAAAAAATGGGAAAAAGACTTAAACAGACACTTCTCCGAAGAAGAAATACAAATGGCAAGAAAGCACATGAAAAAATGTTCCAAATCTCTAGCTATCAGGGAAATGCAAATCAAAACTACAATGCGATACCATCTTACACCCATAAGATTGGCAGCTATGAAAAAAACAGAAGAATACAAGTGCTGGAGAGGATGTGAAGGAAGGGGAACACTCATCCACTGCTGGTAGGAATGCAGAAGGATCCAACCATTCTGGAGGACAGTATGGCGGTTTCTCGAAAAACTAGCCATAGATTTGCCATATGACCCAGCAATACCACTGCTGGGTATATACCCAGCAGAACTGAAAACAAGGACACAAACCGATATATGTACACCAATGTTCATAGCAGCATTGTTCACTATTGCCAAAAGTTGGAATCAACCCAAATGCCCATCAACAGATGAGTGGATCAATAAAATGTGGTATATACACACAATGGAATACTACTCGGCTGTAAGAACAAACACACTACAAACACATGTGATAACATGGATGAATCTTGAGAACCTTATGTTGAGTGAAGCAACCCAGACATTGAAAGACAAATACTACATGACCTCAATGATATGAAATAAACAAGCTGCCCTAGATAGCAAGAGACTGAACGATAGGCTTACAGGAAATCGGAGGGTGGAGGAAGGATATGAGCCGATGTCTGCAGGGGTGGAATTTAAGACGAGATGGTGGTAAGTATGAACACAAAGAAGAGATAAAAGGGGGGCAAGGGGTTGCCTTTGGTTGGGGCTTTGCGGGTTTGAGGGTGGCTGGGGAGGGACGGATGGGTAACGTTGCCCAAAAGTGGGGGGAGGGACGGGTAGCATACGAACACAGGAGAGGGTCAGGTGTTGGTGGAGAGTAAAATGCCGAGAAAATCATATCAAAATATAATAAAGAGGGTTACCTGTTTAGAATGCTGGGAGGGGAGGGTCTGAGGCAGGACGGGCTCCTGGGGAATGTCTAAATGCTCATTCTGCCAGAGTGGGTGACACCATGGGGTAGAAACCCAAGTAGTGAGAGTGGGGGTGGACCCACATCCTGGGGAGGACTAATGCCATCAAATAGAGGGAACTGTATCCCTGGAGAGAAAGGGTGGCTCCCAGGGCATTGGGGCAGTTGAGCAAGTTAGGCCCTGAACACTATTCCATCTATCTCTGGAAGTGGCTCCTCAGGAAACGGAGGTTGGCTGTCACTGTGGGCACCAAGGTGGAAGGGAAAATGGACGTTAAATATGTGGAACCAAAGTAAATGGGGGGTAAGAGAGTGCGACGGTTTGCTCGGTCGGTAGAGGTGGGGTCTGGCTGCGGACGAGGGGTCGGTCCAGCTCTGGACGAGGGGTCAGTCCCGCTTGGGACGAGGGGTCGGTCCGGCAGCAGACGAGGGATCGGTCTCACAAGGGGTTGCGCGGTTCGGCTGACGGGGTCGCCCGGCCGAAGCCGGCAACGAACTGGGGACAAGGGAGGCCAGGCCCTTGTCGGGGGCTCTCAGGACTGGAGGGCGCATGGCAGAACTACCGCGGAGACAAGGTAAACACGCAAGTCCACTTTATTGAGGGAGAGGCAACAGTTTTATATTTCATTTATTCTCATCAGTTTAAATATGTCCTCCTACTTTTTAAAGGCATTCATGATGTCAGTTAATAAAGCAGGTGTACATCTTATAGTGGATCTCTTGTATGCCATGAGTTGCTTCTCTGCTTCAATATTCTCTCTTTTCTTTGACTTTTGATAGTTTTATTTTGGTATGTCTTCATGGTAATTTTTCTTGTTCATTCTATTTTGCATTAGTTGAAATTTTTGATGTATAAGTTTTTGTCTTTTATCAAATTTTGGGGGGATTTTGGCCATTATTTCTATAAATATTCTTTCATCCATTCCCTCACTCTCTTTTCTGATCCTGCCATGATTCATATGCTGGGATATTTGAAGATGTCACACTCTACTTAGGCTCTGTGATTTAGGTCTTTATTATTTCTTTTCATCCAACTGGCTATGTTCAATTGACCTATCTTCATAGTCACTGCTTCCTTTTCTGCCTTGTTCCAAACTGTTGCTGAAATCCTTTTTCTTTTCAACTCCAGAATTTCTATATATGTAGCATTTCTCATTTCCTTTAACTTTTTGTCCATAATTTATTCCATCTCTTTGATCAAATTTAGGACAGTTGACAAAATATTTTTCTAGTAAATTGTGTCAGATTCCTTAGATTCAGATAATGTCATTTTTTCCCCTATGAATCAGCCTAAATTTCCTGTTTTATTCAGATGCATAATAAGTGTCTTGTTGAAAACTTGCTATTTTCAATATTATAATGTGGTAACACTGGAAATATGATGAGTCCCCTTCTCCAGGTTTGCTGTTTGTGCTTTCTGTGGGGTACAATTATCTGTTTTCTAATAACATTTACAATTATTTTTTGCAAAGGTTCTATTTCACATCATTTGTGGTCATTCAAGTCAAAGTTCCTTTTTACCATTCTCAATGGTAAGTCAGTGATCTGAGAAAGATTTTCATACATAGCTGGAGCTAAAAAGGAAAAAAAAAACTCTCAATCTTTGAAAATCAGCTGTATTCTGTGAGACACCTTCAGCAATTAGTCTAGCAGCCTGCAAACCTGTCTCATCCTTCTCTTCTTTCTTGTGCAAGTCCAAGTATTAGTTAAAGGCATAAATCAGGTAGCTCTATTGTTTTTACTGTATGTGTCAAGCCCTGGTGATGTGTGTTTCACTCAAGTTATCTCAGTATATATGGTAACCCTTCAAATCCCTTATTTTGGCAAGCATCATCCTCCTCACATTTATCATTCCTAGGATTTTATGCATGTGAAAATCTCCCTGTATTCCTTCTCTTGCACACACGTAAAAGGGAATTTATCTTTAAATGTTTCTAAAAATTGCTGCCCAGGAAGTCAACCAAATTTGAAGGGGAAATGTCATAAAATCAACTAACACAACTATAATTTTTTAAGATCTATGTCCATTTTCTCCACATAGCAACATCAGATTGCTCTAGGAAAAAATATCACAATATACACAAACTGAGAAATGGCAGATGGTAGATGGCTAAGCAAAAATGGAAATGCGTTCTCACCCAAATTTCACAGCTTCTTTCATGATTATGTTTTACGTAATTAAGCCCTAAAATTCTGGAAAAAAAAAGATTCTTAATGGTTTTGTGTTTGTTAATTAACATTTTTATTCCAATTTTGTCTATTGAGTTAATGAAAACCTTCATAATATTTTCCCTTCAACACAGCAACCAATTTAAGATCAGCTATTGCATTTAGTTGTAATGCCACTGATCCTTGCGAATTTTGACATTATTGCTTCTTAACATTTACATATCTCCAGAAAGAGGTAGCATTGAAATAATTGTTATAATCTTTATCTTTCATAAAATGAAACAATAATTTGTTAAAAAGCACTTCTATAGCATCATGTTTTCATCTGTTCTCTTCCTATTTCATCTGTACAAAGCTTCTTAAATGTATGTTCTACATTCCCCCTTTATATATACATAATGCTTAACTATCTTTACTTCGGTTTCACTATTGTATGAAAACTTCTTTTCTCCACCCCATTTTTTCCTTTATTTTAGATTCTCTAAATTGTTACGTAATTTATTTCTGATGTTTAAACCTACTGTTACTATTTCACTTACTATTAAATTAATTTGGCAATATATTAGTCTTCATTTTTTAAGAAGTTTTGGATCACTGAGGGGTTCAACTATGGCAGGGGAGAGCATTGGTATGGGTGTCACTGATGGGGAATGCATGGGAGGGAGTTCACCTTGGCATGAATATAGGGTATACAGATACACTCAGATGTACATTTTGTACTGACACAGTGGGTATAGATTCACATGAAAACAGAGTGACTGCTAGGTTCCTATCCTGGGGAGCTCTGTCACATTCCCCAATGGAACAGCAACAATCCCCCAAGCACATGGGCAATGACCACTGAAGAAGGATGGTCCAATGATGAGCCCTTGAATCTGTTGACTAGACTTATGATCCTGTTGTGCTTGAAATTTCAACTTGGCCTAGAGCTGCAGGGTGCCTAAGAGTTACCTACTGGGAAGCAGACTTGGCCCAATGGATAGGGCATCCATCTACCATATGGGAGGTCCACGATTCAAACCCCGGGCCTCCTTGATCCATGTGGAGCTGGCCCATGTGCAGTGCTGATGCACACAAGGAGTGCCCTGCCATGCAGGAGTTCCCTGCCACACAGGGGTGTCCCCCGCATAGGGGAGCTCCACAAGCAAGGAGTGCACCCTGTAAGGAGAGCCGCCCAACATGAAAGAAAGTTCAGCCTGCCCAAGAATGGCACTGCACACATGGAGAGCTGATGCAGCAAGATGATGCAACAAAAAGAGACACAGATTCCCATGCTGCTGACAACAACAGAAGCGGACAAAAGAACGCACAGCGAATGAACACAGAGAGCAGACAATTGGGGTGGAGGGGGAAGGAGAGAGAAATAAATAAAAATAAATCTTTTTTTAAAAGTTACCTACTGAGAGCCTCACTGTTGCTCAAATGTGACCACTCTCTAAGCCAACCTCAGCATGTAAATACATTACCTTCCCCCCAGTGTGGGACTTTACTCCCAGGGATGAGGCTCCCTGGCACTGAGGGATTTTTACCAAGCACAAGCTGATGAATCAAATAGACAAATAACTTAAATAAGAGGGGAGAATGGTAAAGATCAATGAGTTTACATAGCTAAGAGACTTCAAAATGTGTCAGGAGATCATCAAAATGCCCACAATTATGCATATCCCAGCAGGATCTCAGAGACACCCAAAATAGATACAACTCCAAGTAGTGGTGCTCCTGAGGGTTATGGAGATACTCATGCTGTTGCAGATGGCTCCAGAGTTTGGTGCCTTGACAGTGGGCCCTACTTTGGAAGTTGTGCTCCTGAGTGGGAGGATGGAGATGGATTCAGATGTGACATCTCTGCACATTCCTTTTCTGTCCATTTTATTGAACCTGTCATTGGTGCTGGGGTTGGTATATACCCAGGAGATTTTAATCTCTGGACTGTCCATGTGCCAGCTAAGCCTTAAGCCTCAACAGTGTTGCAGCACCTACTCTCCAGTCCATGGGACTTACCCAGGTCAGCTGATGGGAAGGTGAGGATGAACAACCACCACACAAATGAACTGAGAGAGGCTACAGATACAGGCATGAAGTCCCATCCACCAAACATGTGGGATTGAATGCTCCTCTCAATTGAGAGGTAGAGTGGGCATCATCATCCCCAAGTCCTCAGGGCAGAGGAATAAAATATGAAGTAGAGTGGACTTACTGGTATTCTACTATAGAATTATTGTGACTCTAGCAATGGAAGAATGTATGCCATTGATGTGGAGGCAGTGGTCATGGAAGTTGTTGAAAGCAGGGAGAGGGAAAAAGAGGTGTGATATTGGGGCATTTTTGGGACTTGGTTTTGTATTGAATGATAATGCAGATACAGATGCAGGACATTATATATCCTACCATAACCCATTGAATGGACTGGAAAAGAGCATAAACTACAACATAAACTATAATCCATGCTGTGTAGCAATGCCAAAAAGTGTACTCACCAAATGCCATGAATGTACCACACTAATGAAAGAAGTTGTTGAAGTGGGAGGAGTGGGAGTTGCGGGGAGTGGGGTATATGGGAATCTCTTAAATTTTTATTGTAAAACTTTTGTGATTTATGTATCTTTTTAAAAGATAATAAAAATTAAAAGAAACAAAAAAAAACCAGTTTATCTGTTCACAACAGATGAAGCTAGAAATCAATAAAGGATGGAGAACTGGAAGAGGTACAAATATATGGAAGTTAAACAAAGCACTCTTAAACAAATGTGGTTTAATGAGGAAATTGCCATAGAAATCAGTGATTACCTAAAAGTGAAAGAAAATGAGATCACAACATAACAAATCTTATGGGATGTAGCAAAAGCAGTGATAGAGGACAATTTATAGCCCTAAATGACTACATTGGAATCTTGAGGACTTTATGTTGAGTGAAGCAAGCCAGGTATTGAGTGACAAATAATACATGACCTCTCTGATATGAAAAAGCAAACCAAGCTGTCTTAGAGAGCTAGAGACTGTGTGTTAGGCTTACAGGAAATTGCGGGGGGAGAGGAAGGTTGTGAGCTGATGCCTATATGAGGGAAATCTATGATAAAGTGGAGGTAAGTAGTTGTACAAGGAAGGGATAAGATGGGAGCATAAGGTTCATATTGGGCGGGGCTTTGCAGGCTTAAGGTGGTCTAGGGATGGGAGGATGGAACAGCTGGCCTAAGGAATTGGAGGGAGGGATGGGGAGAACAAATGAACATGGGAGATCATCACGTATGTGGTTGCTGCTATAACGTTAATAAAACACAAAAATATAATAAGTAAGGGTTACTTGTTTAACGCGCTTAATGGGAGTCATCTCGCACAGGGGCAGGCTTCTAGGGAGTGTGTGAGTCCTCATCTTGTCATAGTGAGTTATATCATTGGGTGGAGACCCATACAATGAGGGGGAAGGTGTACCCCCATCCTGGGGAGGCCTAAAGTTCTCAAACATAGGGAATAGTGTCTCTCAAGAGAATTGGTGACATCCAATGGGGGAGGACAGTCTAGTGTGCCAAGCCCTCAGCATTGTTACAAGTATCTGTGAATCTGGTCTTTCAAGCAGTGAAGCTCAGTTTTTACTGTGGGCCCTGAAGGGAGGTGGAGAGAGGAATAGAATAGATGGAAGTGGGGTAACTGGGGAACAATGGAAATGTTCCAAGAGACCATGAAATGATGAATATAAGACATGTTAAATCTCACTGAAAATTTTTAAAAGTGTATAGGCTAAAATGTAAACAATAATGTAAACCATAATGTAACTAACATTTTAGAAAATTGTACAAACTAAAATATAAACCAGAATGTAAACCAAAATGGAACAATGTTTGGTAGCTATGTTTCAATAACTGCATGTCAGCTGCAGCAAATATAGCATGAACATGTAAAAAGATAATTGCTGGGGAATGGAGAAAAGGGTTTGATGTTGGATATATAGGAGTTCCCTATATTGTAAATGTGATTTTACTGTGACCTAAAACTTTTTTGAAGACAAAATTAAAAATGGAAAAAAAGGATATATATGCTGAGTAAGGAATGAAAGAAATTGCCTTGCCACTGTACATACAGGGCAACACCTATTACAGTGATGAAAGACAAAACATCAAAAACAAAGTTTTCTGATATTTTTCATTTTTCATAGCCCAATTTATTTTTTACTTTATTTTAGTTTTTCTAAATTAGCATGTATTCTATTTCTAATATTTAAACTCTTCATTACTATTTCCCTTTCCTACTAATTGAATTTGGCATTAGGCTTTATTTTTAAAGAAATTTTGGACCACAGAGGGATTCAACTATCACAGGGGAGGAACACTGGTGTGGGGTTGGTGATGGGGACACATGGTTGGGAGGGAGTTCTCCAGGGCATGAATATAGGGTATATAAAAATGTTCAAATATTCATTGGATATTTTCATAGTAGTTACAGTTACTAATTACAACTGAGGGAGTGCTGAGTTCTAGTCAGTGGAACTCTGTCACATATCCCAATGCAACAGCAATGATCCCCCAAGTGCAAGAGCAAAGAACACTGAAGGATGGCCCAATGATGAGCCCTTGTTACTGATGACTATGCTTATGAGCCTGTGTGCCTGAAACTTCAACTAGGCATAGAGTTGCTGAATATCTAAGAGTTACCTCCTGAGAGCCTCCATATTGCTGAAATGTGGCTACTTTCTAAGCCAAACTCAGCCTGTAAATGCATCACCTTCCCACTGGTGTGGGACATGACTCCTGAGGATGAGCCTTCCTGGCATGGATGGATGACCACCAATCACTAGCTGGTGATGCAACTAGAAAAAGACCTTGAATAAAAGAGGGAAATGAAGACAAATGAGTTTATATGACTAAAAGACTACAAAAAATGTAAGGAGGTCATCAGAGGGTTTGTGCTTATGCATGTCTCATTGGACTTACCCAGGTCTGTTAACAAGGAGGTGAAGATGGTCAACGGTCAACTACCACTCCAGGAAACAAAGAGTGCCTAAATTACAAGCAGTAGAATCACATTCATCAGCCATGTGGGATCTAAGCCCCCTCTCAATTTGGAGGTGGAGTGGACATCACCATCCCAGGTTCCACAGGATGGAGGAATAAAATATGGATTAGAGTGGACCTACAGGTATTCTACTATAGATCTATTGTGACTAGCAATAGAAGCAATTTTTGTCATTGGTGTGGAGACAGATGCCACGGTAGTTGCTGAGGGCAGGGAGAGCGAAGAAGAGTTGTTATGTGGGGGAGCTTTTGGGACTTGGAGTTGTCGTAAATGATATTTCAGGGACAGATGCTGGACATTTTATATCCTGCCATAAACCACTTAATGTAATGGGGAGAGTATAAACTACAATGTAAACTACAATCCATGTGGGGCAGCAGTGCTCCAAAATGTATTCACCAAATGCAATGAATGTGCCACAATGATGAAAGAGGTGGTTGATGTGGAGGAGAGGGATGGGGTGGAGTGTGGGGTATATGGGAATCTCTTATACTTTTTAATCTAACACTTTTTGTGATCTATGTAACTTTATAAAATAGACAAAATATATAACTAAATAATAAAGCAGAAATTGATAAGGGACCTAACCCCAAAAAGAAATAGAAAAAGAACAATTAAATAATCCCAAAGAAAGCAGAAGGAAAAATAACAAAGATTAGAGAAGACTTTAATGAAATTGTGAATTTAAAAAAAAATAGAAAATAAGAAAACAAAAAGCTTGTTTTTGAGATTAATGAAATTGATAAAATTTTAGTCAATCTAGAAGAAAAAAGAGAGAAGATGCAAAGAAATAAATTCAGAAATAGAGGGATATAATCACTGATCCCTCAGAAATAAAGAGTATCATAAAAGAATACTTTGAAAATCTTTATGTCAACAAAATGGAAATTTAGATTAAATGGATGAATTTCAAGAAACAATCAACCTGCCCTGATGAAAGAAATGGAAGAAATCAATAGACCAATCACATGTAGTAAGATTTAAAGCTTCAGCAAAGACTTCCCAACCAAGGAAAGCCCAGGAGAAGATTGTTTAATGGGAAAATATATATCAATCATTCCATAAGGACATAATGCCAGTCCTGCTCAAATTCTTTGTCAAAACTGAAGGGGAGAGGAAATTACCTAATTCATTCTATGATGCCCACATCATGCTAATACAGCCATGGCCACATAAAGAAGCTATAAGATAAGAAACCTACCTATGAATCTCTCTAAAGAACTTAGATGCAAAAAGTACTCAACAAAATACTTGATAATCATATCTACCTATACATCAATCAAATTTTAAATGATCAAGTTTGTTTTATCCCTAATATGCAAGGACATTACTACATAAAAATATCAATTAATGTTAATACACCACATTAATTGATCAAAAAGAAAAATCACATGATCATCCCACTGACACAGAAAAGTCTTGGACAAAATATAGCATCATTTTTTGACAAAATTACCTTAAAAGAGAGGAATGGAAGTAAATTTCCTCAACATGATAAACAGTATATGGGAAAAACCCACAGTTAACATCATAGTGAATTATGAAATGCTAAAGGATTTCCATGTAAGATCTGGAACAATACAAGGATGCCTACTGTCACTGCTTTTTTGTAACAATATATTAGAAGTATTTGCACAAGCACCTAGGAAAGAAAAAGAAATAAAAATCATCCAAATTGGAAAAGAAGATCTCAATATTTGCAAATGACATGTTCCTATATGTAGAAATTTCCTAAAATTATATAACAGAAGTTTCTAGACCTGATAAACAAGTTCAGTAAAGGGGTAGGATCTAAGTTCAACACTTAATAATCAGTAGCATTTCTGTACAGCTAATAATGAGAAATCTGAGGAGGAAATCAATTGCAAAACTCCATTTAAAATAGCCACTAAAAGAATAAAATATGAAGGAATAAAGTTAACTGGAGAAGTAATGGACTTGTGCAGAGAAAACTACACAACTTGCTAAAAGAAATCAATGGGGGCCTAAATAAATGTCAGTATACTCCATGTTAATGGATTGGAAGAGTGAATATTATTAAGTGACTCTCCTAACTAAGTGTATTTACAGATTTAATGTAATCCTAATAAAATTTCTAATAGCACATTTTTACAGACCGGAAAATCCAATTATCAAATTTATTTGGAAGGGTAAGGGACCTAAATAGCAGAAAATATCTTGAAATAGAAAAACAAAATCAGCAGAATTATGCTACCTGTCATTAAAGCATACTACAAATCTACAATATGAAAACTGCATGGTATTTGTACAAGGATAGACATACTGACCAATGGAACCAAACAGAGTTCAGATAAAAACCTGGACAAAATTGTCCATCTACTACTTGAAAATGTCACCAAGCCCATTCAACTGGGACAAAACATTCTCTTCAATAAATAGTGTTTGAAGAACTGGATGTCCATAGCTAAAAAATGAAAAATGATTGCTATGTTAGTTTGAAATTATTTTATGTATACCAAAATGAGAAATATTGTTTTTATTAACTAATCTATTCTTCTGGGTGTGACATCCTTTGCATTAAATTCAGGTGAGGGGTCTTTGATTAGATTACTTGATAACATTGACTTAGAGCTTTTGTTTGTACAGTTAGTGAGCCATGGCTAAGGTTTTGTTCCTGTCCCCTTGGTGGGCCAGATATAAATGGAAACATAGGGAAAGACTTATAAAGACACAGACACAGGAAGAGATAGCTCTGACATTTTTTAGCCTATTATGTGACAAAAAGGAGAGGGTCACACCACTGAGGCCCTGGGAAGAGATGAGCTATTTTCCTAATAGCTTACAGCTGAACTTGGGAAGAGAGCAGAACACGCGTGACTGATAAGAAGGTCCTAAAAGTAATAATCTCTATGTCAGAGGAGAGAGAACTACAAGATCACTTAAGCAGGAAGCCCCAAGAGATTGCCCACATTGTAGCTGAAGAAGGAAGAGTGAGCCTCAGGGAAAACCTAAACATTGAGCAGGCACTGGTGACAATCTTGCTTCACCACCTGGAAACATGCCCGGATCAAAAATGACTAACTTTACTGAGAAAGTATTTTTGATGGTGCCTTGGTTTGGACTTTTCATAGCCTTGGAAAGATAAGATTTAACTCAAATAAGTGTCCTATATAAAATCCAACCAATTTTTGGTACTTTGCATTAGATGCCATTTGGCAAATGAAAACAATCACCATCTCATATCCTATAGAAAAATTAACATGAGTCCTAAATATAAGAGCCAAGACTATAAAGCTCCTAGAAGATAATGTAGGGAAGTATCTATGAGATGTGGTGGTAAGGAAATGATTTCATAAACTTTATACTCAAAGCACAAGCAATGAAAGATAAAACAGTTAAATGGGTCCTCATCAAAATTTACAGCAAAAGAACAAAAAAACTTAAGTGCTTCAAAGAAGTTTGTCAAGAAAGAGAAAAGACAGCTTGTTCAATGGGAGAAAATATTTGGGAAGCACCAATCTGATATGGGTCTAATATCTAACATATAACAATATTTACATCTTGAAAATAAAAACAACAACCCATTAAAAAATAGGCAAGATATTTGAATATATGGACACTTTTCCAGAGAGAAAATACAAGTGTCTAAAAACCATGAAAGATATTTGCCATCACCAGTTATTAGGGAAATGCAAATTAAATCTAAAATGAGTTATCCTTACAACTATTAGATTGGCACCTACTAAAAAAATGACAAACAAAATCAAACCTACAAGAGCTGGAGAGAAATGGGAATACTCCACTGCTGGTGGGAATTTAGAATAGTGAAGCCATTGTGGAGGATAGATTGAAGGCTCCTAAGGAAGCTAACTATAGAATTGCCACCTGATACAGCAATCGCAGCTACTAGGTATATGTCCAGAAGAGTTGAAAGCAGGGACATGAACAGATATATGCACACCAATGTTCACTGTGGTATTATTCACAATTAACAAGAATTGGAAGCAGCCCAAGTGTCCATCATTTGATGAATGGATAAATCCGATGCAGTATATACATATGATGGAATGTTACTCAATTGTAAGAAGGAATGAAACATTGGCACATCCAACTACAAAGATGAATATTGAAGACCTTTTGTTGGTTGAAGTAAGCCAGTCGCTCAAGTACAAATATTGAATGATCTCACTGATATGAACTAAGGATATTGAGCAGACTGGTAGGGGTAGAGTCTTGAAAATGGGTTATCAAAAATTAGAAAAGGAGTAACAGTGGTGAGCCTGTGCTCAATCCGGACAGAATCTATGAAAAGATTGATGGGGAAGTTTGGCAGTGGATGAGGGTGATGGTGGTGCTGTGATTACTGTGGTTGATGAAGTTGGTGTGTGTGAGTGGGGATATGTACATGGGGTTGGTGAACCCATAGACCTGGGAGGAGGGCTGGAGGTAGTAACACTTGAACCCTAGGGAGATAGAGGAATGTGGTTGAGAATACAATTGCAGGAGTGTCCTTTGCACAACTATGGCAGGGGAGGGTCATTGATGCAGGGTGTTGGTGATAGGGGTATGTGTGGGTAATAGTATACCTGGGGCATGCCTCTGTGAAATATTAATGTGTTCATGTGATCCTTGGGTGTTATTGCAGGAGATAAAGACACACACAATAAGCAACAATATATTAAATTTCTTTTCTGAAAGTCTGCTATATTTGTTAATATTGTGGCAAAAATATTTAGTGTACATAGACAGTACCTAATAAAAGTAATAAAAGTAAAAAGGACATTATGCCAAGACAATGCTTGTACTTACAAATCTTGTTCTTGTAAAATTGAAACTTAGCCTAATAACATTTATTGCCTAAGAGATATCACCTGAAAACCTTCCTTGTTACTTAAATTAGCCTCTCTTCAAGCCAAACTCAGCAAATAAATTAATGTCCATGGTGTGGAACATGATTCCCAGGTGTAAGCGTCCCTGGCACCAAGGGATTATTAACAACTGACAATCAGCGATGCATTTCAAAAAACACCTTGATCAAAAGGGGGAAAATTAAACACAAAGAAGATTTTAAGGCTAAGAGATTGAAAGTGAGTAGAGCGATCATTCCAGAGGCTATACTTATGCAAGTCTAATGCAGCTTTCACTAGCTGCCACAGTAAACAATGTCTTAAACAAGGCTGCTCTTGAAGGCTCTAGAGACATCTGGGCACTTTAGGCAAGGCACAAAACCCCTTGAAATTAGCATCCCATCTATGGAACTTACCTTGTAATATATGATAACCCTATTACCAAAAATAACAGAGTTAGTCTCATTGGTAATATTCCTACACATGATTCATCTACACTTTTTATTTAAAATTATAATTGCACAGCAGCCATTAAATATATGCCCCAGAGACTCAAATCTTTGGTCGGTTCATATGCCACTTCAGCCCTGAATATCAGCAGAGTTACAGCATACATACATCTACTTTCCAGTTGATCAGACTCACTGAAAACAAGAAACAAAATGATGATGATGGACAATCCCCATTCAAAAGAGCAAAGAGTACTTATATTGGCAAGCAAAACATTTCCTTCCATTTGAACCATAAAATGTAAGGCCCTTTTAAATCAGAAGCAGAGTGGGCACTACCTTCCCCAAATCCTCCAGACTGAGGAATCAATAAACATAAGGGGATAATGCAATCATGAACCAAAGTAGATTTATTATTATTATATTAATGAAAGAACTTGTAAAATTGATATAAAGAAAGTGGTTACTAGAGTTGGTTAGGATAGGGGAAGGGAAGAATAGGTGGGGCATAGGGAATCTTTAGGTTACTGGCATTGTTCTGCATGATATTGCAATTACAGATACAGGCCATTATATATTTTGTCATAAACTACAAAATTATATGTTGCAAAGTGTAAACCGTAGTGTAAACTATATACCATGATAAGTAACAATGCGTCAATATTTGTTCATCTATTGGCGCAACTGTTTCACACCAATTTAAGATGAGCATACTTCATTAGATTTTAAATTCTGAGAGTCATTCTTTCTATTTATCTTTTTTAAAAGATGCATAGATTACACAAAATGTTACATTAAAAAATGTAAGAGGTTACCACATATTCCATGATGATGATGGATTATTATCCCTGGGGACTTAGGAGTACTCACCCTCTTTCAATTGACTTTTTTTTGTTTCCGACATCATCAAGCATCTGGGTATTTTCTGAGCTCCATACATCACCCTCCAAGAGAATTGGGGAAGTGGCCACACCTTCCCCATCTCTGAGGTCAAGTCTTACCCCTCCTAGTATATTGAGATGAAGCTAACATCCTCCCTGACCTCTGGCATACAGGACCAATCCTCTCAGAGCAACAAATTGTTGCTGTAGCCTTCCTTAATCCATAGGAGGCAGATACAACCCTCTCATATCTATGGGGTGTTTACCTTACCTTCCATAACCCTTGGAGAATGTGCTCCACCCTCCCTAAACCCTGGGGTGGCAAAACTCTCTTTGAATATCTGGCTGAAATATCCACCCTCTTCATATGTCCCAGCAGGCTCATGCCTTCTTTACACATGGGTGGGGTCCATCTCTTAGCCCTAGGAGATGCCTTAATTCCTGACTTCAGCTTCTGTGGTTTTCCTCTTAAAGTAATTTTCCCTTCCGTCTCTCCCATCCATGCTCCTTTAATCCACACTGAGTGTGGTTTTTTCATATAACTCTTGTAAAAATCTTGTTGGTTTAGCATGCAGGAAGCAATGGTCCAAGACATTAGACAATGAGATTTTCAAAAAGTCCTTCCTAGATAATTGCATTTTCAATCCTGATTTACAAGTTCCAAGTTTAGTTAAGTCCTTAAATGGGACATTATCATCTTGGGGCTTGATTTCCAGATACCTGGAATTTTCGGAATCAGTTTCTGGTTTCATCGTGTCCAACAATTCAGTTCTCAGTTTATCTCTCTCATCTAACATTTTACAATAAACTACAAGGAGAAGCCACATCTCATTCTCTGAGTTTATTTTGGAACATTCCTCAGCTGAATTCCCAGGCTCACCATTTTCAAATTCTGCCTTCCACATAACATCAGGAGTAAATCTTTCTAAGTTCTCTGCAGTTTTAAAATATGAATGCCCTTTCCTACAGTTTCCGGTAATAATTTCATTGTTTCCTTCTAAAGCCTTACAAAAGGTCTTTTTAGCATTCATACTCCTTCTAACTCTCTCTTCAAAGCACTCTTGGTCTTTTCTCTCAAGCATCTCAAAATTTCTCCAAAAAATACCCCTTACACATTTATAAAACTGTTCCAGTACTTTGGTAATTGCAAAATCTTATTCCCACTCTCAGTACCAAATTTTGTATTAATCAGCAAAAGGGTGGCTGATGCAAAATACCAGATATTTGTTTGCTTTTTAAAAGGGTATTTATTTGGGGTACATACTTACAGTCACAAGATCCTAAAAAGTTCAACTCAAGGTACCATACAAGGTACTTCCCCACCCAGTCTGTTGCCATGTGTTGATGCAAGATGATGGGTGACATCTGCCATGGTTCAGCCTTTCTTCTTCCCTCTTAAGGCTCTGTGCTCCAGCTTTTTCTGACCTCAGCTGTAGGCTGGCATAAGGTTTTTCTCTCTTCCTGGGCCTTGTTTATTTCTGGGCTCAGCTGCTTTGGTCTCTTCACAATGTCAGCTGTAGACTATCAGATTCAACTCTCTTCCCAGCCCTGCTTGACCTTGTCTACTGAGCATTCCCTTTTTCTCTGTATTCAGCCTCTCCATGCATTTACTTTTGTGTCAGTGTTTGCCCATCAGTTGGATGGGGAATCAATATCCTATTGAAATGGCCAAATCAAATCCACAATCTTAATTTAATTCAGTAAAAGTGAAACCTTTGAATCTAAAGCAATGTATTATGCCCAGAGGAACAGACCAGTTTACCACTATAATCCAATATCTATCTTTGGAATTCATAAGTAATCTCTCGCTGCCACACTTGCCATGTGATATGTCAATACCATTACTATAATCTACCCAGAAGTACTGAGAGCAGAAACATGAACTGACATCTGCCCTCTGATATTCACAACAACATTATACATGATTCCCAAAAACTGGCAACACCCCAGGTGTCTATCAACTGATGAATGGATAAACAAACTGTGGTGTATATGTATGATGGAATATTATACAGTGGTAAGAAGAAATGAAGTCATGAAATGTATGACAACATGGATGAACTTGGCAGACATTATGTTGAGTGAAGAATGACAGACACAAAAGGACAAGTACTGTATGATTATACTATTATGAACTAAATATATTATCTAAACTCTTGGAGTTAATAATTAGAATAAAGGTCACCAGAAAATAAGAGGGCAGAGAATGAAAATTTGAGGGTTCATCTGTAGAATTGGTGAAAATATTGTTTGTAATACTTCGGAAATTAATATAAATGATCAAAGCATATCATAGTGATTGAAACTAGCAGAGCTATTATAAGGGTATGACAGAGGTTGAAAGGGAAAGTCTAAATTCATATATATTACAAGAAGGAAAGCTGAAAACTGTAACTTGGGAACTGGATAAGATAGTAAAACCACATGTAAAACACAAAAGATAGTGATATTTCTTATATGAGATTTTACAAAATGTAAATACTAATATACTAGAGAAAAGGATAAAATCATAGAGAGATTGAAAAGTGATGTTTTGTTTGTATGTTATTGTTGGAACAATGAAATTGTTTAAGAATGATGGAAATGAATGCAAAAATACATGATTACACTAAATACCATTAATTGTGTACTTTGGATGTATTTATTCGTCAATACAATTGGATTAAAAGAGATTTACTTTTGAAAAAAATACATTCAGAAAATAGAGGCTTTGGCAAAGAGAATAAATATGAAATGTTGAGATCAGGTGTGATGATTTATATATTGCTTAGCCTTATCATGATAACACCAGCAGTACTCAACTTTCAACCTGCTACCATGTGCAGGCTTAAAAGTATTGAAGGAATAGAAACAGAAAATATTAATAGGGAAAATTAGGGGTAACTTTTATAGATTGAAGACTGAGAGGAAGGAGTCCTGCTACATGATAGTGAACCAACACAAATTGTGGCCAGCTCTACTCTTTTCTTTAAACAAAAACTCACAAGCCATTTAGCCCTAAGGCACAGAACTAAGCAGCTTTTAATTCGATTAATAATATATATATATTTTAATTCTCAAGACTACAAAACATTGAAATAAAACCAAATTTTTAAATCTTAGTTGTATTTTTTACTCTCCAGTTTATTTTGAAAGCAATTTTTCTGATATAACTCTAAATAAATTTGAGATTAGAGCTATTGCAAAGTACACAGAAATTGCTTAGATTCACATATAAATGAAACATTGATAAAATATCACTTAATGTATTATTATTTATGGACTCTGCCATAACAGAATTCTCTTTCTCCAGTTCTTTAAATTTTTTTCTCATCCAATCCATTGTACATTTGACATTTTGGTCATATATGCATATAAAAACATATCCTTTGTCAAAATGTGCATAAGATAAAATAGAATTCAGTGTGCTTTCTGGATATAATTAAATTTTCAGAGTTGTAGTGGTCCAAATTGGAGCAAAAGGCTGATTTCCTTATTAAGTATGCTAGATAAACTTTAAAAATTAAAATAATAAAAATGCTAAAATGATTACTTCCACAAATCACTTTCTCTTTCTTATCATTTTAACATACAATTGTGCCCCATAGATGCTTGAATTAGAATACTTCCAAACAAGACTGTGAACTCCTATGACTAGGGATATGTAATTCAATGAAATGCCCTGGGGTAAAGAGATGAGAGGTAATATAGATTAACAGAGAAAAATTGTGTATCAAATTGCCAATATCAACTTACTGAAGAGAGAAATTATTTTAAAGTCTCTTTTGGTGGACCTTAAAGTGATTTTTATTTAATTTCTTAAGATCATAATAAAGCATATTAGACTGCTGTCACTGGATCAGTATCCTATGATTAAACACAGGAAAGATATTATGATACAAAACACTGACAAAGAGCATTTTGTGGTTCTACTATGTATTTGTTCCACTATTATTGTAATTAGGGCAAAATAAAAGGTCCAGTTTGTTTAAGAACATGTAACTATCTGAATCAAAGGTTTTTATTTATTCTTCTGCCACAAATAACACTGATTTCCATTCACAATTGTTTTTTTAAGATAAGAAATAGCAGGTCAATTGTAAAATCTTTTGCAACCTTGAGCTATAAAATGATACTTTTTACCATCTTCTTAGGTACAAAGAGAGGCAAAGGGGGAGACTCAGAATTATCCAGTTAGAATTAGCTAAAAGCATGGCACCTGTGCACACAGAATAAATCTGGATTTTGAATAAAATATTAGATAAACAAAAAAATTATTTCACATGACTTCAAATGCACTGAAACATTTAACAGTCAAGGAGATATTTCAAAACCTCTAGTTAGTATACTAAAAGAGATAAAGGATGACTTTGCATCTGTATTTTGCCTTCAGAAAATAAACAGTAGATATATGAATGATAGAATGTTAAGGAAAATTATATATCTGTAAAATATAATTTAAAAAACTGAAGAGTACCTTTAGGATTATTTGTAGAGATTTGAAGAATATTTCTCAAATGTAGAATTAAAATAGAAATAGGTATAAAGTATCTAAAAATAGATGATTATCCCAATATTAGGGTAAAACTAATTTTGCAAGTTAAAAATTACAAGAGAAAATGTGAAAAAATTATTCACATTAGAAAAACTGAAGTTTCTTGATTGACATACATTAAATATTGCCTGACTCATGATGGTAACATTATTGAAAACAAGTGCCTGAAATCATATAGAGCATCAGGAATCCATACAAGAAAATATCAAATTGTTGAGAAAAAATCAAAATGAAGACAAAACAGAGCACAATTTTAACTATTCAGAACTTGATATTAGAAATTCATGAATCTAAATAATCAAATAGTCTGCATAAGAATATCTTGGATAATAATCCTACATATAAAAATAAATTTAAATGAAACTTAAGGGTTAATGCAATATGAAGTCACTCTCTCAAATGCAAAGATCCAGCAATTTTTTTCCTGGCCTTTGTAAATCTACTACTTGAATATAAAATTGTACTAAAATGTATCCTTCTCAGAAACTGCTGTGCAGATGACTCAGGTAGGAACAAATTAATGTTTAAAAGAAATATTACCATGTCATCAATTATTGAAATACTGAAAATATTTCAAATATTGGAGGAATATGAACACATTTCAGTAATGTCTGGGATTAATATGTTTTAAAATTAGTTTTTATTTGAAATTATATCTGTCTATCCATTTATCAATCCATTATATGGACACTTGAGAGTAGTTTGTATGTAGCCATTTCTGTGAAAACTTAATAATGTCACACATATTTCCTAAGAACAAGGATATTTACTTATATCGCCAGCCTAAATGCAAATATCAAACTTAGTCTATATTGTATTTTCTTGGTATATCTCCAAAATACCCTTTTCATTCCCTCTCTTCCTTTATTAGATTCTACACAGCATCATTATTGCATTTTTTAAAATCATTTTTCCCTTGGTTATTCTTTTTTAATAACATATACACACCATAATGTTAACCATCTCAAACACTCTCAAGCACAGCAACTAGTGGGATCAATCATAATTTTACAGTTCTATGATACCCTCACCACATAAAATAACTAAACTTTCCTATCTCCACAAGAAATCCCATACCCACTAAACAATAACAGCCCATACTACCTACAGCCTCCAACCCTTGCTAACTGTATGCTAAGTACTGTCTCTATGAGCTTGTGCATTTTCTATAATAGTTATGGTTCATACATTTAATATCCTAAATCTTTAACACTCTCATTTGCTTAGATACCAACTTAACCAAAATGACATACACAAATTATTTTCCTAAATCCCTCTACACCACACCTATTTGTAGTTTTTGTCATAAATTGCATATTTATATATGATGAGTCCAAAACCACTGCTTTACAATTACATTTTATGCATGTGCCCTTTAGAACCTGTAGGAAGTAAAAAGTGGAGTTAAAAATTAAAAAAAAAAAACACATAACGACACTGGCATTTATATTTGCCCATGTTGTAACCCTTACCAGAGGTATTTATTTCTTCAAGTGGCTTTGATCTATTGTCTAATGTCCCTTCCTTTCAGTCTGGAGAACTCTCTTTAATATATACTGATTATCTGGGAATTACTTAATCTCTCCTTATTTTTGAAAGACAGGTTTGATGGACATAGAATTCTTGGGTTACAATTGAGCTGTGTCATACTTTTTGAAACTTTTATAGATAACATTCTAAAGTAAAATGGCAGCCCTCAAGGGATTGAATTGGATTGAGTTATAAAAAGGTTAATTACTTAGACCATTAAAATGATAGATCAACTGATGTATTGGGGGTTCCTTTGGCTTTGCCCAGGCTGCTTGGGACGAGGGGCTAGACGGACGCACAGCGGGCGCGAAGAATGCTGCGGAGATGGCAAGTGGTGGCAATGTGCAGTCTGCTTTATTCAGGAAGTGCTGGACAATATATATTGTGGGGTGAGGGGACGGGGCAGGCAGGAGACAGCGTGTGGGGCATTGGTCGGTTGGAGCTGGTGGGAGTTAGGCAATGTGAAAGTTGGCCGGTGGGGATTGGCCGGTGGTCGTTGGATGGCATGGCCCCAGCGAGGGGGAAGAGGGGGAGGCAGTAGGTCAGGCTCGGCGGTTAGGCAGGAACGGTCGAGAGGGCGTGGCTCCTCCGAACCTCGGCGAAGAGCGGGCGGCCGGTTCGCCAGAAAGGGAGGGCGGGACTCGCCCATGCCCCTGCGGAGAGCAGGAAGCCTGTCCGTTCTACCAGTTCCCTTGGCCCACTGCAGCTTGCCTAGCTAGCCTTCCCTCAATCAACATGTGAGATTCAGAAAAATAAAACTGGTTCCATATTGAAAGGATAAGATTTACATGTTTTTTTTGCCGGTGAATAGTGTTTTTTTTAATAAAATAAGCAAAATCTGGCATTCTGCATACAAAATCTAATTCCACTTGTTATTACATCTCACTCCCCTCTGTAAACCATTGTTTTTTAACTATGCATTTATATTGAGTCAAATCAAGCATGACATGAACATTTTCAGCTGGATCTCAATGAGAGAGAAAAAGCTTCCAAATGATATATTATGGTGAGGGACAAGTTTTTATAATTCATTTTTCACTCAGGGAAGCAACCTTAGCAAATATCTCAGGGCTATAACACTATTGTGCTCTTAATTCTGCAATTTTGTCTCAATCCTAATCAGTTTATTCACTTGCTCAGATATTTGTATGAAGGTGAGTGCAAAGAGAGCAATTTGAATGGATTTCTCTAATTCAATACTCTCAATGTTCCCTTCAAGGGTGGTAGCACCTTGCATCTTGAAGTTCTTCTCAAGTTCATAGACACTTGTAAATGTCCCCATCCATAGTCTAATCCATTTTATATCATTATTTTCTTTAGCCAAAAAAATCCTAAATTATTTAAAATATTTGAGAAATATAGAAAATATTTTCCAGAAAAATGGATGAATTACAAATTGCATAGAGTTGAAAAACTAGGACACAAATATTTAGCTTATGGTCACATATGTATTCAGAAAAGGGTGTACAGAAAATATTAGACATCTGCATATTTAACAAGGATATACTGAAATTTAAAATCATCTATCAAATAGAAGTTCAACTTCTTTCAGATATTATTCATATGTTTAATCCAAAAATAAAAACCTACATGGGAAATCAAAATATCTGTGGAAGAGTCTGTGTAGGGCAGAGTTAATTTCAATATTCTGCAAGCTGTAGATGATGGTGTTAATGAACGGGGCACCATAGTGTAAAACATGGCCATGAGAAGGTTACTAAGGGATGCTTCATTTGCAGAGGGACCAAAGAGAGCAGTCAACCCAGAAATTATTACAATATGAGGATTGCCAACTGTGGGGTACATGTGGATAAGGCTTTGTTACGGACTTCCACAGATTGTATCCTAAGCACCATTGAAAATATATTAATATATGACATAAGTAAAAAGGCAAAAGATACTAAGACAATGGAAGAACTAATAGCTAAGATCACACATTCAGAAAACTGAAATTTGAAAATGAGATCCTCAAAATTTGAGAGATATCACAGAAATATTGCTGGATCACATTGCACACTGAGAAGGGAACATGTTGCCTGTGTGGATAGCAGAATAGACTGACACACATAACCATGAACCACCAGCTGCCTGTGTGCACAGACAGGGGGTGATGGTGAGTCCATAGTTAAGAGTGTGGCAAATGACAACATAGTGATCATAGGACATCACCAAAAGGAAGGAAATCTCTCTGGATACCAGCAAGATAGACATGAAAATCCAAGCAGCACATGCTGGGAGAGAAGTCATTGTACTGCCTGTCAGTGAATACACAATCATTTTGGGAACAGTAACTGAAATACAGCAAAGATCAATTAGGGATATATTGTCTATAAAGAAATACATTCGAGAGTGCAGATGTGGCTCAGTTACAATGACAGGAACTGAAGATTGCCAGTCAGGGCTCCCAGATACATCAATAAGAAAATCAGATCTTGTAGGATTTGGAGATCTCAAGAAGTTGAAATATCCATGAGAAGAAACTCTGTGAAGATAATGAGATTGTCCATGATTTCAATTATATTGACATCTCTCTGTGGTCAAAGATGAAATGATAAACATATGCTACAAAACAAATGGAGACAACATATGTTTCTTACCAATCAAAAGCTGCCATTGATATCAATAAAAGGGTTATCATGAGAAATTCTGCATAGATAAAATGGACAAAAATAGTATTTTGATACCAATGAATTAACAGATTACCCTTTTTTTCATAACTCTGGTCATATATGTTAATTTCAACATACATAGGATCAGAAAACATAAGTATATTAAATGATTTTAAATGAAATCAAGGTCCATAAACCTTTCATTTATTGAATTTCATATAGTATATTTTCAAACTCTACCTGAATACATTCTATGACTATTTTCTCATTTTCTTCTTTAGCATATGGTTATCTCAGACTCGGTAAGAGAACTTCTCCATCACCCTATTTGAACATTGAACAGCAATTTTCTTCATGTACCCAGTAACTAGGATGTTTGCTCCTTATCTTTAGCTTACTGAGGTAAAAACTCTTTATCTGCAACAAAGTTAATGAATGTTCCTGAGATTCTCCTCAGAATAATTTTTTTTATTTTCTATTTTTCTTCTTTATTTTCTTTTAAATTTTACATTAAAAAAATATGAGGTACCCATATACCCCCCACCCCACCCACACCACCCCTCCCATATCAACAAACTCTTTCATCATTGTGGCACATCCACTGCACCCGGCTAATACATTCTGGGGAACTGTTGCAGCACATGGACATGATCTACATTGTAGTCCACACTCTCCCCCAGTCCACCCAGTGGGCCACGACAGGACACACAATGTCCAGCATCTGCCTCTGCAGCACCACCTAGGACAACACCAAATCCTGAAAATGCCCCCACACCATATCTCTTCTTCCCTCTCCTGACCATCAGCAGCCACCATGGCCACCCTCTCCACATCACTACTACAATTTCTTCCCTTACTAATCACAATATTTCCCTAGCAGAACACCAACCAGTAAGTCCACTCTAATCCATACTCTATTCCTCCATCTTGTGGACCTCGGATGGCTATGTCCAGTCGCCCTCTATATCAAGAGGGGGTTTAGATTCCACATGGATGCTGGATGCAATTCTCCTGCTTGGAGCTGTAGGCATTCTTGACTGCCTGGTGTGGTGGTTGACCCTTTTCACCTCTCTGTCAGCTGGCCAGGGTAAGTCCAAAAAACCAGAAGGTAAGAACTGCAAGTCTGCTGAGGCCCAGGGACTGGCCCTCACATGGACAGTTCAGAGATTCACCAACCCAAATGCCAACCACAGGTCCAGTAAAAGTAACAGAAGAGGCATGTATAGAAAGATTATATCTGAGTACAACTCCATAACACTCAGGAACACAAACTCCAAAGTAGGGCCAACTGACATAGCCCTGAACTCCAGAGCCATCTGCCTTGACCATAGAACCTGTGGGTCGCTGCAGCCCTCAGGAGAACCAGTACCTGGGTTTCCATCTACCTTGGCTGTCTCTGGTACCCTGCTGAGGCATGCATAAGCATCACCCCCTGATGACCTCCCAACTCTTTTTTGGAGACTCTTAGCCATATAAACTCAGTTGTCCTTTCCATTTCCCCATTTTTATCCAAAGTCAAAAAGCAGTTTTTAACACCTGATATTACATGTAGGCTGAGATATTCTGCTGGTCTGGGTTGATCTCTTTGTTCATGGTCTTTTTGTAGTTACATCATTAGCTGGTGCTTGGTAGTAATACTGTGGTGCCAGGGAGGCTCATCCCTGGGAGTCATGTCCCACGTTGCAGGGAAGGCAATGCATCTACATGCTGAGTTTGGCTTAGAGAGTGGCCACGTTTTAATCCAAAGGAGACCAGATGGATTATGCCTAATCATTCTTTCTTTACCTTTATGGAAATGTCCCTAAAATATTTTATTTTAATTGAAGTCTAATGGATTCAAAGTTTCCAAGGCAGTAGGTACCAGAGCTCCCTTGCTGTGTCTAGTTCACATTCTCACATACACAATCTCAGAAAAGCATTCCACCTGATTTTATGCTTTGGCACAGTATCCTTCCTTCCATCAGGCATGATTTCCAACATTTGATGAAAGCTGCACCTTCTCTGTTTAATTGTTTTTAGTGACAGATATTTAAAACTATTATTAGAAACATAAATTCACATATACAGGGTGGTTTCCCCAAACATGCTTTTAGTGGTTGTCGTCTCATGAGTCAGTTGTAGCTCACTTAAATTGCTGTTGCATCAAGAAATTGCAACAAAAAATAGACAAAGCAAACCCCAAAGAGGAACGCAAAACAGGGTTGGAAGTAGATTCAGGAGGAAAAGCAAAATAACATAGCATAAATACCCAATACTAAATGAGGAAACCATCAGTACCTGTAATTCCATTGCACACAGACACTTTGTCATTAGAAACAAGAGTTTCAGAGTGGACTGGACCAGCAACTCAGGATAGGCTTCAGAGAAGCTGCCACATTGTATTCACAATTCCGGGTCAGAAACTGTACAGCTGTGGACAGCTGTCTCCACCTTGAATTTCTTCCTCTCTTCGACTCAGTTAACTGCTTGAGGTCTGATGCCCTGGAGTTCAAAAATGTGGGAAAATATGGCAAAGTGGTTTTTACACTTGGAAATGGAGCTGATCTGCCTAGATATCTGTCCATGTGCATTTGCAGAATTTACTGAAATCACTTCGTTCATTATTTTATTTGGGTTTGTCTTGAATCACACCAAATTATAAAGAATTACTCTTTCTCTTAGTACCTTACTCTTTCTCTTAATACCTTAATTATCCTTTCAAATCATAAATTAATTACATTTAGTGGTTTCATTTCAGATTTATTTAATACTGTTTGTGGAAATTTTGAAATTGAGGAGTGACTATAAATGTTAGAAATGGTATTTTTATTAATACCACTTGTAATTACAAAATAGTATACAATTTGCCATTTTTAAAAGTTAATAGTAATGTTGATTAACTGTCATTGATTATATTCACAATAATTTCCAGTATTTTCCAAATTATTTCATATAAATAGTTTTCTATAGTAATCCTTTCAATATGCACATTTCTTCTATTAGCCTCATATTTTATGAGCCAGAGAAAATCCTTAAAGCAGAAAATTTATTTAATATCAAAAACAATAACCAGTGGTTAAGTTGATACATGGTGGTGACCTAAGGAGTACATTATTTGATATAACCATATTTCCAGATAAATTTTTAAATTTCCTTTATCGAAACCACACATTGTTATTGTTCCTAAGAAGTCTTCTTCCAGTCCTCGAGATTGCATCATCTAACTCGTCTACACAAATTTCTTAAGTTTATGTGCTATTTTTTTACTATACTCTTTGTCATACATCTTCTAATTTAGAGTGCATCATGACGTTTAAATACATAGCCTTGTTCATAGGAAAGAGAGAGTTCAAGGTTTTATCTCTGCTCCTTTGTACCTCAGTGATATTTAGAAATTATTTACTTCAAAATTTTAAAGTATTAGAAAAACACGTAAGTGTGATCTGTATTCCTCATCATTTGCTACACACATGAAACAGATTAGTAAAATAAATATTTTCTTAGAGTACATCTAGTTCCTAATATCCAGCAAATAAAAGTAAAAAGTTTATAGTGAAAACTTCACTGGATATCTCTACCTCTATTGATATTTTAAACAATTTTGTTTATGAGGATTGCTTTCTATAAAATTCTGTAGTAACTCACTCTTGATTAAAGTTTAAAGTAAATCACAGAATTATACCTGAGAAATGAGGAAACATGTTTATCATCTAGAAGACGAATATTTCTTCAGGCAATTATAGAGATTACAAAAATTTGTGATCTATCATTCTTCACAGAATAAAATTTAAGGAGTTACTTTTTCAGGGAGATCCAGATCTACCAGTAGTTCTTTGAACAATTGTTTTTCTAGATTCTTAAAAACATGATTCTCCTTTAGGAATGACAGGTATAGGTCATTCCTTTCTGGAGTCCTGGAAAACGATTTATTTCATACTCTAGAGTCGTCAATTTTCCTTCAAATCCTCGCTGGTAATTATTTTTACCTTATCTCTTCAGATTATTAAATTTGCAATAATGCTTATTAGCAATAAAATTAGCAAATAATTTTATTTGCTGTTAACTTTAAAAAGGAGAGATATTTAAAAAGTTTCATAGGTCATTGGTAATTCAATACATTTTCAATTTAATGTCAGATTACAATTATAATTTATTTATACTAAAATAAAAACATGAAATGATGCCAACCTAATAATTTTTTCTAAGTGTCTGGACTGATATTATTGCATTAAGGAAAATTAAGTATTATTTAAAATTATAAACAGCATCAAAAATCAACAATATCTGGCAAGTATATATGAGGTTAAAGAAAAAATGGTACCTTTTGGAGTGGATTTTAAAAAGAAAGTGAAAGTGGTTGCATCACAATGGGACCCTTACCAAAAGAGCTATGAAAAGTTCCTTGATAACGGGATATGATAATAATGTTAGGCATCCCTTACATCATGAGTTACTACCCAAAAAGAAGGATGGAGAAAAGTAGCAAATTTGTCATTACTCTGAGAAGTCTGAAAATAGCCGCCAATCAGGATAGTATGAGAATGTGGGAGAGACTAAGGACCCCCAAGGAAAGACTTGGAAATGAGGGCTCAAAAATGGAAAGAAATCTCCTCATAACCTTGTAGGATATCAACACAGTTTCCAAAGTGGACAGGGAATGATTGGTGAGTACAAATAAAAAGTCAAAATTTGGAAAGCACAATTCCCCCTTGAATTAGTAAAGGGTGTTTTTTATTTCACAAGATCTGGAACCATCAGCAGAGCCCCACATCTTTGTCACTCTATGTTCTGTCTTTTATATGTATTTTGAACAAAGGAGATTGCTCACCTTGGTAGAGGCTACAAAAATTCCCTAAAATGGCAAAGCTAATTCAGAATGAATCAAAATACATAGAACACATGGGTATATTTATGGTCTGAAGATGATTTTCAAGGAAAATGATGGCAAGGCATTTATTAAGTGGTATCTACTGGTATATATGAATCTCTCTGAAAAAGTGACCACTTAAATTTTATTCAGTGAAGAATGAAGAAGGATCACAAATCTTGTAATCTTTATGGAATTTTAGCAAACAATATGGTAATGGTTGTAATGGGGAAAATTGATATTCTTATATTCCCATATAAAGACTGCCAATAGGATGCTGATTTCATGAGATTGTGTGGCTTGCCTTTGTTGTCTAGTCATCTCTAGAGCCTTCAGGATCACTTTCATTTGAAATTATGTTTACTGTGTCAGTTTGTGAAATCTTCCTGAAACCAGAGTAAGTATAACCTGTGTAATGAACTCCCACCCAACTTGCTTTGGAATCTCTTTTATTTAATATTTGTCCCTTCTAGGCAATGTCTTTTTCCAAATGCATCACATCTTAAGTTTTGGTAATAATCCCATGGTGCCAGGAAGTCTCACCCCTGGAAGTCATGCACCCCCGGGGTGGGGAAAGGAGGTGGGAAGTAATACATTTATATTAACTCATTGTACTTTTGATCTACATTTCCCTAATAGTTAATGAGGCTGAGCATCTTTTTAATGTGATTTTTGGCCATTTATATTTCCTCTTGATGGAAAAAATGCCTATTCATGTTTTTGTCCATGTTTTGATTGGGTTGTTTGTCTTTTTATTATTTGGTTGTAGGATTCCCTTATATATGCTGGATATTAAACCCTATCAAATATGAGGTTTCCAATTATTTTCTTCCATTGCATGGGCTGCCTTTTCACTTTCCTGATGTATTACTTTAAAACACAAAAGTTTGCAATTTTGATGAGGTCTAATTTTTTTTTTTTTATTGCTCATACTTCGGGTGTAAAATTTCTGAAACGACTGTCCACCACAAGATCTAAGGGGTGTTTCCTGACAATATCTTCTATGAGTTTTATGGTCCTTTCTCTAATATTTAGGTATTTGATTTTGTATTGCATGTGTTATAGGGATTCTCTTTTATTCATGTATATGGATATCCAGTTCTCACAGAAGCATTTGTTAAAGAGACTATTCTTTCCCACTTGAGCAGACATAGTGTCCTTTTCAAATGTCAGTTGTCCATAAAAGTAAGGGTAGATTACTAAACTCTAAATTCAGTTCCATTGGTCAATATGTCTATTCTTGTGCCAATGCAATGCAGGATTGAAGAATTTAACTTTGTAACATGATTTTAAATAAGGTAGTATGAGTCATCCACCTATGTAGTTCTTCTTCAAGAACTTTTTGGCTATCTTGGGCCACTTACCCTTTAAATAAATCAGATAATTGGCTTTTCAATTTCTGAAAAAAAAAGGCTCTTGGAATTTTTGTTTTGATTGCATTTAATTTATAAATGAATTTGGGTAAAATTGACATCTTAAAGATATTTAGTCTTCTTATCATTGAACATGAAATGCCATTTCATTAATTTATATATTCTTTGATTTTTTAGCAATATTGTGTAGTTTCCTGTGTACAAGTCCATTATATCTTTAGTTAAATTTATTCCTAGGTATTTGATTTTTTTATTCGCTATTATAAATGGAATATTTTTCTTGAATTTCTCCTTAGAGTGTTTTCATTTCTAATGTAAAAAATCACTACTGATTTTTGCATGGTGAACTTATATCCCTCCAATCTGCTGAACTCATTTATAGTCCTATTACCTTTGTTGTTGATTTTTCAGAACTCTGTATATATACTGCCAAATCATCTGCAAATAAATTTTGACTTCCTCCTTTCCATTTTGGATGCTTTTTAAATTCTTGTCAAATTGCTTTAATTAGAATTTCTAACAGAATTTTGAATAGGAGTGGTGTCAATGGGCATTTGTTGCTATTGTAAATTGAATTTTTCCCTGATTTCCTCCTCAGATTGTTCAATACAAGTGTACAGAAACATTATTCATTTTTGCATATTGACCTATCCTGCCACTGTGTTGAACTCATTTATTAATTCAAGTAGCTTTGTCATAGACATTTCAGAATTTCCTAAATTTAGGGTCATGTCAGCAAACAGTTTTACTTCCTCTTTTCCTATTTAGATCCCTTTTTTCCTTGTATAACTTCTAGTACGTTGTATAAACAATGGTTACAGTGGGCATCCTTGTCTTCTTCCAGATCTTAGAGGTAAAGGTTTTAGCCTTTAACCATTGAGTACAATGTTAGCTATTGGTTTTTCATATACGCCCTTTATCATATTGCAGAAGTTTCCTTCTATTTCTAACTTTTGCAGTACTTTTGCCATGAAAGATTTTGAATTTTGTTGAATGCCATTTCTGCATCAAAAGACATGATCATGTAATTTTTCTCTTTGATATATTAATGTGGCATAATACATTTGATGATTTTCTTATATTGACTCATGCTCACATACCTAGAATAAAACCACTTGATCATGGTTTATAATTTGTTTAATGTATTGATGGATTTGATTTGCAAGTATTTTTGAAGATTTTTGCTTCTAAGTTCATTAGTGGGATTGGTCTGCAATTTTTTTTGTAGACTATTAATGTGGTTATGATGGATACAGGTCATGTTGAAGTCCATGAATGTTTATAAAATAATATGGCCCAAAATGTAATCCATAAGGTATGTAATTTACCAGGGTTAGTTGCTATATTTCAATACTTGTACATCAGTTGTAACAAACATACCATCCATGTATAAAATGCTATTAATAGGGAAAGGGTGGAAAGAGGGAGGATGTTGCTATATGGGAGTTCCCTATATTCAGTACATGACTTTTCTGTTAGCTAAATCTTCTTTGAGGATAAAATGAAAAAAATAAAACCTAAGACACTGGGGGAATATAAACTGAAGAAAATGTCACTGTACATATAGGACAACAGAAAAGCAAAATGTCAAAAAATATTTTTCTTTATTTTTTATTATACCAAATTTTTATTTTTTAATTTTTTGCATTTTATTTTGTATTTTTAAAATGATCATTATTATCTCATTTTCTTACTAATTGTATTTGATTATTTATTGAATTAATTTTTGAAGAAGGTTTGGGTCACAGAATGGTTACAACTGTGACTGGGGAGGATCATTGGGGCATGGTGTCAGTGATGGGTGACAAATGGGAGGAAACTCACCTGGGTATTCATATAAGACATATGCATGAGTTCAAATATTCATGGAACATTATCATGATTGGAGGATATTCACACAATAACTGAAAGAATATCAAATTCCCATCCTGAGGAGCTCTGTCACAATCTCTAATGGGACAGCAAGATTCTCCTGAGTAAGGGGCAGTGATTAGTGAAGTAGGATGGTCCATTGAGGTGTGCTTGATATTAATGACTGTACATATGAACCTGTACTCTTGAAATGGAAACTTACTCTAGTATTATAGGGAGCTTAAAAGTTGCCTCCTGGGAGCTGCCTCATTGCTCAAATGTGGCATCTCTCTGAGCTGAACTCAGCATAAAAATACATTACCTTGCCCCCAGTGTGAGACATGAGACATGACTCCCAGGGATGAGCCTCCCTGGCACTGAGGGATTACTACCAAGAACCAACTAGCAATGCACCTGGAAAAAGAACTTGACCAAAAGAAAAATGAGTTTATATGACCAAGAGATTTCAAAGTGAGTCAGGAGATCATTCCAGAGGTTATGCTGATGTGTATCTCAGCAGGATCTCTTTGACTGCCAAGTAGATACTACCCAAAAGAGTGGGGGCTCCTAAGGGCTCTGGAGATATCCAGACACTATAGTCAGGGCAGGTAGGTCAGGTGTCTGGTGCTTTGCCAGTGTGCCCTAATTTTGAATTTATCCTCCCCAAACTGACAGAGTTGGTCTCAGTTGTGGTTTTCCTAGCATGGCTCTTCTGTCCTATTTGAACCTATAACAAGTACTAGAGTTGGTAGGTGTATGTCCAAGACACTTAATTCTTTGGGCTGTCTATGTGCCAGCTGGGCCCTGAATCTCAATGGAGTTGCAACTCCTATTCTCATTGTTCTCCCCCAAGACAAAAAACATGGAGGTGATGATGGACAACTACCATACCAAGGATCCCAAAGAGTCCACAACTGTAAGCAAGAGAGTCCCATTCATTGACCCTATGAATCACAGCCAACTCTCAATTGCAGGTAGAGTGTGCCTCACCATCCCAGAATCTTAAGGATTGGGGAATGAAATATGAACTAAAGTCAACTTACATGTTTTCTATGGCAGACTTATTATTATTCTAGCAATGTAAGTAATTATATCATTGACGTGGAATCTCCATGCAAGGTTCTGAAGGCAGGGAGAGGGAAAATCAGGTGTAATACTGGGACATTTTTGGGACTTAGGAATTGTTCTGAATGGCATTGCAAAGACAGGTACAGGACATTATATATCCTGCCATAACCTACAGAGCGGAGTGGGAGAGAGTGCAAACTACAATGTAAACTATAATCCATGTTTAGTGACAATGCTCCAAAAGGTATTCATTAATTGCAATAAATTACACCTCACTAATGAGGATGTTGTTAATGTGGGAAAATGTTGGAGATGTGGGGACCAGGGCATTTGGGAATCCCCTATATTTTTATGTGATATTCATTTAATCTAATATCTTTAAAAAAACAAAAAAAAAGTAAAAAGTAAAGAATGAATATGCACACAAGGAAAAAAAAGAATATCAATGTGACTTTGGTATTGTGGTGATGCTGACTGTATGGAATGAGTTAGAGAAGGTTCCTTCCTCTTCAATATTTTGGAAGAATTTGAGTAAAATTGGTATTAGTTCTTTGAATGACTGGTAGAATTCACTTGTGAATCAATCTGGCCCAGGACATTGTTTGACGGGCATTTATCTGATGACTTACTCAATCTCATTACTTTTGATTGATCTCTTAAGGTCTTCTGTTTCTTCTTTTGTCAGTGTAAGTTGATCGTGTGTTTCTAGAAATTTGTACATTTCATCTAGTTTGTCCATCTTGTCGGCTTGCAGTATTTCTTTTTTTTTATTTTTTAAAAAATATTACATTCAAAAAATATGAAGTCCCATTCAACCCCACAGCCCCCACCCCCCGCTCCCCCCACAGCAACACTCTCTCCCATCATCATGAAACATCCATTGCATTTGTTAAGTACATCTCTGGGCATCGCTGCACCTCATGGTCAATGGTCCACATCATAGCCCATACTCTCCCACGTTCCATCCAGTGGACCCTGGGGGGATCTACAATGTCCTGTAATTGTCCATGAAACACCACCCAGGACAACTCCAAGTCCCAAAAACGCCTCCACATCTCATCTCTTCCTCCCATTCCCTGCACCCAGCAGTCACCATGGCCACTTTTCCCACACCAATGCCACATTTTCTCTGTGGACATTGGATTGATTGTGTCCATTGCACATCTATGTCAAGAGGGGGCTTAGATTCCACATGGATACTGGATGCAATCCTCCTGCTTTCAGTTGTAGGCACTCTAGGCTCCATGGTGTGGTGGTTGACATTCTTCAACTCCATGTTAGCTGAGTGGGGTAAGTCCAATAAATCAGAGCATAGGAGTTGAAGTCTGTTGAGGTTCAGGGCATGGCTATCATATTGTCAGTCCAGAGATTCAAATCCCCTAGATATATCTTAAACCCCAGCACCAACTACAATTCCAAGAAACTAGCATGAAAGTCTTGTGAAAAGAGATCCCATCTGAGTCCAGTTCCATCACGCAGAAACACCAGCTCCAAAGAAGGGCCAACTAACATGGCAGTGAACCCCATCTGCCGTGACCATAGAACCTGTGGGTCTCTTTAGCCCTCAAAAGAACCAATACCTGGGGTTGTATCTACTTTATCTGTCTCTGAGACACTGCTCAAGTGTGCATAAGGGCAATCCTTCTGACAAACTCCAGACTCTTTTTTAGAGACTCATAGCCATATAAACACATTTCTCCTTTCCATTTCCCCCTTACAGTAGGTCAAACAGCATTTTAAAGTCCTGTTATTATATGTAGACAGGGACATTCTACTGGTCCACGTTGAACCTTTAATTCAAGGTCATTTTCTAGTTGCATCATCAGCTGGTATTTGGTAGTGATCCCTCAGTGCCAGGGAGGCTCATCCCCGGGTGTCATGTCCCACACTGGAGGGAATGCACTGCATCTACATGCTGAGTTTGGCTTCAAGACTGGCCACATTTGAGTAACATGAAGGCTGTCAGGAGGAAACTCCCCGGCACAGTGCTGCTCTAGGCCTTGTTGTTATTTCAGGCTTATAGGCTCACAAGCATAGTCATTAGTATCAGGGGCTCACTGTTGGACCCTCATTCCTTCCTGGTTCTTACTGTTGCACCTAGGGGACTGACACTGCTCCCCTAGGGACCACGACAGAGCACCCCCAGCCAGGAACCCAGTACTCCCCCAGCTGTTTTTAATTGTTTCCACTATGAGTATATCCAAACATTACCATGCACCCTGGACATATGCCCTGTATAACTCCTTGTCAACCATATATCACCTGTCCACAACATCCCATACCAGTATTCCTCCACTGCCGTTGATGAACCATTCTGTGATCCAAAACATCCTGAAAAGTGAAGCCCAATATAATGTCAGCTTCCCTTACTAGTAAAATGGAATATAGCGATGAGTTTAAAGGTTAGATCTAGAATACGTATTGATTTGGAAAAATTCTACATCCTATCATTTGCTTTTCTGTTTTCCTAATTATTGAGCTTCTCTTCACAACAGCCTTAGATCACAGTAATTCATATATACAATAAACAGTACTCCCACACATCCTCCATAAAACCTTTTCCCTTCCACAGCGATAATCTTATAACTTATTCATATCATATTTACTTAAACTGAGGTACAGACTCTGAGACAATAGCTTTCAAACAAGGTGACATCTGTGCTTACATTGTGGTCCATACTTTAGGATATACAGTTTTCTAAATTTTTAGTTATCCTATGTTTTACATTATGGTTTACATTATTAGTCTGTCGTACCCTATGTTTTTGGTGTAATATTACATGTTTTATATCCATCCTTGTGTACTCTCATGAAATTCCTCTCTTACCCCCACATTTGCCTTGGTTCCATCCATTCAACATCCATTTTCCCTCTCCTTGGGGCCACAGAGACAGCCAATCTCCATTTCCTGAGGAGCCACGTCCAGAGATACTTGCAACAGTGATCAGGGCCTGACTTGCTCAACTGCCCTAATGCCCTGGGAGCCACCCTTTCTCTTGAGAGATACAGTTCCCTCTATTAGATGGCATTAGTCCTCCCCAGGATGTGGGTCCACCCCAACTCTCACTACTTGGGTCTCTACCCAATGGTACAACCCACCCTGGCAAAATGAGCATTCAGACATTCCCCAGGAGTCCGTCCCTCATCAGACCATCCCCTCCGAGCATCCTAAACAGGTAACCCTCCTAATTACATTTTGATACGATTTTCTCAGCATTTTACTTCCAACCAACACTTGACAATCTCCTATGTTCATATGTTGCCCTTCCCTCCCCCCAATTTTTTAGGCAATATTACCCATCCGCCCATCCCTAGCCCCCCTCAAACCCACAAAGCACCACCCAATGGTAACCCTATGCCACCATTTTATCTCTTCTTTCTGCACATACTTACCACCAGCTCATCATAGATTTCACCAATATAGATGTCAACTCACATCCTTCCTCCACCTCCTGATTTCCTGTAAGCCTATCTTCCAGTCTCTAGCTCTCTGAGACAGATTGCTTATTTCATATCATTGAGGTCATGTAGTGTTTGTCCTTCAATGCATAGGTTGCTTCACTCAACATAAGGTTCTCAAGATTCATCCATGTTATCACATGTGTTTGTAGTGTATTTGTTCTTAAAGCCAAGTAGTATTTCATTGTATATATATATACCACATTTTATTGATCCATTCATCTGATGATGGGCATTTGGATTGATTCCAACTTTTGGCGATAGTGAACAATGCTGCTATGAACATTGGTGTGCATATATCGGTTTGTGTCCTTGTTTTCAGTTTTGCTGGGTATATACCCAGCAGTGGTAGTGCTGGGTCATATGGCAAATCTATGGTTAGTTTTTTTTTTTGGTTTCTTTTTTTTTAATTGATTTTGTAAAAATATTACATTAAAAAAATATGAGGTCCCATTCAACCCTATCACCCCCACCGCACCCCTCCCCCCCCAGCAACACTCACTCCCATCATCATGACACATCCATTGCATTTGGTAAGTACATCTCTGGGTATCTCTGCACCTCATGGTCATTGGTCCACATCATGGCCCACACTCTCCCCCATTCCATCCAGTGGGCCCTCAGAGGATTTACAGTGTCCGGTGATTGCCTCTGAAGCACCATCCAGGGCAACTCCAAGTCCCAAAGGCGCCTCCACATCTCATCTCCTCCTGCCATTCCCCACACCCATCAGCCACCATGTCCACTTTTCCCACTCCAATGCCACCTTTTCTCTGTGGACCTTGGATTGGTTGTGTCCGTTGCACCTCTATGTCAAGAGGAGGCTCAGATTCCACATGGTTACTGGATGCAATCCTCCTGCTTTCAGTTGTAGGCACTCTAGGCTCCATGGTGTGGTGGTTGTCCTTCCTCAACTCCATCTTAGCTGACTGAGGTGAGTCCAATAAATCCGATTGTAGGAGCTGGAGTCTGTTGAGGCTCAGGGCCTGGCTATCATATTGTCTGTAAAAAGATTCAATCCCCTAAATATGTCTTAAACCCCAATACCAACTACAATTCCAGTAAAGTAGCATGATAGTCTTATGAAAAAAGATCCCCTCTGGGTCCAGTTTCATCACACAGAATCACCACCTCCAAAGAAGGGCCATCTGACATGGCAGTGAACCCTATCTGCCATGACCATAGAACCCGTGGGTCCCTTTAGCCCTCAGAGGAACCAATACCTGGGGGTTGTATCTACTTTATCTGTCTCTTAGACTCTGCTCAGTTGTGCATAAGGGCAATCCTTCTGACAGCCTCCAGACTTTTTTTTTTAGAGACTCATAGCCATATAACTCATTTCTCCTTTCTATTTCCCCCTTACATTAGGTCAAACAGCATTTTAAAGTCATATTATTCTATGTAGACAGGGATATTCTACTGATCCGCATCGAACCTTCAATTCAAGGTCATTTTCCAGTTGCATTATCAGTTGTTAGTTGATAGTGAACCCTCGGTGCCAGGGAGGCTTATCCCCGGGTGTCATGTCCCACGCTGGGGGGAAGGCATTGCATTTAGATGCAGAGTTAGGCTTCGAGACTGGCCACATTTGAGTAACATGAAGGCTGTCAGGAGGAAATTCCCAGGCACAGTGCTGCTCTAGGCCTTGTTCTTATTTCAGGCATATAGGCTCACAAGCATAGTCATTAGTATCAGGGGCTCACTGTTGGACCCTCATTCCTTCTCAGTCCTTGCCGCTGCACTTGAGGGACTGCCGCTGCTCCCCTAGGGACCACGGCACAGCACCCCCGGCCAGGGACCCAGTATGGTTAGTTTTTTGAGAAACCACCAAACTGTCCTCCAGAATGGTTGTATCCTTCTGCATTCCCACCAGCAGTGGATGAGTGTTCCCATTTCTTCACATCCTCTCCAGCATTTGTATTCTTCTGTTTCTTCATAGGTGCCAACCTTATGGGAGTAAGATGGTACTCATTATAGTTTTGGTTTGCATTTCCCTGATAGCTAGAGATTTGGAATATTTTTTCATGTGCTTTTTAGCCATTTGTATATCTTCTTTGGAGAAGTGTCTGTTTAAATCTTTTTCCCATTTTTTAAATGGGTTGTTTATCTTTTTATTTTCAAGATATAGGAGTTCTTTATATATGCAAGTTATAAGTCTCTTATCAGATATATGGTTGCCAAATATTTTCTCCCATTGTGTAGGTTCCCTTTTTACTTTTTTGATAAACTCCTTTGAGGTGCAGAAGGCTTTAATTTTGAAGAAGTCTCCAGTCTGCCCTCCACCCCAGCAACAGCAGCCACCAATCCCTAAACCCTGCCCCTTCCCACAGCAACAGCGACAGCCAATCCCTAACCACCACCCCTCCCCCATCCAGTACCGCCCACTGACCTTTCACCGGGAACCAATAAGAACAGGGCGTGGCTTCGACCAATCAGCCTTCCCCAGCCCCTATAAAACTGTTGCCTCTCCCTCAGTAAAGTGGACTTGCGTGTTTACCTTGTCTCCGCGGTAGTTCTTCTGCCGTGCGCCCTCCAGTCCTGAGAGCCCCCGACAAGGGCCTGGCCTCCCTTGTCCCCAGTTCGTCGCCTGCTTCTCCAGGCGACCCCTTCGTTGCCTGCTTCGCCGGGCGACCCCTTCGTCGCCGGCTTCGCCGGGCGACCCCGTCAGCCAAACCGCGCAACCCCTGTGAGACCGATCCCTCATCTGCTGCCGGACCGACCCCTCGTCCCAAGTGGGACCGACCCCTCGTCCCAAGTGGGACCGACCCCTCGTTCAGAGCTGGACCGACCCCTCGTCCGCAGCCAGACCCCACCTCTACCAACCGAGCAAGCCGCCGCAGTCCCATTTATCTATTTGTTCTTTTGCTGCTCGTGCATTCTGTGTGAAGCTCTTGAAGCCATTTCCAATTCAAGGTCCTGTAGATGTTTCCCTACACTGCTTTCCAATATCTTTATGGTCTTGGCTCTTATATTTAGGTCTTTGATCTATCTTGGTTGATCTTTGTATTAGGTGTGAGATGGTAATCCTCTTTCATTCTTCTACATATGGATATCCAGTTCTCCAGGCACCATTTGTTGAAATGGCCATTCTCTCCCAGTTGAGAGGATTTGGTGGCTTTATTGAATATTATATGCCTATATATATGAGGTTTTATATCAGAACTTTCAATTCAAATCCATTGGTCTGTGTGTCTCTCCTTATGCAAATACCATGCTGTTTTCACTACTGTAGCTTTGTAGTATGTTTTGAAATCAGGTAGTGTGATTCCTCCAATTCCGTTTTTCTTTTTCAATATGTCTTTGGCTATTCAGGGCCTCTTTCCTTTCCAAATAAATTTCATAGTTAGTTTTTCTAGTTCCTTAAAGAAGGCTGTGTTGATTTTTATTGGGATTGCATTGAATGTGTAGATCAGTTTTGGTAGGATAGACATCTGAATAATATTTAGTCTTCCTATTCATGAAGAGGGAATATTCTTCCATTTATTTAGGTCTTCTTTGATTTCCTTGAACAGTCTTGTATAGTTCTCAGTGTAGAAATTTTTTGCATCTTTAGTTAAATTTATTCCTAAATACTTGAATTTTTAATTTACTATTGTGAATGGTATTTGTTCCTTGATTTCCTCCTGATCTTGCTCATTATTGGTGTACAGAAATGCTACTGATTTTTGCACATTGATCTTATAATCTGCGACTTTACTAAACTCATTTATGAGTTCTAGAAGCTTTGTTGTAGACCTCTCAGGTTTTTCTTTGTATGGGATCATGTCATCAGCAAATAATGAAATTTTGACTTCTTCCTTTCCAATTTGAATGCTTTTTATATCTGGTTCTTGCCTCAGTGCTGGAGCAAGTACTTCTAAGACAATCTTAAATAGAAGGGGAGACAGTGGTTATCTTTGTCTTGTTCCTGAATTTAGAGGGAAGGATTTTAGGATTTCTTCATTGTAAACAATGTTGCCTGTGGGTTTTTCATATATACTCTTTATCATGTTCAAAAAATTTCCTTGTTCAGATCTTTTGGAGTGTTTTTATCAAGAAAATGTGCTGTATTTTGTCAAATGCTTTTTCTGCATCTATAGATATAATCATGTGATTTTTTTCCTTCAATCTGTTTATATGGTGTATTACATTAATTGATTTTCTTATGTTGAACCATCCTTGCATACCTGGAATGAATCCCACTTGGTCGTGGTGTATAATTCGTTTAATGTGTTGTTGAATCTGATTAGCAAGTATTTTGTTAAGTATTTTTGCATCTAGGTTCATTAGAGAAATTGATTTGTAATTTTCCTTTCTTGTGGTGTCATTGTTTGGCTTTGGTACTATGGTAATGTTGGCATCATAGAAGGAGTTAGGCAATATTCCTTCTGTTTCAATTTTTTGGAAGTTTCAGCAGGATTGGTGTTAGTTCTTTCCAGAATGTTTTATAGAATTCACCTGTGAAGCCATCTGTCCCTGGGCTCTTCTTAGTTGGGAGGTTTTAATGACTGATTCTATCTCTTTACTTGTGATTGGTTTGTTGAGATCATCAATTTCTTCTTTCATCAATATGGGCTGCTTATCTGTTTTTAGGAATTTTTCCATTTCCTCTGAATTGTCATTTTTGTTGGAATATAATTTTTCAAAGTATCCTCTTATGATAATCTTTATTTCTGTGGGGTCTGTGGTGATATCTCCTTTCTCATTTCTTATTTTGTGTATTTGCATCTTCTCTCTTTTTTTCTTTGTTAGTCTCGCTAAGAGTTTGTCGATGTTATTGATCTTCTCAAAGAACCAGCTCTTGGTCTTGTTTATCTTTTCAAGTACTTTCTTATTTTCTATTTCATTTAGTTCTACTCTTATCTTTGTTATTTCCTTCCTTCTTCTTCCTGTGGGATTACTTTGTGTTTTTTTTTCTAATTCCTCCAAATGTGCAGTTAGTTCTTCAATTTTTGCTCTTCTTTTTTGATATATGAATTTATGGCTATAAATTTCCCTCTCAGTACTGCTTTTGCTGCATCCCATAAATTTTGGCATGTTGTGTTATCATTATCATTTGTTTCAAGGTAGTCATTGATTTCTTTTGAGATTTCCTCTTTGACCCACTGTTTTTCAGAGTGTGCTGCTTAATTTCCAAGTCTTGGTGTGAAATCTGGGCTTCTGTCCCTTGCAAATTTCCAACTTCACTCCATTGTGGTCAGAGATATTATTTTGTATGATTTTGATCTTTCTGAATTCATTAAGCCTTTCTTTGTGGCCCAGCATATGGTCTATCTTGGAGAATGATCCATGTGTGCTTGAGAAAAATGTATATCCTGCTGTGTTTGGTTTTACGGATCTGTATATGTCTATTAGATCGAGTTCCTCTAATATACTGTTCAAATATTTTGTTTCTTTAGCGATTCTCTTTTGAAATGTTCTGTCCAGAGTTGATGGTGGTGTATTAAAATCCCCCACTATAATTGTAGATTCATCTATTCATTCACTTAGTTTTTCCAGCGTTTGCCTCACGTATTTAGAGGCGCTCTTGTTAGGAGCATAAATATTTATGATTGTTTGTTCTTCTTGACAGATTTTCCCTTTCACTAATATGTAGTATCCTTCTTTGTCTCTCACAATTGTTTCGCATTTAAAGTCTATTTTGTCTGATATTAATATAACTACTCCTGCCTTTTTTTGGTATTGTTTGCTTGTATGATTGTTTTCCAACCATTCACTTTCAGCCTCTATGAGTTTCTGGGTCTAAGATGTGTCTCTTGTAGACAGCATATAGATGGGTCATATTTCCTTATCCAATGTCCCAGTTTGAATCTTTTGATAGGTGAGTTTAATTCATTGACATTCAGTGTTATTACTTTCAAGGAATTATTCATGATAGCCATATTTTGAGTGGACTTGTGTTTGTCATATTTTGTTTGTTTTTTCCCTTCTCTTTTTGTCTTTTTTGTTGCTCTTACACTCTCTTCCAACTCTGCCTGTCCTGTTTTTTCCTTTCTTCCTGCAGAACTCCCTTTAGAATTTCTTGAAGGGGAGGTTTCTTGTTGGCATACTCTTTCAGTTTATGTTTATCTGTGAATATTTTGAACTCTCCATCATTTTTGAATGCTAGTTTAGCTGGTTAGAGTATTCTTGGTTGGAAATATTTTTCTTTTAGTACCTTGACTATATCATACCGCTGCCTTCTTGCCTCCATGGTTTCAGATGAGAAATCAGCACTTAATCTAATGGAGCTTCCCTTGTATGTGATGGTTTTCTTTTCTCTTGCTGCTTTTAGAATTTTCTCTTTGTCTTGAGCGTTGGATAATTTGACAAGTATATATCTTGGGGTGGGCCTGTTGGGGTTTATGATGATTGGGGTGCACTGTGCTTCTTGGATATGTACATCTGTCTCTCTCAGTAGATTTGGGAAGTTTTCAGCCATTATTTCCTGCAACACTCCTTCTGACCCCTTTCCCTTCTCTTCTCCTTCTGGGATGTCTATAATAAGTGTGTTTGAGCATTTTGCTTTTTCACTCGGGTCCCTAAATCCTAGCTGGATTTTTTCTATCTTTTTATCAATCAATTCTACTATCTGTTTGATTTTCAATGTACTGTCTTCCTCACCACTTATTATCTGGTCTGCCTCTTCTAATCTGCTGATATTTGCTGTGATTGTATTTTTGATTTTTTGAACTGTGGTGTTCATTCCCATCATATCTGTTATCTTTTTGCATATGTCTGCAATTTTCCCTCCAAGTGTTGTCTTCATGTTGTTAACCTCTTCCTTTACTTCATTAAATTTGTCGGTGATATATGTTCTGAGATCTTTAATTACTTGTGCAAAGTTCTGCTCCCCTTCCTGTTTTTATTTTGTTCATTGGATTCAGCCATGTTTTCCTGATTACTGGTTTGGTTTGTAAATTTTTGTTGCTGTCTGGTCATCATTTTATCTTGATGGGTTTAAACAGTTCCTTAGCTTCTTTGTCTAGTCTTGGGGATTAATTAGCTGTTGTTTTTGCATAAGTGTTATATCTTCTCTTTGTCACTTTGTTCTTCTTATTCTAATTTCTTATTGCTGGCTGAATTCACTTTGAAGGAAAGTATTAGGGCCAGAGAAAGGCAATTGTGTAAGGAAGGAAAAAGTGCAAAGTAGTATTGCTGATATATGTTAACAGAGCAACAATATGAGATCTGGGAGGATGGATATTAGATTCATGTAAGTTGTGTAGAGTTATAGCAGTAGAGTACCTATAATGAGGTAGTCAACTGAATATGGGAGGAATATGGTATGAATTAAAAAGCTTGTGTTTTCATGAGAGAGAGAAAGAGAAAAGAAAGGCAATAGTCTCAAGAGTGGATAAAAGACAGAAAACAAAACAAAGGGATTAGAAATTAAGAGTTAGACACTTTGAGGATCAAAGAAAGGGAGGTGGAATATAGGAGAAACAGTAGATGATGGAGAATATCAAGATGTAGGGGAAAGGGGGTAGTGTAGGTAGCCAAAATCCATTCATACAGAAATAAGGCAATGGAGGATGAGGAAACCCAGCAAATGTGAGGTGTTCCCTGCAGTGCCTATTGTATAATTAAGATAAAATAAAATAAGATTAAAGTGAGGGATAAAGAGAAGAAAGAAAGAAAGAAAAAGGGGGTGGTAAAGGGAGTGGAACAAGTAAGGAAAAGAAAAAAAGATATAGAACAACCACAACAGCAACAACAACAACAAAAAACCTAAAAAGCTGAAAAAAAAAGACTTTGGGGATACGCTGGGAGAAAAGACTAGGAGATAATGCAATGTTAGCAATCAGGACAATAAAAAATAAAAAGTAAAATAAAAATAAAAAGAAAGAAAAGAAAAGAAAAAAGAAAAAATGCAAACTTTGAAGGCTAGGACATTCAAGGACCTCAGATGTACCTCAGGATGTGATGGCTTCAGGGATGGAAATTCTGTGATATTGAAGACTCAAGAGGTGTGAGTCTCTGGGGTGTGGGCCACCAGGGTTTAGGGGACTCAGACCTGGCAACTTAAATCTGGTTAACAGGGAGCCTGGGAGCACCGCAGTGCAGCACAGCCTTCAATATCCCTGCAGCTGGGTGCCAGCCTTATGGGAGAGATCACATCCACAAACTCTGACCTATATGTCTGAACCCCGCAATTCACTCACTCACTCAGGTCTCTTCTGTGGCTGTATCACCAATTCGACTTCAGGACACCTCCCACCCTGTAAGCCCCTGGAATGGCCACCTGGGGGCGCCTCTACACTGCAGCCACTTTAATGATGCAGATCAGTTGCCAGGCCTGGGGGTGGGGCTCCAGCCGGAAATGCCAATAACAGAGTCCAAAACTGAAATTCCCATGCTTCACAAAATATTCCCTAATCGGCTTCGAGACGTCTTCCACCCTGCCAGTCCCTGAAACAGTCTCCTGGTGATGTTTCTTTATTGTGAACAAGTTAAGACTGCTGCAGATCACTGCTCCCACCTCCGTGTAATAGAGCCTCAATTTTATCTTATACATGAATTTTCTCTGTTACCTTCCCACCAAATCGATGTCCAGACACCTCCTGCCCTGCAAAATCCTGAAACAGCCTGGTCCCGAAGAATTTCCAACACTGCCCAGCCACTTCTTTGCAGGAGAGATTATCCAGTATGCTCACTCAGCCACCATCTTGCCCCGCCCCCTAGCCCTTATTTTTGAAAGACCATCTTGCTGAAGATAAGATACTTGGCTGGAAGTTTTTCTCTTATAGTGTCTTGAATACATCAGACTACTGTCTTCTTGCCTCCATGGTTTGTGGTGAGAAATCAGCACTTAATCTTATTGTATATCCCTTATATATATGCATTGCTTTTCTCTTGCTGCTCTCAGAATTCTCTCTCTGTCTTTGGCATTTGACATTCTGATGAGTATGTGTCTTGGAGTTGGTCTATTTGGATTTTTTCAAATGGGAATACTTTGTGCTTCTTGGACAGGGATATCTACATCCTTCAATAGAGTTGGGAAATTTTCTACCATTAGTTCTTCAAATATTCCTTCAGCCCCTTTTCTCCTTCTGTGAAACCCATGATATATATGTTTACATGCTTTCTGCTGTCATTTAGTTCCCTGGACCTTATTCATTTTTTTCCATTCTTTTCTTCATCTGTTCTTTTCATGTTCACTTTCAGAGGCCATTTCTTCAAGCTCACCAAGCCTTTCTTTTGCCTCCTCAAATCTCCTATTACATGATTCCAATATTTTTTTAATTTCATTTATTGCACCTTTCATTTCCATAAGATCTGCTATTTTTCTATATATGCTTTTGAATTCTTCTTTGTGCTCATCCAATGTCTTCTTATTGTCCTTAATCTCTTTAGCCATCTCCTTGAATTTATTAAGGAGATCTGTTTGAACATTTATGATTCGTTGTCTCAACTCCTTTATGTCATCTGGAGACTTATCTTATTCCTTTAACCGGGCCATAGCTTCCTGTTTCTTGATGTGGATTGTAATTTTTTGTTGGTGTCTTTGCATTTGACTTACTAGAGTATTTTTTCTGGATGCAGTTTTTCTCTTTTGCTTTGGGCTTCCTATCCTTTCTCTCTTGCTGGTTATTCAGTAGGAGTCAAGCATGTAGTTGGTGCTGTAAGCTGTGGAGACTCCAGCTGCCCTCATTGTGCCAGGGACCAATGAAGCTTCTTCTGACTTTCTCCTTTGCCAGGGATAGGGACAGAGTCACAGCTGTGTGGAACAATCCAAGTGCAGCCTAGACTCTAGCTACCAAGAGAGACTGATGAAGCTTCCTTCCCCTTCCTACCCTGCCTGGGACTGGGGTGGAGCTGCAGGTGTGGGCAATAGTCTATGCAGTGCAGTCTAAGATGACTGCAGTTTCTCTGGTAGACTTCAGATTTTAAGTCTATGCCAGCCAACATTATCTTCAGGTACCTGTACAGGCTAGTGCAAGACTCATTAGCCTCCTCTCTGCCAGAGGTGGTGCTCAACCCTCAGCTAGGGCTGCAGGGTGATCTGCATGAAAGAAACTGGTTCCTGCTGACACTAAGAGTTTCAGTCAGCCTGGCTTCCCCTCAGGCTGGGGATGGAGTCTAAATGGCAGCTACTGGCCTCTGACTTGAGCTGGTTCACACCTCAGCTGTTCCCAAGTCAGCCTGCCAAGTCTACCATTCAGTAGCCAAAATCAGCACCCAATCATCTCCTCCTGCCCTGTTTCTGGGAAATGGAGCTTCCAGTTCCAGCCACAGAACAACTCCTGGGGGTAGCTCATACAGCCAGAGTAGGATAATCACCAGCCTCCACATCTTGGCCATTAATTTCCCAGAGAGGCTGGCACAGGTCCCCATAGCTTCCTCCCTGCTGGAGGTGGCACTGGGGCCTAGGCTATATCTGCAATATGATCTGAATGGAAAGAAGCCGGTCCCCACCAGCACTGGGATTTTCAGTCCACCCAGCTTCCCCTCGTGCCAGGTGCAGTTAAGATGGCAGCTTCCCAACCTCTTTCTGACTTGGACAGGTTCAAACTTTAGCTGTTCTCAGGATTATACTGTAGCCCGCTGGATTTACTCATCAGTAGCTGAAATTGGTGCCCAGCCATCTCTTCCTCCCCTGTTTTGGGGAAGTGGAGCTTTCAATTCCAATCATGGAACAGCTCCCGAGGCAGTTCTGACTGGCAGTAACCAGTAATCTAGAATTCTCTCAAGTGCTCTACTTACAAGTCTTTTCTGCACATGGGCAGTCTCCTCCTTCCACTACTTTAAGGTTGTTGCAAGATGCTGTTCTGGTCTCCTGGAACCCCAAACAGGTGCTTCAGTTAGCTCCAGAGAGTTCTGGGTGTTTGCTAAGTGCTCTGTAGCAGGAGCTGACTCTAGCAGCTCCTTACTCCACTGCTATCTTGCTGGTTCCCAGTGCCTTCTTTTTATTTATTTATTTATTTTTAAAAGATTTATTTATTTATTTCTCTCCCCCCCCCCCCAGTTGTCTGTTCTCTGTGTCTATTTGCTGCATCATCTTCTTTGTCTGTTTCTGTTGTTGTCAGCGGCACGGGAATCTGTGTTTCTCTTTTTTTGTTGTGTCATCATCTTGCTGTGTCAGCTCTCTGTGTGTCTGGTGCCATTCCTGGGCAGGCTGCACTTTCTTTCATACTGGGTGGCTCTCTTTATGGGGTGCACTCCTTGTGCATGGGGCTCCCCTACACGGGGGACACATCTGTGTGGCATGGCACTCCTTGCACACATCAGCACTCCTTGCATGCATCAGCACTGTGCATGGGCCAGCTCCACATGGGTCAAGGAGGACCGGGGTTTGAACCACGGACCTCCCATGTGGCAGACGGATGCCCTAATCACTTGGCCAAGTCTGCCGCTCCCAGTGCCTTCTGAATATCCTTTATCTCTTCCTCCATCTCTCTGAGTTATTTAGGAGATTTGTGTGGCCATAACTGATTAATTGTTCCAAATTTCACAATCTTTTTTAGTTTATACTCTGATCTTTTGGCTATGCCATATCATTCTTTATCTTAGTATGGCTTGTGATTTTTTTTTGCTGATATCTAGCACTGTTTATCTTGATGGGTTTGCTCTATTGATCAATTTCTTTCTCTCATCTAGGCTTATATAACTGTTTGACTTTTTGTTTAGGGTCTATTTTGATACATGTTTCAACTTTTCTATATTTGTGGAATTGCCCATGTTAAATAAAAAAAAAACAAAAATGAAAAAAAGACAAAGCAGAAAAAGAATGAAACAAATGAAAAAACAGAAGAAAAATAGAGGAAAAGTAAAAAATAGGACAAAGAAGAATAGGAAAAAATAAGAAGTAGAGAAGAGAAAAAGAAAAAAATGAGCCTCGCACTGAGGCCAAAATTCGTGACCTCTTACTCAGGCCACTGTGACTTAGTTCCATTTTGTTGGCCTACCATGCATTGGCACCACTACTCCCAGATACCAGGGAAAGGAGAATTTTTAAAACTGTAAAACACAAGGTCTTCCTCTCAGACTACTGGTATCAGGCTTGCCTCTCCACAAACCACCTATACTAATTGTCCCACTCTCTCAACACTCCCAGCTGTGCCGCCGTCACTATCCCCACCAGCCAATCACTCCAGAGTCCTGATGCATACCCATGTTCAGTTAGGCCCCTCTTAATTTGATCACTTGCACCAATCTCCCCACAGCCCTGCTGCTTCCCCTCTACCTGGCTGGACACCCACTCACTGGCTGCCAACACCAATCACTTTGCAGCCCTTCCACTACCCCATGCCTGGCTTAGCTCTCCATCTCTACCACCTACTTTGAAAATTCCACAGCCCTGTCACTTATAAGTAGCAAGCCTACCTGTCTTCCCACTGCTCCTGTAGAATGAGTGGAATATGATGGTCACTATTCTGCCATGTTGGATCTCACTCTTGATAGATATTTATAATGAAATCACAGACTTCTTGTTATTTAACTCTGAAAAATAAAAGTTTAATATATTATTTAGCTATTAAAATGCTGGCTCAGGCATGAGGGATCAGAAAAGTAAAACCCTTCCATCTGGAAATGATACCATTTATTGCTACGTCTCACTTTACTTTGTATCTATGGATGCCTTTTTCTCATATAGGAAGCTCAGATATAGAATATCATTCATCTTTTCATCCAGAGCTCAAAGAGAAACCAAAAGTCTCCAAACAACTTTCTGTGCTGAAAGCTAGAGTTTTTAAACATCAACTTTTCAATGAGGGAATCAAATCTTCAAGATTGTCAACTTAAACAGGGGTCTCAAGCTATTTTGTTAATTTATCCTGTTGTCTCTCATTTCTAATGCACCTATTACTTTACAGATACTAGTACAGTAGTGAGTGCAAAGATAACTTTAAACAATAGATTTATGTAACCAAAACCACTAAATATACACTTTCATGATGGCAGTAACCCGTAATCTAGAATTCTCTCAAGTGTATAGGCAGCTGTTGATATATTTGATTAATAAGGCAAGGTCTTCTCCATATGAGACCATTCTTTTTAACATTTTAGTTTAGTATTTTGTTCAAAACTATCTCAAACATATTCCAAAACATTTTTGTGAAGTAAAAGTTTTTTCATGAATTACACAAAAATGATATTGACTATGACAAACCAGGACACAGCAATGCATACCATATTATCTTTTATGTAATATATATATACATATACATATACATAATACTGGATATTTTATAGAGACAGACACCTTTCTACACATGTCTCTTCTGCCACTTTCTTTTACTGAATCTGTGGTTGGCACTGGAGTTGGTATATAATCAGGAGACTTGAATCTCTGGACTGGCCATATGCCAGCTGGGCCCTGAACCTGAGCAGAGTGGCAACACCTACTTACCAGTTCTTTGGACTTACCCAGGTCAGCTAACAGGGAGGCAAAGATGGTCAACCACCACACCAGTAAACTGAGTTTGCCTACAACTGCAAGCAGAAGAATCTCATCCATCAGCCTTGTGGGATCTAAGCTTCCTCTCAATTTAGAGGTGGAGTGGACCTCATCATCCCAGGGTCCATAGGATGAAGGAACAAATATGGATTAGAGTGGACTTCCTGTTATTCTACAATACAGCTACTGTGACTCTAGCAATGGAAGAAACTGTATCATTGATATGGAGACAGTGGCCACGGCAGTTGCTGAAGGCAGAGAGAGGGAAAAAGAAATGTGACATGGGGGCATTTTCAGGACTTCAAATGATCCTAAATGATATTGCATGAATATATGCTGGACATTTTATATCCTGCCATAGCCTACTGAATGGACTGCAGGAGGGTGTAAACTACAATGTAAGCTATAATCCATGTGGTGCAGCACTGCTGTAAAATGTATTCACCAAATGCAGTGAATGTGCCACAGTGACGAAAGAGGTTGTTCATGTGGGAGAAGTGGGGGTTTGGGGGTGGGGTATATGAGAACCTGTTATATTTTTAAATATAATATTTATGTGATTTATGTATTGTTAAAAAGAAAAAAGAAAAACAAAAACATATATCAAATGAAAATGATATATGCTCATTAGGACGTTGCTCATTATATTGGTTAATATTATTGAGGTGATGCAATATTTGTCCTTTTGTGTCTGGCTTGTTTGACTGAATCTAATATCATCAAAGATCATCCAAGTTGTCTTGTGTATCATGACTTCATTTCTTTTCACAGCTGCATAATATTCACACATATATATGTACACACATATATGCCACATACTGTGTAGCCATTCATCTGTTGATGGACACCCATTTGATTTCTATATTTTGGAAATTGTGAATAATGGTGCTATGAACATTGATGTGCAATTATCTTTTTGTACCCTACTTTTAGAATTTCTGAGTATTTACATCAGAGTCAGAATGTTAGTACATATGACGTATCCATATTAAATTTCCTGAGGAATCGCCAGTCTTCCACAGCAGCTGCACCATTCTACTATCCCATTAACAACAAATAAGCATACTTATTTCTTCACATCTTCTCCAAAACTGGTAGTTTTCCATTTATTTTTCATAGTGGCCATTCTAATATGTGTGAAATGAAATCTCATTGCAGTTTTGATAAGTATTTTTCAAATAATAAGGATGTTGAACACTTTTTCACATGCTTTTTGGCCATTTGTATTTCCTCTTTGGAAAAATGTATTCAAATATTTTGCCCATTCTTAATATGGATGTTTGTCTATTTATTGTTTAGCTGTAGGATTTCCTTATATATTCTGTATTTTAAGTCCTTATAGGATATGTAGTTCCCAAATATTTTCTTCCTTTGAGTAGACAAACTTTTTACTTTTGTGACAAAGTCCTTTGAAATATAGAATAATTTATTTTTGAGAAGGTTCCATTTATCTGTGTTTTTTCTTTCATTCCTCTTGCTTTAGGTGTAAGGTTCTAGAAAACATCTCTCAATACAAGATCTTGAAGAGGTTTCAGACATTCTTCTAGGAGTTTTATGTTTCTGGCTATTATACTTAGGTCCTTGATACATTTTGATATAATTTTTGTATAGGTTGTATAACAGTTTGATAATGTTATGAATTCCAAAATTGGTATTCGATTGTTTGTAATCTGGTCTATTACCAGGTACGATTAAATTATAATTAGGGCATGTTGGAACAAGATGGTCATTGAGGTCTGTAAGGGATCAGTCTTTCTGGATTCCTCTTTTCCTGGATCTTGCTTCTCTCTGGGCACAGGGTTCCTCTCTCCCCAGTTGTACCACTTGTCTCTGTGTTCTTACTTCCTGGGGCTCTGGCATAAGAATTCAACATCAAACCCCAACATCAAAACCCCAACATTAAAAAAACCTCCAACTCTGGCTTTTGCCATGCCTTTTATCTGTGGGTGAGGACTCAACACACTACTGATCTTTATTTCAGTATCATTCTGTTTTGGCCACTATAACTTTAAAATATATTTTAAAGTGAGAGAGGGAGGCAGGGCAAGATGGCATCTGGAGCAAGTGCACCTCATAACTTCTCCTGCAAAGAAGCGGCTGAGTAGGGTTGGAGTCCTGTTGGACTGGGCTGTTTCAGGTGCTTGTAGGGTAGGGGGTTGTCTGGACATTGATTTAGTGGGATGGTGACAGAGGAGATTCTTGCAAGAGGTAGAATTATGGGTCTCTTTCATGGAGGTCAGAGTTATGGGCAGGACCCTTCCTCCTGGGGCTGGTGGCCTGGTGGCTGGGATTCCTGAAGGCTTTGCTCTGCTGGGGAATTCCCAAGCCCTGAGTGGACTGTTTTGGGGGCTGGCAGGGTGGGAGGTGTCTGGAAGTCTATTTGGTGAGACAGTGATGGAGGAGACTCTTGCAAGAGGTGGAATTTTGGGTTTCTGACACGGAGGTCAGAGGTTGCAGGGGGACCCCTCCCCCTAGGGCTGGTGCCCAGCTGCATGGATCCCTGAAGGCTGTGTTGTGCTGTGGTACTCTAAGGCCCCCTGTTAATCAGATGCATGGTTCCCAGGTCTGTGTCCCCTAAACCCTGGTGACCCATGCCTCAGAGACACACACTTTGAGTCTGCAATATCACAGACTTCCCATCCCTGAATCCACCATGCCCCGAGGTCCATCTGAGGTCCTTGATTACCCTAGGCCTCAGTGTTTTTTTTTTTCCTTTCTCTCTCTCCTTGAACTTGGAGGAGTAAACCAGCTGTGTTGGGGAGAGTCTAGGAGGAAAGGAGAGGTGAATCTACTGAGAAAGCCCAATTTACCTAAACGTCCTGGGATAGGAAAATTGGTCTGGGAGAAGGTGGAATCAGAAAATCAATTAGGCCTCTCCTAGCACACCTAAGGGGGAGGGACTGTAGGAGGTACTATCCAAGCTTCCAGTAGCATATTTGGGGTTTCTGTTGAGGTGTAGGTGATCTCACGCTGGAAATAAAAAGCCATAGTCCTCTGTGTTGAGTTGATTCAACAAGGACCTACTTGAATCTCCTACCAGACCTCTCAGGCAGCTTTCCTGCTGCCCTGGGAGAAAGAAGTGAGGAAAGGAGAAAGAGGAAAGGTCAGATCCCTAAGTATACTATTTAACTGCAAAGAGGATTCCCAGCTTAAAACGTTTGTTCTTTATTTTTTTTTTTTTGTCTTGGTTGCTAATATTGCATTGTCTCTTGGTCTTTTCTCCCATTTTTCCCCCCAAGGTCCTTTTTCATTTATTTAGGTTTCTTTTCTCTTTTTCTTTTCTTGCTTGATTCCCCCCCCTTTTCTTTGCCCACACCCTTTTTCTCTTCTCTTTTTTTCTTTTCTCTCTTTTTCTTCTTATTTTATTTTATTTTCATTACATAATAGGTGATGCAGGAAGCGTTTCATACTTGCTGTGTCTCCTCATCCTCCATTTCCACTTTTCTGTGTGTTTTGATTTTGGCCACCTACTCTATCCCCTTTCCCCCACATCCTTCTATCCTTCATCATCTACTGTTTCTCTTACATTCCACCTCCCTTTCTTTGGCCCCCAAATTGCCTGACATTTTATTTCTAATATGTTTGTTCTGTTTTCTGTCTTTTATCCACTCTTGATATTATTGTCTTTCTTTTCTCTTTCCCTCTCTCATGAAAACACTGGTTTTTAAATTCATACTATATTCCTTCCCATATTCAGTTGACTGTCTCATTATAAGTACTCTATTTACTGCTATAACTCTAAACAACTTACATGAGTCTAATATCCATTCTCCCAGATCTCACATTGTTGGTCCATTAACATATACTACCAATACTACTTTACACATTTGCTTTTCTCACTCATTTTGCTTTCCCCTGCCCTAATATTTTCCTTCAAAGTGAAATTAGCAAGCAACAAGAAAATGGAGTGAGAAGAACAAAGTGACAAAGAGAAGACAACACTTATGCACAAACAACAACTAATTAATCCCTAAGACTAGACAAAGAAACTAAGGAACTGATTAAACCTGTCAAGATAAAATGATGACCAGACAGCAACAAAAAATTACAAACCAAACCAATAATCAGGAAATCATGACTGAATCCAATGAACAACCTAACAACCAGAAAGGGGAGCAGAACATTGGACAGGTAATTAAAGATCACAAAACATATATTAGGGACAAACTCAATGAAGTAAAGGAAGAGATTAACAATATGAAGAAAACACTTGGGGAGGAAATTGTAGACATATGCAGAAAGATAACATATATGATGGTGATGAACACCACAGTTCAAGAAATCAAAAATACACTCTCAGCAAATAGCAGCAGATTAGAAGAGGCAGAGGAGAGAATTAGCGACGTGGAAGACAGTACATCTGAAATCAAACAGATAGCATAACTGATCGATAAAAAGATAGAAAAAATCAAGCTAGGACTTAGGGACATGACTGACAATGCAAAATGCACAAACATACTATTAAAGGCATCTCAGAAGGAGAAGAGAAGGGAAAGGTGACAGAAGGAGTGTTGGAGGAAATAACGGCTGAAAACTTCCCAAATCTACTGAGAGAGATGGATGTACATGTCCAGGAAGCACAATGCAACCCAAACACCACAAATCCCCACAGGCCCACCCCAAGACATATACTCATCAAATTATCCAATGCTCAAGACAAAGAGAAAATTATAAAGGCAGCAAGAGAAAAGAGGAAAATCACATACAAGTGAGGCTCCTTAAGATTGAGTGCTGATTTCTCATCTGAAACCATGGAGGCAAGAAGGCAGTGGTATGATATAGTCAAGGTACTAAAAGAAAAAAAATTCCAACCAAGAATACTTTACCCCAGCTATGCCAGCCCTCAAAAATGATGGAGAGTTCAAAATATACATAGATAAACAGAAATTAAAAGAGTATGCCAACAAGAACCCTGTCCTTCAAGAAATACTAAAGGGAATTCTGCAGGAAGAAAGAAAAAAACAGGAGAGGCAGAGTTGGAGGAGAGTGTAAGAGCAACTAAAAAGACAAAAAGAGAAGGAAAAAACAAAATATGACAAACACACGTCCAAACAAAATACAGCTAACATCAATAATTACTTGAAAGTAATAACACTGAATGACAATGGATTAAACTCACCTGTAAAAGATTCAGAATGGGAGATTGGATAAGGAAATATGACCCATCTATATGCTGTCTTCAAGAAACACATCTTAGACCCAAGGATTCATGGAGGTTGAAAGTGAATGGCTGGAAAACAATCTTAGAAGCAAACAATAACAAAAAAAGTCAGGAGTAGCTATATTAATATCAGACAAAATAGACTTTAAATGCAAAACGATTGTGAGAGATAAAGAAGGATACTACATATTAGTGAAAGGGATAATCTTTCAAGAGGAACGAACAATCATAAACATTTATGCTCCTAACAGGGAGCCTCCAAATACACGAGGCAAACACTGGAAAAACAAAGTAAAAGAATAGATGCATCTACAATTGTAATGGGAGAGTTTAATACACCACTATCAACTTTGGACAGAACATCTCAAAAGAAAATCAATAAAGAAACAAAAACTTTGAACAGTATAATAAAGAAGCTGGATCTAATAGACATATACAGATCATTACACCCAAATACAGCAAGATATACATTTTTCTCAAGTGCACATGGATCATTCTACAAGATAGACCATATGCTAGGCCACAAAGAAAGGCTCCCACATGGAGTTAAACTGGAAATCTGCAAAGGCCAGAGGGCCAGATTTCACAACATGATATGGAAATTAAACAGCACGCTCTTAGAAAAATAATGGGTCAAAAAGGAAATTTCTAAAGAAATTAATAACTACCTTGAAACTAATAAAATGATAACACAACATACCAAAACTTATGGATAGCAGCAAAAGCAGCACTGAGAGGGAAATTTATAGCCATAAATTCACACATCAAAAAAGAAGAAAGAGCAAAAATTGAAGAACTAATATTTGGAGGAATTAGTAAAAAAACAATAAAGTAATCCCACAGGAAGAAGAAAAAAAGAAATAACAAAGGTAAGAGCAGAATTAAATGAAATCAAAAGTAAGAAATCACTTGAAAAGATAAACAAAACCAAGAGATGGTTCTTTTGAGAAGATCAATAAAATTGACAAGCCCTTAGTGAGACTGACAAAGAAAAAAAGAGAGAAGATGCAAATACACAAAATAAGAAATGAGAAAGGAGATATCACCACTGACCCCACAGAAATAAAGACTATCATAAGAGGATACTTTGAAAAACCATATTCCAACAAAAACGACAATTCAGAGGAAATGGACAAATTCCTAGAAACACATAAGCAGCCCATATTGACCAAAGAAGAAACTGATGATCTCAACAAACCAATCACAAGAGATAGAATCAGTCATTAAAAACCTCCCAACTAAGAAGAACCCTGCGCCAGATGGTTTTACAGGTGAATTCTACAAAACATTCTGGAAAGAACTAACACCAATCCTGCTGAAACTCTTCCAAAAAATCAAAACAGAAGGAACATTACCTAACTCATTCTATGATGCCAAACTTATCATAGTACAAAAGCCAAACAAAGACAGCACAAGAAAGGAATATTACAGACCAATTTCTCTAATGAACCTAGGCGGAAAAATTCTCAAAGAAATACTTGCTAACCGTATACAACAACACATTAAAGGAATTATACACCATAACGAAGGGAGTTCATTCCGGGTATGCAAGGACGGTTCAACATAAGAAAATCAATCAATGTAATACACTGTATAAACAGATTCACGGAAAAAAATCACATGATTCTATCTATAGATGTAGAAAAAGCATTTGACTAAATACAGCACCCTTTCTTGATAAAAACACTGCAAAAGATTGGAATACAATGAAATTTTTTGAACATGATAAAGAGTATACCTGAAAAACCCACAGCCAACATCATTTACAATGGTGAAATCCTGAAATCCTTCCAAGATCAGGAATAAGACAAGGATGCCCATTATAACATCTTCTATTTAACATTGTCTTAGAAGTATTTGCTCAAGCACTGAGGCAAGAACCAGGTATAAAAGGCATTCGAATTAGAAAGATAAAGTCAAAATTTCATTATTTGCAGATGACATGATCCTATACATAGAAAACCCTTAGAGGTCTACAACAAAGCTTCTAGAACTCATAAATGAGTTTAGTAAAGATGCAGGTTAAAAGATCAATGTGCAAAAATCAGTAGCATTTCTGTACACCAATAATGGGCAAGCTCAGGGGGAAATCAAGAAACAAATACCATATACAATAGTAAATTAAAAAATCAAATACCTAGTAATAAATTTAACTAAAGATGTAAAAAAAATTATACACAGAGAACTACACAACACTGTTCAAGGAAATCAAAGGGGACATGAATAGATGGAAGAATATTCCCTGTTCATGGATGGAAATATTAAATATTAATAAGATGTCTATCCTCCCCAAACTGACTTACACATTCAATGCAATCCCAATAAAAATCAACACAGCATTCTTTAAGGAACTAGAAAAACTAGCTATGAAATTTATTTGGAAAGGAAAGAGGCCCCGAATAGCCAAAGACATATTGAAAAAGAAAAACGAAATTGGAGGAATCACACTACATTCAAAACATACTACAAAACTACAGTAGAAAAAACGCATTTTATTGGCACAAGTAGAGACACACAGACCAATGGAACCGAATTGAGAGTTCTGATATAGATCCTCATATAAATAGTCATATAATATTCGATAAAGCCACCAAACCCTCTCAACTGGGAAAGAATGGCCTATTCAACAAATGGTGCCTGGAGAACTCGCTATCCATATGCAAAGAATGAAGGAAGATTACCATCTTACACCTTATACAAAAATCAACTCAAAATGGATTAAAGACCTAAATATAAGAGCCAAGCCCATAAAGACTTTGGAAAGCATTGTACGGAAGCATATACAAGACCTTGTAATAAGAAATGACTTCATGAACTTCACACCAAAAGCAGGAGCACCAAAAGAACAAATAGATAAATGGGACTTCCTCAAAATTAAAGCCTTCTACACCTCAAAGGAGTTTGTCAAAAAAGTGAAAAGAGAGCCTACACAATGGGAGAAAATATTTGGTAACCATATATCTGAGAGGATACTTATAACCTGCCTATATAAAGAACTCCTCTATCCTGAAAATAAAAAGACAAACAACCCATTTAAAAAATGGGAAAAAGATTTAAATAGACACTTCTTCAAAGATGAAATACAAATGGCTAAAAAGCACATGAAAAAGTGCTCCAAATCTCTAGCTATCCGGGAAATGCAAATCAAAACTACAATGAGATACCATCTTACTCCCATAAGATTGGCAGCTATGAAAAAAACAGAAGACTACAAATGCTGCAGAGGATGTGGAGGAATGGGAACATTCATCCACTACTGGTGGGAAAGCAGAAGGATCTAGCCATTCTGGAGGACAGTGTGGCGGTTTCTCAAAAACCTTGCCATAGATTTGCCATATGACCCAGCAGTTCCACTGCTGGGTATGTAGCTAATAGAACTGAAAACAAGGACACAAACCAGATGAGTGGATAAATAAAATGTGGTATGCACATACAATGGAATACTACTCAGCTTTAAGAATGAATACACTACAAATACAAATGCTAACATGGATGAATCTTGAGAACCTTATGTTGAGTGAAGCAACCCAGGCATTGAAGTACAAATACTACATGATCTCAATGATATGAAATAAGTAAACCACCTGCCTCAGAGAGCTAGAGACTGGATGATAGGCTTAAAGGAAAATGGGGGGTACAGGAAAGATATAAGCTGACACCTACATGGGTGAAATGTATGATAAGCTGGAGGTAAGTATTTGTACAAGGAAGGGATAAAATGGGGGTGTAGGGTGATCTTTGGGTGGAGCTTTGCAGGCTTGAGGGAGGCTAGGGATGGGAGAATGGGTAATATTGCCCAAGAAATTGGGAGGATGGTGGGGCAACATATGAACATAGGAGATTGTCAGGTATTTGGTTGAGAGTATAATGCTGAGAAAACTTTTTAAAAAATATAATAAGGAAGGATATCTGTTTAAGATAGTTATAGGGAATAATACGATGCAGGACAGGCTCCTAGGGACTATCTGAATGCCCGTTTTGCCATAGTGGATTATATCATTTAATAGAGTCCCATATAATGAGAGTGAAGGTATACCCACATCCTGGGGAGGACTGAGGCCATCAAATAGAGGGAATTGTATCTCTTGAGAGAAATGGTGGCTCCCAGTGCATTAGGGCAGTTGAGCATGTCAAGCCCTCAACACTGTTGCAAGTATTTCTGAACATGGTCCTTCAAGTAACGAAGATTGACTGTCACTGTGGGCCCTAAGGGGAGGGGTAAAGAGGAATTGAATAGGTGGAACTAGTGTAACTGTGTGGGCAATAGAACTGTTCTACAAGACTATGCAAGGATGGATATGACATGTAAAATTACACCAAAAATATATAAGGGCTGATAGGCTAAAATGTAAATCATAATGTGAAACATAAAATAACTAAAAATTTAGAAAATTGTATATTCTAAAATATAAACCACCATGTAAACACAAATATTACCTTGTTTAAAAGCTATTGTTTCAATACCTGTACATCAGTTTCAGTAAATATAGTATAAATATGTAAAAAGATTATTGCTGTGGAAGGGAAAAGGTTTTATGTTGGATATGTGGGAGTACTGTGTATTGTATATATGAATTACTGTGATCAGAAACTTTGGTGAAGATAGACTTAATAGTCAGAAAAAGAAAAGAAAAAGATAGGACATATACACTGAGGAAAAGATGGAAGTAGTTGCCTTGCCAATTTGCATACAGGGCAACACTTATTGCAGTAAAAGAAGGCAAAACATCAAAAGCAAAACTTTTGCATTTTTAAACATTTGATACCCCAATTTATTTTTACATTAATTTTCCTAAATTAATATGTATTCTATATCTAAGCTTTAAACTCATTGCTATATTCCATTTTACTATTAATGGAACCTGGCAATATATTAATTTTTACTATTAATGGAACCTGGCAATGATCACAGAGAGGTTCAACAATGGCAGGGGAGGAATACTGGTGTGAGATATTATTGACAGGGGACACATGGTTGGCAGGGAGTCCTCCAGGGCATATATCCAGGGTACATAAAAATGTTTGGATATTTACATACTGGATACAATTTAAAACAACTGAGGGAGTGCTAGGTTCCTAGCCAGGGGAACTCTATCACAGTCCCTAAAGGAACAACAACAATCCCCCAAGTGCAACAGCAAAGACCTAAAAAGAATGAAGGTCCAACAATGAGTCCTTGATACTAATGACTATGCTTGTGAGTCTATGTGCCTGAAATAAGAACAAGGCCTAGAGCTGCAGGGTGCCTAAGAGTTACCTCCTGAGAGCCTCCGTGTTGCTCAAATGTGGCCAGTCTTGAAGCCAAACTCAGCATGTAAATGCATTGCCTTCACTCCAGCATGGGACATGACTCCCAGGGATCAGCCTCCTTGACACCGAGGGATTACTACCAAGTACCAGCTCATGACGTAACTAGAGAATGACCTTGAATAGAGGGGTCAACTCGGACCAGCAGAATATCTCAATCTACATATAATACCAGGAGTTAAAAATACTTTTTGACCTGAATAAAAGGGGGAAATGGAAAGGACAAAAGAACTTATATGGCTATGAGTCTACAAAAAGTGCTGGGATGTTATCAAACGGGTTGCCCTTATGCACACCTCAGTAGAGTCCCAGAGACAGATAAAGTAGACACAATCCTGGGTATTGGTTCTTCTCAGGGCTACAGAGACCCACAAGTTCTATGGTCATGGCAGATGGAGTTCAGTGCCTTGTCAGTTGGCTTTACTTTGGAGTTTGTTTTTCTGTGTGATAGAGCTGGACTCAGATGTGGTCTTTGTTCAGAAGCCTCTCCTGTTACTTTTACTGGAACTGTAGTTGGTGCTGGGGTTTAATATATACCTAGGAGGCCTGAATCTCTGGACTGACCTTGTGATAGCCAGGCCCTGAGCCTCAACAGACTTGAGCTCCTACACTCTTGTTTATTGGACCTACCCCATTCAGCTAACATGGCGTTGAAGAAGATCAACCGCCACACCAGAGAGCCAACTGTGCCTCCATCTGAAAGCAGGAGAATTACATCCAGCATCCATGTGGAATCTAAGGCCCCTCTTGATATTGATGTGGAGTGGACACAACCATTCCAAGGTCCACGGAATGGAGGAATAGAGTATGGATTAGAGTAGACTTACTGATATTCTATTCATGAACTATTGTGATTAGTAATCAAAGAAAATGTGGCATTGGTGCATAGAAAGTGGCCATGGTGGCTGCTGGCAGTAGGGAGTGGGAGGAAGTGATGAGATGTGGGGGCATTTTTGGGACTTGGAATTGTCCTGGATGGTGCTGCAGGGACAGTTACTGGACATTGTATGTCCTCTCATGGCCCACTGGGTGGAATGTGAGAGAGTGACGGCTATGATGTGGACCATTGACCATGAGGTGCTGCAGTGCTCAGAGATGTATTCACCAAATGCAATGAATGTCTCATGATGATGGAGGAGATTGTTGTTATGGGGGGAGGAGTCAGGTGATGGGGGTGGGAGGTATATAGGGACCTCATATTTTTGAATGAAATATTAAAAAATAAATAAAGACAAAAAATAAAGTCAGAGAGTGTGAGTCCATAGTCTTCATGCTCTTTTTGTTTGAAAGATATTTTTTATTAATTCAGTGTCCCTTTTCCTTCTAAATAAATGTATTAATTGAATTTCCTTTTCTACAAAATGTGCTATTGGGATTTTATTGGGGTTGCATTGAATATGTAAATGAATTTGTGTAGAATTGACTACTTTATTCTCTTTTACCTTACAATTCTTGAACATGGAATGACTTTCAATTTGTTTAGGTCTTCTTTAATTTCTTTTAGCAATGCTATGTAGGTTTTTGAGGACAGAACCTTTACATAACTGGCTAAATTCATTCCAAGTTCTTTGATTCTTTTATATTCTATTTTAAATGGAAATTATTTTTTAATTTCTTCCTGTTGTACGTTTTAGAGTATATAAACACCATTGATTTTTGTATGTTGATTTTTTATCCTACCACTTTGCTGACTTTATTAACTCTAATAGTTTCATTTTTTTTAATGTTTTCCTAAAATGGGATTGACATCTACAAATAGTGCAAGTTTGAATTCTTCCTTTCCATTTGGATTCTTTTTATATCTTTTTCTTACCTAATTATTTGAGTTAAACATCTAGTACAATATTGAATAATAGTAGCGACACTTGGCTTCCTTATCTTTTTCACAATATTGGAGTGAAAGATTTCAGGCTTTCAATTTTGATTATTAAGTTGACTGAAGGTTTTCATATTTATCCTCTATGATGTTGAGGAAGTTTCCTTCTATTCATATCTTCCTAATTGTTCATATCAAGAAGGTATGCTACATTTTGTCAAATGCCTTTTCTGCATTAATAGAGAGTACCATGTAATTTTATCTTTTATTTGTTACATTAATTAATTTTCTTGTTTTGAACCACCCTTGAATGCCCCGCATAAATCTATATTACCATGATGTATAATTCTTTTAATCTGCGTTTGGATTGTATCTGCAAGTATTTTGTTGAGGAATTTTGCATTTATATACATTAGAGAGAACGGTCTGTATTTTTTTTTCTCATATTACCATTATCTGTCTTTTGCTTTATTGTGATGGTGTCATAGAATGAGATAAGTAGTATTCATTCCTCTTCAAGTGTGAGTACGTTTGGTATTTAGTCTTCTTGAAATGATTTGTAGCATTCACCTGTGCATTCACCTTGGCCTTTCTTTCCTGAGAGATTTTTGATGACTGATTCACTCTTTACTTGTGATTGGTTTGTTGAAGTCTTCTATTTCTTGTATTTATTCCTTTATGATGTTATAAATTACTTTGTATAATTTCAGTCTTTATAAATTTATTGAGACCTATTTTTTGACCCAAAATATGGTCTTTCCTGGAAAATGATCTGTGAGCACTTCATCAGAATGTATATCCTGATTTTTGAGGTGAAATATTCTCTGTTTTATGGTTAATTCTATTTCAATTATCATATTTATTCAAAGTTATCTGTTTTCTAACCTTCTGTCTAGATGATCTGTCTAGATGTCTAAGTGTATTTTGGAGAACACTGGTTTAATGCAGATGTTAGTCAGTCAAAGTTGTGCTGACACAAAGTACCATAATTCTGTTTGGCTTTTTTTTTTTTTTTTGCTTTACTTATTTTTTTAATGTTACATTCAAAAAATATGAGGTCCCCATATACCCCCCACCCTCTCACCCCACTCCTTCCCCCATAACAACAACCTCCTCCATCATCATGAGACATTCATTACATTTGGTGAATACATCTCTGTACACAGCTGCACCTCATGGTCAATGGTTCACACCCTAGCCCACACTCCCACAGTCCACCCAGTGGGCCAAGGGAGGACATACAATGTCTGGTAACTGTCCCTGCAGCACCACCCAAGAGAACTCCAACCCCTGAAAATGCCCCCACATCATATCTCTTCCTCCCACTCCCTACCCCCAGCAACCCCCATGGCTGCTTTCTCCACACCAATGCCACATTTTCTTTGATTACTAATCACAATAGTTCATGAATTGAATATCAGTAAGTTCACTCTAATCCATACTCTATTCCTCCATCCTGTGGACCCTGGAATGGTTATGTCCACTCCACATCTATACCAAGAGGGGACTTAGATTCCACATGGATGCTGGATGCAATTCTCCTGCTTTCAGTTGTAGGCACTCTTGGCTCCCTGGTGTGGTGGTTGACCTCCTTCACCTCCATGTTAGCTGAGTGGTATAAGTCCAATAAACCAGAGTGTAGTGGTTGCAAGTTTGTTGAGGCTCAGGACCTGGCTATCACATGGTCAGCCCAGAGATTCAGGCCCCCTGGGTATATATTAAACCCCAGCACCAACTACAATTCTGGTAAAAGTAACAGGAGTGACTTGTGAACAAAGATCACATCTGAGTCCAGCTCCATCACACAGAAACACAAATTCCAAAGTAGGGCCAACTGACATGGCACTGAATTACATCTGCCATGACCATAGAACCTGTGGGTTTCTGTAGCCCTGAGAAAAACCAATACCCGGGGTTGTATCTACTTTATCTGTCTCTGGGACTCTGCTAAGGTGTGCATAAGGGCAACCCCTCTGATAACCTCCCAGCTCTTTTCGGAGACTCATAGCTGTATAAACTCATTTGTCCTTTCCATTTTCCCCTTTTATTCAGGTCAAAAAGTATTTTTAACTCCTGGTATTATATGTAGATTGAGATATTCTGCTGGTCCGAATTGACTCTTTTATTCAAGGTCATTTTTTATTTACATCATCAGCTGATACTTGGTAGTAATCTGTCAGCACCAGGGAGGCTGATCCTCGGGGTTCATGACCCAAGCTGGGGAGAAGGAACACATTGACATGCTGAGTTTGACTTTGAGACTGGCCACATTCGAGCAACACGGAGGCTCTCAGGCGGTAACTCTTAGGTACCATGCAGCTCTAGGCCTTGTTCTTATTTCAGGTGCACAGTCTCACAAGCATAGTCATCAGTGTCAAGGACTCATTGTTGGACCTTCATTCTTTTTAGGTCTTTGTCGTTGCACTTGGGGGATTGTTGTTGTTCCTTTAGGGACTGTGATAGAGCTCCCCTGGCTAGGAAATCAGCACTCCCTCAGCTGTTTTTAATTGTAACCACTATGAAAATATCCAAACATTTTTATGTACCCTGGATATCTGCCCTGGAGAACTCCCTGCCAACCATGTGTCCCCTGTCAATAACATCCCACACCAGTGTTCCTCCCCTGTCATTGGTGAAGCTTTCTGTGATACAAAACTTCTTCAAAAGTGAAGGCCAATATATTGCCAGGTTCCATTAATAGTAAAATGGAATATAGTGATGAGTTTAAAGGTTAAATATAGAATACATATTAATTTAGGAAAATTAAGGTAAAAATTAATTGGGGTATTAAAAAATTTAAAAATGTAAAACTTTGTTTTTGATATTTTCCCTTCCATCACTGCAATAAATGTTGCCCTGTATGCAAATTGGCAAGGCAACTATTTCTGTCTTTTCCTCAGTGCCTATGTCCTGTCTTTTTCTTTTCTTTTTTTCCTAATTATTAAGCTTATCTTCACAAAAGTTTTAAATCACAGTAATTCATATACACAATATACAGTACTCCCACATATCCAACATAAACCCTTTTCCCTTCCACAGCAATAATCTTTGCACATATTCATACTATATTTACTGAACCTGATGTACAGATATTGAGACAATAGCTTTCAACCAAGGTAACATTTGGGTTTACATGGTGGTTTATATTTTAGACTATACAATTTTGTAAATTTTTAGTTATCTTATGTTTTACACTATGATTTACATTTTAGCCTATCAGCCCCTATATATTTTTGTTGTAATTTAACATGTCTTATATCCATCCTTGCATATTTTTGTGAAACACTTCTATTGCCCACAAAGTTACATTGGTTCCATCTATTCAATACCTCTTTCCCCCTCCCTTTAGGGCCCACAGTGACAGTCAATCTTTGTTGCTTGAAGGACAATATTCAGAGATACTTGCAACAGTTTTGAGGGCTTGACATGCTCAACTGCCCTCATGCACTGGGAGCCACCATTTCTCTTGAGAGATACAATTCCCTCTATTTGAGGGCATCAGTCCTCCCCAGGATGTGGGTATACCTTTGCCCTCATTATATGGGTCTCTATCCAATGATATAACCCACTATAGCAAAATAAGCATTCACATACTCCCTAGGAGCCTGTCCTGCATTGGATTATCCCCTTTAAGCATCTTAAACAAGTATCCTTCCTTATTATATTTTTGAAAAAGTTTTGTCAGCATTATACTCTCAACCAAATACCTGACAATCTCCTATGTTCGTATGTTGCCCCACCCTCCCCCCAATTTCTTGGGCAATATTACCCATCATCCCATCCCTAGCCATCCTGAAGCCCGCAAAGCCCCACCCAAATATAGCCCTATTCCCCCATTTTATCCCTTCCTTGTACAAATATCTCCAGCATATCATACATTTCACCCATGTTGGTGTCAGCTTACATCCTTCCTCTACCCCCCATTTTCCTTTAAGCCTATCATCCAGTCTCTAGCTCTCTAAGGCAGCTTGGTTTACTTATTTCATATCATTGAGGTCATGTAGTATTTGTCCTTCAATGTCTGGGTTGCTTCACTCAACATAAGGTTCTCAAGATTCATCCATGTTATCATGTGTGTTTGTAATGTATTCATTCTTAAAGCTGAGTAGTATTCCATTTGCATGTATATACCACATTTTATTTATCCAGAATGCCCATGTGTTGATGGGCATTCTGGTAGATTCCAACTTTTGGCAATAGTGAACAATGCTGCTATGAACATTGGTGTGCATATATCGGTTTGTGTCCTTGTTTTCATTTCTACTGGGTATATACCCAGCAGTGGAATTCCTGGGTCATATGGCAAGTCTATAGCTAGTCTTTTTTTTTTTTATTTATTTTTTATTTTTTTTATTTTTTATTGACTTTGTAATAATATTACATTAAAAATATATATGTGAGGTCCCATTCAACCCCACCCCCCCACCCCCCCTCTCCCCCCCCCCCCCCCAACAACACTCGTTCCCATCATCATGACACATCCATTGGATTTGGTAAGTACATCTTTGGGCACCTCTGCACCTCATATACATTGGTTCACATCATGGCCCATACTCTCCTCTATTCCATCAAGTGGGCCCTGTGATGATTTACAATGTCCAGTGATTACCTCTGAAGCACCATCCAGGGCATATAGCTAGTCTTTTGAGAAACTTCCAAACTGTCCTCCAGAGTGGCTGGATATGTTTGGCTTTTATAAAGGATATTTATTTGAGGTAGAAGCTTAGAGTTACAAGGCCCTAAGGAGTGTAAATCAAGCAGTACTTTCTCACCAAAGATTGTTGCCAATCTCTGTAAGGGCTCAGCCTTCCTGTTCCTCTTAAAGTTCTATGGTCCCAGCTTCTTCTGACCTCAACTGTAGACAGGCATAAGGCTTATATCTCTCTGGACTCAGCTACTCTGGTGTCTTCACAAAGTCAGCTGTAAAAGAGATGGCTCATCTCTTTTCCCAGGGCTGCAGCAGAAAATCTGAAAAAGTTCTTTCCTCTGATATCTATGGACTCTCTCTTTACCCTGCATCTTCTTCTGTGTGTCTTCTTGAGTAAGTGTCCCTTTATATAGTCTACCAAGGGGGCAAAGACTCAACCCTGGGTCATGCCCTACTCCTGTGTCAAATCAAAGCCCTAATCTTAATTTAATCGAGTAAACATAAAACCTTTAAATTATATATAAACAAAGGGTACCATACACAGAGGGACTGACCAGGTTACAAACATAGACTTGGTCTCTTTTTGTAATACATAAATAATACCTAACTGCTACAGTGTATAAATATTTATTAAAGTTAACTTTTCTTGGTGAATTGCCCCTCTATTAATATATAGTACTTCTTTGTTTCATAAGAGTTTTTCATTTAAAATCTATTTTTTCTGATATTAGTGTACTTGCTCCAACTAATTTTTGATTACTATTCATGTGAAATATATTTTTCCAAACTTTCCCTTTCAACTTATTTTTTACTTGCATCTAAGTTATGTCTTTTATAGACAGCATATAGATATCTTGTATATTTCCTTCATTCTGCTAGTGTTTGTCTTTGTTTTGTTGTTTTTTAATTTTTAATTTAATTTATTTTTAATATATTTAAATTGCATAAATGTTTCATTGAAAATATATGAGTTTCCCTATGCCCCTTTCCCTACACCTCCCACATTTTCCCACATTAATAACATCTTTCCTTAGTGTGGTACATTAGTTACAATTGATGAACACATTTTGGAACTTTGCCACTAAGTTTGGATTATAGTTTCCATTGTAGTTTACACTATTTTTCACCCAGTTTTGTAGGTTATGGCAAGATATATAATGGCCTGTATCTGGCATTGCAATGTCATTCAGGACTATTCCCAAGCCCCAAAAAGGTCCCCGAATTGTTTTTCTTTCTCCATGCCCTCAGAATCTCCAGTGTCCACTGCCTCTACATCAATGATGTAAGTTCTTCCATTGCTAAAATCACAATAAATCTATAATAGAATAGCAGTAAGTCTACCTTCATCCATAGTTCATTCCCCAATCCTGAGGATTCTTGGATGGTGAACCTACTCCACCTCTAATTGATGGGGAGCTTCAATTCCATAGGGCAGTTGGATAGGACTCTCTTGCTTGCAGTTGTAGACTCTCTAGGTTCCTTGGGTTGTTAGTTGTCCTGGGTAAGTCAAATGATCTAGAGAGAGGTGTTGCATATCCATTGTGATCCAGCTGGCAGATAGACATCCCAAATATTTAAATCTCTTGGACATAAACCTATTATCTCTAGTACTAATTATAGGTTCAAATAGAAAGACCACAGAGCCATGTGTAGAGAAACCACAACTGAGTCCAAATCTGTCACATTAGGGAGTATAAATTTCAAAGTAATCAAGGGACCAAACTCCTGAGCTACCTTCCTTGACTATAGTGTCTGGGTGTCTCCAGAACCCTCAGAAACCCTGCTATTTGAGGTAGTATTTACTTGACAGTCAATGAGACCCTGCTGAGATGTGCATCAGCACAACATCTGGAATAACCTCCTGACTCATTGAGGAGTTCCATCCATTAATATTCCATGTTATTACTGTAAAAACCTTATATAATTTGACCATTTTATTAATTGGCTTTCCCTTGCATATATTACTATTTCCTTTCTTTTTACCTTATTAATTATTTTCATTATGTAATCTTCACAAAGCTTCCCTGTTTTTTTTAAATTTTTTTTTTATTTTTCAGGCTGCAGAACTGCTTTTAATAGTTCTTATAAGGCTGTTCTCTTGGAGACAGACTTTGTCAGTTTCTTTTTATCTGATTCTTGACGGACAGTTGGACAGATAAAGAATCCTTGACTGGCTTTCAGTATCTTAAATATATCATTCCAATGTCTGCTTGCTGCATGTTTTATGATGTGAAATTGGAACTTAGTCTTCTTGAACATTCCTTGAATTCACTTTTTAACTCTGCCATTTTTACATCCTTAAAAATATGTGTCTCAGAGCAGGTCTATTTTGATTATTCTGTTTGGAGCAATTTATTCTTATTGGATATTAATATTTATGTCTTTCATAAGAATTGGGAACTTTTCAGCCATTATTGCTTCAAATATTCTTTCTGACCCTTTTCCATTATACAGAAAGATTTGTCACTCCAGATTTATCTGTTTTGCATTTAGTCAAGAGAAACAAAATTGTGTCAGCACTCCTCTTGTGAACAGTTCTTCCACAGTTGCTCTCTCCCCACCAAGGGACACTTTGGTGTCCAGCATGACTTAGAGGTTTGTGTTCTACACTAGGTCTCTGTGGTCTTGGGGCCCTGGGTCTGTGTGTGTGTATATATATATGTATATGGGGTTCTAACACAATGTTGTAAGTGTCTCTATACTCTTTCTCTATGTTGGGAATGAATGGGGCTTCTCCATCTGCATGACTTCCAAGCTGCATGGGATTAATGAGAGATAGGGGTATGGAGAGCAGGCCAGTATGGAAATTTTCTACCTGATATATTTCTTCTTCAATTCAGCATTTCTTCAACATTAGTATTGAAGGAAAATAAAAAGCATAACCATAAAGAAGTATTGTTATAAATTAGTATATATATTGGAAATAAAAATATGGAAGGACAAATTGCCAATAAGAATGTAGAACAGTAGAAATGCTTATATTATAGTGGTTTGTGTTCCTAAGTTGGTACTTCTATTTTGGAAAAAAAATGCCATTTTGTTAGTAAATGACAACCAGTTTATTTGCAATAACCAAAAACAAATCAAAGCAAATGAAAAATATAAGTTTTTGTGTTGAGAGTAACAAGGTTAATTTTGAATTCTGACATATATGTTGGCCATGGCTATGCTCCCCACAAAATAATTCTATACTATACTATACTATACTATACTATATTATACTATACTATACTATACTATACTACATTCTATACTAAGAATATTGTATATTGTAAAGCTATAGGACCAGTCTGTAAGTGGGATGTTACTGGTTCTTTTGGCAGATAAAATGATATTGTAATATATATCTATGTTAGCTCTCAAATCCACATTCCTTATTTTTGCTTACTTTAGTTAAATAGCATCATATGAATGAGGCTGGAAATAATAATTATAATCATATGACCCAATCTTAGAAAAGAACCCTTAGAGAGAAACATTTCAAAAAGGGCACTCAAAGCTTTGAATAATGATAATAGGCTTTATGTATTAAAATTTAAATATATATGCCATGGGCCTGCGTTTCCATTCATGAGAGCAGCTATCAGAAAGGTGGAAGGAAAAGTTAAGAAAAAGAGAGAAACATGGTAACTCTAGGATCATGTTTTTGTTGTTCTTTTGTTTTTACATTCTGACTATTTTTATTACAATTGTGGGTTTAAATCTAAATGTGATCTGGAATATATTATATTCTTCCTTTCCAATTAATAATATAGTACCAATGTATCCTGCTGAATACAGATTGAAATTAGAGTGTTAAGTTTTTTTCAAAAGTAATCACTTCTGCAATAGCATTTATTCATTCTCTTGAGGATACTATAAATAATGGATTTATATTTGGTCTCAAATCTGAAGTATGTTTTTAATTTAGTCATTATTTCCCTATGAGGAGTCCAACTCCTAATTACAGCCTTATGTGTTTATTCAGGTTTGGCCATAGGTAATTACAAGAATTTAAGTGACAGCCAATATAAGTGGAATGCTTATGTCCCCACACATGACTTCATGCACAACCAGTGAATTACAGTCTCTGAATGAAATTGCAGTCACTCAGCCTATCTTGGTGAGTATTGATTTTCAGCATATCTGCAATGTAATCTCAAATGCCTTCTCAAGGAAACCTCTCTATCAAAGTCCCAAAACTGAGGCCTTCTCAGAGGCCTTGGCTGATTTCTTATTTGAGTTAGGAGGTGAGACCATGAGTACCCTTTCTCAGCTCTGAGTATTTCAAACCCCTAACTCCTTTTCTCAGCTCTAACTCAGTATTTCAAACCCCTAACTCCCTTCTCCATAAAACTGCATGATGGTTTATTTAGGGACACCCTCAGCAGTGAGCTGATCCCATCTGTACTGATCCAAGTGACCTTCCACCAGTGACAAGGTTCCACAGGGAAATGGGACAGCGATGAGTTGGTATCTTTCCTCAGTTTATCCTCTTGCTTACACTATCAGAGTAAATGATTAAAGTCTTCTCTGATTACTTCCATTTTGGCATTGAATTTTTATGGCTGCTATTGAACCTGTCAGCTTAGCTCATTTCTTGAAATTTCAAGTGGGAATCAGGATAGACATTTAAGCATAATTCTAATCTAGAAAAGTAGAACACCTAATAATCCTGTGAGGCATCTACAGGAGGCCTAATTGAGGAAACACGGCAGTCTGGAGGGATGTTAGTGGATACTTAGCAAGGGTTTGAGGGTCCCTGTGGCACTTCACCATTGGGGTACTCCTGGAATCCAATGGACACTATTGAGGGGCGTTAGGGAGATTCTGTTAGGGCATATCTCCAGCCATGCCAATGGTTCTGGGGAAAAGGTAGCAGATGTCTAAAGAGATTTTTGGAGAATTCTAGTGGATTTTGTATGTAAACTTTGTAGTTCAGAGGAAATTGATCCTTTTTTAGCTCCAGACTGCCCAGTAGAGCTTGCTCACTGGGTCAGATTGGTGGTCTAAAAGAAGGTTTTAAGAATGGCTGTTAGACCAGATCCTCAGTTATTTGTCCAAGGTCCCCCAATGTTGGAACCTGTGAAGGTCAGTTTATGCCCATAAGCTGAACAGCCCTAAGGTCCCCTGGATGTTGAAAACATGCTCCAAGATATTGTTGAATCTTAAGGAAAACAGCATTTAGAGCCCTTCAGGATCACCTTGGTCATGACTCTAGATGATAATAATGAACTGAGTTCACCTGCTCAAAACAGAGGTAATCTACTTAATGTTAGTAAGGGAGAGTTCTGCCCTGAGGGAAAAGTTCTATTATCTCACACCTTCAGAGTTCCTTGACCACAGCTACTGCCAGGACAAAACTGCAGACACTGTAGATGTTCTGGGATAGTCCTCCCCAAAGTTGCCCTGCAGAGGCAGGGATCATCCTGCACTAATATGAGCAGTGGCCACAACAGACTTGGCTGCAGTTGCAAAGGCAGGTGTTTGGATTGTCAAATGGTCCACACTTACAGCAATGGATTCAATGGCAAAGCAATGTAACCTCTCTTTGCCTATGTGTGCCCAGGGCTGCCAGTATATACCCCTATCCATGATTAAAGTGCACAGGGATTGAGAGAGACCTAAGATGACAACTGAGTCCCCATCATCAAGCTGTTTCCTAACACAGAAGAGTCTGCTCTTCATGGTTGAAGGTTTTTGTGTACTGCCTCTCCATACCAGGAAAGCCTGAACTCTGGCCAAACAAGCATATCATGCCTTGTGACTTTCAGGGAATTTCAGCCAGAAAAAAATGATATTTCCAGGTCCTCAAGTTCCCAGTTTATCCCCCTGACACTGGTTTTGTTCCCTTTGTCATTCTCTATGTGCCTCAGCATGGGTTAGAGAACCTCCAAAGATTTTTAACCACACTTGTCCAATAAGGTCCCAAGGTCCTATTGTGTGCAGGGAAATGAAGACATTATGCTAAGTTGAGAGTTCAGTTGAGAAGTGGAGATTAGGGGTTGTTCTTAGGTTTATAAAAATACCTTTGACATATTAAAAGTTTTAGATACCATTCACAGTTGATAGTGATCTCAACCACCACTGAAAATATGATAGTGGGAGGACAAATGATACTCTGAGATTTGGGGTCAAAGGTCACCACCACTGAGACACTCGTCAAAGCTAATAACTGTGTAATTGGTATTGGAGGGCTGTCTATGTGCATCCTTAGAGATGTTGCAAAAAAACCCTAATGGGAATTGCTGCCAGTGGGGTCATATGAGTGGGTGAATGAAAGAATGTGAACCTACACAGATATATTTTCACAGATTCATGGGCAGTGACTTCAGTTTGGCCATCTTCTCTTTAATAGTTTTTTGTTACCCATGTTTGAAAGATGTTTGAAAGAAAGGCAGTTAAATTGCCAAGTGGAACGTATTTTGTAAACAGACAATGCTTCTTAGGTAAATGTAGAGCCTGAATTATCCTCCCCAGAGTAAGAGAATGTATAACCTATTACCTCCTTTATCCACAAGAGAATGGTCAATGGGATTCAGTCAAGACCCTGATGTGGGCCTGTACACATGGACTTCATCTGATAGCAGAACTTCCAGAAGAAAATAAAAAACTTGTCCTGCCTATCAGACCCTTCTGCAAGTTGGGAGAAAATGCTTTGGGAAAATTGGGAAACATGGTAAACCTCTATGATTTTGGATCATTTCCTTTAAGAATGTTATTATAATTATGGATTTACATCTAAACGTGTTTTGGAATATATTTTTCCTTCCCAACTAATAGTATAAAGCCACTCTACCCATGTGAATATAGATTGAATTTATAATGTTAACTTTGTTCAACAAAGTCACCATATATCCATTAATATTCATTTATTCCCTTAATTTTACTGTGAAAAACATGATTTATATTTGACCTTGATTTGTGATTTATTTTTTTCTTTATTTAAGAAACATTCATCCTTGTAATAACAGGAAAGAAATTATATTTGATACCTTATCCTCCTGCTGACATCATCATATGCCTGTTTTTCACATGACCACACCAGTTATCCTTGCCCTGGGCCTAACTGAAAATAGCAAGGCCTTTACATCTACAAGGTTTAGGTGATAAGCTGCACTGAATTTCTCCAAACATCCTTTACAGTTCTTTCTCCAAACTATCCTTGCTACTTCCTCTCCAAAATGCCCTTGTAGGTTCTTCTATGAAAGTGCACTTGGCAGTTCTGAATTATAACTTAAAATAATTTTCTATAATTTACTGTAATTTGCAAGCAAGGAATATATGTCCACGTGGCTTTAATGATAAAAGCTGCCCTCAGGTTCCCAAACTGACATTTCCATTTTTGCTTTTCATATTGCCGTATCGTTTGAAACTGACAAACTTCAAATTCTGTGGGAAAGTCTTGGCCCTCTCCTCTGTGCCACAATAAAGTCAAGAGCTCGGATCCACATATGCAGTCCCCTGCTCCATGGAACCTCTTGGAAGAATAAGTTAAAGACCCATGCTTCTCTGCTGTGCTCCCTTATTGCCACTTTTTGCTTCTGGGGTCTTTGATCTTAAAAAAAAAAACAGTCATTTCATGCTCTCTCTGACTGCTGGTGCTTTGAGTTTGCACCTCATCAACCTAGGAGCTTCCATATAACATCCAAAGCAATTGGCAAAGCAAAAATGGTGATTTGACATTGATTGTTGGCAGAGAGGAGGAGTGACTTTAGGGTGTTCTAGGCTTTTCAACATGCTCTCACAGGTGGCTGGCACCATTTGGGAAGCCTCCACTTCTTGCTGGTGTTTTGAGCACCACTTTGCTTTACTCTTTGTGATGCAAGGTGTTGCCTAGGATTTCACACCAAGTAGTGGATTAATTAAAGGTCTCTGGATATACAGAGAAGCGTAGGCCTGCTCACTGGAGGCCACTTTATTAAGCTACTTGCCTTAGGGCAAAAGGGAATGGAGAATGGGTCTCTATCACTCTCCTGAAAAGGGGTATGGGACTGGGTGAAACCATTGTAAACTTGATGTAAAATTTTTTCCATTATTATATAAAAATATTGAAACCTACTTAAAATTTGAGAAAGTATGTTCCCAGGTCTGTTCTCTACTATGGGCTGTCTGGCAAGTCACCCAAAATTCCAAGGACAGCATTGTATTGAAATGACATCCTCCATTGCTAAATCCTGTCTAGCTGTCCAAATGTATTATACAATCTTTAATTTAGGGAATATTTCCCCTGCCAGATATATGGGGAGGTTGTATACAAATGATTGGGATAACATGGAAACCCACTGCCCAAATGTACGCAGGGGTTCGTAACCCTTACGTTGCTGCTCCCTTGCTGCTGTCATTTTTTTTGTCTCCTGACACCATGGGTTATAAAGGGTCCCATCCTTGGCTGAGTACATAACCACTCTGAGATCAATTGGGACACCCTGGAGAGAGGTAGCAGAACATGAGGCAAGTCAGAGGGATTCCCCTCACCAACATATTTTTTTCCAGCAAGACATACAATGTCAAACAATCCTTGGATGGAAAGGATACGGTAATCCAAATCAGAAATTTTACCAGTGTAAAAATTAAACTATTTTTAAAGTCATTATTTGGCAGAAGGGAGAATCAGCAACTGATCACTTTCTATGTGTGTTCAACAAGGGGTCTGAATTAAGAGTAATTGCCCAGGAAATGGGACAACAGACAGATATTGCCATGGACTCCACATCACTAAGGATTTTTATCCATCAATGGAAAAACAGAAAAAACAGGGAGACGATAGGCTACTTTCACTAAATACTCCAAGCCCCTCCACTATTGACTTGTAGAAAACATAAAAGAAGACCTACTTTGTCCAGAGCTGGTATACCCAAGGCAGATGCCCATGGCCAAACAATTAAAAAGGTCCAATTTTTATTTCAAGAAGATTTAGATGATCCAATGGGCATAGCTTTAACTTTATTATTAAGACAAAGAAGAACCTGGAGTTCATTTCTAATCTTGAGGAGGTTTATGTCACTGAGCAATGAAAGAGTTGCTTAAAGGAGATTCCATCCCAAATATTTGGAAAGCACATCTCTGATAAAGGTATAATATCCAGAATATAAAAGTAATCTTATTTAATAAAAAGGAAAACACCTGATTTTTCAAATGGTAAAGACCTGAATGTAAATTTCTCCAGATATTAGCAAATGGCAAAAAAACAAAAAACAAAAAACAGGAAAAGATATTTGACATTATTAGCTGTAAGATAATTCAAATCAAAACCAAAATGAGATACCATTTCACAACCCCTAGAATTGCTACTTATAAAATAAATGGACAACTACAAGTACTGAAGAGAATGTGCTGAAATAGGCACCCCCTTTCCTTGCTGGTGGGAATGTAAAAAGTACAGCCACTGCAGAAGGAAATACGGTGGTTCAGCATAAAGTTAAGTATAGGATTCCCATATGACCTGGCAACCTACTTCAAAGAATATAGCCAAAAGCTATCAAAATACAGTATTGAGCAGATTTTTGCATACTGATGTGTCCATAGTGAAATTAGTCACAATTGCCAAAGGTTGGAAGCAACTCAACTATCCCTCAGCTGAGAAGTAAATACAAAGTGGCATGTGCATACAACGGGATACTATGTAGTCTTTAAAATAATCAAAGAAATTGGTGATGTGGGAGGAGTGGATGGGGTGGGGTATATGGGGACCTCTTACATTTTTTAATGTAATATTTTTTGTAATCTATGACATTAATTAACCTTAACAATATAACTTTTAAGTGAAATAAGCCAGATGCAAAAAGGCAATGATCTTGCTGACATGAAATAAATATTGAAGATTCAGAATCTAGAATATTGGTTACCCAAATTGGGGTTGTTGTATGGAATGGGTTAATTTCATATCACTATCAACAGAGAAATATGAAACACTTAAAAATAGTAATAAAATATAGAAAATCAAAATTTAAAAGAAATTCAAAATAGGGTGATTTATATGCAGCAGTGATTTGCTCGAACTTGTGGGAAAATATCCAAATTTCAACTGACAGTTATGAAATAGCTAAATTAAGGGAAAGACAGGCCATACTCAAGATTGAAAAAACTCAGTATTATAAAGATGTCAATATATATTCATTTATTAAATATACTTGAATAAAATTTTTTTGCAGATTTTTCAGAAATATTTATTATGTAAACATTGTGGCATAAAGGCAAAAAACAAGTAAACATTCAATAGAATAGATGGTACATATATGAATACTGAACAAATGACAGATGAAACAAGGAAGTGCAGTGGGAATTACATTTTTATCTTCCAACCCACACAAAACCAATTCAACTGGATTAAATAATAAATTTAGGAAATGGAGTTTACAATAATCTTGAAGATATCTCCAAAACCATGAAGGAATATTTTACAAAGAGGAGCAGGAAGGATAATGAGAGGAGAAGGAAGAGGAAAAGATAGAAGATACACACATGGAAACATATTTGTGAATTTAATTGGATTAAGTCAACAATTTCTTTCCTACAGTCAACACAAGGCACATAATTCAACATCATTTGCCACTTAAAAATAAGTAAATCTTTTAGGGCCTAGAAAGGAAATCTTGCAGAAGATGTACAAATAATTTATTTTATCCCTGACAGTTTATACTGCACCAACGATTTTGAAGGATATCAGAAAGTGAATCCCTTAGTGCTGATACATATTCAGTGGGCTGGAGAATATAAATCCATATTCCCCAATTGTTGGTAAAGATTTGTGGGAATTCTACTTGTTTTTGTGCATATTTGGCTCAGACGCTTTGGAAAAACAATTCGATGTTTTATTAGCGAGCTTAGACTATTTTGCAGTAGCAAAAAAAACCAACTTGTTAGTGCTAAGAGCAAGAAAGATTTCCCACTTAGCACATGCTAAGTTTTGGCTTTGCCTTTTATCTACATGCTATGGCACATTCTATGTCCACATGTGAACCACATTCTGTGACAAGACTACTGGAGCAGACTGCATATGGGATGTTACTGACTTTTGTGGAAGAATAAGATACAACCCTAGGTGCTGGTTCTCCTGAAGCCTATGGAGATCCACAGGGTATATATCATGGCAGATGGATTTGGAGCTCTGTGCCATGTCAGAGGGCCCCACTTTGGAATTTGTGCTCCTGAGTGTGATGGAGCTGGACTCAGATGTGACCTTCCTACACATGCCTCTTCTGTCACTTTTACTGAACCTGTGGTTGGCTCTAGGGATGGTGCATACTCAGGGGATGTGAATCTCTGGACTGCCCATGTGCCAGCTGGGCCCTGAGCCTCAACAGAGTTGTGACGCCTAATCTCTGGTTTATTGGACTTATCCAGGTCAGCTAACAGGAAGGTAAAGATGGTCAACCACCACACTAGGGAATCAAAAGTGCCTACAACTGAAAGCAGAGGAATTGCATCCATCATCCATGTGGAATCTAAGATGCCTCTAGATCTAGAGATAGTGGACATCACCATTCCAGGGTCCACAGAATGGAGGAACAAAATATGGATTAGAGTGGACTTAGTGATATTCTACTATAAAACTATTGTGACTAGTTATACAAGAAATTTTAGCATTGAGATGGAGAAAATGGCCACAGTAGTTGCTGAGGGCAGGAAGAGGAAAGGAGAGATGCGATGCGGGGGCATTTTTGGGACTTTGGTTGTCCTAAATGATATTGCAGGGTCAGATGCTGGGCTTTATATATCCTGGAATAATTCACTGAATGTACTGGGGGAGAGTATGAACTACAGGGTAAACTATTATCTATGTGGTGCAGCAGTGCTCCAAAATATGTTCATCGAATGTGATGAGTGTGCCACAATGATGGAGGAGGTTGCTGGTGTGGGAGGAATGGGGTGAAGGGGTGGGAGGTATATGAGTACCTCATATTTTTTAACATAACTTTTTTGTGTGATGTATATACCTTCAAAAATACAATTTACAAAAATGATAGGATGGGGGGTGGGAAGCGGGGTATATGGGAACTTCTTACGTTTTTTGTTTTTTATGTTTTTTAATGTAACTTTCTTTGTTATCTATTAATTTTAATAAAAATGTGTAAAAAAGATGTTATAAAGAAAGTTTCATATGTTGGTTCTTACACTCATACTCATTTAGTTTAGAATATATTATATTGGTCAAAGAATATCATCTGATCCAATCCTCTATTAATGCATTAAAATACTCTTCTTTCTTATAAAGGATACAATACAGAAGACCACGTAAGCATGGGTATGGCTATTTTGATTAATAAATCAAAGTTTTACTTGTACCTTGTGTATACATGTGCTAGGGGTCTCCATTTCCAGTCAATATAGTGAATACCTGTAAAATGGAGAAAACTTTATGAAAAGAGATCCTTATATTCTGAGGTATTTACATTTAGAATATTTTTATAATCATTCCTTAAAAGTGACTTGGAATAAAAATTGCTTCTTCCTTATTGAATTATCAATATATACTTGAGCAATTCCCAAGTCCTAATTGTCCTAAATGACATTGCAATGACAGATACAGGTCATTGTATATCTTACCATAACCTACAGAATTGGGTAGGGGAGAGTGGTATTGTGCCCCCTGCTCTGATGCATTAAAACTCCAAATTTTATTGTTTCTAGCAGGATGTGTGGGGCTTATGTTTCTAACCTTGGACATAGAGAATTACTGAACCTGAAGCTACAAATGTAACGTTAATGTAGGGAAAAGTTGGAAACCAATGATTTGAGGACAAGATTAAATGCTCTTGATATAGTAGCAGTAAGACCAACATTCTTGTGTGGATTGAATGAATAAATCCAAAAACATATATCCAGCACCCTTTTGTCTTAAGATTAAATAGGGTGTATATATAATAAATATTTTCCTCAATGGGCCAGAGTAGACTTACTCTTATTCTACTATAGACTTATTGCTATTCTAACAATAAAAGAAATGTTATCGTTGATGTGGAGGCAGTGGCCACTGGAGTTTCTGAGGGGAGGGAAAGTGGAAAATATGTGTAATATGGGGGCAGTTTGGGGACATTGTAATTGTCCTGAATGACATTGCAATGACAGATACATGCCATTATGTATCTCATCTGAACTTAGAAAATTGTGTGGGAGATAGTTTAAATTATAATGTAAACTATAATCCACCCTTAGTGGCAATGCTCCAATGTGTTCATTAATTGTGACAAATGTATGACATTAATGATGGATGATGTTTATGTGGGAAAGTGTGAGAGGGATAGGGAGTGGGGATTATGAAATCCCCTACATTTTAGTGTAAATTTTATGTAATATAAGTATCTTTTTAAAAATAAAAAATAAAAAAATAAATTTATTCATGAATTATCTCCCTTTAAACTTTTGAGTATAATTTTAATCCAAGTAAAATACACTTATAGTTTATCCTGATGAAGACTCCATTAAAATAACAGTCAAATAACACAAAAGTTATGATCTACAATTATGCAGACAATGAAAGTATACCCATTATTTGATATTTATATATTTTAGAAGACAACATTTGAAAATTGGTGTCTAATGAACAAAAGAAGGTGCCTTAGATTATAGTATATATGGAAGGAGAAAGAGAGATTGACACTATTAGAGTCCTTAAATTTTAGAATAATTGAGTTTTTGGCTTATGGAGGGCCATGCAATACTAAGGGCTCATATGTTTATTTAGAATTCACTTAGTCTAATCACATTAACACTAGCAGTGCTCAGTGGTTTGGTGGCTGGCATGAACATGTTTAAAAATACCTGAGGTAAGTTTTCTATTAAAATAGAAAAAGAGAAATTAATGAAGGGAAACCATGGTCAGTTATTGTGAAATGAAGACTTAGAGGACAGAGTCCTGCTCATGACATTGAGGAGATCGAAAGCAAATTGTGGTTAGCTCTATTCCTACATGTAATTAAACAGAACCTCACCAGCCATTACTTCCAAGGTATGGAGAGCTTTAACAGCTTTCAGTTGGCTCACTCTTAATTTTAAACAAATAGCTCAAGGCTAACAAATATTGGAAGAATTCCAGATTTTGATTAAGAAAAGCAAATTTTTTTAATGATTCCAAATGAACTGTGATATTTAAGAGGACAAGGGGATGTTGTAAAAGCTCTAATATACTCAAAAACACAAAAGCTGATTTTGAATCTGTATTTTGTTCACAGACAAGAATTCTACAATACTAAAGTAAATTATATATGTGTATATAAATAATTTTAAGATTTAATATAATGTAGGGTAATTTGAAGATCATTTCTCATAACAGAAGATTTAAATACAAAGAGAAAATAAGGAAGCTATAAATGATTGATGTAACTGTGAGATAAAATTGAATTTGGTGATTTAAAGATTACAAGAAAAAATCTAGAAAAACATGGGTGAAATCTATGATAAGCTGGAGGTAAGTATTTGTACAGGGAAGGGATAAAATGGGGGCCTAGGGTGACCTTTGGGTGGGGCTTTGTGGGCTTGAGGGAGGCTAGTGTTGGGAGGATGGATAATATTGTCCAAGAAATTGGGGGGAGGGTGGCAGAACATATGAACATAGGAGATTGTCAGGTATGTAGTTGAGAGTGTAATGTTGAGAAAATTTTTTCAAAAATATAAGGAAGGTTACCTGCTTAAGATGTTTAAAGGGGAGAATCTGGCACAGGACAGGCTTCTAGGGAGGTGTGAATGCTCATTTTGTGATATTGGGTTACATTATTCGATGGAGACACATAAAATGAGAGTAAAGGTATACCCACTTCATGTTCTCAAAAAAAGGGAATTGTATCTCTCGAGAGAAATGGTGGCTCCCAATGTGTTAGGGCAGTCAAGCATGTCAAGCCTTCAGCATTGTTGCAAGTATCTCTGAACATGGCCCTTCAAGCAATGAAAATTGATTGTCACTGATTGTCACTGTAGGCCCTGAGGGAAGGGGGAAAAAGGTGTTGAATAGATGGAATCAATGTAACTGTGGGGCAATGGAAGTGTTCCACAAGATTATGCATGGATGGATATAGGACATGTGAAATTACACCAAAAATGTATAGGGGCTTATAGGCCAAAACGTAAATCAATGTAAAGCATAAGATAACTAAAAATTTAGAAAATTGTGTAGTCTAAAATACAAACCACAATGTAAACCGAAGTGTAACCTTGTATGAAAGCTATTGTCTCTATATCTGTACATCAGTTGCAGTAAATATAGCATGAACATATAAAAAGATTATTGCTGGGGAAGGGACAATGTGTTTTATGTTGGATGTGTGGGAGTACTGTATATTGTATATATGAATTACTGTGATCTACAAGTTTTGTCAAAACAAGCTTAATAATTAGAAAAAAAGAAAGAAAAAGAAAGGACTTAGATACTGAGGAAGAGATGGAAGAAGTTGCCTTGCCAATGTGCATACAGGGCAACACTTAATGCAGTGACGGAAGGCAAAACATAAAAAACAAAGCATTTTCATTTTTTAATTTTTTGATACCCCAATTTATTTTTACCTTAATTTTTCTAAATTAGTATGTACTCTATATCTAACCTTTAAACCCATCACTATATTCCATTTTACTATTAATGGAAACTGGCAATGTATAAGGCTTCATTTTTAAAGAAGTTTTGGACAACAGAGAGGTTCAACTATGGCAGGGGAGGAAAACTGGTGTGGAGTGTTATTGATAGGGAGCACATGGTTGGAGGGAGTACTCCAGGGCATGTACACAGGGTACATAAAAATGTTTGCGTATTTTCATAGTGGCTTCAGTTAAAAACAACAACTGATGGAGTGCTAAGTTCCTAGCCAGGGGAGTTCTATTACATTCCCTGATGGAACAGCAACAATCCCCCAAGTACAATGGCAAAGACCAAAAAAGAAGGGTGGTCCAACAATGAGCCCTTGATACTAATGACTATGCTTGTGAGCCTGTGTGCCTGAAATAAGAACTAGGCCTAGAGCTGCAGGGTGCCTAAGAGTTACCTCCTGAGAGCCTCCATGTTGCTCAATTGTGGCCAGTCTTGAAGCCAAACTCAGCATGTAAATGCATTGCATGGGACATGACTCCTGGCGATGAGCCTCCCTGGCACAGAGGGATTACTACCAAGTACCAGCTGATGATGTACTAGAAAATGACCTTGAATAAAAGGGTCAACTCAGACCAGCAGAATATCTCAGCCTATATGTAATATCAGGAGTTAAAACTGCTTTTTGACTTTGAATAAAAGAGGGAATGGAAAGAACAGATGAGTTTATATGGCTATGAGTCTCCAAAAAGAACCAGGAAGTTATCAGAGGGGTTGTCCTTATGCACACTGCAGCATAGTCCCAGAGACAAATAAAGTAGATACAACCCCATGTATTGGTTCTTCTGAGGGCTACAGAGACCCACGGTTCTATGGTCATGGCAGATTCAGTTCAGTGCCATGTCAGTTGACCCTACTTTGGAGTTTGTGTTCCTAAGTGTGATGGAGTTGGACTCAGATGTGATCTTTGCTCACAAACCTCTCCTGTTACTTTTACTGGACCTGTGGTTGGTACTAGGTTTTAGTGTATACTCAGGGGACCTGAATCTCTGGACTGTCCATGTGATAGCCAGGCCCTGAGCCTCAACTGACTTGCAACTCCTATGCTCTGGTTTATTGGACTTACCCCACTCAGGTAACATGGAAGTGAAGAAGGTCAACCACCACACCAGGGAGCCAAGAGTGCCTACAACTCAAAGCAGGAGAATTGCATCCATCATCCACGTGGAATCTAAGCCCCCTCTTGATATAGATGTGGAGTGGACATAACCATTCCAGGGTCCACAGGATGGAGGAATAGAGTATGGATTAGAGTGGACTTACTGATATTCTATTCATGAACTATTGTGATTAGAATCAAAGAAAATGTAGCATTGATGTGCAGAAAGTGGCCATGGTAGCTGCTGGGGGTAGGGAGTGGGAGGAAGAGATATGATGTGGGGGCATTTTCAGGACTTGGAGTTGTTCTGGGGTACTGCAGGGATAGTTACTGGACATTGTATGTCCTCCTGCGGCCCACTGGGTGGACTGGGGGAGAGTGTAAACTATAATGTCGACCACTGGCCATGTGGTGCAGCAGTGCTCAGAGATATATTCACCAAGTGCAATGAATGTCCCATGATGATGGAGGAGGTTGTTGTTATGGGAGGAGTGGGGTGAGGGGGGTGGAGGTATATGGCAACCTCATATTTTTTAATGTAACATTAAAAATATAAGTAAAGACAAAAATAAATAAATTTTAAAAAGAAAAAAATGTAAGCTAATTAAGCTTCGTGACTTACATACCCTACCTTGTTAGAATTCATTAATTAAAACACATATTTACTGATGCCTGTATAACACTTCAAAAATTTATAAAATAAAATATCAAATTATAGAGACAATTTAAAAAGAAGATATGCAACACTATTTTTTTTCACTTGAGGGATGTAAGCTAATATCAAATTGGTACTAGTTCTTTATATTGAAAGTTTCTTAAATAGGAAATTTTAAGTAAAAAGGCAAATTCCATATGGTTCACTTCTAAGTCATAAAGTGGATAATTATATTAACCGTAAGAATGATGACTCAAACTGTGAGAATCCGAATAATACAGCTCTTTCTATATTGAGGTGATAAGTTCATATACAGGTTTTGGTTGTTGTGGTAGTTTGGAGTGATATACCACAGTAAATAATATTCTTAAACCTAATCATTCCTGTGGGTGTGAACACATTTTAAGTAGTCCTTTTTATTTCTTTTTTTATTATTATTATCCTTTTTAAGAGATACATAGATCATATAAAATGTTACCTTAAAAATATGAGGTTCCCATATATACCATTCCCCACAAGCCCTACTCCTCCCACATCAGTAACTTCTTTCATTAGTGTGGTATATTCATTGCACTTGATGAATACATTTTGGAGCACTGCTAAACAGAATGGATTATAGTTTACATTATAGTATACACTCTCTCCCAGTCCATCAGGGAGTTATGGCAGGATATATAATGTCCTACATCTGTCCCCGCAATATCATTCAGGACCATTCCAAGTCCCCAAAATGCCCCCATATCACATCTCATTTTCCCTCTCCCTGCTTCAGCAACTCCTGTGGCCACTGTTGCCAAATCAATGATATAATTCCTTCCACTGATAGAGTCACAATAATTCTATAGTAGAATACCAGTAAGTCCACTCTAATCAATATTTTATTCCTCCATCCAGAGGACCCTGGGATGGAGATCCCCACTCCACCTCTATATTGAGAGGGGGCTTAGATCCCACATGGCTGATGGATGGGATTCTCCTGCTTGCAGTTGCAGACTACGTCAGCTCCTTAGTGTGGTGGTTGACCATCCTTGTTACTGACCTGGGTAAGTCCAATGAACTGGAGAATAGGTGCTGCAACTCTGCTGAGCCTCAGGGTCCAGCTGGCACATGGGCAGTCCAGGTATTCAAGTCTCCTGGGTATACACCAACCCCAGCACCAACCACTGGTTCAGTAAAAGTGACAGAGAGGCAGATGTGTAAAGAAGCCACATCTGAGTCCAACTACATCACACTCAGGAGCACAAATTCCAAAGTAGGGCCCACTGGCATGGCAGTGAACTCTAGAGCTATCTACCAAGATTATAGGACCTGGGTGTCTCGGTAGCCCTCAGGAGGACAACTATTTTTGATGAGGTTACTTGAGTAATCGTATAGTCCAATCCAATCAGGGGAGTCTTAATCCTTTTGCTGGAATCCTTTTAAAACAGAATGAAATTTAGACAGAGGGAGATAAATCCATGGGAATCAAGAAGAAGTTTAAAGGAACACTGAAAAGAAAGAAGAGATAATGTGAGGTTTCCACGTGCATTGATATTTGGCAGAGGAGCCCAGGAGCAAGGATACTGGAAGCATAATGGTGCACTACTCGAATAGATGTCACTTGTGTGCACCTTTAAAAAAAATAGGTAATATTTGAGAAGGTAACTAATATTATTATTCCCAAGAGGAAGATCAGGCTTGCTTGGAGGAGGGATGGTCTCACATGAATTAGTCACATGAAATGGTCTAAGGCTGCTTTTTTTCAATCATGTGGAAGACATTTACTGAAGTTTTATTTTCTGTATATTATTCACATGCTCACATTTACTTATGTAAAAGGAATACTTTTATTCTAGCATAGTGCATACACTCCTAGTTTGTACCTTCTATATATCCAACAAAACAAAGCAATGGCCACTGCACTTTACAACTCCAGCTGTAGTAGACCAATGAATTGAGGGTAGAATTAAACCCCCTTGTTATAATATTAATCATGAGATATACAGCCATTTTGTTTATGCATTACAATTCTAGAGGTCCAGGATATGTCCTGCCCTGTGCATTGCAGGAAGAATTTGTCTGTTGTGAAAAGGCTATGATGTGAAAAAAAGGCCCAGGTATGAGATTTTAGGAGGTATTATGGATTTTTTCCCATGACATTGAGAACCATATATCCTGTGGCAGTTTGATATTAGTTATGAATCCCCAAAAATGAGAGACTATGTTTGTAAACTGGTCCGTTCCTCTAAGTATAGTACCCTTTGAATGCATTGGATTCAGTCGACATGTTTTGACTAAATTATTTGTTAAGATTAAGGCAGCTTTGATTCAACCATGTCAGAAGGGCATGATTGAGATTGAGTCTATACACTTGTTAGACTGATTAAAATGGATGTTTACTCAAGAAGACACGTGACAGAGGCAAGAGCTCTGTCACATTGGGTATGGGGTCTCCAGACAAAGCTGAGCTGTTTGCCTAATAGTTTCCAGTTGAGCATAGGAGTATCTGAGCAAGCCTGGAAAGAAAGAACACCAGATATATGAAGCCCTGAGGGATGAGACAAATTTCTGGAGGTCAGTGCATTCCCATGGCATGCTTTGTTGCCCCAAGCTCCAGGCCCCTAGGGTTAAGAGTTGCCAAGATCTGTAATAATACAGGAACGGAGGGACCCATTGGCCCTAGTGGCAGAGCTCTGTCACTGCATGTTGCAGGGCCTCCAGAACTTGTGTCGTTAGGGGTTCCCTTTAAAAGTTTTTGCCTTACTGGTGACCTTAACTATATGGGCCTAAAAAATGCCCAATGTGGCACATGTTGTATTCAGTAGTCAAACAGGCCTATCTCAGTATTAGGTGATTTCAGTGAAAATAACTACAGTTTGTCTTTGTCTCATATGGTTCTTTGTCTATTGACTCAAGTGGACCCTGGAAATTGTCCCCATTGGGCATAGTATTGGACTTAGTCATGGTTGAATGCTCAATCTCTGAATGTTATAATAGTCAAGATTTTTTGTAAGACTTGCTCAATCAACTTTCGTAGGGGTCTGCAATGAGGATGTCATCAATATAATGGAGGTTATAAGAACTTTGGGGGTAATCATGCCTGATATAAATCTAGCCCTACTAAGAGATTACGAATTGAAGGGGACTTAAGATATTCCTTCATGAACATGTTAAGTGTACAATGGAGGCTGTTCCATATGAATGTAAATTGATCTTGAGTCTAACTTGCAGAAGGATGGTAAAGTCATTAGGCTTCTCAATATCAGCATCCCCTGTGTCAGCTGTTACCCATCAGTGACAGCAATGATATCAGGTACTGCAGAGTACAAGGGTTGCAAGCTCCAATTTCCTGAGGATTTTTTAGAGACCAGTCTGTGCTGCTGAACTGTGACAGGGTGGTTCTCAACACACTTGCCTGCATGGCGTCCTAACCTTTAAAGTAATGACCTGGGGTACTTTTTTCCAACTTTAATTTTTTAAGGGGAATAATTTCAGTGTACCAACCATGGGAAATCTTCCTCCTTATCTGACACATCAACTCATAGTTAAAATTGTCTTCCTCACTGTCCTGTGCAGGGTATGGGGAGACCTTATTAACTGTCATTTTCCTCCACCCAAGACTGTGTTCAGGGATTAAAAATGTGGCAATGCTGGATTTAAAACATTTTTCCAATCCTGGGAGCCCTTTCCCTACTCCTTTATGGGTCTTACTAGGGTCTTAATGATTAACTTAGAAGGACCCCACTTTCCCAATAGTGTTGATGAAATTCTCCTATAGAATTTACATTAAAATCTACTCTGTTCACCTCTTAAATTAGTACCCAAAGTCACATTTCCCAATGAGTGGACCCAGCCCTCCTTTGTCTTTTCCTGGTCGCATTTCGTTTTGTTCTTATGAACCTTTGGGTGTGGATGCTTCCAATTGCTTTGATCCTGAGTCTTGTCCTCCCTGACCTGACTCAGTGAAGACAGCAGATACCTCCCTATTTCTATCACAAAACAGGATGTTATGAAGGAGCTTTCTTACAACTTCCTCCACTGTCATCTCAGGGACAACAAAAGGGACAGAGGGGTGAGTGAGTCTACTTTTATGAATGCCACCAATGTTGTCAAAGACAGTAACTTTTCATCCATGTCCTTCCACAGTCAGACCCATATAGCCAAGTGCCTATCGCCTTTACCCTCAGGAGAGTTACTGCAAAATGAAGAGCTTTCCATGGAGTTTTATATTTAGGATGTTCCTTGTGGTTGGGAATATGACATTTATACTCCCAGCAACACAGACTGAAAGCAGCATGGGTTTACCTACATCTCCCTTCTTTCAGCTGCCCTGTCTGATACAGGAAAAATATCTTGTAGCAGAGGATTAGGATTAACATTAACATTTCCAAGACTGTACCTCTCAGCCCTAGACACCTGAATTTGCAATGCCCTCTCTTTGAACATATGCATGAACCAAACTTCATGTTCTGTTGCTGTCTTACAATATTTGGCTTTTAACTTCCGTATTTTGCTCTTAGAAAAAAATGCCTCATTATAACAGCTTGGTTTTTATTTTTTTCTTTATTTTTTTAATGTTACATTCAAAAAATATAAGAGGTTCCCATATACCCCCACCTCCCTCACCCCACTCCTTCCACATTAACAACCTCTTTCAATATCATGGCACATTCATTGCATTTGGTGAATACATTTTGCAGACTGCTACACCACATGAATAATGGTTTAATTGTAGTTTACACTCTCCCCCAGTCCACCCAGTGAGCCATGGCAGGACATAAATGTCCACAGCTTGGTTTTTAGCAATCCTATTTGTTCTGCATTTGAAAACCAGCCAAATCTGGGGTTTGTAAGTAGCCCAGACAGTGCAGTGGAGCTCCCTTCAGGGGGACTGCAGACTCTCCGTTGGAGTCTTTTCCAACATTTGAGACACCTTGTGTGTTATGAGTGGCATGGGAGCATGAAACAAGTCAGGAGCCAAGATATAATTTCCAGCATCTTCCAAACTCACCTCCTTCCATTCCACCCTTACCTACGATGTTACATCATGCCTATAAACAGGAAAACTGCTTATGTCCCTTGTGTCCCCATGTCAATCACCCCTACAGAAGTTGGCATCACCTTGGGAAATGGCAATGACAATAACTTAAGTCTACACCATGCCATAGTGTATTTTTTTGGTAACCCAGCTAACTATGCAAATTTGTTGGTCAGGAACAAGGGCACCTAAAGAGATATCAACCCACTTCAGTATAGGTATCTGCATCACTAAATAATGCATGACTCAAACAGGACTGAACAGAAGAACACCATAGCAAAGAGATAGGGCATGGTCAGTTTCACAAGTAAACCATGGTTCCCCTTAGCCAGCAGGTCTCAATCCATGACCAGTGAAGGGAGGTATTTTAATTACAGCATCACTCACTGTGTTTGTTGTCCTAATGGAGAACCTGGTTCCTTTCCCACCCAGTCATATATATATATGACCAGAGTGTGGGTTGGATATCATAAAACATCGCCACCCATGTCAGTCTGTCTCCAATGAATATTTATGTATTGGGGTAATAGGGAAAGGGATGTATCAATAATACTTTATTTAGTAGCCTGACACTCAAGGTCCTTGAGAAAAGGAGATATCTGTAGGTCCAAGAGTACTGAAGCAAACAGTGTCACCACACACTCCAATATGATTACTTATTTTTCATCATGCAGAAAACGTGAATGAATTGAGCATGACAACATCCTTTTCAGCCAGATCAAATGGAAAGAGCAAAAGTATCCAAAGATAATCTGTATAAAAGGCCAGGTTTATAAAATAGTCCACATTTAAATGAGGAAATCACCTTTGGAATGGTTCTCAGTGCTATAATACCATTTTTTACTTATTTTGCAAATGCATCTCAATTTTAAACATTTTATTACTTGGTGTAGACTTTTGTATAAAGGCAAATTTATAATTCCATAATTTGAATTGAATTATCTAATTCAAAACAGTCAATATTCTTTTAACAGGTGGTAATATCCAGAATCTTGAAATTGTCTCAAACGTGTAGATATCTGGTTAGGAACTAATCTATGGGTTTCTCTGAATGATACCATTTTTTTTTGTTTGCAGCTAATAAACACTCAGTACATTATTCAAAATATTTTATATGTGGAAAATCTTTTCCAGAAGAATACATGAACTACACATGATTATGGATTTGAAAAATTAGGATACAGAAAGGTATCACTCACTATCACATATGCAAAAAGCAAAAGGATAATAATTACATAAAACCTGACATTTACTAGGGCTTGATTCAATTTTTAGAACATATATTAAATATAATTAATCTTCATTTAAATGTTATTCAGAATTTCTTAAATAAAATGAAAACTTTCCTTGGGAGCTCAAAATATCTGTGAAACATTCTGCCTAGTGCTGTGTTAATTTCTCTGTTCCGCAAGCTATACATGATGGGGTTTATGAATGGGGGAACCATGGTGTAGAACATGGCGATGAGAAGATTACTAAAAGATGCTTCATTTGCTATGGGACCAAAGGCTGCCATCATCAAGGAAATTACAAATAAAATAAGAGTTGCTAACTGTGGGGTACATGTGGATAAGGCTTTGTTACGGGCTTCTACAGAATTCATCTTAAACACTGTTGAAAATATATCAATATAGGACTTAAACAAAAAGGCAGAACATACTAACACAATACAAATGCTTACAGTTAAGGCCATAAACTCAGAAAATTGAACATTTGAAGATGAGAGTCTCAAAATTTGAGGTATATCACAGAAATATTGGTGGATCATATTGGATTTTGTGAATGGAAGCCTGAACATGATACCTGTATGGACAGAAGAATAAACCAAACCGCTTCCCCATGAACCACCAGCTGCCTGTGTGCACATATGCGGGGTGATAATGAGCCCATAGTGCAGAGGATGGCAAATGGCAACATAGCGATCATATGACATCACCACCAGGAAGGCTAGTTCTGTGGATACCAAGAAGATAAACAGGAAAATCTGAGAGGCACATGCTAGGAGAGAAATTGATTTATTGCCTGTCAGAGAATTCACAATCATGTTGGGAAGAGCAACTGAAGTGCAGCAAAGATCTATAAGGGACAAATTGCCAATAAAGAAATACATTGGTGAGTGTAGATGCGGGTTGATTACAATGGCAGTAAGAGTTAAAACATTACCACTCAGGGCCCCTAGATACAATGTTAAGAATATCAGACCTTGCAGGACTTGGAGCTCTCGGGAGGTTGAGATATCCATGAGGAGGAATTCTGTGAATATCGTGAGATTTTCCATGTCTTCTAAAATATTATATTAACCTAGTAATCAAAGTATAGTATGATAAAATACACTAAAATTTAAATAGAGACAATACACATTATTCACAGATAAAATATCCTGTTTTTATCAATATAGGACTTATAAATTCATCAGAAATTCATCATAAAGGAAATGGAAAAAATATTTTGAAATTAATGAATGGGCATATATCCATTTTCATTTTCTTTCCTGATATTAATGTTAATTTTAGTATTAACAATAATAATGTTCATTTTAGTATTCACTGGTTCAGAAAATCTGTTTATTAAATGATTTAAAATTAAATCAATACCTATAAACAGTTCAGGTATTGAATAACTTTTACTACATTTCATTAAAATGTATTTTAACACACTGCCTGGACATGTCATGTGATATATTCTCATATTCTTCCTTAGTGAATCCCAGACATGTTCTAAGAGATCCTCTGCATTCATCCATTTTTTTTTTGCATAATATACAACTGTTTTTTGATGCTTTTTTATGTAACGGCTTACTAAGATGTTTGCTCATATTTCTTGTTCTTTGGCTGTCTGTCTTAGAATTTGATCCTCTAACAAATTTTATTAATATTCTGAGGTACTTCTTAGAATGATTAATCCAAAGAAGACCAGATAGATGTCTTGTCACTCTTTTATTTCAGTTTAATATAAGGCATAAATGTGAACCCCTTCCTTCCTCCTCTGTCCCACAATCTATAAAATATTTGATTTGTTTCAGATGATAATTTATTCCATTTTCTGTTGCATTATGTACTAGAGTTCCCTTGCTATCTCTCTACTTTACCATTTCACTGGCACATAGTCTCTAATAAAAGGATCCCACCTAATATTATTCATCCTCAAATAACCCTTCTTACAATTGACATGAATTCTAATATTTGATGAAAGACTCATTCCTGTTCAGATATTTTGACTCTATGCTTATCTAGATTTTTCTGGAACCTCCTTAATCAAATCAGCTATTGTTATTGTATCTATCTTATTTGTGCTTAACTTGGAGCATTCCAAATCACAAATAAGTTCTTTTTCAGTTTTAATTATGCTTTCGACTCTAAAACATTATCTTCAAGGATATAATTGCAGAATTATTTAATTTTTTTTGGTTTGGAATCAGAATAGAAGGTTATAACTATAAAAATGCTAGAATTTACATTCTTATTAATATTTATTTATTTATAATTATATGTAATTGAAAAACTAGTACACAATTTGGATAACATTATGTATATATAGTAATAGTAATACTAATTTTCATTTACTTTCATTGATTATATGCATGAATTTGTAGTACTTTGCAAAATATTTTATGAAAAATTTTATATAATAATCTTTCATTTATGAATTTTTTCATGAAGAAAAACATTTTAAATGAAGTATTTTATTAAATATCATATCGAACTCTATTGATAGTTCTGACCTAAGGGTAGGTTATTGGACCTATCCAAAATTCCAGTTGATTTTCTTCTATCAAAATCATGCATGGCTTTTAATCACTAGCGATCTCATTCCTCTCACAGATTGCATCTTTCTCCTCAGTCTGTACAAATTCTCATTTCCCTACCTAAATTTCCATACATCTGCCACTTCAGAGCCCACAGTGCACTGGCTAAATTTCCATACATCTGCTATTTCACAGTGCACAGTGCACTGTGATGATTAAATGCATACTCTTGGGTGTATGAGAAAGTTCACACTTTTCTCCCTGCTCTTTATTACCTCAAGAATATTTAGAAATTATTTACTTCACAGTATTATAATGTGGAAAAACCAAAATGAGTGGGAAAAGTATTCCTCATGAAATTTTAAAGGCATGAATTATTTTAGTATATTTAAAACCTAGATAGAGCATTATCTAGTCCTAATATCCAGGAAATAAACATAAAAAATTTTTTCTAGTAAAAACGTCACTGGATATCTCAACAAATCCATTTGCTATTTGAAGAAAAATTATTGCTTACATGGATTTATTCCTATGAAATGCATTGGTAACTTACTGCTGCCCTTAAAGGCCTTAACTATCCTTTACTAACCAGTTGAGTTTCATTCTTAGTTCTTGTGCTAGTTTAAGTTCTTGATAATTTCTGTAACATTATATTTTCCATATTTTGAGTTATTCTATATATCACACACATTTCATCAGGTACCATTTTTAAAACCTGTTGTAAAAACAGAAAAAATTGACATTCAGACTATTAATATAATTTAGAGCAGAAATAAAGTATGCTAAACAGAGACATATAACTGCTATGCATCTAAAGTTTGCATTAGGCATTTAAAGAAATACATGAATTAAAAAATATATATATACCTGATAAATGATGAATTACATTTATCATCTGTAACTTGAATATTTCTCTTGCACCTTACAGACACTTTACAAAATCTGTGATCCTACCATTTTTTAAGGATTAAAATCCACAGAGTTACTTATCAGAGAAGTCTACATTTAACTTTAGTGATATGAACAATTCTACTTTTAGTTTCTTTGTACAACATGTTTCTACATTATAAAGTAGACCTGTGGGTCATCCGTCTCAGGAGACCTGAAGGAATGGTGATGTCACCCTCCAGAGAGGCCAGTTCTGCCTCACCTCCTGATTGGTAAGAATTCCTTGGTTATACATTTGAGATTAGTTAAACTCATAATAGTGCTTATTACCAATAAACAGCATAGATTTTTTATTTAAACTTAACAAAAGACATGTATTCAGAAGCCTTTCACATGTCACTGGTGATTCAATATATTTTCAATTTTAAGTCATATCATAAATACAATTTGTTGATATTATAATTTGTATCCACAATGAAAACCGTAGGAAAATCTCTTTTATAGAACTTTTAACTAACATTTTGTCATGAAACAAAACCACATACTGGTTAAAATTATCAACAACAATAAAAAATTTTCCAGTAGCTGGTAAATTAAAGAAAAATAGGATATATATTAGAATGGGTTTTAAAAGAAAACAAGTAAAACGATTGTGGCACATTTTTATCAAAATTGCATTGAAGAGATCCTCATACATGGTATATCACAATAATGAAGGGGTACATCTCAGATTATCAGTTACTAGGAACAAAAGTAGATTTGAGGAACACAGACTATTGAGAATTTTCTGAAAATTCTTTTTAATAGATGTCAATCAGGAGAGTATCGATATGGGGGAGGTTAAGAAACTTCCAAGAAGGTCTCTGATATGTATGCTCAAAAATAGAAGTGTCCATATCCACTGCCAGTAATTAATACAGCTACAAAATCTTCAGGGAAGTATGGTGACTAGAGAAACGAAAACAAAATCAATTGGAATAGATTTTGCCTGCAAATCTGAGCAAATAGTGTTCATCTGGAAAAATATTTGTTTGAAGAGTAATGCATATCTTCAAATATGACATATTTCATTTACTATACCAAAAATATACATTTATCAATATCACCATTAAACCTCTCCAAAAGGATGTCAAGTGTCAGTAAGCAAAGACATTAATTTGGGCATCACAACTTTTTCTGAGATTTTAATTATCACTTGAAACTAATTTTATCATTACAGAGTAATTTTGGTAGTTCTTTGCATTATGTTCATTTTTTAAATTAAGTAGTTGTAATTTTATTGAAAATCATGCAGGAAATACACAGTTCTTATATACACCACCACACACTGTTATCTACTACTAACATATTCTAATAATGTGTTTTTTTATTACAACTGATGCAACCATATTGTTATAATTATACTGTAAACTATAGTCCTTAGCTTACCTAAGGATTCAAAGATTGAATTGCACACTTCTAAGGATTTTTTTTTAAATTCTTGTACTGGTAGAATATATATATGACCTAAAATTTTTCATTGAAATACTTACAAGTGTGCAATTCAATGGTGTTAATTATATTCAAAACATTATGCTACCATCACTACTAACCATTACCAATTTTTTTCAATACCACAAACAGAAGCTATCCCTATACCAAGTAAGCATTATATCCTTATTCCCTACCTATGTACTGGACATTGGTAACATATATTCTAGTTTCTAAATTTATGAGTTTGCATATTCATATTACTTCATATTAATGAGTTCATACAATATCTGTACTTTTGTATCTGGCTTATTTCAGAAAACATATTGTCTTCAGAGTTAACCCATATAGGAGCACGTATCAGAATTTCATTTTTTATATATTCAATGTTTACACCATATTTTGTTTATTCATTCATCAGTTAATGAACATATAGATAGTTTCCATGTTTTGTCAAATTGTCTATAATGTTGCTATTAAATTTTTCTGACAAATAGATGTCCAGATCCCTACTTTCAATTCATCTGTGTTAATATCTAGAAGTAAGATTTAGGTCACGTAGTAAATCTACGGTTAACTTTTTGAGGAAATGCCCAACTCTTTTCCAGTTTTACTTTCTTACCATAATGAACTAATGCCCCTATTTTTCCATACCAACTCCAAAATTTATTTTCATTTGTTTAATAAGAACAATTCTAGTAGGTGTGAAATGAGAGGTATTGATTTTCCTTTACTTGTACCAAATGCTTAATGATGTTGAGCTTATTTTCAGGTGTTTATTCTTCATTTGTATATTTCTTTGGATAAATGTCTATTCATATATTTTACCTATTTTTTAAATTGGATTGCTTGTCTTTTTGTTGTTGAGTTGCAGCATTATTTGATATATTCTGGAAATTAAACCTCAAAAAGATACGCTATTTCCAAACATTTTCTCCATTTATTCTGCCATCCTTCAAATTTCATAAGGACGTATATTGACACACAATTTTTAAAAAATATACTGATAAAATCACAATTAATATATTTTCCTCCTATGGCTTCTGCTTTTGGAGTATAGTCTTAGAAACTGCTACCTTAACCTGAGGTTCTGAAGGTATTTCCTTAGGTTTCCTGCCAGGAGAGTTGAAGGATTATATCTTATATTTAGGACATTGATGTACTTTGAATGCAATATTTTTTTTATGGTGTGAAAGAGGGGTCTCTATTATTTTGCAGACAACAACCCAGTTCTCCTAAATCAATTTGTTGAAGAGACTTTTCTTTCCCAAATGAGTGGACTTGGTCTGTCAAAGATAATTGCCCATATTTGTGAGGGTTTTTCACTGCACTCTAAATTCTATTTCATTGGTATATATGTCTGCCCTTGAGCAAGTATTATACAGTTTTAATTTCCATAACTTTGGAATAAGTTTTAACATGGGAAAATGTGAATCCTTCAAATTTAATTTTTTCAAGTTTTTTTTTGTCTATTTAGGGCTTTTTGCCATTCCATAAAAATTTCAGGATAGAGTTTACCATTTCTGCCAAGAAGGTTGTTAAATTTGAATGTTACTACATAGAAATTATAAATTGGTTTGGGTAAAATTGAAATCTGAAAAATATTAGTCTTCCATGAATGTGGAATATCCTACCATTTACTAATGTCTATTTCTTCTAGCATTTTTTGATCCTTGAATAGATACATTCCTATGCACTTCATACTTTTAGTTGTTATTGTAAATGAAATGTTTTTCTTGATTTCAACTTCAGATTATTTGCACTTGAAAATAGAAATACCATTGATTTTTTGGATGTTAAACTTTTAATTTGCAACTTTGTTGAACTTATTTAATGGCTCTAATAGTACTGCTGAGGATTTTTCAGTGTAGTTTACATATCAGATCTTATCATGAGCAAATGTGCAATATTTGTTTTTGCTTTCCATGTTTTATGTATTTTATTCTTTTCACTTGCCTAATCAGTCTGGGTAGAAATTCCAGATATTGAATTAACAGTAGTGAAAACTTTCAGTACTTCAAGATCGAGTCGTTTTTAGCTTTATATTTTCTAAATATGTCCTTTATCTTGTTGAGATACCTTTCTTGTAGTCCACGTTTTCTGTGTTTTTTCATCAAGGACAGGTGCTGGATTTTTTCAAATGTCTTTTCAGTATCAATTGAGATGTTCATGATTTTAAAGTATTATTTTTACTAATATGGTGAATTATATTAATTGATTTTCTTATGTTGAACTCTGTCCTTGCACACTTGGGATATATCCAATTTGATAATGGTGTAGATTTTTTTCTGATGTGCAATTGTATTCAGTTTACTATTTTATTGAGAGTATTAGAGTCTGTCTTAATATGGTGTAGTAGTTTGTGTACCGCCAGGAAATATGTTCTTAAAACTTGTCCATTCTGGGGACATTAACCTGTTGTGGGTGGAACCTTTTAATTAAGTCATTTCACTAAAGGATCATTAGAATAGGCTACCTCAAATAAGGAATGGACCAGGATAGTTCATAATCCTTTTATTGCACACTTTTATTGACAGAGAGAAAGCTACAGAATTAGAAAGAAAGCCATGGAAGCCAGAAGCGGAAAGCATGATACCTGGAAGGGAAGGGAGAGATCATATGCCTTGCCATGTAACAGAAGAATACAGGATTGTCAGTTCTAATATAAAATTATTGTGACTCTAGCAATGGAAGAACCTTTATCATTACTGTTGAGACAGTGGTCATAGGAGTGCCTGAGGGTATGGAGAGGGAAGAAAAGGTGTGATACGGGACATTTTGGGGGCTTGGAATTGTCCTAAATGATATTCAGGGACAGATACGGGACATTATATATCCTGCCATAACCCACTGAATGGACTGAGAGAGTGTATGAACTATAATCCATGCTTTGTAGCAGTGTTCCAAAATGTATTCATCAAATGCAATCAAAGTGCCACACTGATGAAAGAGGTTGTAGATGTGGGAGGAGTTGGGGGTGGGGAGCGGGGTTATGTGGAAACCTCTTACATTTTTTAATGTAAAATTTTGTGTAATCTATGTATCTTTAAAAAAGAATAATAAAAAAGTAAAAAAAGAAGAAAGCATTGACCGACGATGTGTGTATTTTGACATTTTCAAGAAATCAGAACTCTAAGCTTGAAAGCTAATAAATCCCCAATTTAAAAGGCAACTCATTTTTGTTATATTGGTATTGCAGCCTAACAGACTAAAAAATATGGGATATTTGTATGTCATTTTCTTTAACTGTGATATGTTTACATGCATTTAGTACTAGGGTAAAGATTACCTCAAAGAATGAAATAAGAATTGCTACTTCTCTTTATTTTTTGGAAGTTTTGAATAGTATTTGTGTCAAATCTTTTTGGAATATTTGTTAAATTGATCAATGAAGCGACCTGGTCCTGTTTTACTTTTTAGGGAGGTATGTGATTATTGATTCAATCTCTTTATTTATTTGTCCATGGATACCGTTTCCTTCTGAGTCAGTTTAAGCAGTTTGTGTGTTTCTAGAATTTTGTCCTTTTCCCGTAGGTTATCTAATTTGTTGGCATACAGTTTTTCATCCTATCACCTTATAAACCTTATTTTGAACATACTTTAATTTCTGATTTTAATTATTTGCATACTCTTTTTTCCCTTGACAGTCTAGCAAAATTTTTGAAGATTTTGGTCAAAGAATCAAATTTCGCTTTTGTACTATTTTTTGCACTACATTGTTATTATTATTATTGGTTCTATGGTCTCTTTTTTTTAATGTTACATTCAAAATATATAAGAGATTCCCATATACCCCAACCCCCCTCACCCAACTCCTCCCACATCAACAAACTCTTTCATGATTGTGGCACATTCATTGCATGTGGTGAATACATTTTGGAGCACTGCTGCACCGCATGGATTATAGTTTACATTGTATTTTACACTCTCTCCCAGTACATTCAGTGGGTTATGGCAGGATATAAAATGTCCAGCACCTTTCCCTGCAATATCATTTAGGACAATTCCAAGTCCCAAAATTGCCCCCACATCACATCTCTTCTTCCCTCTCCCTACCCTCAGCAACTACTGTGGCCACTTTCTCCACATCAATGCTACAATTTCTTCCATTACTAGTCACAGTAGTTCCACAGTAGAATATCAGTAAGTCCACTCTAATCCATATTTTCTCCCTCCCATCCTGTGGACCCTGGGATGATGATGTCCACTCCACCTCTATATCAAGAAGGTGCTTAGATTCCACATGGATGATGAATGCAATTCCCCTGCTTGCAGTTGTAGGTACTCTCAGTTCCCTGGTGAGGTGGTTACCATCTTAACCTCCCTATTAGCAGACCTGAGTAAGTCCAATGAACCAGATGGTTGGAGTTGCAACTCTGCTAAGATTCAGGGCCCAGCTGGCACATGGACAGTCCAGAGATTCAAGTCTCCTGAGCATACATCAACCCTAGAGCCCACCACAGGTTGTATAAAAGTGACAGAAGAGGCATGTGTAGAAAGGTGACATCTGAGCCCAACTCCATCACACTCTGGAACACAAAATCCAATGTGGGGCCTGCTGACATGGCACTGAATTCCAGAGTCATCTGACATTACCATAGAACCTGTGGGTCTCTGTAGTCCTCAGGAGATCCAGTACCTGGGGTTGTATCTATGTTGGCTGTCTCTGGAGTCCTGCTGAGGTGTGCATAAGCATGACCACTCTGATGATGTCCCAACTCTTTTTTGAACACTCTTAGCCATAAAAACTCATCTGTTTTTGCCATTTCCCCCTCTTATTCAAGGTCAAAAAGCAGTTTTTAACACATGATTCTACATGCAGGGTGAGATAGTCTACTGGTCTGAGTTGACCCTTTTATTCAAAGTCTTTTTCTATTTACATCACCAACTGGTGTTTGATAGTAATCCCTTGGTGCAAGGGAGGCTTCTCTCCAGGGGTCATGTCCCACGTTGGGGGGGGAGGTAATGCATTTACATGCTGAATTTTGCTTAGAGAGTGGCCACTTTTGAGCAACATGGAGGTTCTCAGGAGGTAACTCTTAGGCACCCTGCAGCTCTAGGCATAGTTCATATTTTAGGAACACAGGCTCATAATCATTGTCATCAGTATCAATGGCTCATTGTTGGACTATCCTTTTTTGTTGGTCTTTGCCATTGCACTTGGGGGATTGTTGCTGTTCCATTGGGGAATGCGATAGAGCTCCCCTGGCTGGGGACTCAGCATTCCCTCAGTTGTCATTTGTAACTGTAACTACTACGAAAATACCCAACATATATCCAAACATTTTTATGTACCCTCTATACATGTCCTGGATAACCCCCTCCCAATCATGTGCCCCTATCAATAATACCCACACCAGTGTTCCTCCTCTTCCATAGTTGAATCTCTCTGTGGTTCAATACTTCTTCAAAAACGAAGCCTAATATATTGCCAAATTCAATTAATAGCAAAATAGCAAAATAATATGTTTAAAGATTAGAGGTAGGTGGCAGACTTGGCCCAGTGGTTAGGGCATCTGTCTACCACATGGGAGGTCCGTGGTTCAAACCCTGGGCCTCCTTGACCATGTGGATCTGGCCCATGCGCAGTGCTGAAGCACGCAAGGAATGCCCTGCCATGCAGGGGTGTCCCCTATGTAAGGGAGCCCCACATGCAAGGAGTGCACCTCATAAGGAAAGCCGCCCAGCACGAAAGTGCAGCCTGCCCAGGAATGGTGCCACACATGGAGAACTGACACAAGATGATGCAACCAAAAAAGAAACAGATTCCCATGCTGCTGACAACAACAGAAAGGGACAAAGAAGACGCAGCAAATAGGTACATAGTACAGACAACTGGGGTGAGGGGGAGGGGAGAGAAATAAATAAATAAATAAATCTTTTAAAATAAATAAAGATTAGAGATAGAACACATACTAATTTAGAAAAACTAAAATATAGTAAAAATAAATTGGGATATTAAAAAATGAAAAATATTATAAAGCTTTGTTTTTTTGTTTTTTTCTCTATTTTTAAAAAATGTTACATTAAAAAATATGAGGTTCCCATATACTCCCACCCCCTTTCCCCACTCCTCCCACATCAACAACCTCTTTCATCATCGTGGGGCATTCATTGCATTTGGTGAATACATTGAATACATTTTGAAACACTGCTGCACCATCTGGACAGTGGTTTACATTGTAGTTTACACTCTCCCCAGTCCACCCAGTGGGCCATGGCCTTATTTTTGACAATTTCCCTTTCATCACTGCAATAGGTGTTGCCCCGTATGTACAGTGGCAAGGAAATTTCTTTCATTGCTTCCTCAGTGTCTACATCCTTTCATTTTTTTTTCTAATTTTTAATTTTGTCTTCACAAAAGTTTTAGATCACAGTATTTCACATATGCAATATAGGGGACTCCCATATCAAACGCTTTACCCCTTCCTCAGCAATGGTCTTTTTAAGAATCAAAGTTCAGTGTCAGCAATTTCTCCAGTAGTAGCTGACCTGTGGAGAACTTTTCAGGGACAATTGAGTTTCTTTCACAAATTTATTTCTCACATTCCTGGTGAAAAGTGTGTCTTCTGGACATTCCTTTATTGAGTGAGCATGTCTTACATGATAAGTCCACTCTAACCATCCAATTTCTTTAAGCATTTGGATTCTCTTGTGTTCTGTAACAGGACAGTTCTTGCATTTCAACATCAGGCAATGTCACCCACCTTTGGTCCATGTTTCAGCCAAGTGCCAGAACAAATTGTTAGATCTCTTTCTAACAAAATGATTTAAAATATTTTATACAGAATATGTTAAGTGGGTCATATCAATAAATTCAGCTTAAAGAACTTTATGTTCTTTATACTATTAACCCAAACTTTTAATATCTTTTTCTCATAGCTTTTCTCCTTGTTTAATGTAAATTAGAAAAATCATGCAGCTCTTTTAAACTGCAGCACACTTCTTCCCAGGTTACAGTTCATACATCACCATTTGAGGATGATTGTGACTTCAGTTTAGTTATAGGTCTAAATGAATAAAAAGGAGTGGTCAGGTAATTCACGAGAAGAATTGCACTTCACAAACCAGAATTTGCATTTTCATCTGGTGAAACAGGATTTCTCTCTTCATGCAGAGGTTTTAGGGACTTTTTCTGGGGAGGCAGTTACAGGTTTACCAGGCACTGTATGTTTAGTATCTCCATGTGGATGTCGGATGTCTGATTTCTCAGGGTTGACTACAGATGTGTTGGTGAGTTCTCCAAGGGATGCATTTATAAACTTATCTGGCAAAGAATACTCAGCAGAATCCATGGTTTCAATATCCCCACTGTTACCATTTCTAGCTATATGTCCCTACTCCAATTTTTGAGATCTCATTCCTTTTGAATCAGCACCCCCTCTTTTTCAGCAGACACCCAACAATGTTAACAATTCAATTTATATTGTAAATCAGCCACTTGCACAATAAAACTCTGAATCTGGTTTAATGAATTTCAAGTCTTTGTCTATAAGAAGAGTTTCTCTAAGGGCACACTTAGAAACTTTCATGTCCTTCATACATTGCTTAAACTCAGAGTTTGGAGCTTTGAGTTCATCCCTGTTTTTAAAATCTCTGTCTGGCATATTAGGAACAATCTCTAACATCATTATACATTTAACTCTACAAAACTCTGTTAATCAAATACAATGTCACTGAGAACCATTCTTCTTAATAGCATTGAGTAGCAGTATCTAATGATGGTATTTTCCATATCTCTATTGCTAATCCATGCCATGGTCTATCAGTGGCATCTTGATTATTGGGGGTATTGTCATTAATAATTCTGAATCCAATCAATTAGAAGAGAAATTCCCAAAACCTCATAATCAATTTAAAAATCTCTTACTGAAAATTCAATTTTTCAAGAAACACCCCCAGTAGAAAATTTTTATTAGGCAACTTCTCCAAGGAAATGGAGTGTACCAGATAATTTACAAATATGCATGTTTTACAAAAATAGCATGTTTGTGTGTCTGTGATTATAGGAATTTGTAATGTCTGCATTCCATTTGTTCTAACTTGAAATAATAGAAAATCATTCAGGTTAATAGTGGAGAAAAAAGCCTTAAATGTATAACAATAAAACCCCAAAAATATGTTTGAGACATTCACTATCTTTTCAGATAGAGTTATTGAAATGACTCTATAGGTGGATAATGACTCAATGGACTAGTCTATTAGAAGACAAGTCTTCTTTCCTCCATGTTGGTATCAGGGAGGTTTTCCAAATCAGATTATGACCAGCAATTATCCTAAAGAAATTGAAAAGGAAATGTAATTTTAAAAAGGTGTCCTTGTGTGGTTATTTATGATTCTTTCTCTTTTGAAATTTATGATTCTTAACCTCAGGTCAATTCTATCAGTTCACAAATTCCACATGGAATGTTGAGCCAGAAAATAATTCTAAATATCACTAGTCATAGGAAGCCCATAATCATACAGAGTACAGTTGCTTCTGACATAATATGAGACTGTTTGTGTTCACTAGGTTTAATAATATACCTACATAAATATAAATATATATGCACATCTGCACAAAACAATGACACAATTTTAATGGAAATAAAAATATAAAAGTTCATTTCCATAAATTAATATAAATATGGAGAAAAGTGTACAATGAGAAAAGAATAATGAGACAATAATAAATTTCTCAGACTACAAATATGATAATGATATAAATGAAATGAAGCATAGGAAATTATTGTGCAGATAATGTAAAGAAATAAAGATAAAAAGAGATAACTATTTGAAAAATACAAGCCAGAAACTTGCCAATGAGTACAGAACAAGGAATGGCCACTTTCACTAGATTTAAAAGCCAAAATGAATTCACCAAATGCAATGAATGTGCCACAGTGATAAAGAGGTTGTTGATGTGGGAGGAATGGGGTGGGATGTGTGTAGAGTATATGGGAACCTCTCGTATTTTTTAATGTAATATTTTTTGTCATCTATATATCTTCCAAAAATACAATAAAAAATGATGAGGGTGAGGGGGTGGGAGTGGGGTATATGGGAATCTCATGTTTTTTAATGTAACATTTTGTGTAATCTATTTACTTTAAAAAGATAAAGTATAAAATGAAATTTTTAAAAATTAAAAAAATAAAGAACAAATAAAATCACATCACTGTCTGACCAATAAAACTTCAGTCCCTCCCGAATAAAGCAGCATATGAGGCAAGAAAATGAAAACATAATATACAGTAATTTGAAAAGAAGAAACAGTATTTGTGTTACCTACAGATTTAATGTGAAAGTGAAGGATAAATAAAAATCTACACAACTTTTATTGAATTATTATTTTAAAATGGTTAAGAAGACAATTGGATGCAAAATGTCAATAATGTAATATTAAATATCTATAGACTAGTAAAGAAAATATAAAATGGATTTCAAATGAGACAATTTAAAATAGCGTGAAATATTTATAGCAGATATATAGCAAAGATTTCAGATATTAAGGGAAAATTTAAAATTTTTCATAGATATTAAAAAAATAAACTGAAGGAGTGATTGATCAAAATTTATTGATTTGCAGATGATATTATAAATATTTCACTTAATAATATAAAATAACATGAGAATAAAGTCCAAGCAAATATTTTTCTTTAGAATTTGACAAATTGATCCTAAAATTCATAAGAATCTCAAATATAAAATGTATTTAAAAGTAAGAAATAATATATGTATATTTATATATATTTATATATACACAATTACAGATTCAGCACTATTCTATGTGGAAATGGTACATACATTTTTAGTAAATGGATCCAGGAATTTGAGTAAAAGTATTTGAAAAATATGATTATATTCATTTTTATTAACATACACAAACCAAATGCAAGTGGATTAAAAATAAAATATTGTCAACAATATCTTAATATTTGGAAAAATGTCTTCAGAACTATAAAGAAAGAAATAATTATGTTAGAAGAAGGAGGAGAAGGATGAGAAAACTGTACAAATAACAAAAAAGGGTAACAAGTTTGTGCATTCAATTTCAATAAGATAATTTTTTGTCTCTATTCACAATGCAAGAGTACAGGAATGTAAATTACAAAGAAAGAGGAAATTAACTCATAATGTTTAAAAAAGGAATTTCAAAAAAGGAGAAACATACACATCTCATTTATTCATGACAGTGTGTTCTGAACCATTAGTAGTAGTGAAGGAAAATAAACAGTATGACTAAAATGAGGTAGTGCCACAAACTTAGTAGATTGTAAAAAATAAATCTGGAAGCATAAATCTTCAGTGATGATGTAGAGCAAAGGAAATACTTTCATATTTCTGGTGTGTGAATAACTTTGTACAGTTGCTTTGGAAAACTGATTTTGTGTTAGTCAGCTATGACTCCATTTTAATGTAGTAGCAAGAAATTCTTGTCTGTGCTGAGAGCAACAAACTTTATTTTCAACTTGTGATGCATGTCCCTTGTGTGCTAGCTATGGCTTTGTTCCACAGCTTCCATATTATATGCCCCATCTATTGTAAATTTCTTAGTTTCATAAGCTACATAAATTCTCTTGATACAATGAAAAGATATTGTAGTGATGTAAACGTATGTTAGCTCTGAAGTCCCCACTCTACTTTTGTTTTCATTTATTGACAAAAGCATACCCTGTGGCTGTACTGGCCATAACAAATTGGGATACTATTTTGAATTGTTCTTCAAACAAGTCTCTAATTATTAATTTGACAAAACACATATTATGAACATGCATTTAGAAACAAATTATCTGCAGAGTGGAAAAAATCATGAATATATAAAGGAACACAGAAAACTTCTAGGATTCGTGGTATTTAAATTAGGAATATTTTATAAGTATGTGTTTAAATGTGTTTTGGAATATAATGTATTCTTCCTTTCCAGTTAGCAATGTATAGCCATACTGCTGTCCTCAATACAGATGACATTTAGAGTATTAAAATGTATTCAAGTCATCACATATAAATTAATATTTATCATTCTGTTGAGGTTACTGTCATAAAATTGAATTATATTTATAATTTATAAGCATAATGCCATTCTGGAGGAGAAGACATGTATATCTCTCAGAGTACCTACAAGAAGTACAAGCATAAGCTGCAGGACATTCTGAAGGGATGCTAGCAGATTACTAACAAGAGATTCAGGGTTGACAGGACACTTCACCAATAGTGTGATAGTGGAAACTTCTGGGCATTTTTGAGGGCTGTTAGTAGATGCCATGGGGACACATATCCAGCTATGTCAATGAGTCTGGAGGGTAGTTTAGCAAAAGTTGAGAGACATTCTTTGGTGAGTCAGATTAATTATCCAACAGAGGGGTTCAAGAATGACTGAAAGAGTAGGTTCCTAGTCACTGTGCAAAGCTCTATAACAACGGGACCACTTAAGATCAATATCAGAAGTTCATGAGCCCAGTAACTCTTAGCTGGTCCCTGACTCAGGAAGTTCTTGAAACTTCAGGAAAATAGGCAGAGCTCTTCAGGGACCTTTCTGTCATAACTCCAAGGGAACTTTAGAGACAAGGTTTGCCTCTAGGAAACAGGGATAATCATGAAGAAGTAAGGTACAGTATTACCTTGAAAAGGACAACATATATCTTCTCATCCCTTCAGATTTCTCTGACCCCAGATATTACTAAGATAAAATTGAAGAGACTAGAGAGGTTCAGGTGTGGTTAGTACCCAGGTTGTCCAGCAGAGAAAGAACTCGTGTTGTGTTCACTTGTGCATTGGCCATAGCAGAGGTGGCTGCAGCAACAGAGGAAGATGATAATTATCATCAAGTTGTCTCCACCTGGAGCAACGGGCTCTATGGCAGAGCAATATTTTGACCCCTTTCCTGTGTGCATCTAGGTCTACCATGCCTCCCACTCTTCAAGACTGAAGTGACTGAAGTTCACAGAGAGAGTGGCCTAAGGTGACAAATGAATCCCCCTCCTCCACCAAGTTGCTTCCCAGCATAGGAAGCATATATGCTCTGCATGGCTGAAGATTTGTGTGTACTCTGTCTTCCCTCCAGGTAAGCCTGAGCTCTGCCCAAAGTAAGGTGTTTTGTCCTGCACTACTCTGGTAGTTTTAGTTGGAAAAGCTGTTCTTCCAGTTTCTCTATGCCCTCTGCTCCCAACTGCCCAAAACAATTCCCACCCCTTCCCCGGGGTATGCACCTTGCTGTCTGTGACTGACACTAGTGCTGTTCTCTCTGCTTTCTTTATGAAACTTGCGTTAAGTTGGAAGTCCCCCTTGTCTAATTATCTGGACTTCAGCAATAAGACCCAATTGTGTCCTGTGGGAGTGAAAGTAGTATGTTAAGGTTAGAGTTCAGTGGAGAAGTGGAGGTGGGGTGGGAAATATTATTAGGCATTTTAGATACTGTTCACAGTTATTGGTGATCCCTACTACTACTGGCAGCATGAAATAAGGAAAAATGATGCTATCAGTGTTTGTATCAGAGTCCAAAGCCACTGAAGCTAAAAATAAAAACGGTGGGTCCCTTTTAACCTCTATAAGCCTCCATTGAATGGCTGTCATAAATCAACATATTTCCTTAACTGAAGACCTTGCATGTATTCTCACAATTAAAAAATTGAAGTTTCACTTTTTACTTCCACCTTTGTTTTGACTGTATTAATTAGCTACCTTTGATGTCTAGCAACCTCAAAAGTGCAAATACACCTCAGTTTTTAAAAATCATACAGAACAGTTATTCTTTTATCTTTTCAGACAATACCCATTTTTCAAGAAAAATATTTCACTTGCTACATTCTACTTTCATTATCTTTATGCTAGTTAATAAATTAGTACTACTCAGTAGTTCATGAATACATCACATTGTTTCCATACATATCTCCTTGCAGAATTGTGTTCCATTTTTTAAAGAATAAAATCCATTTTAAAACTTCACATTCTATACTGAGCCATTTCCATATACTTTCCCTGAAGCATTGCAAGGAAGAAAATACATTTTTAAATTGTAAACATAATTTTCCCAAATAGAAGTTATGTTATATTCATTTTAATTTTTATGGTGCAAGTACAAAAATAAACAAAGAAACATTGCAACAGAATATTGAGTACAACCACACACAAGCTAATATGCAACTGCTTAATATATGACAAAGATAATGTTTGCTAATACAATAACAATGCTATATACTTTTCTTCAACTGGTGCTTGTACCATTAGAAAAAAGGATTTTAACAATACATAAATGATGTAAATGAAAGGGATAAATTATTAAAGTCAAAACTATAGTTATTTTAAAGAATAAAAGGGAGATCGTCTTCTGTATATCAGTGTAATTAAAAAGGACTTATACAAGAAACAGATGCTGAAAAAGTTAATCATATTATTATTGAAAATTGCTCTTTCTAAGAGTATATAGAAGAGTACAAAATTCAATGTAGGGGAATGGATGTAGTTTACTGGTTGAGTGCCTGCTTCCCATGTATGATTTCCTGAGTTCAACTGCTGGTACATCCAAAAGAAAAGGAAAATTTTTGTATATAACAAATTGAATAATCTGGCACTCATGATGTAGACAGGAATTTAACAGAGGAGGATTTCAATATTAACATTAAAATACATTAAAATTTAAAATCAAACAAGTATATATATATACACAGCACACAAGAAAAATTTTAAATATCTGAAAATAACTTGCATTCATAAGTAATTTAAGCAAACAAACTAACATTTTACTGATATGAGTATTAATTTGTACAATCAGTTTGAAAATTAGTATTACAGGGTGCCTAGGAGCTACTTCCTGAGGCCCTCCTTTTTACTCAAATGTGGCCTTTCTATAAGTCAAAGTCACCATATAAATGCATTACCTTCCCCTCAGCATGGGACATAACTCCCAGGGATGAGCCACTCTGGCACTGAGGGATTACTACCAAATACCAACTGGCAAAACAACTGGTAAAATACCTTGACCACATGGAGGAAAGGGTAAATGTTGGAAACTGAGGCACAGTGGTCTCACAAGGAGAGACGTGCTGTTTCCATGGCTATGCTTGAACCCTAAGCAATGCAGTAATTAAGAGTTCCTGGCGAACAGGATGAAGCTGTTAAAGGCTGAAAGAAAAGATGAGCACATACCTTTTGTAGTACATAGAAAACTTAGACTTTGTACCTTGAGATAAGATTTTTTTGAGTTCCTTAGTAATGTTACTAGTTAACTGCATGTTGCTGTTTGTTGTCACATAGACTGGGATATATAGAGAGCCCCTTATAAACAATAAAGTTGTCTGATGAGTCTCTACTCACAGACCCCCTGATCCCAGTGCTCTCATTCTCTCTTTCTTTTTCTCTCTTTCTTTCTCTTTCTTTCATTCCCAATATCCTTTGGATCCAAATCTCCAACAACTGGTACCCAACGTGGAGTCCGAAGAAGTGAGTCTTCCAAATCAGTATTGGGAACCACGGAAAAGACCTCATCTAGGGTCAAGTGAGATGTCCAAAGCAGAGTTACTCAAGTCTTCAAGATTAAGTAAGTAAGTAACATTTCTGCAAAGTCATCCTGATAATGGGTAATCAAATGGGATATGTGGAAGCATATTCACAAGTGGTAAAACTTTACTGAAAGTTAATGGGGTGCCCATAAAAAGCTATGAATTACTAGAATTGTTTGCTTTGATACAAAAGCATTGTTGCTGGCTTCAGCCTCAGGGGCATAATGTTTTAAATTTGAAACAGTGGAGACGTGGAATGAAAGCTTTATGAAAATCATATCAAAAAAGGGAATTCATTCCACTATCAATATGGGCCTTAGGCCACCAGATAGTGGCAGCTTTAGATCCTTTACAGTCTGAAGGAGAGAAAGATGAAATTACTACATTTTCTAAGCCCATAAGTAAATTTGAAATAAAAGAAAGTAAATTGGAACAAGAATAGGAGCTTGAGGCAAATGGGAAACTGTCACATTTTTTCCCTCATCCTGATATTAACCCTTTCATCAACAAAAGCTCAGTGAAGTGTCCTAATGAAATATCTTCTCTGTATCCAGTACAACCCTCTCTAAATTAGAAATGTTTTCAGATGTTCCCAATGCTGTGCCTTATGTTAAACAATTATCTGCTTTCCCAGTAACATTACATGTGATACCACCAGATACGAATAATCTGCAAGAGGGTGTCGAGCTTCATCCTGAGCCAATACCTTTTAAACTATTGAAAGATTTAAAACAGGCAAAAAATACTAAATAAAGTCCTTGTTAGTGAAATCAGGCTTGTAAGAAAACTCTCTGTTAAAGTGTTAACTATTCTGGAAACTATTCTGGAAGCAGCCCTGCAAATCCCCTGTTGTCTATGTGACAATGTAGCTGTGGGCTAGTTGGGGTTAATAGCATTAAACCACTGGAAAAAGAGAAAAACATGGCAACATTAGTGTTCTGTTTTGTTTCCATGCTAATTCTAATTGGGCCTATTTAACCAAGATAATAAAATTAGCACAAAATTTTTATCAAGGTGTTAAAAGGAATTTTCAGTTTTAAATCAATAGTTTACTCCTGAACTTCAAGACTCAGTATAGTCTTACAGAGTAGTAATCCAAAAATGTGTGTTAACAGTCTGTCTGAACTGCTAAATAAGAGCTTATCTACATTTATGCTGCTCAAGTTATCTTAACTGATTGCTGATAACTAATAAAAATGTTTCCAAGCACAAGCTTGCATGTTACAGGCAACATGGATTCCAAAAGAAACCTTAAAAAGTAAAATCTAAGATGTAATTTAAAAATAGCTATACCAAGAAAGTAAAAATTATGAGTCAATTGTAAACTGTATGTTTCTGTTAATGTGTTGTAATTGTTTTGTGTTTGTCTGTTTGTTCAATGTCAGTGTATATATTGATGCCTCTGGATGGTAATATAAATTAATAAATAAAAATTTCTGAAAGTTCTATTCAAATGGCCAAAAATTAAATAAGTGCTTTTATTAATACATAAGTTTAAATGTTAATAAGATCTCTACAATGATAAAAATTGTAAGCCTTGATTAACAAAATTACTACAAGTCTTTTCATAAAGAATAGTTTTCACCTAGATTGAAATGAAAAGTATATTTTTCTTCAATGGATAAAATGAAGAACGTAAAACTTAAATGAATATTAAAAACGGTTAAAATTTTGTGGGAATGCTGACTGAAATTTAATACGTTTTTTATAAAAGGTGTGCTTTGTCCTAAAATAGGATGGCTAATTTTCATAAACTCTTGGGACTTAAATGCATGTGGCAAGTTGTAGAAGATATTGTGGTAACTTTAAGTAAGGGAATGTGTTCTCTGAAGGTAAAATTTGTCTTAAAATTATAAATAATTGCAAGAAGTTTAATGAAGCATTGTTTAAATTAAGGTATTTAAATGACTAATTCCAAAAAGTCATTATTAAACAAAACCTGAATTGATAATACTAATAATAAAAGGTAATTTTATAACAGGAAAACTTGTTGGTGGCCAGCCTCCCCTGCCAACTTACTTCTAGGGGACCCTTTCTGGTATTGCATGCTACTAAGTATTTAAAGTGAAGAAAAGTTCATTATTTTAACAAGATAGTTTAGTGTTGATGGCAATTATATGTTGTAAGAAGTTTGCCTGGTAACTTAGTATGTGGGATATATGGAATGTGTTTTTATTGTTGAGGAAAGAGGAGATCATTTTGTCCTAAGATAAAATGATTGATTATTGGGAAAGAGTAGAATGTAGGACAAAACCTAGGTGAATACTGGAGGTGTAAAAGGTTCATGAAAAAGAAATTTTTATGATTAAAGTTAAATAAAATTTGATGGGTCTATCTATAAAGTTTTAAAAGCTTTAGTATCAAGTAGTATGTATCAAAGTTAAAAAATTTTGTTCTTTCTCAAAGTCTCTCAAGTCATTAGTCTGTTTTGGTAAAAGTTTCCTGAATAATCAGTCTACAAAGAAAGTCTGTTTTATCAAAATAGCTTCTTGTGCTTTAACCTTATCATTTCCTCAGTGTTCGAAGAAGGGGTCTTATGTCTTTTAAAGGATCATAATGTTCAAACCGGTTTTCTAAAAATCAAATCCTGAAAAGTAGCTTTTTATTTCAAAATAATTATGAGAGATTTGTTCTTTTACCATGAAAGAAAATGTAAAGTAATAGTTGAGTTCATCTAACATAAGTAGAAGGTGTTTAAAAGTGTTATAAAATTAACAGAATTTTTTAAACCTCTGTTAACTAAAGTTGTATGAGTAAAAGGTTCAAATGAATACTTAAGAGTGTGTAAATTTACCAATATTTCAGCATAATATTAAACAGAAGTACAATGTGATTAATTATGGTTTTAATTACTTTAAAAAGGTATGTGTCACAGAAACAACCTCTTATGGGGTTTAAGATATATTTAGGGGATTTGAATCTCTGGACTGATAATATGACACCCAGGCCCAGAGCCTCAACAGACTTCAGCTCCTACACTTTGATTTATTGGACTTACCCCACTCAGCTAACATCGAGTTGAAGAAGGTCAACCACCACACCATGGAGCCTAGAGTGTCTACAACTGAAAGCAGGAGGAGTGCATCCAGTATCCATGTGGAATCTAAGCCCCCACTTGACATAGATGTGCAATGGACACAACCAATCCAATGTCCACAGAGAAAATGTGGAATGGGTGTGGGAAGGGTAGCCATAGTGGCTGCTGGGTTAGGGGAATGGGAGGAAGAGATGAGATGTGGAGGCGTTTTCGGGACGACGAGATGTCCTGGGTGGTGCTTCATGGACAATTATGGGACATTGTAGATCCCCCCAGGGCCCACTGGATGGAACGTGGGAGAGTGTGGGCTATGATGTGGACCATTGACTAGGGGTGCAGTGATACTCAGAGATGTACTTACCAGGTGCAATGGATGTGTCACGATGATGGGAAAGAGTGTTGCTGTGGGGGGAGTGGGGGGTGGGGGCGGTGGGGTTGAATGGGACCTCATATTTTTTTAATGTAATTTTTAAAAATAAATAATTAAAAAATAATAATAAATAATAACACTGTAGTTCGCAGCAGTCCCAAATATTGCTACTTTGTTGCAAGAAGTTAATGTCCAGCTGTGTTGCTATCATTTTGTTTTAAAACACGCTGACTTTCTTTAGTTTATTCTTAGACAGGTCAAGCCAGCCTGCATTCCCCTATCTATGGAAAACCCAACAATGGATTTTGCAGTGCTTCCGCAAGGCTATGTGCATAGCCCAACCATCTGTCCTGGCATGGTGATAATAATCTAGCTGCACAGAAAAAAATTGGTGGCTGAAACTACTGATGACATTATGTGAAGCAGTAATCCTCTTTTTGGAATGAAAAGAAACATCAGAGACAATAGTACGTTATCTTAAGAGCCTGAACTAGGCAAACAATTGGGACAGGCTGCAAAGTCTCTGCTGCTCTATCAAATTCCTAAATGTGGTTTGGCTGGGTGGGATAAAGCTATGCCCTCTGTTGTAACTGATGAAATGCAATGGTTTCTCATGTTAATAGAGTTTGTAATATTGTTGAAGTGCTGAAAATCTTTCATCCCTCATTTAGCTTAAATATTAAAACTATTGTATGTATTAATTGGGAAAAGTCCTACTTGGAAATAGGAAAACCTCCAGCAAACTGCTTTAAGTAATAATAAAAGGAAAGTAAATTGTGGACATTAACTTAGCCCATGAATTGATGTAGCAAGCGCCAATATTGACTTTGGGTGGAGTTTGTGGCAAAAGCAAAATTCTAAACAAGTATGCCTTGGGTTTTAATCAGTGTTTGGTCACTGTAAAGACTGCCATCCCTATCCAGGGGTAAACTGCAGATACTAAAAGCAAAACAGAAACGATGGGCTGTTGTAAATCACCCTCAGATCTATGAAAAAACATCCGTGATACCTGCTAGTAGTAACAAGTGACTGTCATATCCCTGCCCACTCCTTTAACATTCTTTTTAGAACTGCTGATGCAGATGTCTTTGTGAAGATCCAGGGCCCTACCACTGAAATCTGAGGAGAGGAAGAGTGGCTCCACCAGAAAGGAAAACATTGTGAGTACCAGACCTTGTGGTGCCTAGCCCAGCAGTTCCAGCTGCCTGTTACTTGCCAACAGTTCATGAACTTCACTCATGAGTTTCCATTGTGCCCACTTCAATGACTGTAACATCAGATCCCTCCTGCTCTTGGGAGGAATAAGCCCTCAGATGCACGATTCAAGCCCCCTGAGGAGTAATACAACTAAAAACCACCCGAGTTGTATTCATTACTTTACAAAAACAAAAAGGGGGAGAAATGTGGAAATATGGCTGGAGGTTAAAATACTTCACTGAGACCTGTGGCAATTGCTGCCATGCATCACATTAACTTTGCAAATTCTGGAACTGTGAACTTGCAGCTTGTGTCTGCCTATGGACTTTGGGCCTGTGTGCTCTCTCCTTATGCTATTGTGGCAGGAACTGTTAACACTACAAAGGAAAATGGATACTGGCCTCTTGGGCTAATGACACTCATAGTCATAATCTACAAAAGAATTTGTGGAAAATATTTCTTGGAATTGCCCCTCCATATGAATGGCTGGGAAATATAAATAATACAGGACAGTATTTAACCCTTAATCAAACATATCATTTTAAAGCCTGTGTTGGAGATCCATTTCTTTTCATAACTGGTAAGATAGCTATTAAGAATGATGCACTGTTTTATGAAAATGGTGCCTTGTATACATATCAGAAAGTGTGTTGCAGGATGGAGAAACAATAGCAATGTCCAGAAGAAGAAAAGGCACCTGGATACCCGTGAGAATGATGTGAATTTGCCCGTCATCTCCTGAAAGTCAGTTATTGCTACATATGGCATAATAATTCTTGAAACAGACTAGATGCTTTATTGGACTGCTATATTATAAGCATTTGGGGACTGATTGGGATCATTACAGCTGCTGCTTCTGCTATGGTAGCTTTACATGAAAGTACAAACACAACAGTATACACATGATTGCTATAGAAATGCTAGTGATTTGTGGCATAGCCAGGAACACATTGATGAACAGTTAAATAATCCGGTTAATGATTTAGAATCGGCTGTCTTGCATAGTGGAGATCAATTGTATAGTTTAAACTTGTTAAGAGAGAACATAACAGCAACGGGCCTATAAAAAATTAGAGATCTTCAATAATAGCTTAGAGTATCTAGACCTAATAAATATATAAAGAATATTACACAAAAATACTGCAGTATGTACATTCTTTTAGAGCACATGTGGATCATTCTCCAGATTAGACCGTATACTAGTTCACAGAATAAATTTCAACAAATTCAGAAAGATTAAATTATACAAAGTAACTTCAATGTACACAATGGAATGAAGCTGGAAATCAGTAAGAGCTGGAAAACCAAAATAGGAGCAAAGTTATGAAATGAAACAATGCACTCTTAGGTAATTAGTGGGTCAAAGAGGAAATTGCAAAAGAAATCAGTAACTACCTTGAAACAAATGAAAATGAGAATACAACCTCTCAAAGTCTCTGGATTACAGCAAAAGAAGTACTGAAAGGGAAAGTAATAGCCATAAATGCTTATATTAAAAAGCAAGAAAGAGGTAAAATCAAAGAATTAACTATGCACTGAGAGGAACTAGAAAAAGAACAAAAATTGACCCCATATCAAGAAGAGAGAGAGAGAGACAGAGACAGAGACAGAGACAGAGAGAGAGAGAGAGAGAGAAACAAAAAAAAGATTACAGCAGAAATAAATGTAAATTGAGAATAAAAAAGAACACTAGAAAAATTAAAATAGCTAGAAGCTGGTTCTTTGGGATTAATAAAATTGACACCCTCTTAGCAAGACTAACAAAGCAAAAAAGAAAGAAGGTACAAATACATACATTTTAAAAAGGAGGGAGGTTATCTCCACTGATCCCACAGAAATAAAGGGTGTCATAAAATGTTACTTTGAAAAAATGTACACCCAAAATATGGATAATTTAAATGAAGGAGACAAATTTCCAGAAACACACAAGGAACCTACATTGACAAAAGAAAAAATTAACTGAACAATCACAAGGAATAAGATTGAACAACTCATCAAAAAATCCCAACTAAGAAGAGCACAGAACAAGATGGATTCACAAGTGAATTCTATCAACCATTCCAGAAAAAAAAATTACTTACTACAATCCTGTTTAAACTCTTCCAAATTAGAAGTAATGGGAACATTACCTCTTTCTATGATTCCAATCTCAACCTAATAGCAAAACCACATAAAGATGCCACAAGAAAGGAAAACAACAGAGCAATTCTCTCTAATGAACCTGGATGCTAAAATCCTCAACAAAATCCCTGCTAATCATATTCAAAAACACATCAAATGAATCATACACTATCATCAAGTTAGTTTCATCACTGCTATGCAAGGTTGGTTCAAAATAAGAAAATCAATACAATGCGTCACATTAACAGATCAAAAGAAATAATTCACACCATCATCTCCATCAATGCAGGAAAGCATTTCACAAGATACAGAATCCTTTCTTGTTAAAAAAAAAACTTCAAAAAATAGAAATAGAAGGAAACTTCCTCAAAATGAAGTGTATATATGAAAAACCCACATCTAACATCATATTAAATGATACAATTCTAAAGGTCTTCACTTTAAGATCTGGAATAAGACAGTGATGCCCACTTGTCACTGCTGTGATTTAACATTGTGTTAGATCTGGCTTGAACACTTAGGCAAGAAAAAGATATAAAAACATCTAAGTTGGAAAGGAGGAAATAAAAATGTCTCTATATTTGCAATGCCATGATCTATAAATAGAGTCCTGAGAAACCTATAACAAAGCATCTAGAGCTGATAAATGAGTTCAGTAAAGTGAGGGGATATAAGACAAACATGAAAAAATCAGTAACATTTCTACATACCAATAATGAGCAATATGAGCATGAATTCAAGAAAAAATCAATTTACATAAGCAACTAAAAGAAACAAATATCTAGTAATAAACTTAACTAAAGATGTAAAATATTTGTACACAGAAAACCTCACAGTGTTGTTAAAGGAAATTGAAGAAGACCTAAACAAATGGAAGAAACTTCCTTTTCCATGGATTGGAAGACTAAACAACATTAAGCTGTCCATACTTCCCAAACTGATTTACATATTTAGCACTAATAAAAAATACAACAACACTTTTTACTGAACTAGACATCTATTTAGGAAATTTATTTGGAAGGGCAAGGGGCTTTAATAGACAAACACATATTGAAAAAGAAAAAAGGAATCAGAGGAATCACAATACTTTTCTTTAAAGCATATTAAAAAGCTACAGTGGTCAAATCTGCATTGTATCATCACTGGATAGACATACTGAACAATGGAACCAAATTCAAAGTTCTGATATAGATATCCATAAAAGTCAACTAATATTCAACAAGTTTCCAAACCCACTCAACTGGGACAGAATGGTGACTTCAAAAAAGGTGCTTGCAGAACTGGATAACTACATTCAAATATAGAGAGAGCATGATGGTCTTACAACCTATACAAAAGTTAACTCAAGATGGATCAAAGACCCAAATATAAGAGCCAAGAACAAAAAGTTCCTAGAAGATAATGTAGGGAAGCATCTATGAGACTTTGTAGTAGGAAATGGTTTCACTAACTTTACACCAAAGTGTGAGAAATGAAAGAAAAAATAGATAAATGGGACTTCCTCAAATTAAATAATTTTTCACTTCAAAGGATTTTGTCAAGAAAGTGAAATGTTTCCCTAAACATTGTTCTTCTGTTCTATTTGAACTTTTTTTTGCATAAAGCATAAGTACTAGCATTGGTAGGCCTATATCCAAGGGGCTTAAATCTTTGAGCTGTCCATGTGACTCCTGGACTCGGATTCTCATTAGAGTTGTAACACCTACTCTCTAGTTCTTTGCTCTCACTCAGTACAACTAACAAAGATGTGATGATGGACAACTACCTTACCAAGAACTGAGAAAGTCTACAACTGCAACCAAGAGTGTCCCATCCATCAGCCCTAGGGGATCTCAGCCTTCTCAATTAGAGGTGGAATGGACATCACCATCCTGAATCCTCGGGATTGGGGAATGAAATATAGATTAAGTAAACTTACTGGTATTCTACAATAACTTATTGTGATTCAAGCAGTGGAAGAAATTATATCATGGATGTGGAGGCAATAACCACTGGAGATTCTGAAGTCAGGGAAAGGGAAAAACAGGTGTAATATACGGGCATTTTCAGATCTTGGGATTGTCCTGAATGACACTACAATGACACATGCAGGCCATTATATATCTTGCCATAACCTAAAGAATTGGGTGGGAAAGAGTGTAAACTACAATGTAAACTTTAATCCATGCTTAGTGGCAGTGTTCCAAAATGTGGTCCTCAATTGCAATGAATGTTCATCACTAATGAAGGATGTTGTTAATACTAGAAAATGTGGAAGATGTGGGGGCAGGGCATATGGGAATCCCCTATATATTTTATGAGACATTTGTGCACTGTAAGTATATTTTAAAATTTTTTAAAAACCAGCCTAGTCAATGGGAGAAAATATATGATAATTGTTTATCTAATGAAGATCTAATATCCTGAATGAAAGGGAATACTCATTCATTGCTGGTGGAATTTAAAATTGTGCAGCCATTGTGGAAGACAGTTTGGTATTTCCTCAGTAAACTAAATATAGAACTGCCAATGATTCATTAATCCCATTACCTGGGTAATGGGATTCAGAAAAACTGAAAGCATGGACATGAACAGATATATGCTCACCAGTTTCATAGAAGCATTATACACCATTGTCAAAAGTTGTAAAAATAAACTACATATCCATCAACTGCTGAATGGATAAACAATTGTGGTATATACATACAATGGAATATTACTCACCCATAAGAAGGAATGCAGTATTTTTTTTTCCTTGTGGCACTTTCATTGCATTTGGAGAATACATTTTCAAGTACTGCTGCATCATATGAATTCTAGTTTACATTGTAGTTTACACTCTCCCCCAGTATATTCAGTGGGTTAAGGCAGGATATATAATGTCCAGTGTCTGTTCCTACAATATCATTTAGGACAATTCCAAGTCCCCAAAATGACCCCACATCACATCTTTTCTTCCCTCTCCCTGCCCTCAAAAACTACCAATGGCCACTGCCTCCACATCAATGATACCATTTCTTCCATTGCTACAGCCACAATAATTCTGTAATAGAATGCCAATTCTGTAATAGAATGCCAATAAATATTCCTCCATCCTGTGGAACCTGCAATGGTGAAGTCCACTCCACCTCTAAATTGAGAGGGGGCTTAGATCCCACATGGCTAATGGATGTGATTCTTTTGCTTGCAGTTGTAGGAACTCTCGGTTCCCTGATGTGGTGGTTGATTATCTTCATCTCCTTGTTAACATACCTGGGTAAGTCCAATGAACCAGAGAGTAGGAGTTGCAACTCTGCTGAAGCTCAGGGCCCAGCTAGCACATGGCCAGTCCAGAGATTCAAGGATCCTGATTATACACCAACCCCAGCACCAACCACAGGTTGAGTAAGAGTGACAGAAGAGCCATGTGTAGAAAAATCACATCTGAGTCCAATTCCATCAAACTCAATAGCACAAATTGCAAAGTAGGGCCCATTGACAAGGCATTGAACTCCAGAGCCATCTGCCATGACCACAGAACTTGTGTGTCTCCATAGCCCTCAGAAGTACCAGTACCTGTCGTTGTATCTACTTCAGCTGTCTCTGGGATCCTGCTGAGATATGCATAAGCACTACCTTTCCGATGACCCCTCCAACTCATTTTGAAGTCTCTTAGCCATACAAAGTCATTTGTCTTTACCAATTTTCCCTTTTATTCAAGGTTTTTTCTAGTTGCACCGCCAGCTGGTGATTGGTATTAATCCCTCAGCACCAGGGAGGCTTATCCCCAGGCGTCATGTCCCACACTGGGGGAAATTTAATGCATTTAAATGTTGAGCTTGACATAGAGAGTGGCCACATTTGAGCAAAATGGAGGCTCTCAGGAGGTGACTATTAAGCACCCTGCAGCTATAGAACTAGTTTAAGTGAAAGAGGATTACCATCTCACACTTTATAAAACATCAAATCAAGATGGATCCAAGACTTACATATAAGAGCCAAGACCATAAAGAACTCGGGAAACAATGTAGGGAAGAATCTACAGGACTTTGTAATAAGAAATGGCTTCACGAACTTCACGCCCAAAGCACGAGCAGCAAAAGAACCAATAGATAAATGAGACCTCCTCCAAATTAAAGCCTTTTGCACCTTAAAGGAATGCAGTATGAACACATGGAGTGACATAGATAAATTTTGAAGAACTTACATTGAGTTTAGTAAGCCAGTCACTGAAGCACAAATATTACATGAACTCAGTGATATGGCAAACAATTTCAGGAGATTAACAGAGTCAGAGTTGGAAGCTATGTTATCAGGTGACAAAAGGGAGTAGAGGGTGATAAGCTGATGTTCAATATGGGCAATATCTATTATAAGTTGGAAGAGTATTGTTGGGCAGTTGATTGGGATGATAGTTGTGCAGTGATGTGTTTGTGTACAATGGTGCTGGAATTTGAGGGGGTGTAGGGTGAGGGGGTTGGTTGGACTATCCATGGAGCTTGGAGGAGGGCTGGAGGATGGAACAGGTGAACCCTGGAGATTATTTGTGTCTGTGGTTAAAACTACAATGCTGGGAATGTTTCTTTGGAAAATATGTACGGGGAGGTTTACTGGTGCAGGGTGTGGGGGATATGCAAGATTGTGCACACCTGGGGCATGAGTCTATGAAATATGAAAGAGTTAACCTGGTCAGAGTGTATCTCAGTCACTGCAGATCCATACTATGAGGAAATATCAAACTCCCATCTGTACAAGTTCTGCTATGTTCTCAATGAGAGAAGCAATAATCTCTCAAGAATGTAGACAGTGACTAATAGAAAAACAGACCGTTATGTCAAGCCATCCATATTATTGCATGTAACTATGGAATGTCATTATTTAAAAATTGAAACTTAATGATTAACATAGGTCTGAGGGGAGGGGTGGTGAAGAATAGAATAGATGGACTATAAGGAAATTTTATGGCATTGGAATTGTTCTGAATAATCTTGCAATGCCTGATATAGGCTGGTTTAAATTTTGTGAAAATCTATAGAAGAGTACATTGCATAGTTTACACCATTTACCATGGTTTATAGCAAATTTTCACTATTAGTACATCAATTGTAAAAATGTACTATACACATTTAAAATGTTATTAATAAGGGAGAGTATTGGGTATAGAGGAATCCCCTATATTTGCTATATGACTCTTCCATAACCTAAAGATTCTTTTAAGGTAAAAATATAAGACACTGGGGGAACATACAGAAGAAATTGTCAAAATTTTCAGTGTGAATAAACGATATGAGATTTACAGTGATGATAAACAATGAAAATATATTTAATTTCATGTTTTATTTTTGTTATTTATTATTATTTTATTCTCTTATGTTTGTTTACTTTTTAATGTTTTGGGGAAGGTTTTGGATCACAAGAGGGTCACAAATTTTGCAGGGGTGTATCACTGGTTTGGGTGTGGATGATGGGAAATTTGGGGGGGAAATGCCTCTATGGAATATCAATATATTTAAGTGGTCATGGGATTGTCTTTGTGTGTGACTCAGGAGGTCATTCCAGAGGTTACAATTATGCAATATCAGGGGGTCTCATTTATTGCCACAGTAAACAGTGCTGCATGCAAACAGTGGGTCTCCTGAGGGTTCAAGGGACATCTAGACACTAAAAGCAGGGCAGACAACCTCAGGAATTTGGCATCATATCAGTGGACCTTAATTTGGAATATATGCCCCCAAATATAACAGAGTTAGACATTTATTATTTTCCCACAGAGTGTACTTCTGTCCTTTTTATTTGACCCTGCAATTAGTACTATGTTTATAAAATATATTTGCCAGAGATTTAAATCTTTAGTCTGTTCATATTCTTGTTGAGTTCTGAATCTCAGCCTAGTTGCAACACTTACTCTCCTGTTCATTGTATTTACCCAGTACAAATCACAAAAGGATGAGGATATAAAATGCCCATTCCAATAAACAGAGAGTATCTACAACAGCAAGCATGACATTTTATCCATTTCCACAAACTGGTTGAAATTCCCTCTCCATCAGAAACGTAATGAACATCACTGTCCCCAAATCCTCAAGATTGAGGAATGAACAAACATAATGGGGAATACAACTATGGACTAAAGTACACTTTTTATGCTAGCAATGGAAGAGCTTGTATAAATTATTTTAAAAAGCATTGGACACTGGAGGTTCTTAGGGGAGGGAGAGGGAAGAAGTAGTGTAACATGTGAGCTTTTTTAGTGTATTGGATTTGAACTGCATGGCATTACAATGGCAGATACAGGCCATTAGCATTTTGTCAAAAACTTGTAAAATTGTGCCATACAAATTGTAAATTCAAATGTAAATTATTGACCATGGCTATTAACAATGCTTCAGTATGTGTTCATTGGTTAAGAAAAATGTACCATGCTAATGAAAGATGTTAATGTCAAAAGTCAGTGTTGGATTGGCAATGGGGTATATGGGAATACCCTGTATTTTTGATGTAACATTTTAATCTAAAGTTTCCTTAAAAATTTTTTTTTAAATCCTGCTTTAGCACTTGATCATTAGAAGTGCCCTTCTTATCTTCTAGCTATTCATATTGCATCTCTCTCCTCAGTTTGTAGAATTTCTCAACATTCACTATCTTAAATTTAACATATCCCTTCCCCTTCAATATGCACCCAAATTATTAAATAAATGGTCTTAACCATAAGAGAGATTTCTGGGAACTTTTTCTTATTCCTTATTATTCAGGGATATTTCAAAAGTATTAATTTAGTTTAAAAATATGGACAGTAATATACTGAGTGGAATTGCTAGCTGAATGTGTATCCTTTAACAGTTGTTATGTAGTAATATATATATATAGAGAGAATATGTATGCTTCATAATATCCAGCTAATAAATATCAGACGCTATAATTGTAGAAAATGACACTGAAAATTTTTATATTGCCAATGATGTTTTAGTGACTTTTTAATTTACATTGCTAAATTTCCATGAAATGCCATCGTATCTTTTGTCTATAAATTTCTTAGCTCTCCTTTAGGATCTAGCTCAAGAGCTATCTCATCCTTGGTGTATTCATTCATTTAATTTTAAGGGAGTATTTATATCATTTTCTTTCCTATCTTTTGTGTACAGGCTATGTATTCACAAAATGATCTTTACTTGCCATTTAAAATAATTAGTCACATAAAATAAACACTACAATTGGAAAATATCAGTTTTATGTGAGCACACATTTGTCATAGGTGGCAGAAATAAGTAAGCTAATATTGAGACACCTTAATGTTTCAGAAAATTATTCATTAGTAATTTAAAATAAATGAAATAAAATATACAAATATGCCTTATGTAAATATATTTTTTGAAATAGATTGACAAAGTTTGTAATCTTGCAACTAGCTTCAATGGATAAATTTCATAAAGCCACTTCTCAGGTAGATACAATTAATCATTGTGTTTCTGGATTTTTTATAAACATCTTTTTGTTTTAAGAACACATATGGTTGATACCTCCCATGAGCACTGATTAACTTGTAATTGCAACATTCAAATAAATAGCTTCCATTCAATTCCTGCCTAGTAATGCTTTCTTGCCTTACTCTTGAGATTAGTTACATTTGTAATGGTGTTTCTTAGCAATAAATTTGGCAAATATCTTTTTGGTTAAACTTAACAAAAGAGAAGTAGTCAATAATGTTTCTAAATCCATAGGAGATTCAATATATTCTCAATTTTATATCTTACACACATACATTCATTATTTTATATACTTAGATGCATTATATAAATAAAACTGTGTTATTAGCAAAACACATTTTCATATTGTATTATTTCATTCTGAAAATATTTCATATTGAAATAAAAGTATGACATGAAGGAAATTCTTCTATGTGTTAAAATTACTTAAAAATTTAAAACCAAAAATTGTCCAGAAATGTATAAATTAAGAAAAACTGTTCCATTCAACAATTGTTTTTATTTTTTGTATTTATTAATTTTTTTAAAATATTACAGTAAAAAAATATGAGTTCCCCATATACCCCCCATCCCCCTCACCCCACTCCTCCCCCCATAACAACAATCTCCTCCATCATCATGAGACATTCATTGCATTTGGTGAATACATCTCTGAGCACCACTGAACCTCATGGTCAAAGGCCCACATCATAGCCCTCACTCTCCCACATTCCACCAGTGGGCCATGAGAGGACATACAATGTCCAGTAATTGTCACTGCAACACCAACCAGGACAACTCCAAATCCCAAAAACATCCCCACATCTCATCTCTTCCTCCCATTCCCTGCACCCAGCAGCCACCATGACCACTTCCTCCACACCAATGCCACATTTTCTTCAATTACTAATCACAATAGTTCATGAATAGAATATCAGTGAGTCCACTCTAATCCATACTCTATTACTCCATCCTGTGGACCTTGGAATGGTTCTGTCCACTCTACATCTATATCAAGAGGGGGCTTAGATTCCACATGGATGCTAGATGCAATCCTCCTGCTTTCAGTTGTAGGCACTCTTGGCTCCTCGGTGTGGTGGTTGACCTTCACCTCCATGTTAGCTGGGAGGGGTAAGTCCAATAAACCAGAGTGTAGGAGCTGAAATCTGTTGAGGCTCAGGGCCTGGCTATCACATGATAAGTCCAGAAATTCAGATCCCCTGGGTATATATTAAAGCCCAGCACCAACTACAGTTCTGGTAAAGGTAACAGGAGAGGCTTGTGAACAAAGATCACATCTGAGTCCAGCTCCATCACACAGAAACACAAACTCCAAAATAGGGTCAACTGACATGACACTGAACTCCATCTGCCATGACCATAGAACCTGTGGGTTTCTGTAACCCTCAGAAGAACCAATACCCAGGGTTGTATCTACTTTATCTGCCTCTGGGACTCTGCTAAGGTGTGAATAAGGGCAACCCCTCTGATAATGTTCTGGCTCTTTTTGGAGACTCATAGCCATATAAACTCATTTGTCCTTTCCATTTCCCCCTTTGATTCAGGTCAAAAAGCATTTTTAACTCCTGGTATTATATGTAGATAGTTTTTAAAGTAAAACATGTTAAAAAATTAGAGTTTGTGGCACAGAGTGGGAGTCTTATTTACCAAAAGTACTTTTTGAACAGCTCCTCTTTCATAGGATGTTGCAAATAAAGTTATGTAAATTTCAGAATATCAATTATTACACCTCAGAGGAAGTTCTGAGGAAAGAAGCCAATTTGCCATTTCTCTGAAAAAAAAACTTTAATGGCTGGAAATCTGGAGAGAAGCCTAATGTGGGAAAGTCTAAAAAAAACTCTGCAGATAATCTTGGAAATAGAGGTTCAAATATAAAAATCTTCATGTAATTATATGGATTATCAACACAGTTATAAATGCCCAACTAGGAAATTTATGGCAGTGGAAATACCTTCTGTTATAATATAGGCCATTTGATGTAACCAGTGAGTGATTTCACAGAGCCCAGATCTATACTTGCCTTCATTATCACTCTATTTTATCAGTCTCTGTATGTCCATATTTGTGCATGATGCTACAATCTGAAGGTTAGCTTAGCTTGATAAGGACTGCACACTGAGGAAGAAGCAAGATGGTCGCTGAGTGAACTTGCCTTGCGGTCTCTCCTGGGAAGAGATGGCTGGGCACAGCTGGAGGTTCTCTGAGGCGGGGCTTTTTTTGGGATTTTTGCAGGGCAGGAAGTGTCTGGACATCGATTTGGTGGAAAGGTAATGGAGAGGATTGGTCTATAAGATATAATTTGGGTTCTATTGCCCAGAGGTGAGACCTGCACATGGGTTCCTCCCTCTTGGGGATGGGTGGAGCCATGGTGCCGCACAGTGGCTCAGCTTTTTGGTGGATCTGTGGTGCTGGGGAGTTCGCAAGTCCTGGGCAGGCTGTTGGTGGGTTGATGCGACGGGTTGCCTTTGCGGATCGATTTGGGGAGATAGACGGTGTTTTGTTGTGAAGTGGGGGAAATTTTTGATTGCGGACACAAATAATAGTGCTTCCACCTGAAGCCCCGCCCCCACAAGCCCGGCTGCTGATTTGCAACCGAATTAGGCTGTAGGCAATAAAGGGACGTAATTGGGAAGTTGTTTCAGGGTGCAGCGAGGGAGGGGGACACGTCTGGAAGCTGATTAGGGAATATTTTGCGAAGCTTGGGAATTCCGGTTTTGGAATCTGTTTTCGGTGTCATGGGCCGGGCTTCGGATCTGTGCCAGTAAAGTGGCTGCGGTGTAAAGGCGCCCTCAAATGGCAGTGTTCTGGAAGCACAGGGCGGGAGCTGTCCAAAAGCTGAAGTGACGATATACCCACACTAATGAGTCCTACTAAGTAAATGAATTGCAGGGTTCAGACATAATATAGAGTTTGCGGATCTGACTTCCCCCATAGGGCTGGCACCCAGCTGTGGGATCCCTGAGGGCTGTGTTACACTGCGGGGCTCCTAGGCTTCCTGTTGACCAGATTGGAGGTTTCCAGGTCTGAAACCCCTAAACTCTGGTGGCCCACACCCCAGAGAATCACACCTCTTGAGTCTTTAATATCTCAGACTTTCCAACCCTGAATCCATCATGCCCTGAGGTCCATCTGAGGTCCTTGAATGCCCTAGCCTTCAACGTTGGCATTTTTTCTTTATCGTTTCATTTTGTTTTGTTTTTATTTTCATTTTGTCTTATTTTTTACTTTTTTTAATGTCCTGATTGCTAACATCACATTATCCCCTCGTCTTTTCTCACAGCGTATCCCCCAAAGTCTTTTTTTTATTCAGTTATTTAGGGGTTTTTTTTTGTGGTTGTTGTTGTGTAGTTGGTGTTTTAATTGTGGTTCGTGTATATCTGGTTTTTTTCCCTTTTTCCCCTACCTGTTCCCCACCCTTTGCCCACCCCCTTTTCCTTTCTTCCTATCTTCTCTCCCCCCTTTTTTTAAAATTTTTAAATTTTTTTTCTTTTTCTGTTTTTCTCTCTCCCTCATGTCCCTCATCTTCTACTTATTTTATTTTAACTCAATTATACAATAGGGGAAACACCTCACATTTGCTGGGGTTTTCTCATCCTCCACTGCCTCATTTCTGTGTGAAGTGATTTAGGCTACCTACAATATCCTCTTTCCCCTACATCTTGATATCCACCATCATCTACTGTCTCTCCTATATTCCACCTCCCACCTACCTTTCTTTGATCCACGAAGTGTCTAAGTCTTAATTTCTAATACCTTTGTTTTGTTTTCGGTCTGTTATCCACTCTTGAAACTATTACCTTTCTCTTTTTTTTTCCCCTCTCTCACAAAAACAATAGCTTTTTAGCTCATACCATATTCCTCCCATATTCAATCATCTACCTCATAATAGGTACTCTACCTACTGCTATAACACTACACAACTTACATGAATCTAATATCCATCCTCCCAGATCTCATATTCTTGCTTTGTTAACATATATCACCAATAATACTTTACACTTTTCCCTTGCTTACACAATTGCCTTTCCCCAGCACTAATACTTTCCTTTAAAGTGAACTCAACCAACAAGAAATTAGAATAAGAAGAACAAAGTGACAAAGAGAAGATATAACACTTACACAAAAACAACAGCTAATTAATCTCCAAGACTAGACAAAGAAGCTAAGGAACTGATTAAATCTGTCAAGATTAAATAATGACCAGAAAGCAACAAAAATTTACAAACCAAACCAGTAATCAGGAAAACATGGCTGAATCCAATCAACAAACCAAAATTCAGGAAGGGGAGCAGAACTTTGCACAAGCAATGAAAGATCTCAGAACATTTATCACCAAAAAATTTGATGAAGTAATGAAAGACATTAACAACATGAAGACATCACTTGGAGGGGAAATTGCAGACGTACGCAAAAAGATAACAGATATGATGGGAATGAACACCACAGTTCAAGAAATCAAAAATACACTTGCAGCAAATATCAGCAGACTAGAAGAGGCAGAGCAGAGAATTAGTGATGTGGAAGACAGTACATCAGAAATCAAATAGATAGTATAAGGGGTTGATAAAAAGATAGAAAAAATCCAGCTAGGACTTAGGGACCTGAATGACAATGCAAAACGCTCAAACATACGTATTATAGGCATTCCAGAAGGAGAAGAGAAGGGAAAGGGGTCAGAAGGAGTGTTGCAGGAAATAATGCCTGAAAATTTCCCAAATCTACTGAAAGAGACAGATGTACATATCCAAGAAGCACAGAGCACTCCACTAATCATAAACCCCAACACGCCCACCCCAAGACATATACTTGTCAAATTATCCAATGCTCAAGACAAAGAGAAAATCCTAAAAGCTGCAAGAGAAAAGAAAACCTTCACATACAAGGGAAGCTCCATTAGATTAAGTGCTGATTTCTCATCTGAAACCATGGAGGAAAGAAGGCAGTGGTATGATATGGTCAAGGTACTAAAGGAAAAAAGTTTCCAACGAAGAATACTCTATCCAGCTAAACTAGTATTCAAACATGATGGAGAGTTCAAAATATTCACAGACAAACAGAAACTGAAAGAGTGTACCAACAAGAAACCTCCCCTTCAAGAAATTCTAAAGGGAGTTCTGCAGGAAGAAAGGAAAAAACAAGATAGGCAAAGTTGGAGGAGAGTATAAGAGCAACAACAACAACAAAAAAAGACAAAAAGGGAAGGGAAAAAAATACAAACAAAATATGACAAACACAAATCCAATCAAAATATGGCTAACACAAATAATTCCCTGAAAGTAATAACACTGAATGTCAACGGATTAAACTCACCTATCAAAAGATTCAGACTGGGACATTGGATAAGGAAATATGACCCATCCATATGCTGTCTACAAGAGACACATCTTAGACCCAGAGACGCATGGAGATTGAAAGTGAATGGCTGGAAAATAATCATACAAGCAAACAATAACCGAAAAAAGACAGGAGTAGCTATATTAATATCAGACAAAATAGACTTTAAATGTGAAACAATTGTGAAACACAAAGAAGGATACTACATTTTAGTGAAAGGGAAAATCTGTCAAGATGATCGAACAATCATAAATATTTATGCACCTAACAAGGGCGCCTCTAAATACATGACACAAACGCTGGAAAAACTAAGTGAAACAATAGATGCATCTACAATTATAGTAGGGGATTTTAATACACCACTATCAACTCTGGACAGAACATCTCAAAAGAGAATCACTAAAGAAACAAAACATTTTGAACAGTATATTAGAGGAGCTGGATCTAATAGACATATATAGATCATTACACCCAAACAAACAGGATATACATTTTTCTCAAGCGCACATGGACCATTCTCCAAGATAGACCATATGCTAGGCCACAAAGAAAGGCTGAATGAATTCAGAAAGATTGAAATCATGCAAAACAATATCTCTGACCACAGTGGAGTCAAGCTGGAAATTTGCAAGGGACAGAAGCCCAGGTTTCACACCACGATTTGGAAATTAAACAGCACACTCTTAGAAAAACAGTGGGTCAAAGAGGAAATCTCAAAAGAAATCAATGACTACCTTGAATCAAATGATAATGATAACACAACATACCAAAATTTATGGGATGCAGCAAAAGCAGTACTGAGATGGAAATTTATAGCCATAAATTCATATATCAAAAAAGAAGAAAGAGGGAAAATTGAAGAAGTAAATGCACATTTGAAGGAATTAGAAAAATAACAACAAAGTAACCCAACAGGAAGAAGAAGGAAGGAAATAAAGATAAGAGCAGAACTAAATGAAATAGAAAATAAGAAAGCACTTGAAAAGATAAACAAGACCAAGAGCTGGTTCTTTGAGAAGATCAACAAAATTGACAAACCTTTATTGAGACTAACAAAGAAAAAAAGAGAGAAAATGCAAATACACAAAATAAGAAATGAGAAAGGCAATATCACCACTGACCCCACAGAAATAAAGACTATCATAAGAGTATACTTTGAAAAACTATATTCCAACAAAAATGACAATTTAGAGGAAATGGACAAATTCCTAGAAACACATAAGCAGCCCATATTGACAAAAGAAGAAATCAATGATCTTAACAAACCAGTCACAAGCAGAGAGATAGACTCAGTTATTAAAAATCTCCCAACTAAGAAGAGCCCAAGGCCAGACGGCTTCACAGGTGAATTTTACAAAACATTCTGGAAAGAACTAATACCAATCCTACTGAAACTATTCCAAAAAATCGAAACAGAAAGAACATTGCTGAACTCCTTCTATGATGCCAACATTACGCTACTACCAAAGCCAAACAAAGACACCACAAGAAAGGAAAATTACAGACCAATTTCTCTAATGAACCTAGACACAAAAATACTTAACAAAATACTTGCTAATCGTATTCAGCAACACATTAAACGAATTATACACCACAACCAAGTGGGATTCATTCCAGGTATGCAAGGATGGTTCAACATAAGAAAATCAATCAATGTATTACATCATATAAACAGATTGAAGGAAAAAAATCACATGAGTATATCTATAGATGCAGGAAAAGCATTTGACAAAATACAGCACTCTTTCTTGATAAAAACACTCCAAAAGATTGGAATACAAGGAAATTTTTTGAACATGATAAAGAGTATATATGAAAAATCTAAAGCCACATTGTTTACAATGGAGAAATCCTAGAATCCTTCCCTCTAAACTCAGGAACAGACAAGGATGCCCATTGTCTCCGCTCCTATTTAACATTGTCTTAGAAGTACTTGCTCGAGCACTGAGGCAAGAACCAGATATAAAAGGCATTCAAATTGGAAAGGAAGAAGTCAAAATTTCATTATTTGCAGATGACATGATCCTATACATAGAAAACCCTGAGAGATCTACAACAAAGCTTCTGGAACTCATAAATGAGTTTGGTAAAGTCGCAGATTATAAAATCAATTCGCAAAACTCAGTAGCATTTCTGTACACCAATAATGAGCAAGATCAGGAGGAAATCAAGAAACAAATACCATTCACAATAGTAAATAAAAAAATCAAATACTTAGGAATAAATTTAACTAAAGAGGTAACAAACTTATACACTGAGAACTATACAAGACTGTTCAAGGAAATCAAAGAAGACCTAAATAAATGGAAGAATATTCCTTTTTCATGGATAGGAAGACTGAATATTATTAAGATGTCTATCCTACCAAAACTGATATACACATTCAATGCAAACCCAATAAAAATCAACACAGCCTTCTTTAAGGAACTAGAAAAACTAACTATGACATTTATTTGGAAAAGAAAGAGACCCCGAATAGCCAAAGACATACTGAAAAAGAAAAACAAAATTGGAGGAATTACACTACCTGACTTCAAAACATACTACAAAGCTACGGTGGTGAAAACAGCATGGTATTGGCATAAGGAGAGACACACAGACCAATGAAATCGAATTGAAAGCTCTGATATAGAACCTCACATATATAGCCACATAATATTCGATAAAGCCACCAAACCCTCTCAACTGGGAGAGAGTGGCCTATTCAACAAATGGTGTCTGGAGAACTGGATAGCCATATGTAGAAGAATGAAAGAGGATTACCATCTCACACCTTATACAAAGATCAACTCAAGATGGATCAAAGACCTAAATATAAGAGCCAAGACCATAAAAACCTTAGAAAGCAGTGTAGGGAAACATCTACAGGACCTTGTAATAGGAAATGGATTCATGAATATCACACCAAAAGCACGAGCAGCAAAAGAACTAATAGATAAATGGGACTTCCTCAAAATTAAAGCCTTCTGCACCTCAAAGGAGTTTGTCAAGCAAGTAAAAAGGGAGCCCACACAGTGGAAGAAAATATTTGGCAACCATATATCTGATAAGAAACTTATAATTTGCATATATAAAGAACTCCTATATCTTGAAAATAAAAAGATAAACAACCCATTTAAAAAATGAGAAAAAGATTTAAACAGACACTTCTCCAAAGAAGAAATACAAATGGCTAAAAAGCACATGAAAAAATGCTCCAAATCTCTAGCTATCAGGGAAATGCAAATCAAAAGTACAATGAGATACCATCTTACACCCATAAGATTGGCAGCTATGAAAAAAACAGAAGAATACAAATGCTGGAGAGGATGTGAAGAAAGGGGAACACTCATCCACTGCTGGTGGGAATGCAGAAGGATCCAGCCATTCTGGAGGACAGTATGGCGGTTTCTCAAAAAATTAGCCATAGATTTGCCATATGACCCAGCAATACCACTGCTGGGTATATACCCAGCAGAACTGAAAACAAGTACACAGACACAAATCGATATATGTACACCAATGTTCATAGCAGCATTGTTCACTATTGCCAAAAGTTGGAATCAACCCAAATGCCCATCAACAGATGAGTGGATCAATAAAATGTGGTATATACACACAATGGAATACTACTCAGTTGTAAGAACAAATACACTACAAACACACGTGATAACATGGATGAATCTTGAGAACCTTATGTTGAGTGAAGCAACCCAGGCATTGGAGGACAAATACTACATGACCTCAATGATATGAAATAAGCAAGCTGCCTCAGAGAGCTGGAGACTGGAAGATAGGCTTACAGGAAATTGGGGGGTGGAGGAAGGATGTGAGCTGACGTCTGCAGGGTGGAATTTATGACGAGCTGGTGGTAAGTATGAACACAAAAAGAGATAAAATGGGGGCAAGGGGTTGCATTTGGGAGGGGCTTTGCGGGTTTGAGAGTGGCTGGGAATGGGTGGATGGGTAATATTGCCCAAAAGTCGGGGGAGGGAGGGGTAGCATACGAACATAGGAGAGTGTTAGGTGTTGGTGGAGAGTAAAATGCCGAGAAAATCGTATCAAAATATAATTAAGAGGGTTACCTGTTTAGAATGCTCGGTGGGGATGGTCCTATGTGGGACGGGCTCCTGGGGAATGTCTGAATGCCCATTTTGCCAGAGTGGGTGGCACCATTGTGTAGAGACCCAAGTAGTGAGAGTGGGGTGGACCCACATCCTGGGGAGGACTAATGCCATCAAATAGAGGGAACTGTATCTCTCGAGAGAAAGGGTGGCTCCCAGGGCATTGGGGTAGTTGAGCAAGTTAGGCCCTGAACACTATTCCAACTATCTCTGGACGTGGCTCCTCGGGAAATGGAGGTTGGCTATCACTGTGGGCACCAAGGTGGATGGGAAAATGGATGTTAAATGTGTGGAACCAAGGTAAATGGGGGGTAAGAGAGGAGTTTCGCAAGAGTACACAAGGATGGATATCAAACATGTAATATTACACCATAACATATAGGAGACAACAGACTGATAATGTAAACCATAATGTAAAACATAGGATAACTAAAAAATTAGAAAACTGTGTATCCTAAAGTATGCACCACATTGTAAGCACAGATGTCACCTTGTTTGAAAGCTATTGTCTCAGACTCTGTACATCACTTTAAGTAAATATGACGTGAATAGGGTGTAAGAGTATCGCCATGGAAGGGAAAAGGTTTTGTGGTGGGTGTGTGGGAGTGCTGTATATTATATATATGAATTGCTGTGGTCTAGGGTTCTTGTGAAGAGAAGTTCAATAATTAGAGGGGAAAAAAAAAGAAAAAGATAGGATGTAGAATTTTTTCCATGTCAACACGTATTGTATATCTAACCTTTGAACCCATCGCTATATGCCATTTTGCTAGTAAGAGATCCTAACATTATATTGGGCTTCAATTTTCAGGAAGTTCTGGATCACAGAGTGGTTCAACAATGGCAACGGAGGAATACTGGTATAGGATACTATTGACAGGTGATATATGGCTGACAGGGAGCTATACAGGACATATGCCCAGGGTGCGTGGTAATGTTTGGATATACTCATAGTGGCAACAATTAAAAACTACAGCTTGGGGGGTACTGGGTTCCTGGCCGGTGGTGCTCTGTCGTGGTCCCTAGGGGAGCAGCAACAGTCTCTCGGGTGCAGCAGCAAGGGCTGGGAAGGAATGAGGGTTCAACAGTGAGCCCCTGATGCTAATGACTATGCTTGTGAGCTGACATGCCTGAAATAAGAACAAGGCCTAGAGCAGCATTGTGCCTGGTAATTTCCTCCTGACAGCCTTCATGTTACTCAAATGTGGCCAGTCTCAAAGCCAAACTCAGCATGTAAATGCAATGCCTTCCCCCCAGTGTGGGACATGACACCCGGGGATGAGCCTCCCTGGCACCGAGGAATTACTATCAACTACCAACTGATGATGCAACTGGAAAATGACCTTGAATGGAAGGTTCAATGCGGATCAGCAGAATATCCCTGTCTACATAAAATAACATGACTTTAAAATGCTGTATGACCTAATGTAAGGGGGAAATGGAAAGGAGAAATGAGTTTATATGGCTACGAGTCTCTAAAAAAGAGTCTGGAGGCTGTCAGAAGGATTGCCCTTATGAACAACTGAGCAGAGTCTAAGAGACAGATAAAGTAGATACAACCCCCAGGTATTGGTTCCTTTGAGGGCTAAAGAGACCCATGGGTGCTATGGTCATGGCAGATGGGGTTAACTGCCATGTCAGATGGCCCTTCTTTGGAGCTGGTGTTTATGCGTGATGAATCTGGACTCAGATGGGGTCTCTCTTCATAAGACTTTCATGCTACTGTGCTGGAGTTGTATTTGGTGTTGGGGTTTAAGATATATTTAGGGGATCTGAATCTCTGGACTGACAATGTGATAGCCAGGCCCTGAGCCTCAACAGACTCCAGCTCCTACAATCGGATTTATTGGACTCACCTCACTCAGCTAAGATGGAGTTGAAGAAGGACAACCACCACACCATGGAGTCTAGAGGGCCTACAACTGAAAGCGGGAGGATTGCATCCAGTATCCATGTGGAATCTGTGCCTCCTCTTGACATAGAGGTGCAATGGACACAACCAATCCAATATCCACAGAGAAAAGGTGGCATTGGAGTGGGAAAAGAGGACATGGTGGCTAATGGGTATGGGGAATGGCAGGAAGAGACGAGATGTGGAGGCGTCTTTGGGACTTGGAGCTGCCCTGGATGGTGCTTCAGGGGCAATCACCGGACATTGTAAATCCTCACAGGGCCCACTGGATGGAATGGGGGAGAGTATGGGCCATGATGTGGACCATTGACCATGAGGTGCAGAGGTGCCCAGAGATGTACTTACCAAATGCAATGGATGTGTCATGATGATGGGAATGAGTGTTGCTGCGGGGGGAGTGGTGGGGTGGGGTGGTGGGGTTGAATGGGTCCTCATATATATATTTTTTAATGTAATATTTTTACAAAATCAATTAAAAAAAAGACTGCAGACTGTCACTGGTAGGGCAAAGATAATTCACTCTTTATCAAATACATAGGAAAACTGGGCAATTTTGCCAATATGATCTGCATAAGAGGATATATTACAGCAAAGAAGCTAAAAATTCCAGAGTATTCTTTTTTATTATTTTTATGGAAAGAATATACTCAAAAGAAATTAATGTCCAGAAGAACACACGCCCAAGTATACTATCTGAGGTTGACTAATGAAGGACATAATTTTAAATACACTGTATGAATATAATCTAAGTATGAGACTGTTTGAGTGAAACACTTTATACTTAAAAGTTACTTAAGAACCCATGAAATTTTTATTTACGTTGCTATTCATATCTAGTGATAAAAAATAACTGCATCAGAAAATCACAGTGATAGATATATAACTATATATTTAATTTATTAAAATGAGTAATCCTACCATATCCACAGTTTATAATAACATGTTATTTCAAAAAATATTTTTTAAAGGGAAGCTTTGTTTTACTTGTTTGAAAACTTTGTTATTTTCTTTCTTAATAAAAAACAGGTACATTTTCATCTCCTCATTTTCATTCATTATTTTGCAGTAAGTTTTTATAGTTGAACAATATGAAGAAAACATGCCTCATTCAGATATGTAATTACAAAAGGAAAGGAGTGCACTAATAATACTTTCAGATAACCATCATTATTCTTCTGTGATTCTACACCAGATTTAAAGAAAAGGTACGTGAAAATGTATAAGTTGTAATCTGCAATCATATTATTGAACTTTTCATGCTCTATTTAAATTCATTGATCTATTTAGGAATTTGAGAAAGTTGTTTCCTTACACATGATTTAATATAATCATGAAATTTCATCTCTAAAATTATAGTTCACAGAGTTTTGAAGATCTTCTAAATATTTTATATTTATTTATATAATATTTTAAAAATTCACAACACTCCTATCAGAAATATCTTTACACTTACATTAGCTTTCATGATCACATGGAGAATGGGAGATCTATAAAATTCTAAATTCAATTTAGAATCAAGTTTCATCATTAGCCATGACTTGTGTTTGTTGCTTTCATTACATTCATTTTCTCAAGATCTGCCAAACATCAAAGTATATTTTGATCAACTCTACCTCTTAGTAATAATGCTTAGGGAAATAAAAGATGGCAGAGTAGGGAATGGCAATCTGCACTCCTATAGAAACTGTGGGAAGAAATTTTTATTTTTATGTTTTCTATTCTTTAGTCCTTATTTTTACTCTACATCTGGGTACCGTAACTGTGAAGGGCAGGACAGAGATGATTGATTTTTTTAAAACATTTATTTATTTTATATTATTTTATTTTATTTCTCCTCCCCTCCCCACCCCAGTTGTCTGTTCTCTGTGTCTATTTACTGCATCTTCTTCTTTGTCCACTTCTGTTGTTGTCAGCAGCACAGGAATCTGTGTTTTCTTTTTGTTGCATCATCTTGTTGTGTCAGTTCTCCGTGTGTGCAGAGCCATTCTTGGGCAGACTGAACTTTCTTTCACACTGGGTGGCTCTCCTTACAGGGCACACTCCTTGCACGTGGGGCTCCCTATGCGGGGACACCACTTCGTGGCATGGCACTCCTTGTGTGCATCAGCACTGTGCATGGGCCAGCTCCACATGGGTCAAGGAGGTCCAGGGTTTGAACCACAGACCTCCTGTGTGGTAGATGGATGTCCTACCCACTGGGCCAAGTCCGATTCCCAGGATGATTGATTTTTGAGCACTGATAAACTGACGTGTTTGCTATGGACTTGAGAGGAAGACCCAATATTTCTTTTATTTTCTCTGTTTTCTTTTCTTTTTCTCTTTTTTAAAACTTACATTTTTTCATTTATTCCCTATTCCTTTATTTTACTTTCATTACACCTCTTGTTTGGGCTTCAATTTCTTTCTTCTATTCTCATCTTTCTTTTCTTTTTTCCTCCTTAATTTTTTCTTATTTCACCTTTTTTTATTCTTATTTTTCATTTTTTTAAATGATTTGTCAAACTTATTATTTTCTTCCTGGTTCTTTTATGATTCTTTTTCCATTCCTTTTTACTAATATTGTTTTTTCAATCTTTTAAAATTTTCTGTGGCCTTACTATATTTTAAGAGGAACACAGACAACTACAAGGACATAGAAAAAATGGAAGCAAGTGTCATAGACGACCTTAACAAAAAATAAAATGAAATAAACCCTAGAGGAGGAAAAATGTTAGTCAATGGAATAAGCATATCAAGATATACAGATGCCTAGACAGCAGGGGGGGAGAAATTATAAGCCATGCTAAGAAGCAGGATGATATGGCCCAGTCTAATGAAAAAACTAAAAAGCAGGAGGAGATGCAGAATGTGAAACAACTAGTCAAGGATGTCCAAGCTTTTATAATGAATCAACTTAATGAAAAAGAAAAGGTAAAGGATATTAAGAAAACATGGGGGACATAAAGAAGAAATGATAAACATGCATAAAAAGATAACAGATCTGATAGTGATGAAAGGGAAAATGAAAGAAATTAAAATTATGCTGGAAGCACATAAGAGCAGATTTTAACTGGCAGAGGAAAGAATGAATAATTTCTATTATAGAACATCTAGAATCACACAGATATTAGAACTGATAGATAAAAACAGAAATAAATTCTCCTGGGATTGAGGGAATTTAATGACCACATGAAACACACAAACATATGAATAATAGGCACCTCAGAGGGAGAAGAGAAGTGAAAGCAGGCAGAAGAAGTTTTGGAGGAAATAATGGTCAAAATTTCTCAACCTTTATGAGAAACATTGATGTAAATGTCCAAGAATTGCCTCACACTTCAAAGAGTAAATATCAGTAACTAACTTGAAATGAATGAAAATGAGAACATAACATATCAAAAACTATGGATGTCTACCACAGTGACCACTGAAGGTGCTGAAGGCAAGGACAGGGAAAAAGATGTGTAAAACGGGGGGCATTTTTGGACTTAGAATTGTCCTGAATGACATTGCAATGAGAGACATAGGCCATTATATATCCTGCCATAACCTACAGAATTGAGTGGAAGAGAGAGTAAGCTACAATGAAATTAATACATACTTAGTAGCAATGCTCCAAATGTGATCATGAATAGCAGAAATTGTAACACACTAATGAAAGATGTTGTTAATGTGGGGGAAAGTAAGAGGTGTGAATAGTGAGGCATATGAGAAACTCATAAATTTTTGTGTAATCTAAGTAACATTTAATAAAATTACAATACAAAGAACTATGAATGTTACTGAAGGACAGATATTACATGACTTCACTGAAATGAATTAAGCAACTTGAGCAGCCTCACAGCTAGATTCTAGAAGATTGGTTTACAGGAAAGAGAAAGGGAGAAGGAGGTTATGAGCCAATGACCATATGGGTAAAGTCTTTGATAAAGTGAAATTGTGTAGTTGTACAGTGGAGGGGCATGGCAGTGATATAATGATACTGTTGTTTTGAGAGTTGGTTTTTCAGAGGTTAAGGTGGGAAGGGTGAATTGGATCGTTCATAGTACTAGGGGGAGTGTTGGGGAAGGAACAGGTGAATACTGGGGATTGGTAGGTACATGGTTGAAACTACAATATGGGAATGCTCTGTTGGCAATATGGAAAGTGATGGTTGCTGGATTGGAGTATTGAATGTGGTGGGCATTTGGGACAGGGCACAATTGGGGCAGGTTTCTAGGAAGTGTATGAGTTTTCTTCTTGCCATAGTGTGTTATATCAGTGGGTGAATAACCACATAATGACTACCAAGGTGGTGAACACTCATTGTGGGGAGGCCCACTAGGTTCTTAAATGTAGGGGCAAGAGTATTTCTAGGACATGGGCAGTACCTAATAGAGGAGGACAGACCAGTGTGCCAAATCCTCAGTGCTGTTGCAAGTAACTATGAATCTTGCCCTTCAAGGAATGAAGCCTGGTGGTTGCCATGGGTCCTGAGGGAAGGAGGAATGAGGACTAGAATAGATAGAGCAGAGGGTATTTTGGGTGTGTTTGAAGTGTTCCATATGATCTTGCAATAATGTATATAGGCCATATTAAATTATATCAAATATATAAAAGTATATGTCCAAAATATAAACTATAATGTAAACCATTGACCATTATTAGTAGCTTTCTTTCAATATTGTTCATCAGTCGTAACAAGCATTCCATCCACATATAAAATTATATTAATAGAAAAAGGGGGAAAGTGGGTAGGAGGTTGGGTATATGGGAGTCCCCTCTATTTGGTATATGCCTTTTTGTAATTTAAAACTTCTTTGAAGACAAAATGAAAAAAGTAAGATACTGGGGAATAAACAGAAGAAAATGTCACTGTATATATAGAACCACAGATCTTACAGTGATGAAAGGCAAAATATCAGAAAAAAATAATATTTTCCTTTAGTTTCTATTATCCCAACTAATTTTAATTTTGAAAACTGTAGTGAATATGCCACTCTAATGAAGGATTTTTTTGGTATTTTGTTTCTTATTTTTAAGATTTATTATTATATCATTTTCATATAAATTGTACTAGGCTATTTTATAGGCTTCATTTTTTAAGAAGTTTTGGATCACAGGTTTACAACCATGGCAGAGGAGGATCATTGGTGTGGAATGTCAATGATGGGAGATACATAGGAGGAAGTTCACCTGGGCATACATATAAGGCATATAAATGTGTTCAAATGTTCATAGGGTATTGTCACAGTGGGTGGAGATTTGCACAATGCCTGAGGAATATCAAATTCCCATCTTGGGGGAGCTCTGCCACATTTTCTAATTAAACAGCAAGAATTCCCTTAGTACAGGGGTTAATGACTATTGAAGGAGGATGGCCCATTGACAGGTCCTTGATAATGATGACTGCTTATGAACCATTACTCTTGAAATGGAAATTTAGCCTAGTATTATAGGGCTCCTAAGAGTTGCATCCTGGAAGCCTCTTCATTGCTAATATGTGGTCTATCTCTAAGTTAAACTCAGCATACAGATATAGTACACTCCTGCCATCATTGACATAATCCCTGGGGATGAACTGCCCTGGTACTGAGGGACTACTAACAAGCACCAACTAGCAATGTAACTAGAAAAAGGCGTTGACCAAAAGGGGGAAATGTAAAGACAGATAAGTTTATATGGCTGAGACTTCAAATTGAGTCCGGAGGTCATCCCAGATGTTATGCTTATGTACATTTCAGCAGGATCTTATTTACTGCCAAAGTATATATTACCCAACATAGTGGGGCTCCTATGGACTCCGGAGAAATCAAAACACCATAGCCGGGACAGAAACCTCAGGAGCTAGATTCCTTGCCATTGGACACTACTTTGGTATTTATGCTCCCCTGGATAACAGAGTTGGACTCAGTTGCAGTTATCTTACACATGTTTCATCTGTTCTTCTATTTGAATCTATAATTAGTACCAGAGTTTTTAGGTGTACTTCCAAGAGACATAAATCTTTGTGTTGTCCACATGCCAGCTGGGCCCCAAATCTGAACAGAGTTGCAATACTTACAGTCCAGTTCCTTGGTCTCACCCAGGACAACCAACAAGGAGGTGATAATGGAAAATAACCACATCAAAGACCTGAGCATCTACAACTGCAAGTAATAGAATGCCATCCCTCAGTATTAATGGATCATCGCCCCCTCTCAATTAGATGCAAACTGTATATCACCATTCCAGAATCTTCAGGATTGGGGAATGAACTATGGACAAATGTGGACTTACTGTTACTCTATTATAGACTTACTGTGATTCTAGCAATTGAAGAAATATCACTGATGTGGAGGCATTTGACACTAGAGGCTCTAACAGCAGTGAGATGGAAATAAAGGTCTACTATGGGGAAATTTTTGGCTCTTGAGAATTGTCCTGAAGGACACTGCAATGACAGAGACAGGCCATTATTTATCTTGCCATAGCCTACAGAATTGGGTGGTAATAGTGTAAACTACAGTGTAAACTTTAATCCATGCTTATTGGCAATATTCCAAAATGTGTTCATCAATTGTAGTGAATGTGCCATAATAATGAAAGATGTTGTAAATGTGAAAGTTGTGGGGAGCAGGACATATGGTAATCTCTTATAATTTTTATGTAAAATTTATGTCACCTAAGTATCTTTAAAAATAGGTATAATATGATGGCATTTTTGGGACATTGGTATTGTCCTGAATGATGTTGCAGTGATGGATACAGACCATTATATATCTTATCATAACTTACAAAAATGTGGGGAAGATTTTAAACTATAGTGCAAACTATAATCCACACTTAGTGGCAATGCTCCGATATGCTCATCAATTGTTACAAATGTACCACACTAATGAAGTATGTTTTTAAAGTGGGAAATTGTGGAAGAGGTAGGGAGCAGGGTATACAGGAATCCCTACATTTTTATGCAATATTTATATAATCTGAGTCTTTTAAAAAGCAAAATAATAATTAAAAAAACTCTGATGCCCACAAAAGCAGTGCTGAGAGAGTAATTTTTAGATATAAAAACTTATATTAAAAAAGAAGAAAGAGCTAAAATCGAAGACTTAATTGAATACCTCATGGAACTAGAAAAATAACAACTAAGTAATCCCAAAAGAAGCCAAAAGAAATAATAAAGATTACAGCAGAACTAAATGAAGTTGAGAATGAAAAACACTAGAAAAAATTAACTAGATTTAAAACGGTTCTTTGAGAATATTAATCAAATAGGCAAACCTTTAATTAGAATAACAAAGAAAAAAGAGAGAAGATACAAATAAATAATGAGGGAGGGAATGGTCCCACTGGTCCCACAGAAATAGAGTGTCATAAGAGAATACTTCAAAAAATTGTGTGCCAATAAGTTGAATAACTTAGCTAAAGTGTATAAATTTCTAAAAACACACAAGCAAACTATGTTGACTAAAGAAATGGAAAAAACCCAGCAGACCCATCACAAGTAATGAGAGTTACCTTGTCATCTAAAACTTCCAAGCCAAGAAAAGCCCAGGAGAAGATGGCTTCATGGGTAAATTCTTCCAATCATTTTAGAAAGAACTACAACAGTCCTGCTTAAATCCTCAACAAAATACTTACCAACATATTCAACAAAATCTCAAATGAATTATACACCAAGATCAAGGGTGTTTTATCCCAGGTATGGAAGAATGGTGCAACATAAAAAAAATCAATGTAATACACAACAATAAAAGATCAAAAGAAAAAAATCACATCTCTGTTGATTCAGAAAAAGGTTTTGAAAAGATACAAGCATTCTTTCTTCATGAAAACATTTTGAAAGGTAGGAATAGAATTAAACTTTCCTAACATGATAAAGGGTATATATGAAAAATCAACAGCTTGTATCATACTCAGTGTTGGAATGCAAAAGTTTTCCTTTTGTGGTCTGGAACAAGATAATGATGCCCACTCTCAGTGTTATTATTTGATTGTATTAGCATTTCTTGCTTGAGCACTTTGGCAAGGAAAATAAATAAAAGTAATACAAATTATAAAGGAAGATGTAAAACATTCACTATTTGCAGATCACATGATCCTATACATAGAAAACTCTGAAATATCTGCAACAACAATCTCTAGAGCTGATGGACCAGTTTAGTAAAGTAGGAGGATAAAAGATTAGCAGGCAAATGTCAGTAACTTTACTTTATAGTATTAACGAGCAAACTGAAGATGAAATCAAGATAAAATTTCCATTTTCAATAGCAACTGAAAGAAACAAATATATAGGAAAAATTAAGTAAGGATTGAAAGGACTTGTATGCAGAAAACTACACAACAGCATTTAAGGAAATCACAGAAGACCTAAATAAATGGAAGAATATTCCATGTTAATGGATTGGAAGAATAAATATTATTAAGATGAATATACTTTCCAAATTTATTCAAGAATTTAATGCAAACCCCATAAAAATTACAATTGCCAGTGTTTTTTTTTTTTTTACCATGTTTTAACAGTTAACTACGAAATTTATGTGTAAGGGCAAGAGATTCCTAAGAGCCAAAAACATACTGAAAAAGGAAAACCAAATTGGAGGATTCACACTGACTTTATTTTTTTTAACTATTACTCACATTCAATGTGTTTTTTTAAATTTCTCTCCCCTTCCCCCCCCCACCCTAGTTGTCTGTTCTCTGTATCCATTTCCTGCATGTTCTTGTTTTTGTCCGCTTCTGTTGTTGTCAGTGGCATGGGAATCTGTGTTTCTTTTTGTTGCATCATCTTGCTTTGTCAACTGTCCATGACTGTGGCACCATTCCTGGGCAGGCTGCACTTTCTTTCATGCTGGACGGCTCTCCTTATGGGGTGCACACCTTGTGCATGGGGCTTCCCTATGTGGGGACACCTCTGCATGGCATGGCACTCCTTGTGTGCATCAGCACTGTGCATGGGCCAGCTTCACACGAGTCAAGGAGGCCCGGGGTTTGAACTGCAGACCTCCCATGTGGTAAATGGATGCCATATCCATTGGGCCAAGTCCGTTTCCCCACACTGCCTTTAAACTACAAAGCTACAAAGGTCTAAACAGCAAGGTTGAGGCCAAAGGATAGACATATTGCTCAATGGAACGGAGTAGAAAGTTCTAATATAGATTGGCACATATACATACAAATTATATTTGACAAGGCTACCATGCTCCTTCAACTGGTACAGAACAGCCTCTTCAAGATTGTTGCTGAAGAACTGAATAACATATCTGAAAGTATGAGAAAGGATCACAAGCTCATGACCTATACAAAAATTAATTCAAGTTGGATTGAAGACATAAATATAAGAGCTAAGACCAAAACATCCTAGAAGATAATGCAAGGAAGTGTCTATGAGATCTTGTAGAGGGAAATGGATTCATAAAGTTTACACCCAAATCATGAGCAATGAGGGAAAAAGATACATGGGACCTGCTAAAAGTTAAAATATTTTATGCCTCCTTTAAGGACTTTGTCAATTAAATGAAAAGGCAGCCTACTCAATGGGAGAAAATTTTTGGAAACCAATTGTCCAATAAGAGTCTAATATCCAGCTTATATAAAAGAAAATCCTACATCTCAAAAACAAAAACAAAAATGCAGCCCAATTAAAAAGCAGGCAAATGACTCAAATACACCCTTTTAGAAAGAGGAAATACAAATTGATAAAAAGCACATGAAAAGAAGCTCAACCAGCTAATAGTCAAATGCAAATCAAAACTACAATGAGATATCCTCATACACCTATTAGACTGGTGACTATTAATTAAAAACAGAGAATTACAAGTGTTGGAGAGGAGCTGGAGGAATAGGAACTTTCATCTATTGTTTGTGGAAATGTAGAATTTTGCAACCATTGTGAAGGACATTTTGGTGGTTCCTCAGGAAGATTCTATAGAACTACAAGTACAGAATTTTCACCACTATGTATATTTTCAGAAACATTGAAAGTATGAAAAGATATCAGATATATGCACACAAATATTCATAGTGGTCTTGTACTGCATTGCCAAAAGGTGAAAGTACCCTGTAGCAATTTGATATAATTGATGAATTCCAAAAAGAAATATTGGATTATGCTAATAATATGATCTGTACCTGTGAACAATCGAGCTATGGTTAGGGCATTGAGTTCCCATCCCGTGGTGGGGGGAGACTCACAGATAAAACGCATGGTGAAGAATAGAGTTGAAGGTTTTTAATGTTGAGTTTTGATTTTGGAGTTTGATACTGAAGACTTAAACTGAAACCCTGGGGAGTCAGCACACAGAGGAAAGAGAAGCCAGCACCATCTAGGAAGGAACCTTGAAGCTGGATTAAAGCAAGCCCCAGGAACATAGGAACCCAGGGAGCCTGGACCCTTGCAGATGTCAGCAGCCATCTTGCTCCAAATAGACTTTGGTGAGGGAAGTAACTTACGCTTTACAGCCTGTTATCTATAAACTCCTACCCCAAATAAATACACTTTATAACACCCAGCAGATTTCTGGTATTTTACATCAGCACCCCTTTGGCTGATTAAAACAGAATTTGGTACCAAGGAGTGGGGAAGTGCTTTTGCAATTACTGAAATGGTTTTATAAAGTGGTAAGGGGTATCGTATGGACGAATTGTGAGATGCTTGGTGGAAAAGGCCTAGATCACTTTCAATAGAGTGTTGATAATATGGATGTTAAAGAGACTTTATATGATGTCTTAGAAGTAAATGATGAAACTATTATTGTGTTGTGGGAAACTGACTTACCTGTTGTTTCTTGTTATTGTAGATGTTCTGAGTTGCTTCCTGTTATTGTAAATTACCTTATTGTACATGTTGCAAGTTTCTTCCTGTTATTGTACAAGATGTTCTATGTTGCTTCCTGTCATTGTAGAAGATGTTGCAAGCTGCTTCCTGTTATTGTAAATTACCTTATTGTAGATGTTGCAAGCTGCTTCCTGTCATTGTAGAAGATGTTGCAAGTTGCTTCCTGTAGCAAACAGCTGCTTGTTAACTTCCAAATAAATATAATGTGGAAACTAGGGTTAAGGCTCTCAGTTTCAAATCCTGTGAAGCCCCCTGGTCCCATGTTTGTTTCCTCCTTGTGCCTTTCTTTCACTCCTTTTATTTCCTCAGTTCTGCATTGCCTTCCCTTAGTGCAGACATATTGCTGAGCTGGTCTCAGCAACTGGCATCTGAACAGGGACCCGAAAGGAAGAAGAACTTCAAGCTAAAAGGTGTTGTCGTGGTGCAGAGCCCCAAGTGGTTTAGAAGGCCTTCCAAGTCCTCAGTGAGTAAGGACACTCTTGGGTATTCTAGCAGGGTTATGATGGGAAATGGAGACAGTTATGTTTGTCTCCTCAAACAACTCCTCAAGGAAGGAGGAGCCAAGGCCGATGAGTCTCATATTTCAGAACTCTTAAAGATTATAGAAAAATATTGCTCATAGTCCCCAGCAATAGGAAGTATAGAATTAGGAGATTAGGACAGAGTAGGAAAAAGAGTTTAAAATTTTGCATATACAAGTGTTTTGCTCCCTGGTACTATTTGGCCCAATTGGATTATTACTAAATCTGTTTTGACACTAAATCTAAAGTTGTTTTTCGTTCAACTCCTTCATTAAGTGACTTCAGAAAGTCACATTCCCCCCACCAACTTCTCCTCCCCATCCTATGCCTGGAGATGCTCAGCCAAAGTTGTCAGCTTTACAACAGGGCATCTTGCAGGCTGAAACAGAGGGAAATCATGTTTAGTCACTTGTGCAAGGAAAGGTTAACTCACAAATATAATCTCCTATATAGGCAAAAGTGCTAAATAAGGCCCTTATTAGTGAAATTATGCTTGTGAGAAAACTCTCTATTAAAGTGTTGACTATCATAAGGAAAATATTCTGGCAGCAACTATGCAAACTCCTTGCTGCCTAAATGATAATGTGACTGTGGGCTAGTGGGGGCTAATAGGATTAAATCTCTGGAAGAGGAGGCAAACATGGCAAACTGGTGATCTGTTTTGTTTCCATGCTGATTCTGATTCGGCCTCTTTAACCAAATTAATAAAATTAGTACAAAATTTTTATTAAGGCGTTAAAAGAAATTTTCAGTGTTGATAGCTTACTTTTGAACTTCAAGTCTCAATGTAGTCTTAAAAAGTAGTATTCCAAAAAAAGTGTATTGTCTGTCTAAACTGCTAAATAAGAGCTTAACTGCATTTATACTGTTCAAGTTATCCTAATTGGTTGCTCATTACTAACAAAAGTGTTTCCAAGAACAAGCTTGTATGTTACAGGCAACATAGGTTCCAGAAGAGGTCTTAAAAGTAGTAAAATCTAAGATGTGAAATGATGGAGGCTTGGAAACAGCTATATGAAAGGAGTAAGAACTATGGGTCAAAATCGTAAGCTTTCTGTTTCTGTTGATGTGTTGTAATAGTTTTCTGTTTATCTGTTTGTTCAATGTCAGTGTGTGTGTGGTAATTGTTTCTGTGTGTTGTAATCGTTTCTGTGGTTGTTCATTGTCAGTATATATTTTGATACTTCTGGATGGTGATACAAATTAAGAAATAAAAATTTCTAAAAGAGCTCTATTAAAATGACCAAAAATTAAATAGCCACTTATATTAATACATAATTTTAAATGTTAATAAAATCTCTACAATGATAAAAACTGTAAGTCTTGATTAATGAAATTACTATAAGTCTCTTCATAAAGAATTGTTCTTGCCCAAATTGAAATAAATAGTTTATTTTTCTTCACAGGATAAAATGAAGAAGGTAAAACAACAAATATTTAAAAAGGTAAAAAGTTTGTGGGAATACAACTGAAATTTGATAAATCTGTTTTTAAAAAAGTAAAAGTATGTTTTGTCCTAAAAGAAGATGGCTAGTTTTCATAAAATCAAAATGGAAATATGCAGGACAAAACTTGCATGCATGTGGCAAGTTGTAAAAGGTATTGTGGTAATTTTAAGTAAGGGAATGTGTTCTGTAAAGGTGAAATTCATCTTAAAATAATATAATTATAGTCTATATGGTTATAAATAATTATAAGAAGTTTGCGGAAGCATTGTTTGAATTGAGGTGTTTAAATGACTAATTCCAGGAAGTCATTATTAAACTAAAACTGAATTGATAATAATGAAAGGTAATTTTATAACAGAAAAACTTGTTGGCAGCCAACCTCCCCTGTCAACTTGCTTCTAAAAGACTGTTTCTAATATTGCATGCTACTAGATATTTGAAATAAAGTAATATTTGCATATAACCAAACTAAATTATTATTTTAATAAGTTTGATGTTAATGATAATTGTATGTTGTAAGAGGTTTGATTGGACACAGTTTCCAAAATCATTTTGGTACCTTATGTATGTAGGATGCATAGAGTATGTTTTTTTAATTAAAGAAACAGAAAATAATTTTGTCCTAAAACAGAATGATTGGTTAGTAAGAAAGAGTAGGGTGTAGGACAAAACCCGTATGAATACAGAAAGTGCAGAAGATTTGTGGAAAAGGAATTTTTTTGTGGTTAAAATTTTAAAAGCTTTAATATTAAATATTATGTATCACAGAAACTACCTCTTTTCATACATTAAAATGATACCATTGTAATATGCATCAGTCCCAAATATTGCTGTTTTGTTATAAGAAATGAATACCTAAATGTGTCACTATCACTTTTTGTTTTGAAACTTGGTAGGCCTTTCTTTGGTGTTTCTTTGGGCAAGCCAAGTCAGTCCTCATTCTCCAGCCTATAGAAAAGTCAACAATGGACTTTTGCAGTGCTTCCCCAGGGCTGTGTTCATGGCCCAACCAACTGCCCTGGCCTGGTGGCAAAGAATATGGCTGCATAGAAGAAAACTGTGGCAGTGACACTACTAAGAAACATCAGAGACAATAGTATCTTAGGGGCCTGGTATAAGCAAACGATTGGGACAAGCTGTAAGATCCTTGCTACTCCATCACATTATTAAAAGTTGTTTGGTTGAGTAAGACAAAACTATACTTTCTGCTGTAATTGATGTAGTACAGTGTTTTCTTGTGTTAACAGAAATTGTAATATTGTTGGAATACTAAAAATCTTTTATCCCTCACTGAGATGTGTTAATTAGTGAAGTTCTTCACAGGAGTAGAAGGACCCTCCAGCAGGCTGCTTTAAAAAATATATAATAATAATAATAATAATTTTTAAAAAGGGAGAATGTGAATATTGACTTAGCCTGTAAATTGGACATGACCAGCACCAATATTGGTTTTAGGTGGGATTTGTGGCAAAGGCAACATTCTAATTGAGTATCCCTCAGGTTATAGTACAATATAAAAAAGGAATTGTGGGGAAGCAGATTTGGCCTAGTGGATAGGGTGTCCATCTACCACATGGGAGGTCTGCAGTTCAAACCCCGGGCCTCCTTGACTCGTGTGGAGCTGGCCCATGCACAGTGCTGATGTGCACAAGGAGTGCCATGCCATGCAGGGGTGTCCCCACATAGGGGAGCCTCATGTGCAAGGAGTGCACCCCACAAGGAGAGCCACCCAGCATGAAAGTTCAGCCTGCCCAGGAATGGTGCCACAGACATGGAGAGCTAACACACAAGATGATGCAACAAAAAGAAACACAGATTCCTGTGCCACTGACAACAGAAGTGGAAAAGAAGAACACATAACAATTGGACACAGAGAGCAGACGACAGGGGGTAGTGGGGAAGGGGAAAGAAATAAAAAATAAATAAAAAAGAACAAAGAAGATAAAATTTGGAAGTAGAATAATAAAAAATAAAATAAAATAAAAAAGCAATTGTGTGCAGCATAGGAAGCCCTGCTGAAAGTGAAAGGCTTAACCCAATAGTGTCTGGTTACACTGAAGACTGCCATCCTTATCCAGCAGTGGATTGCAAATACTGAAAGCAAGACAAAAATTATGGACTGTTGTGAATCATCCTCCTTGGGGGAGAGATCTGTGGAAGAACATCTGGGACACCTGACAGCGGTGACAGGTAACTGTCTGTCATGTCCCTGCCCACTCCTCTAACATCCTTCTCAGGACTGTTAAGGCAGATGTCTCATGAAGATACAGAGCCATACAACTGAGACCTGGGAAGAAGCAGAGTGTCTCCACCAGAGGGGCAAACATTGTGATTACCAGACCTTGTGGTGCCTAGCCCAGCAGTTCCAGCTGCCTGTTGTTCACCAGCAGTTTGTGGACATCATCCATGGGCGTCCTTCATGCTCACTTCAATGACTGTGACATCAGTCCCCTCTTGCTCTTTAGAAGGGCAAGACATACTTTCACTGCTACAAACACTACAATGGGACTCTGATAACAAGCCAGCTATTTTTTTCTGCCTGGAAAATGGGTCCTCCCAATGATGGACTAAGCTAATTCAACACTGAGTTGTGTCCCCAGGTCCAGTGATGATGCTAATGAAGGCATTGTAATTATGTGATAAACTTCTAGCTGCCCCACAGCCCAAAATGGGGAAGAAACAATAATTTGTCATTGCCTATGCCTCAAACTATGCAAATTGGGGGAAATGAGGTCTTTTTTATCAAGTACTGGCCTATATAGACTTTCTGGTAGAAATCTTAAGCCAATGAGAGATAAATCATCTGTTAGTTGAAAGTTTGTACAAATCTGCTGTAGTTATGGATTATGTAAAAAATGCTGTTTTCTGATTTGACATTGTCACTTAAATGGTAAGCCCTTCAGGACATGAGGCAGTAAGAAACCACCTAATCTGCCTTCATTGCTTTATAAAAACAAAAAGGGGGATATGTTGTAGGAAACTTGCTTACCTATTAGTTGTTTCTTGTTATTGTAGAAGATGTTCTGAGTTGCTTCCTGTTATTGTAAATTGCCTTATTGTAGATGTTGCAAGTTGCATCCTGTTATTGTACAAGATGTTCTAAGTTGCTTCCTGTCATTGTAGAAGATGTTGCAAGTGCTTCCTGTAGCAAAGAGCTGCTCATTAACTTCCAAATAAATACTATGTGGAAACTAGGGTTGAGGCTCTCAGTTTCAAAAACTGTGAATTCCCCTGATCGCATCTTTCTTTCCTTCTTTAGCCTTTCTTTCTGTCCTTTTATTTCTTCAGTTCTGCATCACTTTCTCTTCATGCAGAACTATTGCTGAGCTGGTCTCAGCATTATTGGAAACTGGAGGAAAGGTGATCTGTGTTTTAAAGTTGCAGAGAGAAAAAATAAAGTTGCAGAGAATTTAGCAAGATTAACTCCTGGTGTTGTGTGGAAGGCAATATTTGAAAATGGTGAGACTGGGCATTTAACTGAAGAAATTTCCGAAGTAAGCCTGGAGAATGCAGCTTGACTTCTGCGTGCAGCTTAGAACAAAATGCTAGACAAGAGAGATATGCTGAGGATAGAGCTCTGGCACAAAGAAAACAGAAACTGATTCTGGAAATTCCAAGCCTCTGGAGATCAAGATACCAGATGAAAGTACCCCATTGGAGGATTAACTAAACTTGGAACTTTAAATCAGGATTGAAGATGCAGTTATGTCAGAGAAACTTGTGGAAAGTCTTACTGTCTGATGGCTTGGACCCCTGCTTCCTGCATGCTAAACCAACAGACTTTTTGAGAGAGCTGTATAAACAATACCACTGTGGGCCTGGAATAAAAAGGATATGGAAAGGAGAGGTTGAAGGAAAAATAGCTTTAAGAGGAAAATCATGGAAGCTGAGATCTGGAATTAGGACAAGACCTTGGGCCAAGAGAGGAACCCTACCATTCTGTACAGAGAGGGTGAGTTTGCCCCAGCAGTTGAAGAGGGTGGATGTTCCCACCCAATGTTCTGGGAGAGTTTTGCTGCCCCAGGACACAGAGAGGGTGGGGAACTTTCCCCAAGAATTAGAGTGGTTAAGATCAGTGCTCCACAGGTCTGAGTGGGGTGGGTCTGTCCCCAAAGGTTAGGGAAGGTCAGGTGTTCAACCTATTGCTCTAAGACTGTTGAGCCTGTATGCCAAAGGTTAGAAGGAATGTTGTTTTCACATCACTGTACTAAGGGGGTTAAGACTCTAACCCAGAGATTGGGTGAAATGTGACAATCACCCCAACACTCTTGGAGGGAGAGATCTGGAGCTTGGTTGACACTCAAATGCTTGATGAGTGTGGAACAAAGAAAATAGTCATTGGGCAAGACCGTGGAATGGGTGGGTCCCCATAAGGCACCAAGGAGAATAAACCATCTTCTTAAGAAAGACTTGCAGACTTTGAAATTGATTGGAGGATGCCCTGCAGATTACTGAACTGTAGAGGACCCATGACTCGTATTTCCTTCCCAACTTCTCTTTATTGAAATGAAAATGTTTATTCTACGTCTGTCCATTTGCGTATTGGAAACAGATAAGTGATTTGTAAGTTTCAGAGGTCTATAGCGGACAGGACTTTGCACCAAGACAAACTGTATTTCTTTAAATTGATTATAATATAATTTAGTACTTGCATTGTAACAGATTTAAGACCTTTTTGAATATTGTAATACCTTTTTTGGAATTCAGAGGGTGGAGTGTAGCAGTTTGATATAATTGATGAATTCCAAAAAGAAATATTGGATTATGCTAGTAATCTGATCTTTATCTGTGAACGATTGAGTTATGTTTAGGGCATTGTGTCCCCATCCCTTGGTGGGGGGGAGACTCACAGATAAAAGGCATGGTGAAGAACAGAGTTGAAGGCTTTCAATGTTGAGTTTTGATTTTGGAGTTTGATGCTGAAGACTTAAACTGGAGCCCTGTGGAATCAGCACATAGAGGAAAGAGAAGCCAGCCCCAGGAAGGAAGGAACCTTGAAGCCAGAGTAAAGCAAGCCCCAGGAACATAAGAACTCAGGAAGCCTGAACCCTTGCTGATGTCAGCAGCCATCTTGCTCCAAGCAGACTTTGGTGAGGGAAGTAACTTATGTTTTATGGCCTGGTATCTGTAAACTCCTATCCCAAATAAATACCCTTTATAAAAACTAACCAATTTTGGGTATTTTGCATCAGCACCCCTTTGGCTTACTAATACATACCCCAAGTGCCAATCAACAGGTGAATGGATAAGCAATTTATGGTGTATACATACAATGGAATATTACTCAGCTGTAAGAAGGATTGCAGTATTAACACATTCAATAAATATGGATGAATCTCAAACACATTATATTGAGTGAACTAAGGCAATCACTAAAGGACAAAAGTGTGTATTTTCACTGATATGACTTAGTAAGCATATGGAGTAGATTCAGAGATAGAGTCAAGAATATAGGTTGCAAGGAAACTTAAAGGAGTAGGAGTTGATATGCTTAAACTCAATCTGGACAGAACCTATAATAAGGTAGAAGTGGGTGGTTTGGCAGTAGATGGTGTGATAGTAGTTTAGGAATTTCAGTGAGGCTGACAGTGTTGGAGTGCTACAGTGAGCAGTTTTGTTGGAGTGAGTTGACTTATCCATGGAAATGGGGCAAGGGCTAGAGGAAGGGACAGTGAACTCTGGGGATCTGAAGGTTTGTGGTTTAAAATAGAACTATGGACATAGAGGTGTAATGGACACAACCAATCCAATGTCCACAGAGAAAAGGTGGCATTGGAGTGGGAAAAGAGGACATGGTGGCTAATGGGTATGGGGAATGGCAGGAAGAGATGAGATGTGGAGGCGTCTTTGGGACTTGGAGCTGCCCTGGATGGTGCTTCAGGGGCAATCACCGGACATTGTAAATCCTCACAGGGCCCACTGGATGGAATGGGGGAGAGTATGGGCTATGATGTGGACCATTGACCATGAGGTGCAGAGGTGCCCAGAGATGTACTTACCAAATGCAATGGATGTGTCATGATGATGGGAATGAGTGTTGCTGGGGGGTGGGGGGATTGGTGGGGTGGGGGTGGTGGGGTTGAATGGGTCCTCATATATTTTTTTAATGTAATATTTTTACAAAATCAATTTAAAAAAAGAGTTTTAAAGAAGAAAAATAAAATAAAATTAAAATAAAATAAAATAGAACTATGGGAATGTTCTTTTGGCAAATATGATGGAGGAGGGTCACTGGTTCATTGTGCCACTGGTGAGGGAGTGTATCGGAAGGGGTGCACCTGGGGCAACCTCCAATAAAACATGAATGTGTCCTTCTTTTCATAGGCGGTTATCTCAGTGGATGGAGACCCACAAAATAAACAACAAAATATTAAACTCCCATCTTGGATTGTCCTGCTACTGTCTCAAAGAAAGGGTCAAGAAACTCTCAATTATTTAGGCAGTGTCTAATAAAACAACATAGATGAATGTATCAAGCCCTCAATGTTAATGCATGTAATAATGAACTTTGTTCTTGTGAAACTGAAAATTAAAGTAATGTCAGCCAAAGGGGTGCTGAGGCAAAGTACCAGAAACTGTTTGGTTTTTGTAAAGTATTTATTTTGGGTAGACGCTTATAGTCACAAGGCCATAAAATTATATTTCTTTCCTCACCAAAGTCTGTTGCCACATGTTGGAGCAAGATGGCTGCCAGTTTCTGTGATGACTTAGCCTTCCTTTTCAGTCTCCACGGTCCCAGGTTTTTCTGGTCTCACCTACAGGCTGGTATAAGGCTCATCTCTCACCCCAGGGCTTATTTCTTCCTCAACTCAGCTGCTCTGTTCTTTCTACAAGGTCAGCTGTAGGCCATAAGAGTCTTTCTCTTTTCCTAGGCCCTCTGCCATGTCTATGGTTCCATCTCTACTCCACTGTTTTCTTCTCCTGTATATTTACTTCCTGGGGCTCCAGCATCAAAACTCCAATGCTCTCCTCTGCCATGTCATTTTCTCTGTGAATCCCCATCCACCAAGGGCATGGGCATCAATCTTCTACAGATGTGGCCCAATCAAATCCTTAATCATAATTTAATCTAGTAAAAGTGAAACCTCTGAAGTTAGTATAACCTAATATGCCTAGATAAAAAGACCAGTTTATAAACATCATTCAATATCTATTATTGGGATTCATAAATAATACCAAACTGCACACATAATAATAACTATTGCCTAAGAGCTACCTCTTAAAATATTTATTACACAAATATGTCCTCTTTCTAAGCAAACTCAGTAAATAAATGACTTACTTCCTGCTGGCATGGGACATGACTTCCAGGGATGAGCTTTCCTGGCACCAAGGGATTAATACCAAGTACTAACCAGGAATGCACTTGACAAAAAGGGAGAAACATTAAATAAGATCTAAATCTAAACCCCCTCTCAGTCTGAGGCAGAATGGGCACCACCATCCCAAAATCCTCAAAGTTGAGGAATGAACAAACATAAGTGGGGGGTGCAATCATGGATAAAGTGAACTATTCATATTTTAGTAATGGGAGAAATTGTACCTGATACAAAGATAGTGGTTAGCAGAGGTTTTGAAGGGAATGAGGGGGACATAGATGGGACATAAGGGATTTTTAGGACATTGGAATTAAGTGTAAACCACAATGTAAACTATAAAATCTTGGTTAGTAGTAATGCTTCTATATTAATTCATCAATTGTATCAAATTTATCACACAACTAATATTTTTTTTAGTAGGGGAAGCTGAGGTTATATGGGAATCTCTTACATATATGGTGTATTTTCTCTCTAAAACATGTTTTAAATTAAAGTTTATTATTGAAAAAGTAATAGATAATGTTTCATTTGTGATATTAATAATTTTTTCATTTTTTATTCATGATAAAGCTAGTTAGGAGTTAATCAGTTTAGTTGGCAATTATAAAAAATTTTTTGGAATTCTCACATTTTTCTTTCCTTTAGTCTCTATTATTTTCTCACTTATTTATTCTTTATTCTTTTATTTTATAATATTTTATTCCTTCTATTTAATGGAATTTAACTTTGCTCTTTTACCCTGGATGTATGATTTAAAATGCATGGCATTGTCCTTAGACCCTTTTCCCTTTCCAGGATGAATAATAAAATATATAAATTTCTCTCTACTGTTTTATTTCCATTCCACATATTCTGATATATTGTATCATTTAGTATCATTCAATTCAAAATATTTTAAATTTTCTTTTCATTTTTAGTATATTTTCCATAAACAATAATTGTATATTAAAATCTGTGAACTTTCAAAGCAAACATGCATAATATTAAGTATTCCCATACATCACCCTATGAAAAACATTTTGTATTGTTGTGGAACATTTGTTACAAATAATGAAAGAGTCGTTGGGGCAAATATATGTTAAGTTTATAAATATTTGGTTGTTGTTGATGTCTAATTTAATGCAGTTTATTCAGAGACGCTATTCAGTAAAATTAAATCTTTTAAATTTATGGACACATTTTTAACTGCTTCCTTTGTGGCCCATCTTGGTTTATTCTCAAGGAAAATGCTAATGAAAACTACAATCATATGTTACTACACAACTCTTGAATTTCTACAATTAAGTAGTCTGGCAACACCAAATAATGGTGATGACATTCGCCAAACTAGTCTTTCATGCACTTTGGTCGTAAAGGAGATGCTATGATAATTCACAAAAATTTGAGCATTTTCCTATAAAACTAATGTGAACCAGCAATTCAGTTTTTCATATACATTCAAGAGAACTGAATGCCTTGGTCCAAAGGAGATTTGTACCAGAATATTCATAGAAGCTTTGTTACAATTAATTAAAAATTAAAATGTTGCAGGGGTCGCTCAAAGAAAAAAAAATATAAATTATAAATGGTTTATTTATGCAATAAATTAGTACAAAAACTTTCATAGTAAAAGACTACAGATAGATCCAACTATATAATGTAATTCAAAAATATTGTTTTCTGATTTTAAAAAAAGAGCCGTGCACAAAGGAGTGACATTATATGAAGCAATCCATGTACATATTTCTAGAGTAAAAATTTAACCAATTATAAAATAAATAAAGGCCTATTAGTTGTCTCTGTGTAGTGGGAAATATTTTTGAGGATTGACTAGGAAGAAGAGAGAAAACTCACTGGAATGATGGTAATAAGCTGTATGTGACAAATTTACAGTTAAAGAGGTGTTTTATGCCAAAATTAAATGAAACATAAGAATGTATGATGCATGCATTTAACTACAATATTTGCCTAAAACAAAAAACCTGTTACTCATGTAATTAAAGAAATTCATAATGACATGGTTAGTAGTGAAGAGCAATATTTACTACTTTTTTTGGATGCAAAGAAAAATAAAAACATGAAGTAACAAATGTGTTTGGGTGAAAAAAAGATTAATAAATAAATGATAAATTAATATAACAATATTTTCATAGTTCAATGTAAGCTAAAAGGATGTTTATATAAGTGTTCACAATTCAATGTTTTAACCCTAACTCAAAGTTCATATTTTTAGTGAAACTAAAGAACTTTAATAATTCCTAGTGATTTTTCAATAGATGCATTTGAACAAAATGCATAATGTGAAACATTTAAGTATGAAAAACCATAATCCCATATAATGAATCATGTAATAAGAAGGCATTTTTTAAGAAAAGTTACAAATTTAAATATATTCTTATTAGTATCTTAAGAAAAATAATGAAAATAATGTAAAACATCAAATTAAAAGTACTTTAAAATGACACAAACACATTGCATTCAAAAGGAATAGAGATGGAATGCTGAAATTAATGAAAGATTTTAAGAACATTTCTTCAAAAAACAATTATCTGTGAAATTTTCTATCAGAGTGTTCAATTAAAGAAGAAAATATGAAATAAGAATACAGGAAAAGACTAGAAAATAAAGCTATTTTCTGAAACCTTTTTGAATATTAAATATTCTAAGATGTAAGTATTAAATTATATTGATATTTACTGTGACAGTTTGAGATTTTTTTATGAATTTCAAGAAAAGGGAAAATTATGTTTAAAAACTAGTGTGTTCTCCTGGTATGATACCCTTTGTATCAATTTCAAAGGTATTGATTTTACTTGATAACGTTTAAGGCTTTGACTTGACCACATCAGCAGGGCATGACTCAGGATTGAGTCCTTTCTTCTTTTTTGGGCTGATATAAATGGACACTCACTTAAGAAGACAGAAGACACAGGACAACAGAGAGGTCCATAGACATGGCAGAGGAGAGAACTTTGATCCTGCAGCCCCGGCAAGAGAGATGTCATTTGCCATATTTTTTTGCAGCTAAAGAGAAAAGAGCAGCTGAACAGATGATAAAGGTCCAGAAGGAAATGAGCCATATGCTAGCCTGCAGCAGAGAGAGGATTCTGAGCCCTCACAGAGATCACAAACCATCGTTGGTGAGAAACCAACCTTTATTTAGACCCTTTAGGGCCTTTTAACTCTAAGTTTTTACCCCAAATAAATACCATTTATAAAACCAACAGAATTCTGGTACTTTGCATCAGCATTTCTTTGGCTCACTAATACAAAATTTGATACCAGGAGTTGGGTCATGCTTTTGAAATTACCCAAAGTGCTGGAATTGTTTTATGTGGGTAAGGGGTACTTTTGGAGGAATTGTGAGATGCTTGATGGAAAAGGCCTAGATTGCTTTGAATTGACTGTTGTGAGGAATATGGAACCTGAAGTTATTTCTCATAAGGACTTTGAGATTAGTGGAAACTATTTCTGGAAACTAGAGGAAAGGAAATCAGTGTTTGAAATTTGCAGGGAACTTAACAAGATTTACCTTTGATGTTATATGGAAGGCAGGATTTGAAAATTTTGAACCTGAACATTTAGACAAGGAGATTTCCAACCTAAATGTCAAAAATACAGCCTGGTTTCTCCTTGCACCTTGTAGCAAAATATTATAGGAAAGGGATAAGCTGATAATTGAAATATTGAGTACAAAGAAACCAGAAGCTGATTCCAGAAATTTCACACCTCTGATATTGAAGCCCCCAGATGATAGTGCTGCATTGGAGGACTTAAATAAACTTAGAAATTGTAAACAAGGATTGAAAATTCAGATATCTAGGAAAGTCTTGTGGAAGTTTACTGTCTCATAGATGGACCCATGCTTTCTGCATTCTAAACCAATGAAATTTTTGAGAGAGTGGTATGAACAAAATCACTCTCAGTCTGGAATAAAATGGATGTGGAAAAAGAGATTAAAGAGAAAGCAGCTTTAAGAGGAAAACCATGGAAGCTGAGGTCTGGAATTAAGATATCTTCTTGGGCCAAGAGATGTATACAGAGAGGGTGAATTTGCCCAGGCAGTTGAAGAGGGTGGATGTTCCAGCCTACTGTTCAGTGAAAGTTTTACTGCCCTAGGCTATAGAGAGGGTACAGCACATCCCCCAAGAATTGGGGAGAGTGAAGCCACCACTCCAATGCTGAACAGTGGGTCTGTTCCCCATAAGTTGGGAAGAGTGAGGTCAACAGCCTATGGCACTGAGGTGGGAACTGGTTCCCCATAGATTAGGGAGCTCCAGGTCACCACCTTCATTTTTGAGGAGATTTGGCCTATATTCCACAATTAGGGAGAGTGTTTCCACCCTTTCACTGTACTAAGGGAGCGGAAACACTACCCCGGAGATTGGGTAAATTGTGGCCATCACCCCAAATTTCTTGGAGGATGAGGTCTGCAGCTTGGTCACCATGCAGATTCTTGATGAAGATGGGGCCAAGAAAATGGTCATTGCATAAGCCTGTGACAAAGGTGAGCCCTCATGGGTCTCCAAGGAGAAGAAACCATCATCTTAAGAAATCTAATGAAGTGTGCCCTGCAGGTTTTCAGAACAGTTGGGGACCAGTGACGCATATTTTTCTCAAAAATTCTCCTTATGATAATGCAAATATTTATCCTATATCTGTTCCTTTGTATATTGGAATTAGATAAATTGTTTTGTAAGTTTCACAGAGGGGACTTGCCCCAAGACAAATTGCCTTCCTATAACCTGATTGTGATGTGATTTTATACTTAAAATTGTTACTGATTTAAGGGTTGTTTTTTTTTTTTAAATATTGCAATGTCTCTTTGGGAATCAGAGGGTGGAATGTAGTTTGATATTATTTATGAATCCCCCAAAAAGAGAAAAATTATGTTTGCATTCTGGTATGTTCCTCTTTGTGTGATACTCTTTGATTGTATTAAATTCAAAGGTTTTAAATTTGCTTGATAAAAGATTAGGGGTTTAATTTGACCACATCCTTGGGGTATGACTCAGAATAGAGTCCCCAACCACTTGTGCTGATATAAATGGACACTCACTCAAGAAGACACACAGAAAAAGACACAGGAAAAGAGAGAGCTCCATAGAGAGGGCAGAGGAGAGAACTGTGATCCTGTGACCCCAGACAAAGAGATGAGCCATTTACCTGATAGTTTGAAGCTGAAGAGAAGAGAGGCAGCTGGATAGCTTATTAGGTTCAGAAGGCTATGAGTCCTGTGCCAGCCTGTAGCTGAGAGAGAGGAGTGCTGAACTTTCACAAAGATCAGCAAACATCTTTGGAGAGAAACTATCTTGAGTTGGAAATTTTAGGGCATTGTAACTGTAAGTATTAACCCTAAATAAATACCCTTTATAAAAGCCAACATATTTCTGGTACTTTGAATCTACATCCCTTTGGCTGACTAATGCATTCAACTTTTCATATTATTCTTCTCCCATGATGAACTGAGAGCATGCCTTGAATATGGTATTGTCGGGAGATGGGTTGGGTCTTACATGGGGTAATGGGGGTTGGATAGTTGATCTTCAGAGGAGACCAGGATATTTTGCTTTGTGCAAGTTCATTGGTCTCTGAAACCTGTACAGTTTCCAGGTATTGCACCTGTGAAACTTCATGCACAGCCACTGCCTCCCTGCCTGGAAACACTTCAAAATTTTGAAGATGTGAATTCTCAGTCTCACTGAGGATTTTAATCTCAATGATAATTTTGTTGTTAAGTGACCTCTTTGTAAACTATAAGACTTAATTTCATTAATATATATTGTCCACACATTGTATTTATATTACCTCCTAGTATTTTTTTTCCTTTTCTACACAGTTAGCCTTTTATTTTCAGGGTTCTTTATTAAAGTTAGGACAAAATGCTAATAAAATCCATTTCCCTGTTCCAGTTCAGTTCTCCTGAGTGGAGTGTAGCCCAGAGAGAGGATTAGATGTTGGGTGAAGATTGAGCCCAGGGATGTCCATCCAAGAGGGCTGCCTAGGTGTGGAGGTAGGATGTGTTTGGGCTAGACTCCATACTCCAAGTCCCTTCCCAGAGTTTCTTTAAGTTCCTATGCATGTGCATCTCTTTCTTGCACATGAAATTAATATTTATTAAGAGAGATTACTTCTAAAGGTTTGAAGTCTTTCCAACATCCTTTTGGCCAGTTTGCCAGTTCCTCCCACCACCTCCCCCCCTTTTTTTTGAGGCCTATGTGGAAGACAGAACTGATGGGAGATTGAATTGCACAGAGCCCAGCATTTTTACAATTTCCAGTTGCTGCCTCAAAATTAAGGTTTTATTTCTGCTACTGTTTTCTCCAAAAAAACATGGGGGCATATAACACATATAGCTGAGCTTCTCATAACCCCCAGTAAGCCAGCAATTTAATATCTTGTTCCCTATGAATTGCTACTGGAAACAGTTTTAGGAGTTGTATGCTATTTTGGAGAGTGGTTTTGTTTTCGACTTTTTAAAAAGAGATAAGTTTGTTCAACTGCAAGAGCACAACAGTTTGCCATATTCACAACAGTTTACCATTTTTGTAGAGAACTCAGTTGCAGTTGAAGCTCAGTCTTTTGAGTGCTGAAGCCAGAATTTTGATTGAAGGACCAGATTGGGAAAAGTGTCTGAGCTGTAGGGTCAAGATGGGTGAAAACTACAGGGTCATCAAGTTTGGGAAGGCAGGATCACACTTTTCATTGACCTAGAGCAAGAATAGAAATGGAAGGGCTGTTGAACACTCATCTAGTAGGAACCCATGGGTTGTGACCAGGTAGAAGTCAACACTATGAATTTGAGATGCCATCAGTTAGATATCTGAGAAGCAAACTGAAGGGATGGTGAGTGTGACAATCTAAGGGGCTTGGCAGTGAGTCCCTTTGACAGTGTCTCCCAGGTGAGCATATAGGGCCCACTGTTTTTTAAATATTCAGGAGTCCTCTTGAAGTTTCATGAAGTTTCCAGTGCAATCCAGGAAATTTGTGCAATATGCTTCCTAAGGGCACAAAAGCTCTGGTTTTTTAAGTGAGTCACGGTGGAATGTACCTGTGGCAGTGGGACACAAATATTGCTGTATTTTCATTTGCTGTACTCTTGTATTGGACAAAGTTTTTTTTTTTTCCTTGAATGTTTGTATTACCATTACATCTCCTTTTTCTAGTCTGCTAACCAAATATGATGTTAGGAAGCCTCTCATCTGAAACCAGATGTAAATTTGGCTCCAGTGTCAGACATCTGTTGCCTAGAATCTCTTCCTCTAGGTGCCTGGTACCAGAATTTATCTCCTACCTGTGTTTTCAACTCTTTGTCTTTGAAACTAGTTCTTTTGTATTTCAGATTCAGTTATTTATGAATTGATTATCTATATTAGGCATCTTTAAGCAGGGAGGGAAGAAAGGAAACAAATATGCCAAATTTGTTAATCCCAACATCAGCAATCAGTTTTGGGCACATAAAGATTTTTGATCACCACTGTTTGCAGAGAGGAGGGATTCTTAACCTTTTTTACTCCCCACAGATCCCTTTGCCAGTCACATGAAAACCATAGACCCTTTCTCAGAATGTATGAGCAGATAGTTTTATGTCACTAAACTTAACATCAGATCTAACAACTACCATAATTTTGATGAGCATAAGTGACTTTTTGAGATATGCAGCAACTGTAATGTGATATGAAATGAATACTACTGTGATTTATTCTATACCTTCATGAGTAAAGAAAATGTAAGATTTCAGTTAGAGGTCAGGGAAAATAGAGATGAAAGTTGAATTTGTATTTCATTTCAAGCTCACAGAACCCCTGATATCTTTCCATGGACCCCTTGGCTATCTGTGGACCCCTGGTTAAGAACCCCCTGCATAGAGCCATATCTTTTCTTGCTCAAATTCTTTTTCCCCTTCAAGTGTGTCTGCATCAGGGGAGTGACTTGGTCAGAAGAATAGGGATGGAAGAAGATAAACCTGATTTTAAAATGACCTCCATACCTGGGTTACTGGAATGGCTGCAAAGCAGACAGAGGATGATGTTGGAATTTTGGTCTCATTTCTGAAAACTTCTGCAAAATTTTTTCTGTATAACACTACATACAAATTACTAAATTATAAATTAACCCTTTGTGATCATTGCTGTAGTGAGCAGTTCTTTTGTGGCTTTCTCTTTCTGGGAAGGGGGAGGTAAATGAGCAAAGTATCATCATGCTCTTCATTTGCATTTTGGTTCCAAAATATAAACACAATTTTCTGTTACTTTTATTATAGTAAATACCAAGATGAATATTTTAATTAGACAAGTTATATGAAAATGAAGGAAAATTCCATGTCTAAATTTTAAAAACAGTAAATCACATCAATTAATCACTTAATAAAATATATAATGTTTAGATATAGAGAAACAAGGCAAGCATGTACAGCAAAATAATAGGATATGCATATGAATTAGTTTTTATTATATTTTTGAACACATACATTTGGTAAAATAAAAATATATTTAACCATATATCTGTATTTTTTTTATTTTATAAAAATACACATTCTCTGTTAATGTAAGCTTTAGATTTGGAAATTTATTATGAACGTTTTTACTTCTTTGTATTATTAAATAGAATAGAAAGATCAGCAGCTTTGGAATTTTCCAGAACAGTCCCCTTGCTGAAAAATGGCAGGTATTTTTATTTATTATTTTTTTAATTTTTTGTCTTTATTCATTTTTTAAATATTGCATACAAAAAATGTGTGTTCCCCAAATACGCCCCACCCCCCTCACCCCACTACTCCCCCCATAGCAACATTCTTCTCCATCATCATGAGACATTCATTGCATTTGGTGAATATATCTCGGAGCACCGCTGCATCTCATGGTCAATGGTCCACATCATAGCCCACACTCTCCCATGCTCCCTCCAGTGGACCATGGAAGGACCTACAATGTCTGGTAATTGTCCCTGCAGCACCACCTAGGACAACTCCATGTCCCAAAAACACCTCCACCTCTCATCTCTTCCTCCCATTCCCCACACCCAGCAGTCACCATGGCTACTTTCTCCACACCAATGCCATATTTTCTTTGACTACTAATCACAATAGTTCATGAATAGAATATCAGTAAGTCTACTCTAATCCATATTCTATTCCTCCATCCTGTGGGCCTTGGATTGGTTGTGTCCATTCAACCTCTCTGTCAAGAGGGGGCTTAGATTCCACATGGATGCTGGATGCAATCCTCTTGCTTTCAGTTGTAGGCACTCTTGGCTCCATGGTGTCGTAGTTGACCTTCTTCAACTCCATGTTAGCTGAGTGGGGTAAGTTCAATAAACCAGAGTGTAGGAGCTGAAATCTGTTAAGGATCAGGGCCTGGCTATCCTATGGTCAGTCCAGAGATTCAGATCCCCTGGGTATATATTAAACCCTAGAACCAACTACAGTTCTGGTAAAAGTAACAGGAGAGGCTTGTGAAAAAAAAGATCACATCTGAGTCCAGCTCCATCACACAGAAACACAAACTCCAAAGAAGGGCCAACTGATATGGCACTGAACTGAATCTGCCATGACCATAGAACCTGTGGGTCTCTGTAGCCCTCAGAAGAATCAATACCCAGGGTTGTATCTACTTTATCTGTCTCTGGGACTCTGCTGAGGTGTGCATAAGGGCAACCCCTCTGATAACCTCTGGGCTTTTTTTTTGGAGACTCATAACCATATAAACTCATTTACCCTTTCCATTTCCCCCTTGATTTAGGTCAAAAAGCATTTTTAACTCCTGTTATTGTATGTAGACAGAGATATTCTGCTGGTCCAAGTTGAACCTTTTATTCAAGGTCATTTTCTAGTTATATCATCAACTGTTACTTGGTAGTAATCCCTTGGCACCAGGGAGGCTCATCCCCGGGAGCCATGTCCCATGCTGGGGGGAAGGCAGTGCATTTACATGCTGAGTTTGGCTTCAAGACTGGCCACATTTGAGCAACATGGAGGCTCTCAGGAGGTAACTCTTAGGCACACTGCTGCTCTAGGCCTTGTTCTTATTTCAGGTGCACAGGCTCACAAGCATAGTCATTAGTATCAGGGGCTCATTGTTGGACCTTCCTTCTTTTGTGGTCTTTGCTGTTGCACTTGGGGGATTGTTGCTGTTCCTTTAGGGACTGTGATAGAGCTCCCCTGGCTAGGAAATAGCACTCCCTCAGTTGTTGTTTTTAATTGTTTCCACTATGAAAATATCCAAACATTTTTATGTACCCTGGATATATGTCCTATAGAACTCACTGCCAACCATGTGTCCCCTGTCAATAACATCCCACACCAGTATTCCTCTGTTGCCATTGTTGAACCTCTCTGTGATCCAAAACTTCCTGAAAAGTGAAGCCCAATATATTGCCAGGTTCCCTTAATAGTAAAGTGGAATATAGCAATGAGTTTAAAGGTTAGATATAGAATATATATTAATTTGGAGAAATTCTACATTCTATCTTTTTCTTTTCTTTTTTCTAGTTATTAAGCTTATCTTCACAAGAGTTTTAGATCACAGTAATTCATATATACAATATACAGTACTCCCACATATCCAACATAAAACCTTTTCCCTTCCACAGCAATAATCTTTTAACATATTCATAACATATTTACTGAAACTGATGTATAGATATTGAGACAATAGTTTTCAAACAAGGTAACATTTGTGTTTACATTGTGGTTTATATTTTAGACTATACAATTTTCTAAATTTTTAGTTATCTTATGTTTTACATTATGATTTACATTTCAGCCTATCAGCCCCTATATATTTTTGGTGTAATTTAACATGTCTTATATCCATCCTTGCATATTTTTGTGAAACACTTCTATTGCCCACACAGTTACATTGGTTCCATCTATTCAATACATATTTCCCCCTCCCCTTAGTGCCCACAGTGACAGTCAATCTTCATTTCTTGAAGAGCCATGTTCAGAGATACTTGCAACAGTGTTGAGGGCTTGACATGCTCAACTGACCTAATGCCCTGGGAACCACCTTTTCTCTTAAGAGATACAGTTCCTTCTATTTGATGGCATCAGTGGCAGAGATTTTTAAAAGGTAAAAATTTGCAAAGGATGATTATAAACCAAGGACTATATCATTCCTGATAAGTTGCAACTTGAGCAATATTGAATAATAATATCTGTCCAATTAGGATAGCTTATTTAAACAGGAAAGGTATGCTATAATGACTAATGTATATTTGTTCCCTGCTTATTAAATCCTTCCTATTTAGTAACAACCTTAAATGCCAAACAATCCATAGTAACTTATCATTGAGAAGTGCTCTAATAACCTTTATCAGCCACTGTAACCCACTTGCCACTTTCAGACCTACACTCTGACTTTGCTGGTTTGAATTCATGCTGCTGTAATATTTTTTCTTTCAATAAAAATTTGGTTTTGAATTATTCACAATTGCCAAAAAATCCAAGTATCCATCAACTGATGACTGGATAGTCAAAGTGTGATATATATATATATATACACACAGACACAGTGGAATATTATTCAGCCGTAAGAAGGAATGAATTACTGAGGCATGCAATGACGTGGAAGAACCTTGAGGAACTAATGTTGAATGAAATGTCAGACACAAAAGGACAAATATTGCACAATTTCACAGATAAAGCCTAACTATAATATGCAAACTCATAGAGGTAGAATCTGGAAGCTAGAGTATGAGGAGATAGAATGGGAATACAAAATAGGGACTGATGCTTAAACTCTGCAGAATTTTTATTTAGGTTGATTGTATTGGTTTGGAAATGGGCAGAAGTGATGGTAGTGTAATAGTGAGAATGTAGTTAAACAGTGCTGCATATATCTGTAAACATAGCCAAAAGGGGAAGCTTTGGGTTGTGTATCTTATGAGAAGAAACCCTGGAGATTAAATGCAGGATTATATAATACGGTAAACTGTGGTGGCAAAGGATTGTAGCTGATGATGTAAATATAGGAATGCTCTTACAGGATCTATAAAAAAGGTATTTCAGTTATACAGGATGCTGATAATAGGGTGGTGTACTGGGAGGAAATGCACCTTTATCAAAATATGGACTGCAGTTAATAGTAATATTTTAACATTTTCACATTAATTGTAAGAAATGTACCACACCAATTTAAGTAACAAAAATAGAGGTAAATGTTATGGGAATATTGCACATTTTGTTCTTAGGAAAAATGTTATATGCCACAGAAACAAGCAAATTTCCTTTTCATCTATATTGTCTTACTCTGAGGCTTCTTTGTAAGTACATGCAGTCTGCTGAAGGTTAAAGCCTCATTTTCATGAAAAACAGAGAGAGAGGGAGGGAGAGAGAAATTTACATGAGAAGCAAAGCAATTATATGTTTATGGTCTACCCATCAATTAACATAACCCTAATAAGAAGGTGTCATAGTTTATTTCCTTTTTGGAAGCTAGTAACTTATGTTTTTAGACTAACCCATTCCTGTATGTTATGCCTATTTTATGTAGGATATTTTGGTTAAATCAACTGAGGAAACTTTCTTTAGATCACTTTTAATTACATTGCTTTAGGGTCTTTGATTTGACATCAGTCAGGGATGAACCAGTTTAGCTCTCTTCCCTCTTTCTTGGGTCTTATATAAATTGAGAACTGAAAGCAGAAATAGACAGTAGAAGATAGCTCTCTTTTTTATTCTGCCATGTGACAGAGTGAAGAATGAAGGAAGGGAAAGAAATCCTGAGAGACTGAGAGACAGATTGGATGTTGGAATTAGAGGAGCAGGGCTAAAGTAAGGTGAAGCTGCCATTTTGCCTTGTCGCATGTGGGAGTCCAGGAACAGACCAGTCACTGATCTTTGGTGAGAAAGCATCTCTGATTAGAGCTTGACTGAGACGTTTTCACAACTTTGGAACACTAAGGTTTAACCCTAATAAATTCCAATTATAGGGAGGCAGGGCAAGATGGCATCTGAGTGAGTGCACCTTACAGTTTCTCCTGCAAAGAGGCAGCTGAGTGGGGTTGGACTCTTGCTGGAGTGGGCTGTCTTGGGGGATTGCAAGGCAGAGGGTGTATGGACATCAATTTGGAGAGACAGTGATGGAGGTGGTGCTTGCTAAAGGTAGAATTGCAGCTTACTAGTACAGAGGTCAGAAGCTGTGGGCTGGTGGGACCCTTCCCCCTTGGCCTGGCAGCCACGGTGTTCCCTGAGAACTGTAGATTGGGTGGTGGCATTTCTGGGCCCTATGGTCCCCAGATGCTTGACCCCCAGGTCCATGTCCCCTGAGCCCCTGTAGCCTGTGTTCCATGGACCTACATACCCTGGGTCTGCAGTGTCCCAGAGCTCCCTTTCCAGAGTCCACCACTCCAAAATGTCCAGTATTGTGCTAGCCCTCTGGTTTTGCACTGATTCCATGGGTGAGAGGGATTCAGTGGGGGTGTAGCAGGGGGGCCTGGTTAATATGGGTTTGATTTTCTGGTGTTTCCCACCCCTTTTGTTTTTTGTTTGTTTTCTGTGTTGGTTTTTTTTTTGTTGTTGTTGTTGTTGTTTTTTGCCTTTGGAGAAGCATACTGGCTAGCTTAGGGAGAGTCTGAAAAGAGAGGAGTGATGAATCTGCAGAGAAAGCCCAATCCACCTAAACAAGCTGGGATAGGAAACTTGGTCTGGGAAAAGGTATAGTCAGAAAATCAACTAACCCTCTTGTAGCACACCTAAAGGAGAGGGACTGTGGGAGGTGCTTTCCAAGCTTTCAATGGCATACTTGGGGCTCCTTGTGAGGTGCGGGTGCTCTCTCTCTGTAAATTAAGAGTCATTGTTTTCTGTGTGCGGCTGGTTCAACAAGGGCTCACTTGAATCTCCTACCAGACCTCTCAGGCAGCTTTCCTGCTGCCTGGGAGAGAGGCAAGTGAGGAATGAAGAAAGGGGAAAGGTCAGAAACTTAAGCATTTTATTTAACTGCAAAGAGGTTTCCTTGCTTGAAACTTTCCCTAGTATTTGGTTGGTTTATCTTGTTTTTCCTTCCTCTTTATGCCCCCAAGGCTCTTTTTCTTTCTGTTTTCCTTTTATCTGGTTTTCTTTTTCTTGCTTACTCCCCCAATCCCTTTTTCCCTTTTTTTCCCTCTCTTTCTTCCTTTCTCTTCTTTTTTTATTCTTTTTACATTAGGTGCTGCAGGGAGTGCTTCAAATTTGCTGTATTTCATCATCCTCCATTTTCTCTCTTCTGTGTGTATTGATTCCAGCCACCAAACCTATCCTTTTTCCTCTATGTCATTCTATCCTCCATCACTGATTGCTTCTCTTACATTACACCTCTCTTTGTTTGTCCCCTTATTTTTCTGACATTTTACTCCTAATACCTTTGTACTGTTTTCTGTCTTATATTCATTCTTTATATTATTGTCCTTTCTTTTCTCTTTCCCTCTCTCCTAAACACACTGGCCTTTTAATTCACACTATACTCCTCACCATATTCAGTATATTGTCTAAGTATATGTACTCTACTTTCCGTAGTGTTATAACACTACATACCTTAAATGAGTCTAATATCCATTCTTCTAGATCTCACATGGTTTCTCTGTTAATATTTACTATCAATACTACTATAATTCATTTTCTTTTCTTACTCTTTTGGCTTTCTCTGGACCTAATATTTTCCTTCAAGTGAGCTTAGCCAACAGCAAGGAGATAGAATAAGAAGAACAAAATGACAAAGAGAAGACTGAGTACGCATGTAAAAGCAACAACTAATTAAACTAGACCACGAAGCTAAGCCACTGATTAAACTCATCAAGATAAAATGATGACCAAACAGCAACAAAAAACTACAAACAAAACCAATAAGCAGGAAAACATGCCAGAATCCAATGAACAACCTAAAAATCAGGAAGAGGAGCAGAACATTGAACAAGTAATTAAAGCTCTCAAACCATATATTTGGACCATTTTGATGAAATGAAGGAAGAGATTAAGAATATGAAGAAAACAATTAGGGAGAATACAGAAGAAATTGCAATTGCATGTAAAAAGATAACAGATATGATGGAGATGAACAGCAGAATTCAAGAAATCAAAAATACACTCTCAGAAAATAACAGTACACTTGAAGAGGCAGAGGAGAGAATTACTGATGTGGAAGGCAATACATCTGAAATCAAACAGATAGTAGAAGTGATCAATAAAAAGTTAGAAAAAATTCAACAGGGACTTGGGGACCTGAATGACAATGCAAAACACACAAACATATGCATTATAGGCATCCCAGAAGGAGAGGAGAGGGTAAAGGGGACAGAAGGGCTGTTGGAGGAAATAATGGCTGAAAACTTCCCAAATCTACTGAGGGAGATGGATGTACATGTCCAGGAAGCACAACGCATTCCAAACAGCATAAATCCGAACATGCCTATTCCAATATATATACTTGTCAAATTATCCAATGCTCAAGACAAAGAAAAAATACTAAAAGCAGTCAGAGAAAAAAGAACCATCACATACAGAGGAGGCTCCATAAGATTAAATGCTGATTTCTCATCTGAAACCATGGAGGCAAGAAGGCAGTGGTATGACATAGTCAATGTACTAAAAGAAAAAGATATCCAACTAAGAATACTCTATCCACCAAAGTTAGTATTCAAAAATGATGGAGAGTTGAAAATATTCACAGATAAACAGAAAGTAAGAGAGTATTCCAACAAGAATTCTGCCCTTCAAGAAATACTAAAGGGAGTTCTGCAGGAAGAAAGAGACAAACAAGAGAGACAGAGTTGGAGGAGAGAGTAGGAGCAACTAAAAGGAGGAAAACAGAAAAAGAAAATCAAACAAAATATGACAAAAACAAAGCCAAAGAAAATATGGCTAATATAAGTAATTCCTTGAAAATAATAACACTGAATGTCAATAGATTAAACTAACCTGTCAAGAGACTCAGACTGGAAGACTGGATAAGGAAATATGACCAATCTATATGTTGTCTGCAAGAAACACATCTTAGACCCAGGGATTCAAGGAGGTTGAAAGTGAATGGCTGGAAAACAGTCTTACCAGCAAGCAAGATCCAAAATAGGGCAGGAGTAGCTATATTAATATCAGAAAAAAATAGACTTTAAATACAAAACAATTGTGAGACAAAGATGGCCACTACATACTAGTGAAAGGGATAATCTTACAAGAAAAATGAACAATCATAAACATTTATGCTCCTAACAAGGGTGCCTCCAAATACATGAGGCAAACACTGGAAAAACTAAGTGAAGGAATAGATGCCTCTACAACTATAATGGGGGCTTTAATACACCACTATCAACTATTGACAGAACATCTCAAAAGAGAATCAATAAAGAAACAAAGACTTTGAACAATATATTAGAGGAGCTAGACCTAATAGATATATACAGAACATTAAACCCAAATACAGCAGGATATACATTCTTCTCAAGTGCATATGAATCATTCTCCAAGATAGACCACACGCTAGACCACAATGAATGTCTCAATGAATTCAGAAAGATCAAAATCATAAAAATGATTTCTCTGACCCCAGTGGAGTGAAACTGGAGTCTGCAAGGGCCAGAGACCCAGATTTGGCACCAAGATTTGGAAGTTAAACAACACATTCTTAGAAAAACAGTGGGTCAAGTAGGAAATCTAAAAATAAATTAATAACTACCTTGAAACTAATGAAAATGATAACACAACATATCCAGACTATGGGATGCAGCAAAAGCAGTACTGAGAGGGAAATTTATAGCCATAAATTCATACATCAATAAAGAAGAAAGAGCTAAAATTGAAGGCCTAACTGCACACTTGGAAGAATTAGTAAATAAAACAGCACACTAATCCAAAAGGAAGAAGAAAGAAAGAAATAACAAAGATCAGAGCAGAACTAAATGAAATAGAAAATTAAAAAGCACTTGAAAAAATGAAACCAAGAGCTGGTTTTTTGAGAAGATCAATAAAATTGAAAAACCCTTAGCAAGACTAACAAAGAAAAAAAGAGAGAAGATGCAAATACACAAAATAAGAAATGAGAAAGGAGATATCACCACTGATCCCACAGACATAAAGACTATCATAAAAGGAAACTTTGAAAAACTATATTTCAACAAAAAAGACAGTTTAGAGGAAATGGGCAAATTCTTAGAAACACATAAACAGAAAAGAAGAAGTTGACCATCTCAATAAACCAATCACAAAGAGATAGAATCAGGAAGGTTGGGACAAGATGGCATCTGAGAGCACCTCATAATCTCTCCTGCAAAGAAGTGGCTGAGTAGGGTTGGAGTCCTGTTGGACCAGGCTGTTGTGGGTGCTTGCAGGGCAGGAGGTGTCTGGACATGGATTTAGTGGGACATGACAGAGGAGATTCTTGCAAGAGGTAGAATTTTGTATCTCTTTCACAGAGGTTGGGGTTGTGGGTGGGATCCTTCCCCTGGGGCTGGGAGCCTGGGGGCAGGGATTCATGAAGGCTTTTCTGTGCTGGGGAGTTCCCAAGCCCTGAGCAGGCTGTTTTGGGGGCTTGCAGGGGGGGGAGGTGTCTGGAAGTCAATTTGGTGAGACAGTGACGGAGGAGATACTTGCAAGAGGTACAATTTTGGGTTTCTGACACAGAGGTCAGAGGTTCTGGGTGAAGGCCCTCCCCCTAGTGCTGGCAGCCAGGCTGTGGCAATCCCTGGGAACTTTGTAGTGTGGGGTGTTCCCAAACCCTGAGCAGGCTGTTTCAGGGACGTGCAGGGCAGAAGGTGTCTGGATGTCAATTTGGTGAGACAATGACAGAAGAGATTCTTGTGAGAGGTGTAATTTTGGGTTTCTGACACAGAGGTCAGAGGTTGAGGGCAGTACCCTGCCCCTAGGGCTGGGGCCCAGCACCAAGGACCCTGAAGGCTGTGTTGTGCTGCAGTGCTCCCAGGCCCCCTGTTAACCAGATGTGTGGATCCCAGGTCTGGGTCCCCTAAACCCTGGTGGCCCATGCACCAGAGACTCACACACCTTGAGTCTGCAGTGTCACAGTCTTCCCATCCCTGAATCCACAACGCCCTGAGGTCCATCTTAGGTCCTTGATTACTCTAGCCCTCGGTGTTTGTGTTTATTTTCCGTTCTCTCTCCTTGAAATTGGAGAAGTATACCAACTGTCTTGGGGAGAGTCTAGGAAGAATGGAGAGGTGAATCTGCTGAGAAAGCCCAATTTACTTAAATGTCCTGGGATAGGAAACTTGGTCTGGGAGAAGGTGGACTGAGAAAATCAATTAGACATCTCCTAGCACACCTAAAGGGGAGGGATTGTAGAAGGTGCTATCCAAGCTTTCACTAGCATATTTGGAGTTTCTGTGAGGTGTAGGTGATCTCAAAATGGAAATAAAGAGCCATAGTCTTCTGTGTTGAGTTGGTTCAACAAGAACCTACTTGAATCTCCTACTGAACCTCTAAGGCAGCTTTCCTGCTGCCCTGGGAGAGAGAAGTGAGGAAAGGAGTAAGGGAGAAGGTCAGCTCCCTGAGTGTATTACTTAACTGCAAAGAGGATTCCTAGGCTAAAACATTGTTTGTTTGTTTTTTCTCTTGGTTGCTAATATTGCATTCTCTCCTGGTCTTTTCTCCCATTTTATCCACCAAGGTACTTTTTCATTTAATTACTTTTTTTCTCTTTTCCTTTTTCTTGCTTATTTCCCCCACCTTTTCTTTGTCCACCCCCTTTTTCTCTTCTCTTTTTTCTTTTCTCTCTATTTCTTCTTATTTTATTTTATTTTATTTATACAATAGGTGCTGCAGGGAGTGCTTCACACTTGCAGTGTTTCCTCATTCGCTATTTCCTTTTTCTGTGTGTATTGATTTTGGCCACCTACACTATCCCCTTTCCCCCAAATCTTTCTATCCTCCATCATCTACTGTTTTTCTCACATTCCACCTCTCTTTCTTTGGCCCTCAAATTGTCTGACTTTTATTTCTAATACCTTTTTTCTGTTTTCTGTCTTTTAACCACTCTTGATATTACTACCTTTCATTTGTTTTTCTGCTTTCATGAAAACACTGGCTTTTTAATTCATACTATATTCCTCCCCATATTCAGTTGACTGTCTCATTATAGGTACTCTACTTACTGCTATTACTCTATGCAACTTACATGAGTCTAATATCCATTCTCCCTGATCTCACATTGTTGTTCTGTTAACATTTATTACCAAAAGTACTTTATACATTTTCTTTTCTTACACATTTTTCTTCCACTGGTTCTAATATTTTCCTTCAAAGTAAACTTAGCCAGCAACAATGAAATAGAGTAAGAAGAACAAAGTGACAAAGAGAAGTCACAACACTTATGCACAAACAACAACTACTTAATCCCCAAGACTAAAGAAAGAAGCTAAGGAACTGATTAAACACGTCAAGATAAAATGATGATCAGACAACAACAAAAAACTACAAACCAAACCAATAATCAAGTAAACTAGGCAGAATCCAATGAAAAAACTAAAAACCAGGAAGGGAGCAGAACTTCGGACAAGTAATTACAGATCTCAAAATATATATTAGAGAACAACTTAATAAAGTAAAGGAAGAGATTAACAATATAAAGAAAACACTTAGAGAGGAAATTACAGACACACACAAAAAGAAAACATATGATGATGATGAACACCACAGTTCAAGAAATAAAAAATAAACTCTCAACAAATAGCAGCAGATTAGAAGACACAGAGGAGAGAATTAGTGATGTGGAAGACAGTACATCTAAATTCAAACAGATAGTAGAACTGATCGATAAAAAGATAGAAAAAATCCAGCTAGGACTTAGGGAACTGAATGACAATGCAAAATGCACAAACATACATATTATATGCATCCCAGAAGGAGAAGAGAAGGGAAAGGGGACAGAAGGGAAGTTGGAGGAAATAATGGCTGAAAACTTCCCAAATCTACTGAAAGAGATGGATGTACACGTCCAGGAAGCACAGCACAACCCAAATACCATAAATTCCAACAGGACCACCCCAAGACATATAGTTGTCAAATTATCCAATGCTCAAGACAAAGAGAAAATTCTAAAAGCAGCAAGAGAACAGAAAACCATCACATACAAGGGAGGCTCCATAAGATTAAATGCTGATTTCTCATCTGAAACCATAGAGGCAAGAAGCCAGTGGAATGATAAAGTCAAGGTAGTAAAAGAAAAAAATTCCAACCAAGAATACTCTACACAGCTAAACTAGCATTCAAAAATGATGGAAAGTTCAAAATACTCACAGATAAACAGAAATTGAAAGTGTATGCCAACAAGAAACCTGCCTTTCAAGAAATACAAAAGGGAGTTCTGCAGGAAGAAAGGAAAAAACAGGAGAGGCAGAGTTGGAGGAGAGTGTAAGAGCAACAAAAAAGACAAAAAGAGAAGGAAAAAACCCACAAAATATGAAAACACAAGTCCAAACAAAATATGGCTAACATAAATAATTCCTTGAAAGTAATAACACTGAATGTCACTGGATTAAACTTACCCATCAAAAGATTCAGACTGGAAGACTGAATAAGGAAATATGACCCATCTATATGCTGTCTAGAAGAAACATATCTTAGACTCAAGGATTCATGGAGGTTGAAAGTGAATGGCTGGAAAAGAATCTTACAAGCAAACAATAACCCAAAAAAGGCAGGAGTAACTATATTAATATCAGACAATTAGACTTTAAATGTGAAACAATTGTGAGAGACAAAGAAGGACACTACTTATTAGTGAAAAGGATAATCTTTCAAGAAGAATGAACAATCATAAATATTTATGCTCCTAACAAGGGCACCTCCAAATACTTGAGGCAAACACTGGAAAAACTAAGTGAAATTATTATAGTGGGGGACTTTAATACACCACTATCAACTTTGGACAGAACATCTCAAAAAAGAGTCACTAAAGAAACAAAAACTTTGAACTGTATATTAGAGGAGCTAGATCTAATAGACATATACAGATCATTTACACGCGAATACAGCAGGATACACATTTTTCTCGAGGGCACATGGATCATTCTCTAAGGTAGACCATATGCTAGGCCACAAAGATAGGCTCAATGAATTCAGAAAGATCAAAATCATACAAAATAATATCTCTGAACACAGTGGAGTGAAGCTGGAAATCTGCAAGGGCCAGAGTACCAGATTTCACACCAAGATATGGAAATTAAACAGCACACTCTTAGAAAAACAGTGGGTCAAAGAAACTACCTTGAAACTAATGAAAATTATATCACAACATACCAACAAATATGGGATGCAGCAAAAGCAGTACTGAGAGGGAATTTATAGCCATAAATTCATACATCAAAAAAGAAAAAAGAGCAAAATTTGAAGAACTAACTGCACATTTGGAGGAATTAGTAAAAAAAAAAAAACAAAGTAAACCTACAGGAAGAAAAAAGAAAGAAAGAACTAAGATAAGAGCAGAACTGAATGAAATAGAAAATAAGAAAGCCCTTTAAAAGATAAACAAAACCAAGACCTTGTTATTTGAGATCAAGAAAATTGACAGACCTTACCTAGACTAATAAGGAAAAAAAGAGAGAAGATGCACATACACAAAATAAGAAATGAGAAAGGAGATATCACCACTGACCCCACAGAAATAAAGATTATCAAAAAAGGATATTTGAAAATCTATATTACAACAAAAATGGCAATTCAGAGGAAATGGACGAATTCCTAGAAACACATAAGCAGCCTACATTAATGAAAGAAGAAATTGATGATATCAACAAACCAATCACAAGTAAAGAAGAGCATGGTGCCAGACGGCTTCACAGGTGAATTCTACGAAACATTCCAGAAAGAACCCACACCAGCCTTCCTGAAACTCTTCCAAAAAATTGAAACAGAAGGAACAGTACCTAACCCATTCTATGATGCCAGCATTACCCTAGTACCAAAGCCAAACAAAGACACTGCAAGAGAGGAAAATTACAGACCAATTTCTCTAATGAACATAGAGTAAAAATCCTCAATAAAATACTTGCTGACTGTATTCAACAACACATTAAACGAATTATACACCATGACCAAGTGGGATTCAATATGGGTACGCAATGATGGTTCAACATAAGAAAATCAAACAATGTAATAACCATATAAACATATTGAAGGGAAAAAATCACATAATTATATCTATAGATGCAGAAAAAGCATTTGACAAAATACAGCACACTTTCTTTATAAAAACACTCCAAAAGATTGGAATACAAGGAAATTTTTTGAACATGATAAAGAGTATACATGAAAAACGCACAACCAACATCATTTACAATGGTGAAATCCTAAAATCCTTCCCTCTAAGATCAGGAACAAGACAAGGATGCCCACTCTCTCCCCTTCTGTTTAACATTGCCTTAGAAGTACTTGCTCAAGCACCGACAAGAATCAGATATAAAAGGCATTCAAATTGGAAAGGAAGAAGTGAAAATTTCATTATTTGCAGATGACATGATCCTACACATAGAAAACCCTGAGAGGTCTACAACAAAGCTTCTAGAGCTCATAAATGAGTTTAGTAAAGTCACAGGTTATAAGATCAATGTGCAAAAATCAGTAGCAAAAATCAGTAGCATTCTCCAATAATGAGCAAGATCAGGAGGAAATCAAGAAACAAATACCATTTACAATAGTAAATAAAAAAATCAAATATTTAGGAATAAGTTTAACTAAAGAGGTAAAGAACTTATACACAGATAACTATGCAAGACTGTTCAAGGAAATCAAAGAAGACCTAAATAAATGGAAGAATATTCCCTGTTCATGGATAGAAAGACCAAATATTATTAAGATGTCTACCCTACCAAAACTGATCTACACATTCAATGCAATCCCAATAAAAATCAACACAGCATTCTTTAAGGAACTAGAAAAACTAACTATGAAATTTATTTGGAAAGGAAAGAGGCCCCGAATAGCCAAAGACATATTGAAAAAGAAAAACGAAATTGGAGGAATCACACTTCCTGACTTCAAAACATACTACAAAGCTACAGTAGTGAAAATAGCATGGTATTGGCATAAGGAGAGACACACAGACCAGTGGAATCGAACTGAAAGTTCTGATATAGAACCTCATATATATAGCCATATAATATTCGATAAAGCCACCAAACCCTCTCAACTGGGAGAAAATGGTCTCTTCAACAAATGGTGCCTGGAGAATTGGATATCTGTATATAAAAGAATGAAAGAGGATAACCATCTCACACCTTATACAAAGAACACCTCAAGATGGATCAAAGACCTAAATATAAGAGCCAAGACGATAAAGACTTTGGAAAGCAGTGTAGGGAAACATCTAAAAGACCTTGTAATAGGAAATGGCTTCATGAACATCACACCAAAAGCACGAGCAGCAAAAGAACAAATAGATAAATGTAACTTCCTCAAAATGAAAGCCTTCTGCACCTCAAAGGAGTTTGTCAAGAAAGTAAAAAGGGAGCCTACACAATGGGAGAAAATATTTGGTAACCATATATTGGATAAGAGACTTATAACTTGTATATATAAAGAACTCATATATCTTGAAAATAAAAAGATAAACAACCCATTTATAAAATGGAAAAAAAGATTTAAACAGACACTTCTCCAAAGAAGAAATACAAATGGCTAAAAAGCACATGAAAAAGTGCTCCAAATCTTTAGCTATCAGGGAAATGCAAATCAAAACTACAATGAGGGAAACGGACTTTGGCCCAGTGGTTAGGGCGTCCATCTACCACATGGGAGGTCCGCGGTTCAAACCCTGGGCCTCCTTGACCCATGTGGAGCTGACCCATGTGCAGTGCTGATGCGTGCAAGGAGTGCCCTGCCACACAGGGGTGTCCCCCATGTAGGGGAGCCCCACATGCAAGGAGTGTGCCCCATAAGGAGAGCCGCTCAGCATGAAAGAAAGTGCAGCCTGCCGAGGAATGGCACCGCCCACACTGCCCATGCCACTGATGACAACAGAAGCAGACAAAGAAACAAGATGCAGCAAAAAAGACACAGAAAACAGACAACCAGGGGAGGGGAATGGAATTAAATAAATAAAAATAAAACTTTTAAAAACAAAACTACAATGAGATACCATTTTACACCCATAAGATTGGCAGTTATCAAAAAAACAGAAGACAACAAATGCTGGAGAGGATGTGGAGAAATGGGAACACTCATACACTGGTGGTGGGAATGCAGAAGGATCCAACCATTCGTAGGACAGTTTGGTGGTTTCTTGAAAAACTAACCATAGATTTTCCATATGAACCAGTAATTCCACTGCAGGGCATATACCCAGTAGAACTGAAAATAAGAACACAAACCGATATATGAACACCAATGTTCATAGCAGCATTGTTCACTATTGCCAAAAGTTGGAATCAACCCAAATGCCCATCAACAGATGAATGGATAAATAAAATGTGGTATATACATACAATGGAATACTACTCAGCTTTAAGAATGAATACACTGCAAACACACGTAATAACATGCATGAATCGTGACAACCTTATGTTGAGTGAAGCAACCCGGGCATTGAAGGACAAATATTATATGACATCAGTGATATGAAATAGGTAAACTAAGCTGCCTCAGAGACCTAGAGAGTGGATGATAGGCTTAAGGGAAATTGGGGGGTAGAGGAAGAATGTAAGCTGACACCTGTGGGAAATCTATGATAAGCTGGAGGTAAGTATTTGTACAAGGAAGGGATAAAATGAGGGCATAGGGTTATCTTTGGGTGGGGCTTTGCAGACTTGATGGGGGCTAGGGATGGGAAGATGGGTAATATTGCCCAAGAAATTGGGGGGAGGGTGGGGCAACATATGAACATAGGAGATTGTCAGGTATTTGGTTGAGAGTATAATTCTGAGAAAACCTTTTCAAAAATATAATAAGGAAAGTTACCTGTTTAAGATGCTTAAAGGGGATAATCTGACACAGGACAGGCTCCTAGGGAATATGTGAATGCTCATTTTGCCATAGTGGGTTATATCACTGGAGAGAGACCCATATAAGGAGAGTGAAGATATATTCACATCCTTGGGAGGCCTGATGTTCTCAAATAGAGGGAATTGTATTTCTAGAAAGAAATGGTGGCTCCCAGTGCATGAGGGCAGTTGAGCATGTCAAGCCTTCAACACTGTTGCAAGTATCTCTGAACATGGCCCTTCAAGCAATGAAGATTGACTGTCACTGTGGGCACTAACGGGAGGGAGAAAGGGGTATTAAATAGATGGAACCAATGTAACTGTGTGGGCAATAGAAGTGTTCCACAAGATTATGCAAGGATGGATATAAGACATGTTAAATTACACCAAAAATATATAGGGGCTGATAGGCTAAAATATAAATCATAATGTAAAACATAAGATAACTACAAATTTAGAAAATTGTATAGTCTAAAATATAAACCACAATGTAAACCCAAATGTTAACTAATTTGAAAGCTATTGTCACAATATCTGTACATCAGTTTCAATAAATATAGTATGAATAGGTAAAAAGATTATTGCTGTGGAAGGGAAAAGGGTTTTATGTTGGATATATGGGAGTACTATACATTGTATATATGAATTACTATGATCTAAAACTTTTGTAACGATAAGCTTAATTAGAAAAAAAAAGAAAAAGAGAGGACATAGACACTGAGGAAAAGACAGAAATAGTTGTCTTGCAAATTTGCATACAGGGCAACACTTATTGCAGTGATGGAAGGCAAAACATCAAAACAAAGCTTTTGCATTTTTAAATTTTTTGATATCCCAATTTATTTTTACCTTAATTTTTCTAAATTAAAATGTACTCTATATCTAACCTTTAAACTCACCACTGTATTCCATTTTACTATTAATGGAACCTGGCAATATATTGGGCTTCACTTTTGAAGAAGTTTTGGGTCACAGAGGGGTTCAACAATGGGAGGGCAGGAATACTGGTGTGGGATGTTATTGACAGGGGACACGTGATTGGCAGGGAATTCTCCAGGGCATGTATCCAGGGTACATAAATATGTTTGAATATTTTCATAGTGGTTACAATTAAAAACAACATCTAAAACTCTTGTGAAGATAAGCTTAATAATTAGAAAAAAGAAAAGAAAAAAATAGGATGTAGAATTTCTCCAAATTAATATGTATTCTATATCTAACCTTTAAACTCTTTGCTATATTCCATTTTACTATTAAGGGAACCTGGCAATATATTGGGCTTCACTTTTCAGGAAGTTTTGGATCACAGAGAGGTTCAAAAATGGCAGCAGAGGAATACTGGTGTAGGATGTTATTGACAGGGGACACATGGTTGGCAGGGAGTTCTACAGGGCATATATCCAGGGTACATAAAATTGTTTGGATATTTTCATAGTGGAAACAATTAAAAACAACAACTGAAGGAGTGCCAATTTCCTAGCCAGGGCAGCTCTATCACAGTCCCTAAAGGAACAGCAACAATCCCCCAAGTGCAATGGCAAAGACCAAAAAAGAATGAAGGTCCAACAATGAGCCCTTGATACTAATGACTATGCTTGTGAGCCTGTGCACCTGAAATAAGAACAAGGCCTAGAGCAGCAGTGTGCCTAAGAGTTACCTCCTGAGAGCCTCTGTGTTGCTCAAATGTGGCCAGTCTTGAAGTCAAACTCAGCATGTAAATGTGTTGCCTTCCCACCAGCATGGGACATGACTCCTGGGTATGAGCCTCCCTGGTGCTGAGGGATTACTACCAAGTACCAGCTGATAATGCAACTAGAAAGTGACCTTGAATAAAAGGGTCAACTCGGACCAGCAGAATATCTCTGTCTACATACAATAACAGGAGTTAAAAATGCTTTTTGTCCTGAATAAAAGGGGGAAATGGAAAGGACAAATGAGTTTATATGGCTATGATTCTCCAAAAAGAGCCAGGAGGTTATCAGAGGAGTTGCCTTTATGCACACCTGAGCAGAGTCCCACAGACAGATAAAGTAGATATAACCAGGTATTGGTTCTTCTTAGGGCTACAGAGATCCACAGGTTCTATGGTCATGGCAGATGGAGTTCAGTGCCATGCCTGTTGGTCCTACTTTGGAATTTGTGTTTCTGTGTGATGTAGCTAGACTCAGATATGATCTTTGTTCACAAGCCTCTCATGTTACTTTTACCAGAACTGTAGTTGGTGCTGGGGTTTAATGTATACCTAGGGGACCTGAATCTCTGGACTGACCATATGATAGCCAGGCCCTGAGCCTCAACAGATTTTCAACTCCTACACTCTGGTTTATTGGACTTACCCCACTCAGCTAACATGGAGGTGAAGAAGGTCAACCACCACACCAGGGAGCCAAGAGTGCCTACAACTGAATGCAGGAGAATTGCATCCAGCATCCATGTGGAATTTAAGCCCCCTCTTGATATAGATGTGGAGTGGACACAACTATTCCAAGGTCCACAGGATGTAGGAATACAGTATGGATTAGAGTGGACTTACTGATGTTCTCTTCATGAACTATTGTGATTAGTAATTGAAGAAAATGTGGCATTGGTATGGAGAAAGTGGCCATGGTGGTTGCTGAGGGTAGAGAGTGGGAGGAAGAGATGTGATGTGAGGGCATTTTTGGGATTTGGAGTTGTCCTGGGTGGTGCTGCAGGGACAGTTCCTGGACATTGTATGTCCTCCCTTGGCCCACTGGGTGGAATGTGGGAGAGTGAGGGCTATGATGTGGACCATTGACCATGAGGTGCTGCGGTGCTCAGAGATGTATTCACCAAATGCAATGAATGCCTCATGATGATGGAGGAGATTGTTGTTATGGGGGAGGAATCGGGAGGGGGTAAGGGGCATATGGGGACCTCATATTTTTAAATGTAATATTAAAAAAATAAAGCCAAAAATTGAAAAAAAATCCACTCTTGGGCTAAAGTTTAACATGGAACATGTAGTGAGATAGGCATGTTAGCTCTTGGATGGAAATCCTAAGCTACACCTCATTCCTGGGAGGCTCATTAAAGATTGGAGAATTCCAAGTTTCATTCTTCTTCAATTACACCCCTGGGTTTAAGAGGTATATAATTGAGTAGCTTTTGGAAGCCGAACAAGGGAATTCTGAAATACAGAAAGAATCAGGCCAAAGAGGAAGACATGAGAATACTAAACTCTGAAGCTTGTGAAAGAAGCTTGTTGAATTTTAATCATCTTCACCAGAGTGTTTGTAATTGTTGATCTTGTATGGAATCTAAAAGCCCTCATGAAAAATGTGTTAGGCCTCGGGTCCAAGGATACCATCATTAAAAGTACGTAAGTGCCTAGGACAATAAAATTCTCTCTACAGTGAAAAAAAAAAAGTGTTTGTGGAGATGCGTAAGTCCAAATTTCTCATGCAGGTGGCAAAGCAATTGCTCTGATGAAGATACTTGATTAATTTCCAAGAGATGTTGGCTATCCGAAATAGACATAGAGATTCTCCCTGAATATTGAATTCCCTCACATTTGAAGGCATGCAACTGATTTGATAAGATGTCACTTATTCCTGAACCACAATTTTCTTTATTGTAAATTTAATCAATCATCTATGCAATCATCTCACTAATGATTAAAGTCCAAGAAATGCCTTTGTGTTACAATCAGCCCAGTACATATCTAATCAAAGAACTGGTCAACATTACCTGGTTGAGTTGACACATTGGCCTAACCATCACAGTTGAACCCTTGTCAACTTACTAACCATACATATTACCTTAAACCATATTTATTATCTAAATAAAAATAATAACAGACATACATATATATTTCCCCCTAACAATATTCAACTGTCCTGCATACAACCAGAAACACTATTTGCTCCAGAATAGGGTGCAAACCCTTGGGTTATATTCATTCTTAAATTTGACATCCTTAAATATTGTAACATGAGACTAGTACAATTTATATCATAAGATAAGAGGAAAAGTTAGGGAAGAAAACAAATACATTAATTTTATCTAAATATAAAATCATACTCAGGAAGACATATTCATAACCACTGCAGTCCTCATTTCTATAATTGTCCATGTGGCCAAAATTTGTATTTATCACTACTTTCTTCCACTACCCTATCCATGTTCCCTTTACCCTTAGCAAGCAACTCCGCTGGCTGTGGTTTTTTGCCTGATGAGATTATGCAAGCATTCATTCCTAAAAATTCTGGGCCATTGTTAGTCTTGCTTGGATTGAGTTGTTGCAATTTTCCCGTGACTTTATTCACAGGGCATGACACTATCAAAAGATGCCCTAGATGATATTCTGGATTCCAGGCAAAATCTTCTTTACCTCAGTTATGAAGGTGTAGTCTTAGTTCTCCTTGAGAAGATAAATCACCCAGCAAGAACAGTTATTCTCTTCTCTACCTGTTGATTCAGAGGCATGAGAGCCCAAAGTGGCCAGTTGACAGTCTTAACCTCCAGGTCAATGGAATTATTGCGGGGTTCCCAGGTGAAAGCACTCCTCCTTTTGGAACAAGAACAGCAGAGCTTAAAGTTGCAAGGACAGGAAGAAAAAATTTCATAGTGGATCACTTGAGTTAATAATCACTGGTACTACTCCCATTTCCAAGTCTTTACTCCTGGACTCATGATTCCTGACTATGGGAGAAAAAGTACCATAAAGTGAATATTGATTTAGAGCATACACAGCCTCCGGGAGAACATTTCCCTAGCCCTGCAAGGTATTGCCACCTACCTGTCAAAATAACTGAGTCTTCATAATGCCATTCCACCATTTTATCAATCCACCTCCTTCAGGATGATGGGAAACATGGTTAGATTAGTGAGTTCCATGAGCATGTGCCCATTCCCACATATCATTTGCTGTGAAGTGGTTTCCTTGATCAGAAGCAGATGCATGTAAAGCCAAAGTGGAAGGTAAGATATGTGATAAGTCCACTGATGGTAGTTTTGGAAGATACATTGTGTGTAGGGAAGTCAAACTTATATCCAGGCTGTGTCTATTCCAGTCAAAACAATTCACTGCTCCTTCCTTAATGAAATTGGTCCAATGTAATCAACCTGCCACAAGGAAGCAGATTGATTACATCAAAGAATGGTGCCTTATCAGAGACTGAATGTGGTACTATTTGGCAGTTTGGGCAATAAGCAGTGGCTATGGTCAAGTCAGACTTGGTAAGGGGAAGCTCATGCTACTAAACCCATGCATAATCTCCATCCCTACCTCCATGGTCATTTTGTTCATGAGCCCATTGGACAATGACAGGAGTGTCTTGGGAAGGAGGTTGAGTACAAGTCACAGAGCACATCATATGACCCACCGATATAATATCTTCTTCTGATGAAGTGAAACTAAGTGTTTGTCTACAAAGAGTAAAACTAAATATTTTCCCTCTTTTTTGGTTATAGGAAGGGTTAGATGAAACAACTTATTCTTCACTTTAGAATATATTGTCTGCAAAATCTGAAGAGACAAACTAAGTGTTGGACCCCTTTTTTGGTCATACAAGGGACTCAACATGCCTCAGACCATTCGATGCTTAGAAATTTCACTGAGGTTGAAGACCCCTGCCTTTTTGTTGGATTTATCTCCCATCCTCTCTCAGACAAAAGCTTTACCAATAAGTCTAAAGTCATTTCTACTTCTTGTTCACTAGGTTCAGTTAACATGGTATTATCAATATAATGAACCAGTGTGATACCTTGTGAGAATGAGAGATGATTAAGTTCCCTGCAGATAATATTATGACATAGGATTGGTGAGATGATATTCTCCTAAGACATGACAGTGAGGGAATATTGCTGCATTTTCCAAATAAAACAAACTGTTTATGGAGGTCTTTACTAATGACAATTGAGAAAATAGCCTATGCCAGATCAATAGCTGCATATCAGGTTCCAGTGGATGTGTTAATTTTTTCAAGCAATGGCACAACATCTGGGACAGCAGCTGTAATTGGAGTCACCACCTGGTTAAATTTATGTTAATCTATGTTTGTCCTCCAAGGTCAACGTGATTTCTTCACAGGCCAAATAGGAGAATTAAATGAGGATGTGGTGGAAATCAACACCCCTGCATCCTTCAAATCCTTGATGGTGGCACTGATCACAGCACTGCCTCCAGGAATCTGGTATTCCTTTTGATTTATGATTTTGCTAGGTAGGAGCAGTTCTAGTGGCTACCACTTGGATTTTCCATCCATAACAGCCTTCACTCCAAAAGTCGGGGATCTAATGTAGGAATTCTGTCAGATACTGAGAATGCACTCTGAAACTGGAGAAATAACCACAGAATGGGTCCAGGGACCCACTGGATCCACTGTGAGATGGACTTATGGTTAAAACTCCATCAATAAACTAATGTCCATTAGCCTACATTTTGATTTGTGGACCAGAGTAACACTTAGGATCTCCTGGAATTTATGTCACTTCTGAGTCAATGTTGATAATTCCAGAAATGTCTGATCATTTCCTTCTGCCTGATACACAGTTACTCTGGTAAAATGCCCTAAGTCTCTTTGGAGACACCTGGGAAGAAGATTAGTGGTATAAAATTTTGGCAGTGTAACAGGATCCTTCCCCAAGAGGACCTGAATTTCTCCGCATTCAAAGGGCTCTGTGAGTGTTGCTGGGGGGGGGAGGGGTGCGGTGGCGGTGGTGGAGTTGAATGGGACCTCATATTTTTTTAATGTAATATTTTTACAAAATCAATAAAAAAAACAACAACAAAGGACTCTGTGTCTCTAAACTGTCTCAAATCCAGGAATTAAGAAGCCATTATTCTCTGTGTCTGTATTTTAAGTTATGGTTTTGTTCACTCAACCTAGAACACTTCATCTTATACAGATCAACTAGGAATTTAATAGACTGTCCATGTAATTCACTTCTAGGTACCCCATGATTTATTAGCCAACATCAAAGCTCTACATGACTAGACACTTTGGGTGGATACTTTGAGTTTGCCTTTCATTGCAGTAGCCACACACATCTTATTTTTGGTGATTAACTGCTGATACTTGGCTTTTACCAGTGTGACAACTGACCAACCCTGTAATGTTTAGGGATTCTAGTTCCATGACAGCAGTTCCCACAGTAATATCTGGACTGAAAAGAAGAGCAACCACCGAACTCTTCAGGGAAGATGAGTTAGTCTTACACATTTATTCCCCACAGAACTGGTTAAAGGTTTACCTCTGGACAAGCCTAGGGTGGGTTGGAAGGTCTTAAGCGGTAAAACCATTCTAGCATTCCAATCTTCCTAAACTTTTGAATTTCCTCTTCTTTTTTATGCCAGGAGAAAACAGGCATCTCAACCTCTGACACTCTAGGCCACCATTCCATGTTTCAGTTAGGCACCAGAGACTGCTAGTGCTCTTTCTTTTCTTTTTTTTAAAGATTTATATATTTACTTTACTTTTCATTTATCTCCCTTCCCCAGATGGTTCAATCATCTCTTGGCTCATTATTTGTTCACCTTCTCCATGAGGCACAGTGAACTGAACCTAGGACCTCTCATATGAGAGGCAAGTGCCCAAAGTCCTGAGCTATATCCTCTCCCCACCAGCTGCAACATCTGCTGGCTTACGGCATCTACTTACAGTGGGGCACTTTTTTTTAGGGACCTGTTATGATTTTAGTCTATTTAATAGGTCTTAAGAAGTGATGTAACAGTAAGTGACATATTACAAGCTACTGATCTCAGGGTATCATTTTGCCTTTTCTTCAGGTGAGGCAGGATTAATCTATTCAGGCAAGGGTTGAAAGGCAGACTCCTCAGGGCAAGATGTGGTTGGGCAGTGCATGCTGGAGTTTGGCTGGTATTTGTTCAAGGCTGGGACAAGGTCCAGATTCCTGGTGCAGACAGACAGCTAGGTGATAAAAGCTTGACATTGTGTGGTCTACACAGGGCAGGCCAACAGAGGTTTATCTAGCAAAGTGTAAGCAAAATGTACAATTTCAATGTCCACACAAATATCATCATAAACGCATTTGTGTACATCCCAATCCTCAGGGTTCCATTCCTTTCCAATGAATGCCTTCATTTCTACAGTAGACACCCTGTGAAGTTGAGATTTTAGTTTCCTTTGTAACTCTGCTACTCATACAATGGTATTCTCAGCCTGGTTTAACAGAGATGTCATGTCTGCGGCTGCATAAAAAAAGATTTTCTTTCAGAGTACACATAAATTTTCACATCTTTCATGCAGTGTCTAAGTTGCAAATTTGAAGTCTTTACCTCATCCCTTTGATTCATAACTGTATCCAAAGTATTTAGGAACAGCCAGCCAACACCATTATAACTTTTGATGTCTTCACTCTGTTAGGGTACTGAAAACACACTCATCCAGATCCTTGCCCCTTATAAGCATGGAAGTAATGGAATCCTTGGTGATATTTTGTATATCCCCATTGCCAATCCAAATCATGGACTGTCAGTGACATCTTGATTATTGGAGAGGGAGTAATTAATACCCTTCTATCCAATTAAGAGTAGAAAGCCAGTGGTGGACTTGACGCAGTGCTTAGGGCATCTGTCTATCACTTGGGAGGTCTGCGGTTCAAACTCTGGGCCTCCTTGACCCATGTGGAGCTGGCCCATGCGCAGTGCTGATGCACACAAGTAGTGCCATGCCACACAAGGGTGTCCCCGTGTAGGGGAGCCCCACGTTCAAGGAGTGAGCCCCATAAGGAGAGCCGCCCAGTGCCAAAGAAAGTGCAGCCTGCCTAAGAATGGCATCGCCCACACAGAGAAATAACACAACAAGAGGACACAGCAAAAAGAAACACAGATTCCCAAGCCACTGACAACAAAGAAGCGGACAAAGGAGATGCAGCAAATAGACACAGAGAACAGACAACCAGGGTGGGGGGGAAGGGAGAGAAATAAATAAATAAATATTTTAGAAAAGAAGAGTAGAAAGCCAATTGCAAAAATCCCTGAACAACTTCAAAAATCCCATTTTTAAGATTATGTTTCTCACGTTCCATTCCTACTACCAAGCTGTATTTGAGGCAGGTTAGTATAGGGAAATGAGGGGAAAATGAGCCACAACATGGCTGACAGACAACAAGCCTGACAGGCAACAGGCCATGAGAGCCTGCCAAGACCTTGACCTTGAGGTCCTAATTGGGACACTTTGCAGGGCTAAGGTTAGGTCCCAGATAACCCCAAAAAGGCCTCACTAATGGCCCTGAACTTTGGTGCAATAACTAATAATACCTAGGGCCCTTTCCCTTAACATTAGCAAGGGGAGGAATTTTTTTTGCCTTTATTTTTTTAATATTACATTAAAAAAATATGAGGTCCCCATATACCCCCACCCCCCTCACCCTTCTCATCCCCCCATAGCAACAATCTCCTCCATCATCATGAGACATTCATTGCATTTGGTGAATACATCTCTGAGCACCAAGGCACATCATGGTCAATGGTCCACATCATAGTCCACACTCTCCCACGTTCCACCCTGTGGGCCATGGGAGGACATACAATGTCCGGTAACTGTCCCTGCAGTATCACCCAGGACAACTCCAAGTCCCAAAATGCCTCCACATCTCATGTCTTCCTCCCATTCCAGGGGAGGGATATTTAATAGCTTAAAAGGTAACTACATAAGTCAAATCTCACATCAGACCTGTATAATGTTTACATTGTGACTGAGCAGTAATAAAATGACTAGTAACTGGCTCCACTTGTATACCCTTATCTTATTTCACAATGCTAAATTTGGATACTCCTGTAGTAGCCATCAATGTTAATTAATGAGGCAAAATGAGTCAGTCCAGGACTGACCAAACCAGTTCTAATCTGAGATAGCTCTTCTGACACAAGCAATACCCTCAACCTTAACCTTCAAGTGAAAATAGCATCTATTAAGTCTGCATGTACTAAAAAATTAGAGTATCTCTAACCCAGTTCTTTCAAACCACCTAAACAGCATGCTGAAAATGTCACTGTCTAGTCATGCACATATGAGTCAGCATTATGTCCAGATGCAGTGTTCCCCATTTCCACACTATTATCTTCCCTTACACTGTCACAGCCTCATCTCCCTTTCTTCAATCTCATGAAAACCAAAAAACTGCCAACTCAGGGACACAGATTTGACACACTCCTTTCTGTCTTTATGAGGCTACACTTTTGAAAATAAACTCTTCTCTCAAAGTCTCAGTTTTACTTTTCTCTGGTGTGCATCAGTCAAGGATTCAATTTTGAGTGATGACAAAATTATATATGGTAGATAAAATAATATTTTAGCAACTAATCAAATTTGGTTTAGGGCACATGTAGATTCATTATTCCATTTAAATTTTTCCATAAATTTGTAACTTTCCAAAATAAAATGTTGAATAAAATCAAACATAAACATAAAATAGTGACAGTACAAAATATACTAGCATTCTACTGTCAATTCTGAATTTCTACATGACCTCCCTGTTAGTGTGAAAGGAGCAGAAATTATTAACCACACACTGTGGCACTTTGGGAAATATTATCTTTTAAAAATAACCAAGCATAGTATTTTTCTGGGTCATAAGAATTTGTTTAGCTTTGATAACATACTGTTTTATAAGTATTGGAGGCTAAGGGGTTTTGATGTAACATTTATGTATCCTATATCTTCTTTAAAAATAAAATAAATATATTTAAACACATAATGCTGGATTTCTGGATGGATTGCAGAAATCAGTGCCATTGTAAAGGAATTTAAGGATGCAGTTTTCATGATAACCAGCACATCTCCATTCAACTCTCCTATTTTGCATGTGCAGAAAACAGATGGATCTTGGAGAATGAGAGCAGATTATCATAAACTTTTTCCAGGTGATGAATCAAATTGCAGTTCTTCTACCAAAGGTGGTATCACTGCTTAAGGGAATCAACACATCATCTCATACAATGTTATGCAGTTATTGATCTGGAAAATTTTTTTCTCAATTGCTGCTAGTAAGGACCACAAGAAAGTTTTCCTTCAGTTGACAAAGCAAGCAATATACCTACATTGTCCTACCTCAGGAATACATGAACTCTGCAGTCCTATGTCATAATATTATCCACAAAGTACTTGATCATCTCTCCCTCCCACATGATATCACACTTTTACACTTTATTGATGATAGCATGTTGATTGAATCTAGTGAGCAACAACTAGCAACTACCCTAGACTCATTGACAAGGCATTTGTGTGTCAGAAAATGGGTGATCCATCCAACAAAATTACAGGGTCCTTCCATCTTAGTGAAATTTTTGGTGTAGAGTGGTTAAGGGTCATATTAAGATGTCCATTCTAATGTGAAAGATAAGCTGTTGCATCTAGTCCCCCCTATGACTAAAAAAGTGGCATAGTATTTAGTTGATCTCTCTGGATTTTGGAGACAACAATATATTATCTTTCTGGTTGTGCTACTCTAGCCCATTTACCCAGTGACCAGAAAAGCTGCTACTCTTGAGTGGGTACTAGAAAAAAAGGATGCTCTACAATAAGTCCAGGCTACAGTAAAAGATGCATTACCATTTGGTCTATGTGAGCCAACAGATATGATGGTGCTCTAAGTGTCAGTGGCAAATAGAGATACTTTCTGCTGCCTTTAGCAGGCCCCTATGGAGAATCACAATGCAGACCCTGAGAATTTTGGAGCAAATACCTTGCATCCTCTGCAGATAATTACTCTCCTTTAGAATAAACAGATTATAGTTTGATACTGGGTCTTAATAGAGATTGAAAGCTTAACTGTGGGCCACCAAGTTACCAAGTGACTTAACTTGCTTATCATGAGGTGGATGTTGTCTAGCTACCAAACAATAAATTTGGCATGTACATTAGGACTCCATCATAAAATGAAAGTGATATATATCATATAGGGTTTTGTGGGTCTTGAAAGTAAAATTAAATTACACGGGAAAATGGCCCAAATATCCATGGCCGTTATTCCTGCTACATTACCTTCTCTTTCCAAGCTGAGAGCAATAACCTATTTGGAGTTTCTTAGAATTAAATGACTAAGGAAGAGAAAATTCTGGCCTGGTTTACAGATTGTTCTGTATGATATGCGGGTACCATCTGACCGTGCACAGCTGAAACCCTGTAGTCCCTTTCAGGGACAACTCTGAAGGACAGTGTTGAGGGGAAATCAACACTGCCTCCTTCCAGGGGGCAGAATTTCAAGCAGTCCACCTAGTTGTTCATTTTGCTTAGAAGGAAGTATGGCCAGAAATGCATTTGTACACTGATTCATGGGCAGTTGCTAATGGATTAGCTGTATGGTGAGGGACTTGGAAGGAACTTGTTTGGAAAACTGGTGACAAAGAGCTATGGGGAAAATGTACATGGATAGACCTTTTGGAGTGGTCAAAAACAATGATGTTTATGTTCACATGAATCCTCACCAAGGGTGACTTCAGCAGAGGAAGATTTTAATAATGTGATGGATAAAATGATGTGCTCTGCGGATAGCATTCAGCCTATTTACCCAGCCACTCCTCTCATTGCCCAGTGGCTAATTAGCAAAGTAAACATGGTAGTAGGTAGGGAGGTTTTGCATGGTCTCAGCAAAATGAACATCATCTCACCAAGGCTGACCTGGCCACAGCCACTGATGAATGCCAAATCTGCCAGCAGAAAAGACTCACACTTGGCACACAATAAAGTACCATCTTCCCAGGTGATCACCCTGCTGCTCTCTAGCATGTTGATTGGATTGGACCACTTCCATCATGGAAAGGGCAGTGAGTTTTTCTAGGTGGAATAGACACATATACATGGGTTTGCCTTCCCTGCATGCAATGCTTCTGTCAATATTACCACTTACAGACTTACCAAATGCCTTATTCACCATCACGGTATTCCAAATAGCATTGCTTTTAATTAAGGAACCCACTTCACAGCAAATAATGTGTAAGAATGAGCACATGCTCATGAAATTTATTGGTGTTACCATGTCCCCCATCATTCTGAAGAAGCTGGATTGATAGAACGGTGGAATAGACATTTATTTGGTAATACTGGTTTTGGGATTCGATCTGGGACCTCAGATGTAGAAGGATGACACTAAACCACTGAGCTGCATTGGCTACTTGGAATAGAATTTTGAAGACTGAAATATGGCACCAACTAGGTGGCAATATCTTGGTGGCTGGGCAATATCTATGCTCTCTAGGAGGCTGTATAACCTCTAAAACAGTGTTGACTTTATGTTGCTCTTTCTCTTATAGCCAGATTCTCCAATGCAGGAATCAAGGGGTAGAAATGGGAGTGACACTACTCACTATTGACTCTACTGATTCACTAGGGAATGTTTTGCTTCCTGTCCCTGCTATAGTGACATGGGAGGTCTGGGGTTCAAACCCCAGGCCTCCTTGACCCACTGGCCCATGCGCAGTGCTGATGTGCACAAGGAGTTCCATGCCACACAAGGGTGTCCCTCACATAGGGGATCCCCACACACAAGGAGTGCACCCCATAAGGAGAGCCACCCAGCATGAAAGAAAGTGCAGCCTGCCCAGGAATGGTGCCGCACACACGAAGAGCAGACGCAGCAAGATGATGCAACACATGATGTGGACTATTGACCAGGAGATGCAGAGATGCCCAGAGATGTACTTACCAAATGCAACGGATGTGTCATGATGGTGGGGGTAGGTGTTGCTGGGGGGGGGGGAGTGGTGTGGTGGTGGTGGTGGGGTTGAATGGGACCTCATATTGTTTTTTTGATGTAATATTTTTACAAAATCAATTAAAAAAAAAAAGATGATGCAACAAAAAGAAACACAGGTTCCCATGCTGCTGACAGCAACAGAAGTGGACAAAAAGAACACACAGCAAAGGGACACAGAGAACAGACAACTGGGGCAGGGGGGTTAAGGGGAGAGTAATAAATAAAAATAAAATAAAATAAATCTTTAAAAAAAATAAAGTCAATGGAAAACTGCAGTAGCCCAATCCAGGCATGATTAACAATAGCCTAGAATCTTCAGGCCTCAGGGCCAGCTGAGGTGCTTGCTAAGTGTAAAGCAACAAGTAATGGGTAGTGGAAGATGGTATTGATAAATATGAACTACAACTACATGACCAGTTACAAAAAAAGAGGACTGTAATGGCCATATTTCTTCCTTGTTTTGTTATTAGTATGTTTATATATGTATATAACATGAAAACATTTGGTTTCTTAATATTCTTTTCCCCTTATATAAGTTGTATTAGTTCCATGTTATAGTATTTAAGGATGTAAATTTTAAGAGTGAATATTACCTGGGATTTTCACCTTATTCTGGAGCCATGGGGTGCATATCTCATTATATGCAGGCAGTTTGGTAATTTTAGGCAAAAAAAATATGGCTATCATTGCTTATATTTAGACATAAATTATGGTTTAAGATGATGTGTATGTCTGCCAAGTTGATAAGGGGTAGAAAGTGATGGTTAAGCTAATTTGTCAACTTGCTCTCATAAGGGTGCTCAGTTGTTTGTTCAAGCAAGCACTGTTAATTTTAATGGCCAGACATTTGTTATTTTTCAGTTACACAATTTCTTTGAGTCCAATTTATCTCTTTAAACTTTGCAATTTCCTTTGATTTCAAGAGTTTACACTTATTTGAATGTTTTTATATAATTGCTTTTTTAAATTCATTGTTACATAATCCCAACACTTATATCAACTCAGTATTAACATTTTAAAAAGTGCCTTTTCATTGCAAGTTGTACTTTCCAGGCTTTTTATGTTTTTAGTAGTTTTAGAATGTATCTTACATATTTCAAATATTTTATAGTCTGACTCTTGTTTAAATCCTGTAGAGAACGTTGATGCTTTTCTTGTCATGAAAATGCTCACAGTTGTGTTTATGGTGCAAGGTCTGACTAGCCTTTCTGTATTGGGATCCTGATGGATGTTTCATTTTCTAAACCTTCATGGTGCTATCAGTATCTGACCCATACACAAAACTCATTATCAGGCATGATACAGCATGGTGGTCAATCTGTCATTTCAATCTGCAAGTTTCCATTTTTTGCTTAGGGTAAGATCCATGCATGTTCTGCTTGAAATGTGCCAGAAGGTTTCATAAACATCCTTATATGTTTACTTTATTGAGTTTCTCATTCACCATAAGCTCTTTGGTACATTCTTGTTTAAATTCTGGTATTATTCCACAATTTACCTGTGAATATTAACAATTCACAAACCTCAGTTATAACTGCCACATGAAATATGCAGCTGTTCTGAGTGTGATAAATCTGAATGCACATTATCCATATTAACTGGACCTTGAACCTTGGAATAATATTTAAATAATAAGGTTTCAACAAAATGCTTGTGGATTGTGCTTCAGCAATTATCTCATTGCTTCTGCTATTGTAATTCTCTTTTTGTATGTATGAAAATCATATGGCAAGTAGATTAGAAATGGTAATCAGATTCCTAAAGAGTTGTACTCTTACAGAATGAATGGCATTTGCCCAGGATGGTTGACTACTAGCCTTATATCCCCACTGAGTCCTGCATACCTGGGGACATAAAGGTGTCTGGTCTATTGAGAAGATGAGCAGAATATTTCTGACTTCAGCTGAGATAATTTATCAGGGCTATAATTGCGGCGGCTTGCTCGGTCGGTAGAGGTGGGGTCTGGCTGCAGATGAGGGGTCAGTCCAGCTCAGGATGAGGGGTCGGTCCCGCTTGGGATGAAGGATCGGTCCCGCTTGGGGCAAGGGGTCGGTCTGGCAGCAGACGAGGGGTCGGTCTCACAGGGATTGCGCGGTTCGGCTGACGGGGTCGCCCGGTGAAGCCGGCGACGAAGGGGTTGCCCGAAGAAGCAGGCGACGAACTGGGGACAAGGGAGGCCAGGCCCTTGTCGGGGGCTCTCAGGACTGGAGGGCGCACGGCAGAAGAACTACCGCGGAGACAAGGTAAACACGCAAGTCCACTTTATTGAGGGAGAGGCAACAGTTTTATAGGGGCTGGGGAAGGTTGATTGGTCGAAGCCACGCCCTGTTCTGATTGGTTGCCGAAGAAAGGTCAGTGGGCGGTACTGGATGGGGGAGGGGTGGTGATTAGGGATTGGCTGTTGCTGTTGCTGGTGGAAGTGGCAGGGTTTAGTGATTGGTGGCTGCTGTTGCTGGGGTAGAGTGCAGACTTGAGTTTCCCACCCACGCCTGGCTGTTGCTGCTGTCGAGGGAAGGGAAAAGGGCAGACTGGATTTTTCTGCCCTGCGCCTGCGCAGGGAGAAAGAAGAAGAAGGGTGCCACCCCACAGGCATCGTGTGGCGCCATCCGGGAGGAGGGGTGGCCGCGGAAGCATGGCTGCCGAGAAGGGGAGACCCGAGGGCACTCTGCGCCCATGCCGAGCTTCCTTCAGGGGTGGCGGTGAGTCCGACCAGCCACCCTATTATGGGGGCAGCAGCTTGGCCTTCCGCGGCTGCTCCCCCGCCAGGCCAGCAAACCACACTTCAGCCCAAGGGGTGACCGCAATAATGAGTTGAGGTATATGAACAAAAGTGAAAATTTCCAGGCTTACTTCATAATATTGGCATTTCTGTTAGAATGCGTAAGAATGATAAAAATAATCATGTACAGAAAGGACAATCTGGGACACTTAAATCTCTACCATAACAGATAGAATTACAATAACAAGTAAACAACCCTATACTTCTGGGTTGATGCCAAAACAATCACAGGATTGCTTGGTAAACCTCAGGATCAATAATAGAATTGTGGACACCAGTCCATTACTTTTCCTTTCTTTGTTGTGTCAGATATAAATATAAATATTATCTATAGACATTTGTACAGCTTCTTCCTTTGACCTACTATTTTGTATGGATTGTTTTGGTGATTACTATAATTTTCAGGCATTTTATAATCCTACAAGTCACAAATTCATAAAAAAATACATAAAACACAATGATGTGTTCATAATAAAATTATGTTAATCAAATCTATCTATGTTGTTTTGTATAGCTCTTCATTTGAACCAGTGTTTAGGTCCTTGCCTATGTTGCATGAAGGAATTTGAGGACACACCATAGGGTAGGCAAGGGAGCAAAGAGTTCTTTAATAAATGGAAAAAAAGATAGTTACGCACCTGAGATATGGGTGTGTACTGTGCTAGAGTGAGATGTGTGCCCCCTCTCTAGGGATTTCTGGTTTGATTGGCTATCTTGGGGAGTTAAGGTTTATTCTGATTGGTGTATTTATGACAAAGTGGGGAGGATTCATTGGATGGTTTGGTTTTTAGGAGTTTCTGTCCAGTGGTAATTAGATTTTGGCTAGTGTCCTTGAGGACAATAGCTAGTGTGAGGTGTTTACAAACGTATGTGGGTAGTGATAGTAGGGCCCATTCTGTTTTTCTTTCTTTCTGCCATATGAGAATGTTGCAGGTTACATTCTAAGAATGCAACTGCTGGGTTAGAGATTCCACTTGCCTTTTAATAACTTGATTGTATGAACTTGGCTGTGCCTCAGGACTTGGTTCCAGGTAATGTTTGTGTAACTCATTGAGTTTTCTGCATCTCCTCCTTAAGTCCTGCGAAAGCCTAGCATTATCATTAATTTTAGCCATTCTTGTGAGGATATATTTGTTTGGCATTGTGGTTTTCACCTGCAATCCATGATAGATTTTTTTCGGGCAGTGGCCTTTTTTAAATTTATATTTTGTTGTCTTATTTTTTAAAAGATACATAGATCACAAAAAATGTTACAGTAAAAAGTTTAAGAGGTTCTTATATACCCCACACACTCACATTTCTCTCCTCCCACATCAACAACCTCTTTCATCTTTGTGTCACATTAACTACATTTGGTGAATACATTTTGGAGCACAGCTGCACTGCATGGATTGCAGTTTACATTGTAGTCTACAATCTCCCCCATTAGATTCAGTGGGTTATGGCAGGATATATAATGTCCAGTATCTGTCCCTGCAATATCATTTAGGACAACTCCAAATTCCAAAAATGCTGCCACATCACATCTATTCTCAGCAACTACTGTGGCCACTTTCTCCACATCAATGATACAATTTCTTCCATTGTTAGTCACAATAGTTTTATAGTAGAACTTGTTCACCTGATAAGCACATGATAGATATTTAAGGTCTAAAATCTTGATTCTTTTGGTGCCATTGTCTCAGCTATCCACCCTGCTGTTTTCCAAACTGTTGGCTTGCCTTTGATACCTGGGCTGCTACCACACATGCCTCAAAGTGGTTTTCATTAATAAATAAGAATATTTTGCCTAATGATTTTTTTCTGTTTTTTATTATCTTTTTAAAAGATACATAGATCACACAAAATGTTACATTAAAAATATGAGGTTCCCATATCCCCCTACTCCCCACCCCACCCCCAGTCCTCCCTCATCAACAATCTTTCATCAGCATGGCACATTCATTGCACTTGATGAATATATTTTGGAACACTGCTACACAGCATGGATTATAGTTGACATTGTAGTTTATGGTCTAATGGTTTTGATGCTAAAAGCAATCTGTTTCTAAGTATTAGCAAGACTGATTGTTCTCCACTCAAGCCATAGCAATCTGATGGGGACTTTCCACCATCCTTGGAGCTCTTTGAGTTGTTTTGCTGCCTGTGATCACATTGTAAATTCCTCTTCATTCTAACTACTGTGAAACCTGGGCCCTCTTTATAAGGCCTCCAGTAATCCAGATTAAGATCCACCTTCATTCATTTGGTTCACATCTCAAATAAAATATTATATTCAAGAGATCTTATTAACAATGGCTTTATACCCACAAATAAGCAGTTTAAGATTAAGAATATGTGTTTGCTGTCATTTATAATTCAACCTTTTTCTTGCCTTCATACTTCTATCCCTAGTAAAATTTAGGCTTAGAGTTTTCACTGAAGCATGGAATATGCTTGGCTCAGGATTGTTCTGAGTGGGATTCCTGGGGAGTTATTATCCCAGGTGAAGACTTCCAGAAACCCAGCTTGTATCAGGTTTAGTTGAGACAATTCAGAGATGATCTTAATCTTGTCTTGAAAGTCTCCAGTAGGAATTACGTTTACTTCTCAGTAAGAATAACAATTACAGTTGCTCTCATTCATGACCCTGTTATTATAGGAATCAAGTTTGGTCAATTTACTATTCCTATCTCAATGCTCCATGCTACTGTCTATTTTTCCTTAGATCTGCTTGCAAATAACTTAATTCTACTGACAATCTAGTCTCACTGTCTGACCCTGGAGAAAACCAACCTCAGTTGATTAACATTTCATACATTTATTGTCAATATTTTTTAAGATTTTTTTCTCTCCCCATCCCCCCCACCCCACCCCAGTTGTCTGTTCTCTGTGTCTATTTGCTGCATCTTCTTCTTTGTCTGCTTCTGTTGTTGTCAGCAGCATGGGAATCTGTGTTTCTTTTTGTTGTGTCATATTGTGCCAGCTATCTATGTGGGAGCGACCATTTTTGTGCAGGCTACACTTTCTTTCATGCTGGGTGGCTCTCCTTATGGGGCGCACTCCTTGCATGTGGGGCACCCCTACATGGGGGACACCCCTGTGTGGCATAGCACTCCTTGTGAGTATCAGCACTGCACATGGGCCAGCTCCACACGGGTCAAGGAGGCCCGGGGTTTGAACTGCAGACCTCCCATGTGGTAGACGGATGCCCTAACCACTGCGCCAAGTCCACTTCCCACCAATATTTTTTTTTTACTTTCCCCTAGTTCTTCTCCATTTATTCTTTTTTTGTCTTTATTTATTTTTTTAATGTTACATTCAAAAAAACATGAGGTCCCCATATGCTCCCAATCCCCTCACCCCAATCCTCCCATAACAACAACCTCCTCCATCATCATGGGACATTCATTGCACTTGGTGAATACATCTCTGAGCACTGCTGCACCACATGGTCAGTGGTCCACATTATAGTTCACACTCTCCCCCAGTCCACAAAGTGGGCCATGGGAGAACATACAATGTCCAGTAACTGTCCCTGCGGTACCACCCAGGACAACTCCAAGTCCTGGAAATGCCCCGACATCACATCTCTTCTTCCCACTCCCTACCCTCAGCAGTTATCATGGCCACTTTCTCCACATCAATGCTACATTTACATCCATTTCTAATCACAATAGTTCCAGAATAGAATATCAGTAAGTCCACTCTAGTCCATACTCTATTCCTCCATTCTGTGGACCCTGGGATGGTTATGTCCACTCCACCTCTATATCAAGAAGGTGCTTAGATTCTACTTGGATGATGAATTCAATTCTCCTGCTTGTATTTGTAGGCACTCTTGGCTCCCTGGTGTGGTGGTTTGCCTTCTTCATCTCCCTGTTATCAAGCTGGGGTAAGTCCAATAAACCAGAGTGTAGGAGTTGCAAGTCTGTTGAGGCTAAGGGCCTGGCTATCACTTGGACAGTCCAGAGATTTAGGTTCCCTGCATATACACTAAACCCCAGTGCCAGCCACAGGTCCATTAAAAGTAACAGAGGAGGCTTGTGAACAAAGAACACATCTGAGTCCAACTCCATCACACTCAGGAACACAAACACCAAAGTAGGGCCAACTGACACAGCACTGAATTCCATCTGAAATGACCATAGAACCTGTGGGTCTCTGTAGCCCTCAGAAGAACCAGTACCTGGGGTTGTATCTACTTTAGCTTTCTCTGGGACTCTGCTGAGGTGTGCCTAGAGGTGACCCCTCTGATAAACTCCTGACTCTTTTTTGGAGGCTCATAGCCATATAAACTCATTTGTCCTTTCCATTTCCCCCTTTTTATACTGGCTTATCTGTGAACCTATCAATTTGTGAAAGTTCTTTTTATTTTTCACGTATGAACTTCATATCAGTTATCTATTGGAAACAGTCTCTCACTTCCTCATCTCTCTCTCTCTCTCTCTCTGGTTTGCATTTCCCCCAGTGGTGTTTTTTTAATAAACTATGTTTTTAATTTTTATTCAGTAAAATTCAGAACATATCACTCATATTTAATGATATTTAATTAAGAAATAATTCCTACTCAATATCATCATATCTGAAATTATGAATCTTTACATTATCTTCACAAATTATGAAGCTACAATCCACTTGGAATGGATTTTTTGTATAGTCTAAGGTAGGGATAACAAAGTTTTTCTCCTTCTAAGATAGGTATATAATTTTTGTTGTTATTTATTAATATATTCTGTTTCCATCCTGTGGTAGTCAGTTACCATTGTCAACTTGCTAGGTTATGGTATTCAGTTGTTTGGCCAAGCAAATACATTTCTAATTTATTGTAAGGGTATTTCATGGACGAATTTGCATTTATAATCAGTTAAGTGCATCTATGGTTGATTGCATTTATAATCAATAAAGAAGCTTACTCTCAGCAACATGGGAACACCCTTCATCTAATCTGTTGGAGGTGATAAAAGCCAGAATTGTAGATTTTAGAAGTCAGAGAGAAGACTGTACTTCAGCTGACCAATATCTCCTGGAGATTCAACTTCACCTGCTTCATACTTTTCATCTAACAATTGTGTGAGACAATGCTTGTAATAAATCTCTTAATATATGTAGGTATATATCCTATCAATTCTATTTCTCTGCAGAGCTTTGCATGGGAACCCAGTGACCAGAGTGCCCCTTCCCTTAAATGAAAAACAGTTTGAGGCATATAACCACCTGGCCTAGCATGTATACTTACAAGTTAAAAGGTTATCCTGAGAACTCTAACATTCCCCTTCCTTTTTCTGCTTCTTTGGTAGGTGCTAATTTCATACTTCAATTGGCAGCCATTGAGGTCTCTCCTGTTCCTAAGTCCCAACAGAACTCATATCTATTTACCTGATGCATTCTTTGATCTTACTGATGGTCCAAACTGTACCCTTCACAGTTGGGTGGAAACACCCTGATTCATACATTCCCAATGGAATTTGTTTCACTTTTGCTATAGATTAAGTGCTTACGTATGTGTGGAACTTTTTATGGACATTAATTTTACCCAATTATTTATTTTGTTTAAATTAATCCCTCTCTCAATTACTGTAATTGTTTGTTATGTCCTGATAATAAGTGTAAACACTCAAGCTTCACCTTTTTCTACAAGATTGCTTCACTATTTTTTCTCAGATTTCATTAAAGTTAGCTTGTAATTATTTATTATTAATAAAGCTCCTAGAAAAGCAGTAACAAAATAGGTTGCTTTTCTTCATTTTGCAAAATACAATAAGAACCATGAAAAATATGTATTATTAAATCATTTTAACCAGTTTCTTCCTGATTTAACTTTTAATTATCTTCAATTTACCATGTATTCTATAGAGTTTAAAAATATTTTTGGTTATTTCTAATTAAATTATCTGAAATTTTGATTTTTGGCTAATACATAAGTAAAAAACTACCCTAATGAAATATTGTAAATACTATTTGGATGTAGAATTTTCCATGTTAAACTGGGACTTTATTAAAATTAGCAGCTATTGGATATACATAGCATATATATATATATATGTATATACACACACACCTTATGATATCTTTGGGAGAATAAGATAATATTAATGTACAAATGCTTCAAAATATATCATGGTTGTATTACAGTTGACATTTTATCAGCTAATATAGGGTCAATGTTCCATTTTCATAGGAATTTAATAAATATCATTTTGAACTTTTAAGTATAACCATAATATCTATATTTTAGTAGAATTTTATTCATTGTAATTAAACAGTACAGCCTTAATGGAGGTCCCATAAATGGCAAGTTCTGCCTCAAATGCTAAATTCTCTAGAAGACACTTTTTTCTTACCCAAATACATGTTAAACAGTAAGGTGTTTTCCTTTCTTCAGAGCAATTGTTATAATCTTGTTTCTCAAACTATAAATTAAGTGATTGCCAAGTGATGTAAACACAGGGTACAAAAGTAAGAAAATATTATTCAGATTGGGTGTTGTTTTGCTGCTGGTCATGTACACCACAACTGGGGAGCAATAAAATACATTAACAGAAAACAAGTGTGATGAGCAGGTGGAAAAGTTTCTGTTCTTCTTCTAAGGGAAGAAATCTTTAAAATGGAGGTCAGAATGAAATAATAAGATAAAGGGAAAAGAAGGAAAAAAGTGATAGAAAAGAAGAAAAAGTCTCCTGCAGTATTGTACTATTAGTGAAGGAGAATCTCACAACTGGGAAGAAGTCAAAAAGGAATTGGTCATTTATGTGTGGACTGAGGTCAATGTGGCAAAGAAATTAGCACAGTTCCCATGAAGAAAGAACAGCAATCCATGATCGAACTGCTGACTTGATACCAGTTCTATTGTCCATGAGTAATAAGAATCTTGTGGGGTCAACCAATGACCAAATACTGATCATAGGACATAACAATCCAGTGAGCATGGCACCAAAAAGATCAATTAATACCACACAGGCAGTAAAGGAGATAGTGATATTTCCAGCCAAATCCTCCTACAGAAGCAAGGAGGCAATGCTGCTCATATATCTGACATCCACAAAGGATAAATGGGAAAGAAAAAAATACATTGTATCATGAAGGATTAGGCTTCTCTGGAAAGTAAAAATGAGTGCAAGGTTACCAAAAATATCATCACATAAAAGCTGAGGATTAAAAAGAGTATAATCCCAAATTCTTCTAGGTTGTCCAAACCCAGGAAAGTCACATAAGTTATAGTGGAGATATTTTCTCTTTGGCACTTTTTCACCTGTGTACAGCTGTTAAAATAGAGCCTTCTAGGGTAAGGTAATTTAAAATGACTTCTTTCCAGAACAACCTGTTGTCACATAGCAAGGGTTACTAACATTGTCCAGTATGACCAATGATGCTATTCACCAATGAACTATCCAAGATATAAACCGGCATTCTGAATTCTAGCAGTATGCCATCATCTTTCAGATTGCAAGTCCAAAATGCCTAGAAAATATTTCAGATTAGAAAAGTAGCTACAGCCTGCCCAGGAGTGGCGCCGCCCACACTTCCCGTGCTGCTGACAACAACAGAAGCGGACAAAAGAAATAAGATGCAGCAAATAGACACAGAGAACAGACAACCGGGGGGGGGGGGGGAGAATTAAATAAATAAACCTTTTTAAAAAAAAAAAGAAAATTAGCTAGATGAGTGTTTATAATTTTAGTAATTTAACCGTTAATCTTCCATATGCATCAACCTCTGGGTATCTAAATCATATTTTATATTTTCACCTTTACTGTGGTGACACATAAATGAGTTTATCTTTTATGACTCACTCATAAATTATGCAAGAGCAAACCAAACTGTGTTATAGTGGAGATAAGTCTCAAAATGCTCACCAATTTCTTTTCCTAATTCTATTTTTCTCATATTATGACAAATGCCATTCTACAGGGTATTTTAGGAAGGACTTCACAATTTCAGGTGGAAGTTATTAAAATATGAAATATTTCAAGATTTTTCATACAGCTCCTGAATATCTCTGGGGAAACATTCACTTTTCACTTTTCAGTAGTCTTTCAATATAGCACACAGCTTTTTAAAATCTACTGAAAACAGTTTCTCTTCTATCAATTTTAACCTTGGTGATACAGCCCTTACAGAAACATGAGAAACCAGTGTATTTGATGGTTCAAGCTTAATCTTATATATATGCACACTACCCAGTTGCAGTCATCATCTACATATCCCTTCTATTATGATCATCCTCAGCCACTTCCATTAATTCTTTTACATACCTAAATCAGCATAGTCCATTGAACTTAAGTTTCAAATTAATGTAGAATCTATACTATAAATGGTCTAAAGTCATTCTTGAATAAATGATATATACAACAGTTAAAATTATATTACAGTACAGATACGAAAGGATGGGTAAAACCAATGTTGTGGTATATATTAGAATGTTTAAAAAAAACCTGAATTATATTGAATTTGCGAATCATTTTGTGGAGGTCTTTTAGATTTACAAATCTGATTTTTCCAATAAAGGAAGTTGTTATATCTCTTTATTGTATGTGTATAGCCCACTATTTAAATGGTAGTTTTTCTCTACACAACTGTAAAAACATTATTTTAGTTTTGGTTAGGTAACTTGTTTGTTAGTTAATGCCAATTTTTGGAATTTCACAATGTTTATATTGTTATTTCATTGTTTCTAGAAATAATTTCAATCATTTCTAACCTTTTGTCCTCTTAGGTAGAAACTTGAAATCCTTCCTATGACTAAAATAATTTTTGGTAAATTGTATTTGACATTAATGGGGAAAATAAAATTTTAGCTATGGAATTTTTCATTTTGGTTATTTATGGTCTTCAACTCTATTTCTATTTGGTTCATTTTTAAAATTTCTCTTATTTTCTGAGATAATCAACTTATTCATTCATTGATTTATTGATATGTTTTATTTCTTTTCCTTTCTTTTCTTTTATCTTCTTGAGCATATTGAAGGATATTTTAAAAATATATTAGTCTGGAATATCTCACGTGGTCTTTTCATTTTTTTGGCTTTTGATTTTCATCTTGTTCCTGTGGTTGGGTCAACTTTTCTTATTTCTTATTATCTTTATTTACACATTGTACATTTTAATATTGTAAAGTGATTACTCTGGGTATAGTTCCTCACCTGACTGATACATAAAGTTTTATCCATTTAGTGGTTAGTAATTATCATAAGTGTGTGGAGCTAACCAAAATAAACAAACACAATGAATAGCCTTTGTCAATTTGCTCTGAGTTGTCTGGGGCTCTCTTTCAATGTTTATTCCCTCTGTCATAAAATTCTGCCTGAAGAGATTGTGAAGTAAAGAGTATCCTCTTTATTTTCAGCCTGCATCCTCTCATGGGTACAAGCTTGCTCATGGTATTAGGGATCTTAGGAATCCCCTCATTTACAGGAATTTGAATGTCCCCTCTACTTGACATGAAAGAGACTATAAAATATGATATAAAGCACATAATCTACTTGAATCAGGCCACTGTAACTTAATTGTTCCTTACACTGCCTTAGCTGCCAGCAATCTACAACTGCCTGCAGAGTTAGTTCTGGGAAGACAAGCCCATGAGGAATCTCCTTATTCAGGCTGCCATCTGCTAGATTTGCAGGAATATCCAGGCATTCCAGTACACAATTGAGGCTTATTCTGTGTGCTAGTTTGTAGTTATATGTTTGACATAAAACATTTTAAAAGTATAATTCATTCCTATAGATGTAAACCCATTGTATGTAGGGCCTTTTGATGGGGTTACTTCAGTTAGAGTGTGATCAGCCTCAATCAGGATGGGTCTTAATCCTCTTATTGGAGTCTATTATAAACAGAATGAGGGAAGCAGACTTGGCCCAGTGCATAGGGTGCCCAGTTACCACATGGGAGGTCCGTGGCTCAAACCCCGGACCTCCTTGACCCACTGGCCTATGCACAGTGCTGATGCACACAAAGAGTGGCATGCCACACAGGGGTGTCCCCCACATAGGAGAGCCCTATATGCAAGGAGTGTGCCCCATAAGGAGAGCCACCCAGTGCGAAAGAAAGTTCAGCCTGCCCAGGAATGGCACTTCACACACAGAGAGCTGGCACAGCAAGATGACACAACAGCAACAAAAAAGAAACACAGATTCCTGTGCCACTGACAACAGAAGAAGACCAAAAAAAAAAAAGAACACACAGCAAATGGACACAGAGAACAAACAACTGGGGTGGGGGGGAAGGGGAGAGAAATAAAAATAATAATAAAATAAAATAATAAGTAAATAAATAAACAGAATGAAGAGAGAGAGAGGAGAGAGAAAGGGGAGGGGGGGAGAGAGAGAGAGATGGGCAGAGGCAGAGGCAGATGGAGAGAGAAATCCAAGGGAGCATGAAGGAATAGATTGGAAACCATTATCTAAACCATGGCCATAGGATGTCTTAGTTACAATGCACATTTACTTTGGAATCAAGGTGGCAGAATACTTGTATTCATTATGAAAAATTTGTAAGAATTTTTATCTATAAATTAGCACATATGTATGTATAAATAATGTAATATGCTAGCAGTTAATTCACATAAAGGGTCCAAGTATGTTCATCAAACATTTTCAATTTCTTATAAACTTGTAACATTTCAAAATAAAATGGAGAAAAAATATGAACAAGTAAATGATACATGAAAATATGTCTCACACCCTAACCGCAAACTCACATCTCTTCAACTCCCTATTCATGTGGAAAGAACAGACATTCTAAATCTTAATATAGGCACTGTGAGCTTTTGAAAAATATTATATTCACATTTAAACATAAGAATTTGATTATATAGACTTTCAGGTGTTTATAATTATCCTGTTTTTCTCTACTAAAAATGTAGATTTGTGAATTTTTACATCTTTACACATTTTCTCCTGTTTTCTTTTTTTGTGTGTGATTTTCTTGTGTTTTGGAATTTGTACTTTTAACCTCTAATGCTTTGAATATCAGTTTTACACTTTAAGGTTTTGAACAATAGAGATGGGTGCTGTATTATAAAATATGATGAAATGGCATTATGCTTCCTTGCAAGGCATTTTGACACCTCTCAGCTGTTGGAATTTCTTTTTATTTTATCAATTTGGAATCATAAATCATGACTTATTTAAATAAAAGCACATCCCCACAATTTCTGGGTTAGCAAATAAAGTTTCTGCTAAACTAAAGAAATGACAGTTCCAATCCTTTTTTGGCTATCAGGATTCTTTAGTTTTCTCTTTAGGAAGCTGAGCACATGGTTCTAATTCCCCAGGAATAGACAAGAACACTGCAGCTCCAATCTTTATATCATCATCAAGACACCTGGAAAGACTGGATGAGGTAGGGCAGAAGAATAAGTGTGCAAGAGTTTCTCCTGAATGCAAGTCTAAAAAATTCCACTTACTATGTATTTGAAAATGTTGAGTTACATGACTACTCCACTCTGGTCAGGAAGGTCTGGAAGCACTGACTTTGAGACAACTCTTGGAAGGCAGCTAGCACTGACAGACATTGCATATATTTTTGAGTTTCTCTTTTCATTATGTATATGTATAAAATGTGATATTAAAAAGTAAAAATATCTTTAAAGTATATTTATTGTTACACAGACTGAAGTATTTGAAAATCATTAAGCTTACGTAAAATGTCCTCTAGCTTTGAATTTTCATTTGTTGTTTTGGTAAATTACTAATTACCTACTGAAATTTATTCAACTTCTCTGTTATGGAGATATGTTGGCAACATCTCATCCAAAGGTTGACAGCACACATAAATTCCAGTCTAGAAGATCCAATATCTTGTAGTTAACTGTAGAAATATGATTTTATCATATGAGTTGGGTCTTAATCATATAAAAAAGATGAATGATCTCTACATTATTTTACACAATAGCCAGGCAAGAGCCAAATTTTCATTTTTGTTCCACCATAAACCATATGTTTAACAGCAGCAATTCTGGGTATAAAAATGAGATAGAAAGCTAGTATAATATTAATGCACATAGCTATAAACTTTATTCTTCAAAAATTGAAATTTAGTGTTTGCCATACTTTCCAAGGGGAAGGAGAGAGAAGAATGGTAGAATATAGGGAAATTTTGAGACATTGGAATTGTTCTGCATGATGTTACCATTACAAATTTAAGACATTATAAATTTTGTCAGAACCTATAAGTGTATGGTGCAAAAGATAAAATATAAGGTAAACTATTAACCATGGATAGTAGCAATGCATTGATATTTATTCACCAATTGGAACAACTGTACCATACTCATGTAGGATGTTATTGTTAAAGCAGGAAGTGTGGGGACAATATGGGAATGCCTTATATTTGCTATGTGACTTTTCTGTAATGTATAGCTTCTTGGAAAATAAAGTGGAAAGAAAAAGACACTGGGGGAACATAAAGAAGAAATTATCAATATACATAAAAGATCTTATTAGGATGAAAGTCACAATGAAAAAATATTTTTTATTTTTTATTTCAATTTAATTTTATTACTTTTGGTTTGAATTTGGGGAAGTTTTGAATTTCAGAAATGTTGCAACTGTGCCGGGGGGTGTGTGACTATTGTAGGATGTTAGTGTGGGTGGATGTGTGGGGAGGGGTGCATCTGGAGAACACCTCTATGGAATATGGTCATGTAGTCATGGGATATTTTATCCATTGATAGAGACCCACACAATATCCAACAGAAAATTGTATTCTCATTCTTGGAAGTGCTGCTATATTCTCTAACATTGTAGCAGAATCTCTAGAGTACATGGAGAGTGCCCAGCAAAGAAGCACAGACCAGTATCCTAGGCCCTTGATATTGATGGTTGTACTTATGAACCTTGTTCTTGTGAAATTTAAATTTAGCCTAGTAATATATATTGCCTGAGTTACCTCCTGAAAGTCTCTTCTTTTGCTCAAATGTGGCCTCTCTCTAAGCCAAACTCAGAATATAAATGCCTTACATTGGTATGAAGGCATTGATCACCAGAGGACCTGAGGGGAAGGAGAAGGAAGAATAGTTGTAACATGGGAATTTTGGTCACTGGAATTGTTCTACATGATACTGCAATGATGAATACAAAGCATTAAACATTTTGAGAAAATCTAGAAAATTGTGTGTTCCGAAGTGTAACCATAAGGTAAAAAATAGACCATGGATAGTAGCAATGTTTCAATAAATGTTCATCCATTATAACAAATGTACCAAACTAATGAAATTTGTTAATGGGGAAATGTGTGGGAGTGGGAGTGGAATATATAGGAATCTCCTGTATTTTTGATGTAACATTTATATAAACTAAAGCTTCTTTAAAAATAATGGATAACACAATACCTGTATTTCTGAAAATGAGAGCTATGTTTTGTGGTCTGCCTAGCGATTAATCCAGTACATGAGAGTAAATACATACATAAATAAATAAACTTTCTTTCATAGGACAGTGTTACTTGAGTCTCTAGTAAAGGAGCTAGAATTTTTCCTAATAAAGAAAATATTCCAGGTTGTCAATATTAAGGAGTTTATATTTATACAAATTAAAATTTTACTCTTTTCACAAGACTTGCATGCTACTTTACTGGAATTGTAGTTGGTGCTGGGGTTTAAGATATATTTAGGGGATTTGAATCTCTGGACTGACAATATGATACCCAGGCCCAGAGCCTCAACAGACTTCAGCTCCTACACTCTGATTTATTGGACTTACCCCACTCAGCTAACATGGAGTTGAAGAAGGTCAGCCACCACACCATGGAGCCTAGAGTGTCTACAACTGAAAGCAGAAGGAGTGCATCCAGTATCCATGTGGAATCTAAGCCCCCACTTGACATAGATGTGCAATGGACACAATCAATCCAATGTCCAGAGAGAAAATGTGGCATTGGTGTGGGAAGGGTGGCCATGGTGGCTGCTGGGTGTGGGGAATGGGAGGAAGAGATGAGATGGGGAGGCATTTTCGGGACATGGAGTTGTCCTGGGTGGTGCTTCAGGGACAATTACCGGACACTGTAGACCCCCCAGGTCCCACTGGATGGAACATGGGAGAGTGTGTGCTATGATGTGTACCATTGACTATGGGGTGCAGTGATGCTCAGAGATGTACTTACCAGGTGCAATGGATGTGTCATGATGATGGGAGAGTGTTACTGTGGGGGGAGTGGGGAGGTGGGGGGTGGGGTTGAATGGGACCTCATATTTTTTAATGTAATATTTAAAAAATTAAATTAAATTAAATTGATTTAAAAAATTAAAATTTTAATATTAGTAATGTCCTTTAATAACTTATCCATTCATTTCTTGTCACATGGAACTGCTATTTTTCTGTTTCTCTAATGAAAAAACAGATTGTGCTATAATCCCTGGTTTTCTACTTCTTCACCTAATTATTATTCAATTATTAAAATTAATTTTGATGTCAATAAATTATATGGCATATATGAAATGTAAAAATTCTTAGAAATAAACAAACTACCAAGAGTAATTCAAAAAAATAGAAAAGATCTCAACAAACAAATAACTAGAAATTAGAAAGAATCAGTAATCACAATCTTCCCAACAAAATAAAGCCCAGGACCAGATGGCTTCACAAGGGAGTTTCATGAAACATTATAAGAAGAAATAACACCAATCCTGCTCAAATTCTTATGAAATATTGAAAAGGATGGAAAATATCCTCTTCATTCTATAAGGCCATCACCCTCATACCAAAGTCAAAAAAAGATTCCATAAGAAAGAAAACTTATACCAATAACATTTATAAATATAGATTCAGAAATCTTCAAGAAAATATTAGCAAACTGAATGCAACAGAACATTAAAAGAATTAAGAACCATGATCATGTGGAATTTATTCCTGGTATGCAAGGTTGACTCACCATAAGAAATTCATTTAATGTTATACACCACAATAGCAAAATGGAGGAAAAAACCACATGATCATCTCTATTGATTAAGAAAAGACTTTTGATAAAGTCAAGCACCCATTCTTTAGAAATTCATATTCCCATATACCCAACCTCCTATCCCTCTCTCACTCTCCACTATTAATTACAATTTAAATGTTTATGGTACGGTTCTTACATGCGATGTACAAATATTGAAGCATTTTCAATGGTTTGCATTATGGTTTACATATTGCTCCTTACACTTTTATTGGTTAAAAAAAATAAAATGGTCTGTATCCATCATTGAAAATCCATGCAGCACAATTCCAATGTCCTAAAAATACCCTGTTTCATCTATTGTATTCTTCCCTCCCACTCCCCTTAGAACCTATAGTAACCAATAAATTTCACTTTTTGAAGAATAAGATTCATAGTTATACACAACAGTACTGAAGGCTGGACATATTGCTGTTTTCTTTTATTAGGTATTGCCTATGTTCTCAAGAGATTCTTGCCCCTCTAATTGAGAAGACAGCAGGATTCCCCAGGATGGGAGTTTAATGTTTTCTTGATTATTGTGTAGGCCTCCATCCACTGAGATACACACTATGATAAGATGAACACATCCATAATTCATAGAACCATGCCCCAGGTGTACTTTATCCTACATATTTGCCCACCCCAATACCCTGCACCAGTAACCTTCCCTGCCATATTTGTCAGAGGAATATACCCAAAATTGTAGTTTTTAACCACAGACTTACACATCCTCAGTTCACCAATTCCTTCCTCTAGCCCTCCCCCAATTCCATGGATAGTCCAACACAAACCCTTACACCACTTCCCCTCACATTCCAGCAACATCAAACCCAATCTCATCACTGCACAGCTATCAATCCCATCCACTTCCGATTCTCAATTTCATGTAGTTCTGCTCTAGTATTTGTTACTTCCATATTTTTTGTTTGTTTGGGATTAGTTTGTTGTTCTTTTTCTAGTTCCTCCAGGTGTACAGTTATGTCTGATTTTAGCTCTTATTTTTTTATTGTAAGCATTATGCTATAAACTTTTCTGTTACAACTTCTTTAGATAAGTCCCATAGGTTTTGGTACATTTCATTTACATTTTCATTTGTTTTAGTTAATGATTGTTCACAATTTCTTCTTTGAACCACTGATAAGATCACATCTATTGAGATGATCTGTCTAATGATGATAATGGTGTATTAAAGTCCCCCACTATAATTGTAGAGGAGTCTATATCTCCCCTTGGTTTGTCTATTGTTTGCTTCATTTATTTGGAGTACCCTGGCTAAGTGTATAAATACGTGTGATTTTTCTTTCTTCTTGATAGTTTACTACTTTATTAGCATATTATTTCCTTCTTTGTCTTTTAAAATTGTTTTGCATTTAAAGTTTAATTTTTCTGATATTAATATAGCTACATACACTCATTTTTGGTTATTGTTTGCATGTAAAATCATTTTCCAACTTTTCACTTGCACTCTCCTTGAATCCCTGAGTCTAAGATAAGTTTATTATAGGCAGCATATAGATGGATCATATTTCCTTATCCATTTTCCAATCTGTGACGATTGAAGAGTTTAATCCATTAACAATATTGGGAAGTAGACTTGGCCCAGTGGTTAAGGCATCCGTCTACCACATGGGGGTCCACGGTTCAAACCCCAGGCCTTCTTGACCTGTGTGGAACTGGCCCATGTGCAGTGCTGATGTGTGCAAGGAGTGCCATGCCATGCAGGAGTATCCCCGCACAGGGGAGTCCCATGTGCAAGGAGTGCACCCCATAAGGAGAGCTGCCCAGTGCAAAAGAAAATGCAGCCTGCCCAGGAATGGTGCCACACACATGAAGAGCAGAAGCAGCAAGATGATGCAACAAAAAGAAACACAGATTCCCATGCCACTGACAACAACAAAAGCAGACAAAGAAGAACATGCAGTGAATAGACACAGAGAACAGAAAACTGGGATGGGAGGAAAGGGAAGAGAAATAAAATAAATTTTTTTTTTAAAAAAAATCAATATTATTTTTGTCAAGGCAGTAATTATTTGTCATACTTTCTTTAGGTTTATATGCGACATTTTGTTTTTATTTCTATTTTTATCTATTTGGTTACTCTTACTTGTAATTTTCCTTTATACACTCTTTTTCATTTTTTATAGATTTTTAAAAAAATTTTACAGGTACATAGGTCATACAAAATATTACATTAGAAATATAAGAAATCTTATATACCCCTGCTCTTCATCCCCCCACTCATCCCACATCACCAAATTCTTTCATCATTGTGGCACATTCATTGCATTTAATGAATACATTTTGGAGCACTGCTACACAGAATGGGTCATAGTTTACACTGTAGTTTACACTCTCTCCCAGTCCATTCAGTGTGTTATGGCAGGATATATAATGTCCTGCATCTGTCACTGAAATATCATTCAGGACAAATCTAAGTGGTGAAAATGCCCCCATCTCACACCTCTTCTTCCCTCTCCCTACCCTCATCAACTCCGGTGGCCACTGCCTTTACACAGTCTTCCAATTCTCTCCTGTTTCTTTTTTTTTCTTCTTCTTTCAACCGGCAGAACTCTCTTTAGTATTTCTTAAGGGACAGATTTTTGTTGACAAACTCTCTTAATTTCTCTTTAAATGTGAGTATTTCTAACTCTCCCTCATTTCTGATTGCCAACTTTTCTGTATACATAATTATTTGCTGGAATATTTTTCATTATAGCCTATTAACTACATTAATTACAACATACCAATACTTTCTTTCCTCCATGACTTCAGAAGAGAAATCTATTTTTAATTTTATTGAGCATCTCTCATTTTCCCTTTTCTCTTGCTGCTTTCAGAATTTTCTCTTTGTCTTGAGAATTCACAATTTGATAAATGTGTGTCTTGGGCTAGGTCTATTGGGATTTATACTATTTGGAGTGCACTGTGCTTCCTGGATATGTACATTCATGTCCCTCAAAAAAGTCGGGAAATTTTCAGCCATTATTTTCTGCAACACTTCTTCTGTCCCTTTTCCTTTCTCTTCTTCCTCTGGAATGCATATAATGGGTATGTTTGTGAATTTTTCTTATTCAACTCCCTTAAACCCAGCAGAATTTTTTTCTATCTTTTTTATCTATCTGTTATACTATCTGTGCAATTTTAGATTCTCTATCTTTTATGTTGCTAATTCTTTCCTCTACCCATTCATATCCACTTTATGTGCTTTCTGCATATTTTAAAATTATTGCATTGTGCTTTTCATTACATTCAAATCTGTTATCTTTTCATGTATTTTAAGCATTCTTCTGTGTATTTCCCCAGTGACTTCTTAATATCTTTTATCTCTTCCTCACTTTATTATGTTGATTCATTTTTTTTTTAATTCTTTAATAGTTTTTCTACATTCTGTGTCTCTTCATGCTTTTTAGTTTGTTCATTAGACTGGACGATGCCTTCATGTTTCATAGTATGACTTAAAAGTTTTTGCTGGTGTCTAGCCACCTGTTTATCTTGATGTGCTCATTCAATTGGCCAGCTTCTATTTTTACTGTAGTTTATATTTGTTTTGTGTTGTTTTCTTTTTGACATTTGGTTGCACTTATTCTATATCTTGTAGTTGTCTGTGTTACCCAGAAAAAATACTAAGACAACATAAATGAGAGAAAGAAGAGAAAAAGAACCAGAAAATAAACAGGAAAATAAAATAAGAGTGAAAAATCATAACAAATAGAAAGGAATAAGAATTAAAAAGTGGCTTCAAAAATTAAAAAGAAGCAGGTAAAATAAAATAAATGATCAGAAAGATGAGGAGAGAAGAAAGAAAATTAAGACCAATCAAGAGAAGTTGTAACAAAAGAAAAGCATTGGAAGACACAAAAATGAAAGAAAGGAAAGAAAATAAGGAAAATTTAGGGAAAAAAAAGGAAGAAAAAGAACCAAAGAATAAAAACAGAAAAACTGACCTCCTTCTAAGGCCACTAGCAACTACCTCAGGCTCCCAGTACTCACCAATCTATCACCCTGCAGCCTGCCCTCCAGAGGTAAGGTAATCAGGTATAGAGAAAAATATAAAGAAATAAAGAAAATACAAAAATCTAAAATGACAAAAATTTTTTAAAAATCTCATTCTAAATTATCTGTTATGAGGCTGCTTTTCAGAGTTGGTTGGTCATCTTACAGCTCCTGGGCTGCTTCTCCCTGTCCTCATTTCCCTCAGGCCAGCTAGCTTCCTAATTGCTTGCTGTCTGCCCCCACCCTCTTTTTTCTCAGGCCAGTTGGGCTTCTAAACAATCTCTCCAAGACTGTTAGTTACCGGTCAACATACACCCTCTCTGAACTCTGATCCAGTCCTCTTTCACAGGGAACATGTTTGACAGCCTGCCTGATCAGTTCCCCTCTCCCTGGAGCAACTTCAGCATATCTTGATGTCTTTCTTTTTCTGAACTGCCCACCCTATCTCCCCTCCCCCCTTCTACTTTCTCCCCCCATCCTGGTTGTATGCCAGCTCCTGCTGGGTAACAGGATGCAACACTGATCAGATCACTTGGGGACTTTCTTCACTCTTGGAGATGACTGTTTGTCTTCTAGCCAACTCTCTGGCTTCTCTCTCACTCTGAGCCATCTTTGTCCTAGCTCACAAGCCCTTCCTCCAACGGCTTCCCTTTCCCCTGGCCAACTTGGTCCCCCCTTTCTATTTGGCCTCTCCAATTGCACCTGTGGATTGACAGCTTCTCTTCTGCCACATAAACCTGCTTACCTTCTTGTAGTTTCTGCAGGAGTGAAGTCTGCCATTCCCTACTCTGCCATCTTGGATCTCCCTCAATGATATTTATGTTGACCTTATCATCATTTTTTGTTTTAGAAAACATGCCTTTTCACTATTAAAATAACTAAGCCATTTTTCCTAGACATATTAATTCCTATTTTCTCTTTTATTGCCACTTTGTTTAAATAGAGAACCAGATATTATTGTTTCCCTGTGACTAATTTTCCTGTTAACATAATGTTCAAACCAAACAGTTAAAAAATTTCTTCTCAAAATCAAAGAATAAGTATATCTTTTAAATTTAAAACTATCTGGGATTTTCAAGTGGGTCACCAGAAAATCACAAAGGATTTGTTCTTTCACTTTGTCAAAAGAGAGGTAATAGAAATAGGTCCTTTTGATATGTTATGAGTTTCATGGGAAGTTTTGTAAAATTAAAAGAGCGTAACCTTCTGTTGGTTAAATATGTATAAGTAAAATGTTATTTACAAAAATATTTAGAGAATATATAAAATTTCTTGAGATCTTGACAATTTTCCCACTGTCCATTATATATATTGGTACTGAGCTCTGATACCAGGCTAAAGTAAACTGTTATTGGTTATATGTTGTTATTCTAAGATCAATTCCACATATCACAGACACAACCATATTTCCTTATCAGTTGCTGTGTTTCCTCATCCTCAATTTCCTCTTTTCTGTGTGTGCTGATTTTGGCTACCATTGCTATCCCCTTTCATTTATATCTTTCTATCCTCCATCATCTATCATTTGTCTTACATTCCACCTCTCTGTTTAGCCCCCAATTTTTCTGACATTTTATTTCTAATATATCTATTCTGTTTTCTTTTATTCACTCTTTATATTACTGTTCTTTTTCTCTTTCCCTCTCTCCTGACAAACTGGCATTTTAATTCATACTATATTCCTCCCCATATTCAGTTTACTATGTCATTATAGGTACTCAACTTTTTACTATTATAGCTCTACAAAGCTTACATGAGTTTAATATCCATTCTCCTAGATCTCACATGGTTCTTCTGCTAACATTTACTGTCAATACTACTATTATACTTTTTCTTTTCTTACCCATTTTGCTTTTTCTGGCCCTAATATTTCCCATTAAGGGAACTTAGCCAACAACGAGAAAATAGAATAAGAAGAACAAAATGACAAAGTGAAGACTTAACACACACAAAAACAACTAATTAAACCCCGAGATAGATGAAAAAGATAATCAACTGAATAAGCCCATTAAGATAAAATGATGACCAGGGAGATACAAAAAAACTACAAACCAAACCAATAATCAGGAAAAGATGGCCAAAGCAACGAACAAACTAAAAACCAGGAAGAGAAACAGAATATTGAACAACTAATCAAATCCCTCAAAACATATATCATGGACCAAATTAATGAAGTGAAGGAAGAGATTAAGGATATTAAGAAAATACTTGGTGAACATACAGAATCAATTGGAATCATATGCAAAAAGATAATGGATATGATGTTTGATGAACAACACAATTCAAAAAATCAAAAACACACTCAGCAAATAACAGCAGATTTGAAGAGGCAGAGGAAAGAATTGGTGATATGGAAGACAGTATATCTGAAATCAAACAGATAGTAGAATTGATTGATATAAAAATAGAAAAAATCCAGCAGGGACATAGGGATCTGAATAACAATGCAAAATGCACAAACATACACATTATAGGCATCCCAGAAGGAGAAGAGAAGGGAAAGGGGACTGAAGGGATGTTGGAGGAAATAATGGTTGAAAACTTCCCAAAGCTATTGAGGGAGATGGATGTATATATCCAGAAACCACAGTGCACCCTAAACAGCATAAATCCCAAAAGGTCAACCCCAAGAAATATACTCGTCAAATTATCCTATGCTCAAGACAAAGATAAAATACTAAAAGCAGCAAGAGAAAAGAGAACCCTCACATACAAAGGAGGCTACATAAGATTAAGGGCTGATTTATCATCTGAAACCATAGAGACAAGAAGGCAGCCATATGACATAGTCAAGGTACTAAAAGAAAAAAAAATCCAACCAAGAATGCACCAAAACTAGCATTCAAAAATGATGGAGAGTTCAAAATATTCAAAAATAAACAGAAAATAAGAGACTAGGCCAACAAGAAACCTGTCCTTCAAGAAATACTAAAGAAAGCTCTGCAGGATGAAAGAAAAAACAGGAGAGACAGAGTTGGATTGGAAGAGAGTGTAAGAACAACTAAAAAGACAAAAAAAATCAAACAAAATATGATAAACATAAATCCAAAGAAAATAGAGTTAATATAAGTAATTCCTTGAAAGTAATAACACTGAATATCAATGGATTGAACTCACTTGTTAAAAAATGGAGATTGGAAGATTGGGTAAGGAAATATGACCATTTATATGTTTTCTACAAAATGCACATCTTAGATCTAAGATCAGGAGTAGTTATATTAATATTGGTTAAATTGACTTTAAATGCAAAACAATTGTGAGAGACAAAGATGGACACTACATATTAGTGAAAGGTAAATTCTTTCAAGAAGTAAGAACAATTAGAAACATTTATGCTCCTAACAAGGGCACCTTCAAATACATGAGAAAAACACTGGAAAAAATAAGTGAAGGAAGAGATGCCTCTACAATTACAGTGGGGGGCTTTAATACACCACTATCAACTATGGACAGAACATCTCAAAAGAGAATCAATAAAGAAACAAAGACTTTGAACAATATATTAGAGGATCTGGACCTAATAGACATATACTGAACAATATACCCAAATACAGCAGGATATATACTCATCTCAAGTGCACATGGATCATTCTCCAAGATAGACCACATGCTAGGCCACAAAGAAAGTCTCAATGAATTCAGAAGTTTGAAATAATAAAAAATAATTTCTCTGGCCACAGTGGAATGAAGCTGGAAATTTGCAAGGGCCTGGAGACCCAGACATGACACCAAGACATGGAAGGTAAAAAATGCACTCTTAGAAAAACAATGGGTTGAGGAGGAACTATTAGAAGAAATCAATAGCTACCTGAAAACTTATGAAAACGATAACACAACATATCAAAACATATGGGATGTATAGCAAAAGCTGTACTGAGAGGGAAATTCATAGCCATAAATTCATACATTAAAAAAGAAGAAGTAAAATTGAAGAAATAACTGCACACTTGGAGGAATTAGTAAAAAAAAAAAACTAACTAAATCCAAAGGAAGAAGAAATAAATAAATAAAAAAGATCTGAGCAGAACTAAATGAAGTAGATAATATGAAAGCACTAGAAAAAAACTGTAAAAAAACAATAGCTGGTTCTTTGAGAAGATCAACAAAATTAACAAACCCTTAGCTAGCCTAACAAAGAAAAAAAGAGAAAATACAAATACACAAAATAGAAAATGAGAAAGGGGATATCACCACTGACCCCACAGAACTAAAGACTATCATAAGAGGGTACTTGGAAAAACTATATTCCAACAAGAAGGACAATTTAGAGGAAATGGTGAAATTCCTATAAACACATAAGCAGCCTAAATTGATGAAAGAATAAATTAACAATATCAACAAACCAATCACAAGTAAAGACATAGAATAGGTAAGTTAAAACCTCCCAACCAAGTGGAGCCCTTGGCCAGATGGCTTTACAGGTGGATTCTACAAATCATTCTGGAAAGAACTAACACCAATCTTGCTTAAGCTCTTCCAAAAAATTTAAACAGAAGGAAAATTGGCTAACTCATTCCATAAAACCAACATTGCCCTAATACCAAAGCCAAACAAAGACACCACAAGAAAGGAAAATTACAGACCAATCTCTCTAATGAACCTAGATGCAAAAAAACCTCAACAAAATGCCTGCTAATTGTATTCAACAATACATTAAATAAATTATACACCATGACTAAGTGGGATTCATTCCTGGTATGCAAGAATGTTTCAACATAGGAAAATGTAAGACACCAAATAAACAGATTGAAGGGGGAAAAAATCACATGATCATATATATAGATGCAGAAAAACATTTGACAAAATGCATTACCCTTTTTTGATAAATATGCACAGAAGATAGAAATAGAAGGAAACTATCTGAACATGATAAAGGGTATATATGAATAACCCACAGCAAAAATCTTTACAATGGTGAAATCCTAAAATCTTTCCCTCTAAGATTAGGAACAAGACAAGGATGCCCACTATCACCCCTTCTATTTCATATTGTGTTAGAAGTACTTGCTCAAGCACTGAGGAATGAACCAAACATAAAAGGCATCCAAATGGGAAAGGAAGAATTCAAAATTTCACTATTTGCAGATGGCATGATCCTATACCTAGAAGCCCTTAGAAGTCTACAACAAAGCTCCTAGAACTTAGAAATGAGTTCAGTAAAGTTGCAGGTTATAAGATTAATGTGTAAAAATCAGTAGCATTTCTGTACAATAATGAGAAATCTAAGGAGGAAATCAAAAAACAGATACAATTTACAATTGTTTAAAAAAAATCAAACACCTAGGAATAAATTTAACTAAAGATGTAAAAGGCTTATACACAGAAAACTACACAACACTGTTCAAGGAAATCAAAGAAGACTTAAATGAGTGGAAGAATATTCCCTGTACATAGATAGGAAGACTAAATATTATTAAGATATCTTGCCTAAAAAAACTGATCTACACATTCAATGCAATCCCAATAAAAATCAACACAGCAATTTTTTAAATTTTTTAAAATTAAAGTTAATAGATCACAAGGAATGTTACATTAAAAAACATAGAAAAACAGGAAACATAAGAGGTTTCCATATAACCCACTTCCCACCCCATCACATAATTATAGCAAATGTATTTTTAAATATATATACATCACAAAAAAAAGTTGAACTAAAAAATATAAGAGGTTCCCCACCCCAACCCCAATCCTCCCACACCAACAACCTCTCTCATCATTGCCACACACTCATTACACTCAGTGAACACAGTTTTTAATGAACTAGAAAAACTAATTCAGAAATTTATTTGGAAAGGAAAGGGGCCCCAAATAGCCGAAGACATATTGAAAAGAAAAATGAAATTGGGGGAATCACACTACCTGAATTCAAAACATACTACAAACTACAGTAGTGAAAATGGCATGGTATTAGCACAGGGATAGATACACTGACTAATGGAACCAAATTGAGAGTTCTGGTATAGATCCTCATACATACAGTAATATGATATTTGACAAGGCCGCCAAACACACTCAACTGGGAGAGAATGGCCTCTTCAAAAAATGATGCCTGGAAAACCAGTATCCATTTACAAAATAATGAAAGTGGATTACCATCTCAAAATTTACACAGAAATCAGCTCCAGATGGATCAAAGGCCTAAATATAAGAGTCAATATCATAAAAACCTTGGAAAACAATGTAGGGAAGCATCTACAGGAACTTGTAAAGGAAATGACTTCATGAACTTCACACCCAAAGGAAAAGCAGCAAAAGAAAAAACAGAAAAATGGGATTTCCTCAAAATTAAAGCTTTTTGTACCTCAAAGGAGTTTGTCAAGAAAGTTATAAAACAGCCTACCCAATGCAAGAAAATATTTGATAACCATATATCTGATAGAAGACTAATATCCTGCATATATAAAGAACTCCTATATCTCAAAAATAAGAAGACAACCTACTTTAAAAATGAGCAAAATATTTGAACAGACCCTTATCCAAAGAGGAAATACAAGTAGTAAAAAGCACATGAAAAGATCTTCAAAATCAGTAGCTATTAGGGAAATGCAAATCAAAACTACAAAGAGATACCATCTTACTCCCATTACACTGGAGGCTATTAAGAAAACAGAAGGCTACAAGTGTTGGAGAGGATATGGAGGAATGGGAATATTCATCCACTGCTGGTGGGACTGCAGAAGGATCCAGCCATTCTGGAGGAGAGTTTGGGGGTTTCTCAAAAAACCAGCTATAGATTTGCCATATGACCCAGCAATTCAACTGCTGTATATACCCAGAACTGAAAACAAGGGTAAAAACAGATATATGCACACCAATGTTAACAGCAGCATTACTCACTATTGCCAAAAGTTGGAATCAACCCAAATGACCATCAACAGATGAATGGATAAATAAAATGTGGTATATGCATACAATGAAATACTACTCAGCTGTAAAAATACAGTACAAACACATGGGATAACATGGATGAATCTTGAGGACCTTATGTTGACTGAAGCAAGCCAGCATTGAAGGACAAATACTACATTATCTCTCCAATATGAAATAAGTAAACCAATCTGTCTCACAGAGCTAGAGCCTGGATGATAGGCTTAAAAGAAGTTGGGCAATATGAAGGTTATGAGCTGAAACCTACATGTGTGAAATCTATGATAAGCTAGAGGTAAGTATTTGTACAGGGAAGGGATAAGATGGGGACATAGGGTACCATTGGATGAGGCTTTGTGTGCTAGGTTTGGGAGGATGGGTCAGATAGTCCAAGAATTGGGGGAGGGCTGGGGGAATAGTTGAACATGGGAGATTGTTGGGTATGTGGTTGAAACTATAATGTTGAGAAAACTCTTTAGAAAATATAATAAGGAAGGATTACCTGTTTAAGGTGTTTAAGGGAGGGTATCTGGCACAGGGTCAGGCTTCTAGGGAGTTTGTGAGTGCCCATTTTGTCATAGTGTGTTACATCATTGGGTGGAGACCCATAGGATGAGTGTGAAGGTGTACCCACATCCTGGGGAGGCCTGATGTTCTCAAAAAGAGAGAATTGTGTCTCTTGATAGAATTGGTGACTCCCAATGGGTTAGGGCAGTCTAGTATGTCAAGGCCCCAGCATTGTTGCAAGTATTTCTGAATTTGGTCCTTCAAGTAGTGAAGATTGATTGTCACTGTGGGCCCTGAGGGGAGGGGTAGAGAGGTGTAGAATAGATGAAATCAGGATAAAAGGGGGTCAATGGAAGTGTTCCACAAGATCATTCAATGATGGGTATAGGACATGTTTAATTACAACAAAAATGCATAAAAGCCTATAGGCTAAATGTAAACCATAATGTAAAATATAAGTTAACTAGAAATTTAGAAAATAGTACTGTCTAAAATATAAATCATAGTATAAACCAAAATGGAACCATGTTTGATAGCTATGTTCCAATATCTGTACATCACCTGCAGCAAATATAACATGAACATACAGAAAGATCATTGCTGGGGAAGGGGGAACAGGGTTTGATGTTGGATATAGTGGAACTCCCTATATTGCATATGTGTATTATTATGATCTAAAAAATTTCGAAGGTAAAAATAAAAATTAGGAAAAGAAATAGGAAAAAAGAGAAAGGATATAGACACTGAGGAAGAAATGAAAGAAATTGCCTTGCCACTGTTCATACAGGAAAACACCTATTGCTGTGATGAAAGGCAAAATGTAAAAATAAGCTTTTATAATATTTTCCATTTTTTAAGACACCAATTTGTTTTACTTTATTTTAGTTTTTCTAACTTATTTTGTATTCTATTTCAAATCTTTAAACCTATCATTACTATTTCACTTCCTATTAATTGTATTTGGCAATAAATTAGGTTTCATTTTTGAAGAAGTTTTGGATCACAGAAAGTTTCAGCTATGGTAATGGAGGAATGCTGGTGTGGGGTGTTATTAATGGTGGGGGCATGTTTAGGAGGAAGTTACACAGGGCATGAATATGGGTTACATAAAAATATGTGGATATATGTTGAGTATTTTCATAATAGTTACTGTTACAAACAACTGAGGGAATGCTGAGTTCCTAGCCAGGTGAGCTCTATCACATTCACCAAAGGAACAGCAACAATCCCCCAAGTGCAATGGCAAAGACCAACACAGAAGGATCATCCAATGATGAGCCCTTGATACTGATGATTATGCTTATGAGCCTTTTTGCCTGAAATATGAACTAGGCCTAGAGCTGCAGGGTGCCTAAGAGTTACCTCCTGAGAGCCTCCATGTTGCACAAATATGGCCACTCTCTAAGCCAAACTCTGCATGTAAATGCATTACCTTATTCCCAACATTGGACATGACACCCAGGGATGAGACTCCCTGGTGCCAAGGGTTTACTACCAAGCACCAGCTGGTGATGTAACTAGAAAAAGACCTTGAATAAAAGGGTTGACTCAGATCAGCACAATATCTCAATTTACATGTAGGATCTTGTGTTAAAAACCTTGAATAAAAGGGGGATATGGCAAAGACAAAGGAGTTTATATGGCTAAGAGTCTTCATAAAAGAGTCAGGAGGTCATCAGAGGGGTCATGCTTACACCTCAGCAGGACCCCAGAGACAGTGACATTAGATACAACCTCACGTACTGGTTCTCCTGAGGGCTAGGGAGATCCACAGTGTCTATGGTCATAGTAGTTGGATCTGGAATTCAGTGCTGTGTCAGGTGGCCCTACTTTGGAATTTGTGTTCCTGAGTGTGATGGAGTTGGACTCAGATGTGACCTTTCTACATATGACTCTTCTGTCACTTTTACTGAACCTGTGGTTAGTGTTAGGGCTGGTGTATCCTCAGGGGACTTAAATCTCTGGACTGTCCATGTGCCAGCTGGGCCCTGAGCCTCATCAGAGTTGCATCTCCTACCCTATAGTTTGTTGGACTTACTGAGGTCAGCTCACAGGGAGGTGAAGATGGTCAACCACCATATGAGAGACCCAAGAGTGCCTACAACCGCAAGCAGGAGAATTGCATCCATCATCCACTTGGAACCTAAGCCCCCTTGATACAGAGGTGGAGCAGACATCACCATCCCAGGGTCCACAGGATGGAGGAATAAAATATGGATGAGAGTGGACTTACCAATATTCTACTATGGAAATGTTGTGACTAGTAAAGGAAGAAATTGCAGCATTGATGTGGAGAAAGTAGCCTCAGTAGTTGCAGAGGGCAGGGAGAGGGAAGAAGAGATGTGATGTGGGGGCATTTTTGGGACTTGGAGTTGTCCTAAATGATACTGCAGGGACAGATCCTAGATTTTATATATCCTGCCTTTACCCACTGAATGTACTGGGGGAGAGTGTAAACTACAATGTAAGCTATTATCCATATGGTGCAGTAGTGCTTCAAAATGTAGTCACTGAATGCAAGGAATGTGCCACAATGATGAAAGAGGTTGTTTATGTGGTAGGAGTTGGGGGTGATGGTGTGGGGGGTATATGGCACCCTTTTATATTTTCAGTATAACATTTTTTGTGATCTATGTATCTTCAAAACCAATAAAAATAAATGCTCAAAAAGTGAAAAAGAAAATCAGGTATTCATTTGAAGCTGAGTCAGCAAAGCCAGATCAGACATGGATACTAAACTGTCCCTGATGTAGCACGGAGGCTTAGAGTTTCCAGGCTGCAGCATGTATTTGAGGGTTGGGGGTCTTCCCTTAGAATAGAACTGGCTGTGGCCCAGAGGAGGAAATCGAGGTCTGGCCCAGCAATGGCAGGTGACCCTGGAGCCTAGGGGCCCAGAATGTGGTGCAACCCTCTTTTCTTCTCTGCTCAGTTTATCTCTCAATGTCTTTCCTTTTCCATTTTTTCTCCATTCCTATTTTTTGTCTTCTTTCTCTTATTTGTACTCTGCCTCCTGCATCCATTCATTTATTCATTCAATCATTCACTCATTTACTCTGCAAATATTTACTGAGTCCTTGCTGTGTGCTATGCCAAAAATGGTGCAGGGCCCATAACTTGCCCTGTCTAATGTTTTTCCAAACTAACAAATAAGATCACAAACCCCTGAATGCAACACCTGATGCTCAACTTCCTCCCAGGGATGGCTCCCCAGCTCTCTGTCTGTGACTCCATCACTTGAGTACAAAGTTAAAGTAATAGTGAGCTCTGTCTCAAAGGGCATGGATTTTGTGCCAGTTTTCTCCTTCGTGCCTTCTTCTACAGTATTTCTTAAGTTGTATTTAGTAAGATTCTACTGCTTTTGAAAAAAATTAACCATTCCTGAATCCTCAGAATGTGTAACAGAAGAGAAGTTACTTGTTATGTTGTCAGCCAAGAGTCATTTGTGTACAGGCAAATCCCTCTGCAGAGACAAAAAACTTTACCATGTGCTATCATACTTGGTAATTCATGTATCTATATATATGCATATATAACTCATATATATGCATATGTATATATATATGTGTATGATAAATACAAAATATTTGTACACTCATACATCTGTTGTCTAGAAAACGATGCTGTTAATACCTTCATTTTTTCATCACATCTTGTTCTTAAAGGGAAAGTACATCTTCCTCATTATCTATTAAAAGATGAAGAAATGCACATGTTAGCTGTTCTTTAATCTTTCCTTGGTTAGCCATGTATGTCACTCTGGCTGCCTTAGATCCTCCCAACAGTGAACTCAGACACTTGGTCTCACTGGATTTGGGGAGTATCAGGTCTCTAACCTAATGCCAGGTTGCCTAAGTTTGTTTTTGCTTTACTTTTTATCCTCTGGATAGTAACACTAGGAAGCATTTCTACCAACTGCAAAGCCCAAGGTAGAAGCTACAGTTAAGAGAATGCAGCACAGATGCAAAGTATGATGGAAAACCCAGTAACCCCCATCCTCACTGACTCCAGCAACTCAGACTGGGTGAAAGCAGCTTCAACTGAGCCTCTACAAACCCTTCACACCCTTCCTTCCTGTGCAAGATATCTGGTCTTCATGGGGGAGATGTGAAGATAAGTCAACCTGGCTGTTGTCCACAGCCACCCTGCTAAAGTCAACAAGGCAGTCCTTAGTATTGTCTTAAAGTTCTTGAGAATTCCAGGTACACTATGCAAATGGAACTTGTTGCATGGCTGCTGGAAATCCTGCTGTGCCTGTGCTCTGAGTCACTTTACAGGATGGGGAGAATGGAAAACCTCCCAGTAGGGGCCTAGGGCTCCTACTCCCATGCCACCACTGGCCAGAATGACCCTGCCATACTTGAGCTCCCTCCTGCTGCTGCCTTCAAGCTCATCCACTTCTGGTGTGAGCACAGGGTGCCCTGGCCCACTGTGGCCTTCACTTCTGCAGAAAGTGTTTGCCTCCAATATGGCTCTTACACTCCTAGGTTAACAAGAAGCTCAAACCAAGGCCAGTGATAAAGTTTTCAATGTTTGGCACTGTGAAAATTGGATAGCTCTTTGGGGGGAGAAATAAACTTTTATCTTTCCATTTCATAGTAGACAAAAGAAAATTCTGGATGGACTTTTAAAAGTAAGTGGGAAAACAGTTCTAAGGACCTTCTAATCATCAGAGCAATGGGGAAAAATGACAAAGAAAATATCAATCACTTTGGCTATCTATATTTGTCAACCAAAGGGTACTGATGCAAAGTACCAGAAATCTCTTGGCATTTACAAAGGGGACTTATTTCAGGTAGAATCTTACAATCACAAGACCATAAAGTGTAAGTTATGTCCATCATCAAAGTCTGTTGCCACATGTTGGAGAAAGAGGACTGCTGGTCTCTGCAAGGTTTCAGGCTTCCTCTTCAGCCTCCATGGTCCCAGCTTCTTCTGGTCTCAGCTATAGACTGGCATAGGCTTATCTCTCTCCCTGAGGCTTGTTTCTTTCTGGACTTGGCTGCTCTGGTCTCTCCACAAGGTCAGCTGTAGACCATCAGTCTTTCTCTCTTTCTGGGGCCTCTGCCATGTCTATGGAGTCATCTTTATTCCTCTTTGTTCTTCTCCTGTGTGTTTACTTCCCTGGGTTCCAGCATCAAAACTCCAACTTCTACCTTTGCCATGCCCATTTCTCAGTGAGTCCCTGCTCAATAAGGGGGTGAACACTCAACATCCTACTGACATGGCCCTTTCAAAATCCTGATCATAATTTAATAAATTAAAAGTGAAACTTCTGAAATTAATAGAACCTGTTATGTCCAGAGGAACAGCCAGTTTACACACAATATCCAATATCTATTTTTGGAATTCATAAACAATATCAAACTGCTAGAGTATATAAAAATTAAAGATGTTTGATTTAAATCAAACAAAATTCAACATTTTAAAAAATGTAATACACCATGCAGAGATTGCATTATCGTTAACATATATAATGAAGGAAGTTGTTTGGCAGCATGTCGCCTCTAGCCAGGAGTGTTATGTCCTCTTGAAGAAAACTTTGCTGGTAAGCCCACAGACCAGAAAGCTCTTCAGGAACCCAAGGAAGTCCAAGGCACCCCACCCACTCTGCTGGGATGATGGGAGGTCAATGCTCCAAAGGAGGAACTTGATCTTCTGCCAGGTAAGGTTCTGGAATCCAGACCCTCCCCTCTGAGATTCAGAGGCACTACCCAGCCAACTTGAGGCCAGCAGGCAGGAAAGAAAGATAACATGCTTCCCATCACTCTCACATCACCCCCATATGCCCAGTGAATTAAGGACTTAGAAGGAAGCTGGGCTCCTGGTCAGATCTGTGGTTTGAGTTCCCCAACCAGCCCACCAGTGGAACGTGTGTGTGGCAGAAGAACATCTGTGGGGTCCAACACAGAGACCTGGCCTCCAGACACCTGTTGGAGAGGTGGGAGGCACCCTCCTCCCTCACACCTGAAAGCCTGATGCCAAAGTGGAGAGGGCAGCCAGCCTGGCGGTGCTCCATTGGGACCATGGGGGACTGACCTTGCCCAGCCTGGAAGATAGGTCAGCCAGCAGGGAGGAGCACTGACAGCAGGGGAACAGGGAAACAGATCTTCAGGGAAAAGGCTGGGCTTGTGCTTTCCTCTGAGCTGAGTAAGCCCCTAGGGTTCTTATTCTGGGAGGAAGATCCTAAAGGGGAAGAACAGACTCAAGAACAGAACATGCAATCACCCTACAATGAATGTGAGAGCAAATGGTACTTTATTTTGTTCCCTAAGCTGGAGAAACCCAGCATAATAGGGTAGGATATGCAACATGACTGAAAGATGCCCATTTCTTCTCCTTCAAATCAGTTCTAAAACTCTCTTTAAAGTAAGAAAGATGAGTAAGCAGCAATGCCTGCCTTCCAAGACCTGGATTAGTTACCAGGAGCCTACCATAGCTCAGAATAGTCTTCCTTAGCAATGCTGGGGGATGTTACCAGAATCTTAGCTTTTCTTTGTGGGGATTTTGTATGTTCAGAACTTTTGTAGAACAAAAATGAATTCTTCTACACAAAAAGTAAAGAAAATAATATTCATCACCAGCCAGCCTCAGTTAGTAACGACCATCCATTTTCAACAACTAATCAAACTGAAAAATCTGCTTTACCTTGACTTTTTATATCAATTTTTCTTTTTTTCTCTTTTTTTTCTTTCACTACTTTATGGATTGAGGCAGAATGTTATTAATAAAACCAATCCAGATTTAGATGCTATAACAAAACAGAGCTTCTGGGTTTATTGGTATGTCACTATGACATTTTCTCAAGGGATTTCCTATTTCACACAGGATGTTGCTTTAAAACACAAAGCAAAACAAACCCTGCTTACCGTTCCCCCCTGATGTCACCTTGGTCCTTTGTGTTTTGAATATTGTTGGCATTCAGTGTTTCCTTATACTGGTTTGGCCCTTGTTGTCTACTATCAGTTTTCCATCATGAAATAACTGAGGTGTGAACAAAGTAGAAGACAGTGCAGAAAGAGGGCTGCTGAGGTTGGTGGCATTGGGGGTAGGAAATGGACATGACTGAGGAGGAGACCTTGCTACTGCAGGTGGAGCTGGTAGTTGAGAAAGGGCACTTGGTAGGAGAAGCAAGGGCTTTCCAACAGTGGGAAGTGGAGCCAGAGACCCAACCACAGAAAGCTCTTCAGGGTTAACTGAGTGGTAGACAGCACCAATAGCCTATTCTCCTCCACTCCTGGCCACCCAGAGGAGTAAGCATCCCTGCTTCTCTGCTAGGTGCTTCCACATGACCAAGGAGTTTCATTCAACTCTTCAGGCAGAAGCATGTAAGCACCCATGGCCAGGGAATCTGGAGACTTTACACTGAAAGGACAACAGCCTGAGTGGTGGCCCTCCTTCCACCTGGGCTGCTAAGACTGGACTGAGCAGAGCCTCTCTGCCACACACACACACACACACACACACCTTGGCATGGCAACCCTATCTGTCCTTTTAGCCACTGTCTCAGTTTGTCAGGCTGCTATGACAACAGCCCAGAACCATTCATTTAAGCCCCAACATTGAAGCTTCTATCATGAGCATCTCTGACAGCAACAAGATCAGGGAGGAAAGACTTGGCCCTGTGGGCCCAACCCTTAGCAAAAGGGCACTGACCATCACTAGCCAAAGGCAATAATAGTAATTAGAGCTCCACTGTCCCAGGGCTTACTTTGAGCCACTTTATGCACATTAATCATATTCATTCACACAAGTGCTCCATGAGGTCGGTTCTGTTTGATCTGTCCTAGAATGGCACAGTGAGATGGAGAGGCTGTGACTTGTGAAGCCCCCACAGCTAGTCAACATGGAGCTGATATTTCCACCTGGGAATCCTCAACCCAGGCTGCTAACCACCACACTGACGACTGTTAACTGTGTTCCTCAGAAATTGACTTAGGGTGTAATTTTACCACCTTTGGTAGAGCCTGAAATGACCTGCAGTGAATTTCAATGCAGTTCAGTCCTCCAGCAAACCTGTAGTACAGAATTCACCCTCTTTATGACCAATGATCCCAAGGTCAGAGAAACTGCTCCTGGAACCCTGAAGCTGATTAGATACCAGTTCCCATAATCTCAGTAACATGGTGTGAACATTGGTTTGCTCTCCAAATGGACTTTGAAATGCCTTTTGCTGTTTTTGTTGCTTTTAAGGCTCTTTTCTTTAGATTTAAATTAATATTTATTTTGGTTGTATCATTTCCTTTTGGCATTTTGTGAGATCATTTTATACACCGGTAACCTTTCCAAGTGAATCTGTATTGTGTTATGGGTTGAACTGTGTACCCCAAAAAGATACCTTGAAGTCCTAATCCCGGGTACCTGGGAACATGAACTTTTTGCGAAAGAGTTATTGCAAGCAGAATCATTTAAACTGAATGAGGCTGACTGCAGTGGGCGGGCCCTTAGTCCAGTATGGCTGGTGTCTTTAGGAGGGGTGTGGGCACAGACAGACAGATAGGAGGGGAGGGCGCCACGGGAAGAAAGAGCATGCCACAAGGTGACTGAGGAGGCACTGAAAACCCAAGGCTTGCTGGCCAAGTGCCAGGAGCTCCGGTGTCCAGGACAGACCCACCAGCACTGGCCCACGCACTTGTGGCTCCATCCTGCAGGGCTGAGAGAGCGGTTCCTGCTGTTTTCAGCCACCCAGTTTGTGGCGCTTGTGACAGGACCCTGAGGAAAGTGATGTGCCACTCTTCTGGCCCTCCCATCCTGCCAGGAAGGCTGAGGGATAGCCCAGGTGCCCAGCTGTCCGCCAGGCTGAGGGTCCCCAACAAAGGCTCTTTTCTAATCAGATGCCCTGAGGGCTGCCCTGGGGACGTACAGAAACAATGTTGAAAAGAAAGGAATGGGTGACCTGGACAACTCTGAAGGAAGACGCTTCTCTTCCTTCCTTCCGCCCTCTCTTGCGGGCTTCGGCTGCTCAGACCCTGAACTCTTCCCACCTTGCAAACCTTCCCAGAGGGGCTGGGACAGACCTAATCCTGGTTCTCCTTGGCGGGTGGGAAGGCGGCCAGAGGGTTCGCAGGGCCCAGGCCTTGCTGCTTATTCACAGCCCAGGGACCACCGCGCACACTGCTCAGGGGGCCGCACCTCCCACGCTGGACAGCCTCAGGGCACCCTTTCCAAACTGTCCGTGCACCCCCGGATTGCCGCGAGGTCCCTCCAGCTCCTGGAGGGGGGTGTCACTATGTCTCACAGTACTAGAAGCTCTGCTCTTTGTGATCCAGTCACCTGTCCCACCAATCCCACCGAGCAGCCCCTGCCCCCTCCATCCCCGGGTGCCCCCATCGAGTCCTCCTCCCCAGCGAGCATTCCCTCCTCCCCGCCCCCCACCCACTCAATCTTCCTGGTAGCCCTTTCCAACTACGCTGTCGTGCTTCCACCCCCACAGAAGCATCCCCCAGCCTGCCCCGGCCCTGCCTCCATGCCCCGCTAGGTCCCCAGGCCCCTTTCAGAGGGTGCAGCTGGGTATCCAGTCCCGGTCCTGGGTGGCACAGCCTCGCCCTAGCCCTGGCCACAACCCCTCCCTGGCAGGGGAGTCCCGCCTCCAGCCCCGCCCCTAGCCCCCTCCCTGGCAGCCCCGCCCGCAGGGCCTCCCCTCTCCCGGCGCCGGCGCCCCTCCCGCCTCATCCTGGCCTGGCGTCAGTAGTAGCTGCGCTCCTTAGTGTCCAGGCGCCTGGCGGGAGGTAGGCGAAGGCGGACAGCGCCGAGATGAGCGGCGGCCGGGGCTTGCCCCGCAGCGTGGCGGCGGTGAGCTCCTCCTCGTCCTCCCGGCCGCGGCTTGCCCCGCAGCGTGGCGGCGGTGAGCTCCTCCTCGTCCTCCCGGCCGCCCGCGTCCAGCTTCTCGGGCGAGAACACGTCGGTCCCGCCGGGCCAGGGATCCCGACCGAGTCCGCTTGCGGGGATGCCCCGCGCCCGCGTTCGGCAGTTGCCCGGAAACCGCTGCCTTGTGTCACAAAGCTGGGCGGGGGGCGCAGGGCGAGAGGCGGAGGAAGCAGAGCCAGGGGCACAGGACTAGGGGCTCAGGACGGAGGGCCCAGCCTGGCTGGGGATGGGACTGTGTCCCCCAGTCTCCCAGCGAGTCCCTGGAGCGGCCACTTGGGACACGAGCAGCCCCGTCCGTTGGGCGGGTGGCAGCCCCCTGGACTCACCCCTGACTGTTTGCTCTTGCCCTTGCGCTCGTGGACGGTCCCAAGTGGGCTGTCCCGGGGACGTGCAGCCGCCCCCGCACGCGGCTTCTGAAACCCTCCAGGAGCTGCAGAACCGAAGTGGAAGCTGAAGGTGGAATTCATTGCCATCGTGTATTAACTCAGTGTGTCCGCAGCAGCGTCGCGGCAATGTGCAAGGAGCCCTGTTTCAGGGCCTCGGTCAGCACGAGGGGCCAGCGCTCATGGTACTGGCCGGTGAGTGTGCAGCGGCACGAAGCCAATCCAGCCACGTGGAATCTGGCAAAACCGAGCTGTTCCTGAGCGCTCTGCTGTTTCTTGAGCCAAATGCTGGTTCAAGAGGTACGTTCCTTTTGTTGAAAATTCACTCAACTCTAAAGCCTCGGATGTGTGTGTGTATCAATGAAAAGGAAAAGGGGAACAAAACAGGGCTTGGGAATACTTGAACTAGGGCGGCTCTAGGAAGGCCTGCCTGAAACAAATCATAATGAGGAGCTGGACTTTTGAAATCTGGGGAACAGTCATGCCAGGCAGAGGGAAGGGCATCTGAGGCCGAGCCCGCTGATGTGTGGGCGGCAGAAAGGGAGGACAAGAAGGTGCAGCTTCCAAAAGGGGAAGGTAGTAGGGAGTACAGGTGGACAGGCAGGGGAGGGCGTGTTCTCAGGCCCAGATCAAGGAGCACCCGTCTTAGGGGGCTTCTTGCCTTCAGGTCCTTGATGCAGGCTTGTGCCACAGCTTGCCCCCTCAGTCCTTAGCTCTCTGCTAAGGTAGCCTTGGGGGTCCAGAGGTCCTGTGGGCAGGATTTCAGACAGCGCTGTGCAGTACAATGTGTCTCGCACACAGCCACATGATTTCCTGGAGAACCGTGTGTGCTTTGTTTGCCCTCCTCACCCATCTTTCTGCTCCACTGTCAAAGCAGATATGTCCAGCCTGAGTTGGCCAGAGCGAGGTACCAGCCTTCCATGTCCTCATGCTCCCAAGGACTCATCAACCTCAGGGACCACTTGGAGATGTTGTCCCTGGAGCTTAGAGACATAGTTTCACCTCTCCTATGCTTGAGATAAAGAAGAGTCTCAGCCTTCCCCCAAGGGCAGAGGCCCTCATGAAAGCATCAGCAAATATTCTGTTATCTCTAGGGAAAAAATGCTTTTATAATTTCCAGCTACCTCTGCAAACTATCTTATAGACAGGAGAGAGGTGTCACTCAGTGTTACAGATTGACTTGCATAGATGATCTGGTATCATATATGGGAATCTGGAACTAAATGGCACCAATTGTCTGGAGAATTCAGCTGGGATTTCAGACTTAAATCATTTCATTGTAAAAAAAAATAATGTGCTATCTTGATGTGACACTGTAGCTTCAATTTCAGAAGGTGGCATTTTGTTCTGCACTAGGTTGGCAGCTGTGGGGAGCAGAGTATATTTTTGACAATACTGATGGCTCATCTGGCATACAGTGGGTACTTGGCTAATAGATGCTAAGTACAAACACCACTGTGATGTCTGGGGCTCCTGCTGAAAGCTGAGGCTGAGATGAGAGTGGGGTTCATGAAGTTCCCTTGGAAGGTGTATTAGTCAGGCAAAAGGATGCTGATTCAAAATACCAGAAATTGGTTAGCTTTTTTAAAGGGTATTTATTTAGGGTAGGAGCTTAAAGATACCATGGCCATAAGCATGTTTCTTCCTTCACCAAAGTCTATTTTCATGTGTAGGAGTAAGATGGCTACTGATGGCTGTGAGGGTTCAGGCTTCCTGGGTTCCTCCCTTCCAAGGTCTTGCTTCTCTCTGGATTCAAGGTTCATTTATTCCCAGGGCTTGCTTCTCTCTGGGGCTGGATTCTCTTTTCTCCTTACGCTTACTTCCCGGGGCTCCAGCTTAAGGCTTCAGCATCAAACTCCAACATAAAAACTCCAACATCAAAACCCCTTGATTCTGTCTTTTGCCATGCCTTGTATCTGTGAGTCCCTACCCCTTGGTGGGTGGGAACTCAATGCCTTATCAAAGCCCTATCATAAGTTAATCATGCCCAAGTACAGATCAGATTTCAAACATAATCCAATATCTATTTTTGGAATTCATAACCATATCAAACTGCTACAGAAGGTAAGTCCAGGGAGCAGGAGTGAGGGCCTGTGGGGGCACTGTCAAGGTCCCATGGAGGAACTGGAGCTTACATTGATCAGAGCTTTCTGAGGAGTGGAGATAATGGCTCTCAGCATTTTCCACCAGAGGATTAACTTGGAGGAGCGTTTAGCTCCCGCTTGCATTCCTCCTTGGCTGAGGTTTGTCCTGGTGTGGTTCATGCACACACCTGCTGAGTGCTGTGCAGGCTCCCCTCGAACATCCCCTTGGGCATCAAAGAAGTCCTGGGAAAGAGAATGAAAGACATATGAGCATCTACTCACAAGAGGCTATTTTCAAGAGCCCCAAGCAGGGGCTGAATCCCATGGGAGACTTAGAGAATGCAGGCAGGGCATCAAGAGAGAAGCAACAGATAGGGCAAACTTTACTAGCATCAATTAAGAAGAGGTTTTAGTTTCTCTCCTTTTCAAACTCCTTTCCCACATGATCCTGTCAAGCATTCCATGTACATGAATGGAATGTGAGGTTAATGAACCTAATCTGATTACATTCCCCAGGTCTGCAATGTCTATGGTGGGGGAAGATAAAGATAAAAAGAATGAAAATCCAACTCTCAAACAAGAGAAATTAATAGTACAAGGGTACAAAATGAGCATGGCTTAAGTGTGCAGCAAGTCAGTCTCTTTATCAAATTACATCAGTGATATGAGATGTGCACCTTCCAGTCCCATCTAGCATCATGGGAACAGCATCATGTTAGTGCTTAGAGCTCCACTCAGGGTCTCACTGGGCACTGCTCTGGCACAGGGCAGACTCAAATGTGGCAACCCTATGCAGATGGCTCAGAGGAAAACAAATGCCTTGGAGGGGTGGCTACCAGCTGAAGGAACTTGGGATGCTCCACAGGATCTTAAGAGGTCCATATCCACATTGCAGCTGGAATCCAGTGCATTGACTCCAGACACCTGGGCAGAATATAAGCTTGGAAGGACTCATGGAAATTACTTGGTTTTTTGAGAATGGAAGGAGAAATTGAACAAGATAGTCTTTATGTCCCCTTAGCTGTGGCTTCAGCTCATCTTGATGTCACACTAGAAATGTTTATCATGAGTTTTCATGAACTCATGGGCTTTCTTTAGGTCCCAACTACCTAGTTTATTATAAAACTGAGAAGTATAAGGTAAGTGACTTGGTTCAGGTACTATGGCCAGATGCTGCTGCTGAAAGCAATATACCAGAAATGGGGTGGCTTTTACAATGGGATTTATTAGGTTTGAAGCTTGCAGTTGCAAGGCTGGGAAAAATGTCCAAAATCAAGACATCAGGTGAAGCTTCCTTCCCAAAGATCAGCTCCTGGTGATCCTGGACTCCTGCCACATGGAATAGCGGCCTTCCAGACTCTGCTTTCTCCTGCAGTCTCACTTTCTCCCCAAGCTGAGCTGTGAATGATCAGGCACATGGCAGGGCATAATAGTGGCATTGGCTGTCTCTCCCCTCTCCTCTGGGCCTCCTTGCCAGTTCTGCTTTGGGCTGCTCTGTATGTGTCTTTTCTCTCACACGGGGTCATTAGCTTCAACTTCTGGAGGCTGCTCTCTGTCACTGCATGCGGTCGGTACGTCCTGTCCCGTGGACGACGGGGCAGGAGAGGCCTAGGCTCCTGCGGGGGCTCGCAGGCGTGGAGGGCGCGCGGCGGAGAAACCACCACGGAGACGAGGTGAGCACGCAGGTCTAATTTATTAAGGGAAGTACATGTGTTTATATAGGGTTATGGGGGAGTGAGCAGGGGACTGATTGGCTGTGGCCAAAGGGGGATTGGATTGGCGGTGGCGAGCAGTTGGTGAGGGGAAGAGGCAGATTCTAGGTTGGTGAAGGGGCCGCACCGGCGGGAAAGGGGAACGGGGCTGGGAGTGATTGGTAGGGACTAGTTCCTTGCCTTTTATGGTGCGGCTTGTGCTGCGGCTTGACAGTGCGGGAGGGGGGATGTGAGCGTAGGCAGCTTCTGCTGGCTATCAGCAAGCCGGTGTCGGTTGCCTGGGCGGGGCCGAGGGCAGTGCGCCCCTTCCATGGCTGAGGGCAGTTCACCCGTTCCAGCCGCCCTACACCCGAGTGGTGGGCTGCGCATATCCCCCACTGGGCGCGGCTATGCTTGCCAGCCAGACTTCAGCCTGCCTCACCTCAACTGCAGCTCTTTTATATGTCTGAGGTTTCCTCTGTTTATAAAGGGCTCCACTAAGAGGATTAAGACTGACCCTGGGCTATGCTGTACTGGGGCAATCTAACCAAATGGTTCTTATTTTCTCATGGTCCACAAAAGACTCAAACCAACACAGGGCCCAATATCAGGGAAAGAGCTTTTTTCTTGGGACTCTTGGGCCATCCACTCACTGAGACAGGGCCTTGACTGTACAACATGTTAGCCATTGATTCCCTGCAGCTGAGAAACAGAGCAATAGCCACACTTTCTTCTTCACTCCACCTTGGAAACCTTTTTTCACTGAGGTGGAGAGAAGGGGGAAAATATCCTGTGAATACACTAAAATAACACACATCTAAAAAATGCCTTCTGTTGAAAATGCAGTGCTTATTAGGACTGGAATAGATTGGCACACATCAAATATATAAAAATGTATGAGTTCATAAACATTCTCAAACTAAACAAACTGCCTGGTCTACCAACTCTTCGAAAAGAGAAGCATTTATTTTGCTTTTTCTGTATAAATTTTATTTCTGAGTAAACAAACAGCTAATGGGAGAAATTTCTTCTTTATATAAAAATATGAGTTAATATAGTAGGAACGATAGCACTAGGATTTTTTATTTACAACTCCTAACAAAAAATAGATCTATACAACAATCACAACATTAGAACAGATACTAAAATCATTAAGTGAGACTTTAATAGGTGTGATGGTCAAGTTATTGTGTTAACTTGTTTAGGTTATGGTGTGCAGTTGTGTGGTCAAGCAATAACTGCCCTGGTTATTAGCATGAGGGTATTTTGTAGCTGAGTTTGCAGCTACAGCCAGTTGATTATATCAGCAGTCGATTGTATCTACAACCAACAAAGGTGATTGCTTTCAACAAAGTGGGAATTCTCCTCATGCAATCAGCTAGAGGTCTTAAAATTAAAAAAAAAAAAAAGAATTTTGTAAACCAGAAAGAATTTCTGCCCCTACATCCATCGGCTTCCCCCAGGGAATATGGAATTATCAGACTTCACAATCACCTTTATCAGAGTTTTCAACTTTCAACCTGCCCTTCAGAATTTGAAGTTCCTAGCCTCATGATTACATAAGCCAATTCTGATACTACATTGATATATAAATAATATAAAATAATATAAAAGCATGTAGCATATAAAGATATTGTATTTAAAATATAAATAAATATAAATATAATAACTATAAATAAGACATGTTGTCAGTAGTAGTTCTCTGGAGAATGCTGATTGATACGGTGGGGATCTGTCTAATGAACAATCTTTAATCATTATCAATAAAAGGGGACAACCAGATTTTATGGTATGAAACAAAGGAAATAGCATCACCTGTGAATATTATCCTTGACTGAAATATTCAACCCAAATCTACGCAAGTCTCTGGATCTAATTTTCAGTTTGATGGGAAAGAGAGAAATAGAGAAGAAAATGAAATAATGGCAAATTTTAAAAAATATGGGGCACTCTGGAGAACTACTGATCCAATTTCTCCAATAAACTAAAACTAGATGAGGGAGGGTATACAGTTACAAAATAAGAAACTAAACATCTAAACATAGCACTTAAAAGTAATGTGTGGACTTTGGATCCTGACTCAAACAAATCAACAGATAAAAAATATATATTTTTGAGGCAGCATAGGAAATTTAGACTATGGACTAGGTATTAGATGAATATAAGGAATAATTATTAATTTTATTGGTTGTAATAATGGCACAATTGTTAGATAAAAAAGAAGAAAAAGTTATTGTTTATGAATACATACTAAAGTGTTCAGGATAAAATGATGGGTTGGATTTCTCAAGAAATAGTCCAGTAACAAAAAAAAGAAAAGAAAAATAGAGTAGATGAAGCACTGGGAAATTTGGGTAATTATTCATGCAGAATGAAAGGACACATGGGATCCATTGTGTTATCCTTTCTACTGCTAGATATGTTCACAATTTTCTGTAATAAAAGATAGGAAGAGTAGAGTTAGTAAGAGATAGTGTTTTCTGCAAACACCAGAACTCCAAATATCATCAGTTCAACCCACAAATAGTGCACACTAAATGCCAGGGTCTGAGGGAGGTGTTGGGGAGAGAGATGCTTTTTTTTCTGAGAGATGGGATTATATTAAGGCAAATTGCATGGCTAAAGTCCGATGGCCTAGAATGTTAGGAATGAATCTGCAGTCCAGAATGTTAGGCTTCTTGACAGGTGCAGCCAAGGAGACTGCACAACACACCACAGGCATGAAGAGGCATCCAAATGGAGGAGTAGACAGGGTTACTGTCAGGTTTGGGAGACAGGCAGTGTCTTACTTTACCACAGGGCTGCTGATGCAAAGTACCAGAAATGTATTGGCTTTTATAATGGGGAGTTTATCAGAGTAAAACTTACAGTTCCAAGCCTGAAAAAATGTCCAAATAAAGGCACCATCAGAGATGCTTTCTCACCAAAATTAGCTGCTGGTGATCTGGTGGCCTGCCATGTGGTGAAGCAAGATGGTGGGTAATCTATGCCAAGGTCCCTGCCTTCTCCACAAAGCTCACCTTCTTCTGGAGCTCAGCTGTGGACAGTCAAGCACATGGCAGGCTCATCTCCTTAGCTTTGAACTTCTAAGTGGGCCCAGCCTCTTGGGGGCCTCTTTCCATGCTTCTGTGTTCTGCAGATTCCAGACTCCAGCACCCCTCTCAGCCCCTAGGGGCTTCTCTGTTTCCCTGCAGTCCTCTCTCTCATGTGGCAGGATCAAGATGGTGGCTTCCTTTCTCTGTGTGTCTCTTCCTCTGTGTCTCCACCTATATAAGGCCCAGAAAGAGGGTGGTGACCCAACCTGAGTCATGCCTCACTGATGTAGTCTAACCAAAAGCCATCTAATCAAGTGGTCCAGTCAAGGACCATTAACAATCCAATGCAATCAAAGACTCTCACACCCACAGCAATGGATTAGTTTAAAAACATAATCTCTTTTTGGGATTCACTGAATTCAAACTGACACAGGAAGGTCTAGGTAAAATTTAATGAAGCTGGATGGCATAGACTCAAAGCAAATCACAGCTGTGTGTCATAGGGTTCTTATTAGGCCTGGCCTGAGAAGGACTCAGGATCCACAAAGGTAAGATAAACATGGAATGCTGCATCCAGCACACCCTTATATTAAGTTCTGCATTGTGTCTGGAAGTCAGGCTTCTTCTTGGAGTCAGAATGACCTTTGTGGCTCATCTTGTAGGCAATGGGGCGGGGGGGGGGGGGGGATTCCATTCTTATGGATAAGAGTTAAGACAGCAAAGTTTCGGGAAACGGACTTTGGCCCAGTGGTTAGGGCGTCCGTCTACCATATGGGAGGTCCGCGGTTCAAACCCCGGGCCTCCTTGACCCGTGTGGAGCTGGGCATGCGCAGTGCTGATGCGCGCAAGGAGTGCCATGCCACGCAAGGGTGTCCCCCGTGTGGGGGAGCCCCACGCACAAGGAGTGCGCCCGTGAGGAAAGCCGCCCAGCGTGAAAAGAAAGAAGCAGCCTGCCCAGGAATGACGCCACCCACACTTCCCGTGCCGCTGATGACAACAGAAGCAGACAAAGAAACAAGACGCAGCAAACAGACACCAAGAACAGACAACCAGGGGAGGGGGGGAAATTAAATAAATAAATAAATCTTAAAAAAAAGGCAGCAAAGTTTCAAATGCCAGTGATTTTAGAGATTTTTCAATACCATGGCCTTGATGCTAATTAACAAAATCAGTAACCACACATTCACAGTGGCACCCCTAGAAGTACAGCACCCCTAGAAGTAGAGCACCCCTAGCAATAGAGAACTTTAGAATTATGGCATCCCTAGAAGTATGACCCAGCAAGCCAGTCTGTGCTCTGCCTATAGCTCCTTACACGTACCTTCACCAAACCTGTGTCAATAAAGTTTGACTGGAAAAGAAAGCACCCTAGCACCTCTATGAGCAGTGATGACTGAACCTCCATTGACTGAGAATTCCCCTTCACTGTTTGCTGCACTAAGTGCACTAAGCAATTTGCATGGTGTGTTTCAGTTACTATCCTACCCTATTTGGACTACACTTATTTGCAATTTTGGGATATCTCAGTCTCCAGAGATGCTCAATTCACCAATGAGCCAAAATCCCCTCTGGACAAAATCCCCTCTGGATTTGCAGCCTGAGGACTTGTGGTGGCGTAGCATTTTTGGAGAGAACTGAATGCTTTTTTTCCCCAGGACTCTCACAGCTATGCTGATTTCATCTCCTCCATAGTCTTTCTTCCATCTAACAAGCATTCCCCAAGTTCCCTTACCCACCAGTATACTAAGGCTTGGAAGGCAGCACCCTTGTCTCTGAGGACCTCATAGTCCCACAGGCACCTATCCCACCCACTTTGTCTAACACCACTACAGGATTGGTGGGCATACTATATGAGGAAAGTCAGATGGCCCCAGCAATATCATCAATTTGGCTTGTGCCCATAGAAACATTAGAAGTAGTTGCATGAGGATTCAGGTCATAAGGATTGGACTTTGGAATGTAACATAAGTTATCAAATTCATCCTCCTGTAGTGGGATGGTCAGTGAAAGTAGCAGTCATGTACTCAGTAGCTTAATTTTTTTCATAATATGCACATGCATGCTTACAGGATGAAAAGTTTTTAGTAGTTGCAGAGTGAGCACCAGCCTCATCACCTGCCTTGTCAAGTCAAATTTCACTCCATGCTTGCACAGTGTGCTGCAGCCAGTGCCATGCCTCAGATGCTCCCATCCACAGCAGCCTGCAGCTCAGGAACCCACCCAAGGGCCTCCTCTCACTCCCCAGGCAGGCCTGGAGTCTCCTGCACTCCCATGGAGGTTTGCACAAGCTTCCAGAATGCCAAATGCATCTCACTGGAATGTCATTTCACTTATCGATTTGTCCCACACAACTGTTAAGGCAAGCACAGGGGCTCTTTTCTCCTTTACCCAGGAGCACTTAGCACAACACCTCCAAATAGGAGTCCCTTATTTGATGAATGCATGAAGTGCACAGGGAAAATCCAGATGAGGCAAGGGCTCCATGGAGGAGGGAACTAAAAGGGCAACACAGGAAAGGCTATGACAGATGAGGACATGAGTGGAGAGGGTGGAGGAATGTTCTAGGCTACATGTTTTCTTCACAGTATTCACAACCACATTACTGATGTGTGTGGCAATGTAGGCAAGTCTCCCTTCTTTAAACTGTAAACTCAGGGTTTACTTTCGTACCAAGGATGAGCTGAGAAACAGTGAAGATAGACTAGAGGTGTGCGTGGTTTGGGAGAGGGCAGCAAGGTGGGGCATGAGAGGGCATGAGACTTCAGAGAAGGCAGAAGTGATGCTAGGCTTGGTTTCTGCAGCAAGGAGAGACTGTGGAAGGGTTTCTGAGGCATAGCATGATCCAAAATGGGGCTCAGGCCCAAAGTCATGCACTGCTTTAAGGATTGTAAGTCATAGTACTTCACAGGTTTCCAAGGGATATGAGAATCCTTTTAGGCTGGCCCCCAAGTGAGCAGTTATTCTCCTGGATATATGAACACATCTGAATCAATTGCAGCTCTCTCCTGGTCAAACTTTTATTTGTTTCTATTTGTCTCTTTCCATTAGAGCTCTAGAACTCATAAAGTTTCAATATATTTTATGGTAAAGATAAAAACACCTAAAAAGTAAAGATAAAAAGTTCTGAAAAGTTGCAGCATGATGGGGTTGTGTGATGTTCATTACTGTCCACTTGTTGCCCAGTTGTTTGATGATGCGAGCCCTGTCTGGCCACTGTCAGGGCATTCTGTAGATGACTTTAGACCATTAGGTGTTTGCATCACTATTGTCAGAGTCTGTCTGGACTGACTGGCACATATATAGAGTTTGCATTGCTAAATTGCTTTCTGGGACTCCAGTTGTTGCCATGGTTACCAAAGGCAGGGGTGCAGCTTCTCACTGTCCACCACACGCAGCTCAGGACACATACTGCTTAGGTTATTTATGAAGAGATGAACAGCCTCCCACCCATAACCCACATCATTTCCCCCCCTTATGCTGAAGCTTAATTTGCTAAGCTTTGGCATAATTATTGTTGGAGTTATGAGGTGGGTGGCTGTTTGTTGTTTTGATTGATTATTTTATTAATTTTTCAGTGAGGACATAAAGACAAATTTCCTGGGTAGCATTCAGTGTTTATCCATTTTTAGAAGAAGTTTTTGTTCTGGACAGTAGAGTCCTGAGGGGGGGTTCCCCCCACCAGACATTCTAAGGGTTATTGGTGTTTACATGGATTTCTTACCAGGCTCCAGATCCATCTATTAATTTTATTTTACCCTTAGAGAGTTTACACCTTTAATCTTAAAGGGGTGCTGAAGGGAGATGATTGTTTTTCTGTAACTTCTTTCTCTTGGCTATGGGTTGTAGTCCTTACCTAACAAAGTATAAAAATTTGTTAGTTTATTTTGACTGGAGGAAGACAGATCTGGCATTCTGTTTGAAGCTGTATGAAGTTTTTATATGGTTAATAAGATGTTTATTTTGAAAGAAACAAATTCAATTAGAATTTTGGAATACCTGGTTTTAAAAGAGGACATTGGATTACAGATGTAGACAAGGTTAGGTGCCCAGAAAAATGGCACCCCTTTTGAAAGTTGATGGGAAACAGTACACACACACACACACACATATATATACATGCACACACATATATTTTAAGTTATTTATTTTCAGATAGAAATTGTAATAGATAATCATATTTGTTACTTAGCTTTGTTTTGAAGATGCACTTCAGGTTATTAAATGATTGGCACTCGTGCTTTGGCAGATGTTTTTGATGAACTGGCACATTTTGGGCAGTTGGTTCCATGTAGGATTAGTGCACCAACTTGGAAATTCTCTTAGTTGTTAGCTGTGGAAGTGATCAGAACTACAGAATAAAGTTTTTTACATTTTGGTTTTAGTTGTACTATTTCTGGTAAGTTTGACTGTTCAATAGGTGACCTATCACTAGCAAGCAAGCCTGGTTTTGCTACACAGTAGAGTACAGTAGAGTAGTAGAGTGGCTGAGCCTGGCACCAGTTAACTGGCTACCTACAAGGCACTGGTGGCCCCATTTTCAGCTAAGATCACCAGCTTATTTTATAGACATGTTTATTAACTATTTAGAAAATGAAGTTACCAGGAATTTAACATGTTTAATGTACTTTTGTACCCAATCCAGAATAGAAAAGATAGCATTATAATTATTAGTCATATATTTAGAACAGGATAAAAGTACAGCACTTAATATTAATATATTACTTAATGCATAAGGATTCTGTGTTGCAATTAATAGTTTAAGTTTCAGGTTTATAATACTTTACATGTTATCTCTCCATGGGAGCAGGCCATAATGCCAATTGTGTTTAAATTTTTACTTAGAGTAATCTGGTAATTATGGCTCCACTTAGCATGTTCTTCACAAAGTGAACAAGTTACAGCATCGCTGATCCTAGAGAGCATTTTCAGTATTTTACTGGCCTGGTGTACAGTGCTCTGTGGCACTATGGAACAGTGCCAGTCTGGAGGCAATATCCATTGTACCGAGCCATCATTGGCTGCTGCAGGAGTTTGAAAGTGCAACATAGTTTCTATTGACTTCAGGGACACAACCAGGGGTCTAATGTAGTAAATGTTTTTATTATTTGGTGGGTTAGTGACCATCTTAGCCAATAACTTTTATGCAAATGCATGGCCTGCCCTAGAAAATCTGAACTTGCCCATCCCCAGGGTCACTGAACTAATTCCACTAACAAATCCCTTCCTATTTATATATGAATACCTATCCTGTTGGCTGTTTCTTTAGAAAACCCTAATACTGGTAAAAATGCAGACATTATTAGTAGTTAATATGCCCTGTGATTACTTTGTGCAGGGCTTTTTTCTAAGTGTTTTTGTGTGTATTAACTCATTTCATCTTTATTGATGATTAGCCATTTGGAAACAAGGCCCAAGGTCATACAGTTTGCACAAGATGTTGAAATCAACCCCAGGTGCCTGACTCCTGAATGCTGATTCTCAGCCCTCTGATGTATTGCTGCTCAAACCAGGTTCAAGTCTCATCTTCACTCCTGGTGATAGCCAGGTCAGGCACTGACCATCTCTAAGCTGGTTCCCACTCAGAGAGGGAACACTGCCCAAGCCCAAGGCCCCTCGGAATCATACAAGCCTTGTTCTCAAGTGCTTAGCACAGAGCTCAGAACAGAGGCAGTGAAAAGTAAACAGCAGCTCCTTTCCCTGTCCAAGGCCTTGGAACCAGCCAGTGGTAGAAACCCAGTCTCCTAATTCTGCAGCCCTTTCCACATCAGCCTGCCTTGTCTTGCTCTCCACTCAAGCTTTAACCTGACCATAATGGGAGAGTGAGGCATCTGTACTTTGCTAAATACAATGCAATTCACTCATGATTTACATTTTAGAAGATTTTCCCCCAATCATACCCATCCCCCACACAAGGTTTCTGATCATAGCCTGATATGATAAGAGTTTTCAGAAGATTAATCTGGGGGTGTGCAAGATAAACTGGACAAGAATAAGCCAGAGAGGAAATCAGAGAGCAGACTAGCACTGTTACCTTAGAGAACTGGGGAAACTCATCTATATTCTCTAGTCTCTCTTCATTGTAATGCTTTATTAAGTAACTTTCAAAGGAAACAATAAGGTCTTTGGCATTAGGTGATGATGAAAATACTGGTTTTAGTGAGTCATCTTGTCCATTCTTACCTTCCATCTGGGGGAAATTAAAACAGATATTATAATAATTTAGTAACTCAAAAGCAGAGTTGAACATAGCTTATCAAGAATATAGGTACACTTTGCTTTTGGAAAACTGAAGGTCTGAAAGTTCTGTGTTTCAAACCATAAGCCAAAGATTTATAAAAATATCAAGTATCCTGAAAAGCCTAATTAACAAAATGGGCACTTAAATTAGAGATATAAGATTCTTAGTCCACTAAGCTAGCAGACCATTTAGGATCATGGAGAAAGCAAGTTTGTATTAGGGATTACTTTTGGAGGTGGGAGGAATGGAACCATACCTGAACAACATGAACCAAGTAATTGGAGGTGCCATTATTTAATAGCCTCTTTTCTAGTAAATTTTTGCTGTTAAAATAAAATCTTTTTGAGTCATTAATGCATAGTGCTACTCTAAAAAATTCAAAGAGAAAGAAACTTATTTTTTAAACAATCCAAAATATTCTTATTTTCTTTCCAAAGTTTACTCAGGATTTAACTACTCCTAATGGCCAGTACTTTCACATCAATCACGAATGTGTTATTCTTTAGTCTACTGAAAAAGTACTTGGCTTTACTGATGATGCTGTTTATAAAATATTACAAGGAATTTCCACAAAACATATCCTGAAAAGTAGTTTTAATTTCCAGAATCATCTATTTTTCTCATTCTTTTAATTGGTCCTTGCCTCTTCACCTCAACAGGACTTGTAACATAAAAGTAACAACAGTTTCTTTATCTTTTGTGTACATCTTCATCAACTGTAAGTGGTAATAAAAATCCTTCTTTATCTAATTTAATTTCAATATCTGGTGAGAGAAGAAAGGAAAAATGTCTTCATGTGATACCCTCAGAAACACTATCTTCCTTTACTTCTTTGTTCTGTTTTGATTTCTTCCAAGCTGTATTTATCAACAGGGCTGAAAGCTGCAAAGTAATGACCACAACCAAATGAGGGTGAAGATGTTCACTCAGTTGGCTTCCAGAACAAGCCTGTTGGTCTGAAATTAGGGAAGCTTCCTGCACTAAAGCAAGGAGTAGGTCATCAAATTAGCAGGGGCACAGTATGAACCACACACTTTCTCCTCCTCACAAATGATGGCACACCTTCAATTCAGACAATGAAGAAAATCCTCTAAGTTCAGCAAAATTAGATACCTAAGCAGCTCAACACATCCATCTATTCCAGTGCCTCCCAACAGCTAATGCAACCCATGACCCCAGTGCCCCATGACCATGACATGTGGCCAGGGGGTGTGGCTGGAGTTCCTTTCCCAGCCCTCTGGTTTATGCCATTCCTTCTGTAAAAGGGGCCATGAGAGCAGGAGAGGCAGAACATGTGGTCATTTGTAGCTGGTCCTCTTTGAGATGACATTTTAATTGATGAAAGGAAGGACTTGGACTCACAGCACTGTCTAGTAGCTATTTCTGGGATGATTTATGTGCTTATGTCTGTGCTAAAGTGGTAGCCACCAGCTATAGGAGGATTTGGAGCACTTGAAATGTGATATACAACTAAGGAAATGAAATAAAATTTTACTTAAGTTTAATTTAAATTAAAGTAGCCAGGGAAATGGACTTGTCCCAGTGGTTAGGGCATCCATCTACCACATGGGAGGTCCGTGGTTCAAACCCTGGGCCTCCTTGACCTGTGTGGAGCTGGCCCATGTGCAGTGCTGATGTGCGCAAGGAGTTCCATGCCACGCAGGGGTGTACCCCACGTAGGGGAGCCCCACACGCAAGGAGTGCGCCCTTAAGGAGAGTTGCCCACTGTGAAAGAAAGCGCAGCCTGCTCAGGAATGGCACCACCCACACTTCCCATGCCGCTGACAACAACAGAAGTGGACAAAGAAACAAGATGCAGCAAATAGACACAGAGAACAAACAACTGGGGGAGAGGGGGAATTAAATAAAAATAAAATCTTTAAAAATAAATAAATAAAGTAGCCATCTGCACTAGTGGATACTATAATGGACAGTGCAGGCCTAGAATAAAAGAGCAGCTAAACAGTCATGAGCACTTATTGTGTTATTCCCTCATTTATTCCCTCTTGCCATAGGTCTTTGAGGTCAATATTCTTCTTAATCACATTCTACAGATAAGGAAGCAAATAGAAAAAGGTTAAAAAGGGTAAATAGAAGCAAATGCGGAGGTGGAGGAAGCAAGATGGTGGCTGAGTGAACTTGCCTTGTGGTCTCTCCTGGGAAGAGGCGGCTGAGTGCCGCTGGAGGTTCTCCGAGGATGGGCTTTTTTAGGATTTTTGCAGAGCAGGAAGTGTCTGGACATCAATTTGGTGGGAAGGTAACAGAGAGGATTGGTCTATAAGTTATAATTTGGGATCTATTTCCTGGAGGTGAGACCTGCACACGGGTTGCTCCCTCTTTGGGGGTGGGTGGAGCCACGGTACTGGTATGGCGGCTCCGCTTTTTGGTGGCTCTGCGGTGCTGGGGAGTTCACAAGCCCTGGGCAGGCTGTTGGGGGGTTGATGGGATGGGATGCCTGTGCGGATTGATTTGGGGAGACAGACGGTGTTTTGTTGTGAAGCGGGGGAATTTTTGATTGCGGACACAAATAATAGCGTTTCCGCCTGGAGCCCCACCCCCACAAACCCGGCTGCCGATCTGCAATGGAATTAGATTGTTGGCAATAAAGGGAAGTAATTGGGAGGGTGTTACAGGGTGCAGTGAGGGAGGGGGACACGTCTGGAAGCCGAGTGGGGAATATTTTGCGAAGCCTGGGAATTCCGGTTTTGGAATCTGTTTTAGGCATTTCCAACTGAAGCCCAGCCCATGGGCCATACTTCGGATCTGCGTCATTAAGTTGGCTGCGGTGTAGAGGCACCCTCACGTGGCCATCTTGTGGGAACACGGGGGGGCACTGTCCAAAAGCTGAATTGACAATATACCCACATAAACCCTAGTGAGTAAGTGAATTGCAGGGTTCAGACATAATATAGAGTTTGCGGATCTGACTTCCCCCATAGGGCTGGCACCCAGCTGCGGGGATCCCTGAGGGCTGTGTTATACTGTGGGGCTCCTAGGCTTCCTGTTGACCAGATTTGAGGTTGCCAGGTCTGAATCCCCTAAACTCTGGTGGCCCACACCCCAGAGTCTCACACCTCTTTAGCCTTCAATATCTCAGACTTTCCACCCCTGAATCCATCACACCCTGAGGTCCATCTGAGGCACTTGAATGCCCTAGCCTACAACATTTGTGTTTTCTCTTTAGCGTTTCATTTTGTTTTGTTTTTATTTTCATTTTATCTTTTTTTTTTTTACTTTTTTTAATGTCCTGATTGCTAATATTGCATTATCCCCTAGTCTTTTCTCCCAGCATATCCCCCGAAGTCTTTTTTTTTTATTCAGTTATTTAGGGTGTTTTTTTTTTTTTCTGGTTGTTGCTGTAGTTGGTGTTGCAACTGTGGTCCATGTATATCTGTTTCTTTCCTTTTTTTTTTTCCCCGTACCTGTTCCCCACCCTTTGCCCACCCCCTTTTTTCTTTCTTCATTTCTTCTCTTCTTTCTTTTTTTTTCTTTTCTTTTTCTGTTTTCTCTCTCCTGCTTGTCCCTCATTTTCTACTTATTTTATTTTAACTCAATTATACAATAGGTGTGGCAGGGAACACCTCACAGTTGCTGGGTTTTCTCATCCTCCACTGCCTCATTTCTCTGTGAACTGATTTAGACTACCTACACTATCCCCTTTCCCCAACATCTTGATATCCTCCATCATCTAATGTCTCTCCTATATTCCACCTCCCACATCCCTTTCTTTGATCCACAAAGTGACTAAATCTTAATTTCTAATACCTTTGTTTTGTTTTCTCTCTGTTATCCACTCCTGAAATTATTACCTTTCTTTTCTCTTTCCCTCTCTCACGAAAACAATAGCGTTTTAGCTTATACCATATTCCTCCCATATTCAGTCATCTACCTCATAATAGGTACTCTACCTACTGCTATAACTCTACACAATTTACATGAATCTAACATCCATCCTCCCAGATCTCATATTGCTTTCTTAACATATATCACAAATACTACTTTACACTTTTTCCTTGCTTACACAATTGCCTTTCCCCGGCACTAACACTTTCCTTTAAAGTGAACTTAACCAGCAACAAGAAATTAGAATAAGAAGAACAAAGTGACAAAGAGAAGATATAACACTTACACAAAAACAACAGCTAATTAATCTCCAAGAGTAGACAAAGAAGCTAAGGAACTGATTAAACCCATCAAGATAATATGATGACCAGACAGCAACAAAAATCTACAAACCAAACCAATAATAAGGAAAACATGGCTGAATCCAATCAACAAACCAAAAATCAGGAAGAGGAGCAGAACTTTGCACAAGCAATGAAAGATCTCAGAAAATTTATCACCGACAAATTTGATGAAGTAATGAAAGAGGTTAACAACATGAAGACAACATTTGGAGGGGAAATTGCAGACATATGCAAAAAAAAACAGATATGATGGGAATGAACACCACAGTTCAAGAAATCAAAAATACACTTGCAGCAAATATCAGCAGACTAGAAGAGGCAGAGCAGAGAATTAGTGACGTGGAAGCAGTACATCAGAAATCAAACGGATAGTAGAAGGGGTCGATAAAAAGATAGAAAAAATCCAGCTAGGACTTAGGGAACTGAATGACAATGCAAAATGCTCAAACATATGTATTATAGGCATTCCAGAAGGAGAAGAGAAGGGCAAGGGGTCAGAAGGAGTGTTGCAGGAAATAATGGCTGAAAACTTCCCAAATCTACTGAAAAAGACAGAAGTACATATCCAAGAAGCACAGTGCACTCCACTAGTCATAAACCCCAACAGGCCCACCCCAAGAAATATACTTGTCAAATTAGCCAATGCTCAAGACAAAGAGAAAATCCTAAAAGCAGCAAGAGAAAAGAAAACCATCACATACAAGGGAAGCTCCATTAGATTAAGTGCTGATTTCTCATCTGAAACCATGGAGGCAAGAAGGCAGTGGTATGATATAGTCAAGGTACTAAAGAGAAAAAATTTCCAACCAAGAATACTCTATCCAGCTAAACTAGCATTCAAACATGATGGAGAGTTCAAAATATTCACAGATAAACAGAAACAGAAAGAGTATACCAACAAGAAACCTCCCCTTCAAGAAATTCTAAAGGGAGTTCTGCAGGAAGAAAGGAAAAAACAGGACAGGCAGAGTTGGAGGAGAGTATAAGAGCAACAAAAAAAGACAAAAATAGAGGGAAAAAAATACAAAAAAAATGACAAACACAAATGCAATCAACACAAATAATTCCTTGAAAGAAATAACACTGAATGTCAACGGATTAAACTCACCTATCAAAAGATTCAGACTGGGACACTGGATAAGGAAATATGACCCATCCGTATACTGTCTACAAGAGAAACATCTTAGACCCAGAGAAGCATGGAGATTGAAAGTGAATGGCTGGAAAACAATCATACAAGCAAACAATAACCAAAAAAAGGCAGGAGTAGCTATATTAATATCAGACAAAATAGACTTTAAATGTGAAACAATTGTGAGAGACAAAGAAGGATACTACATTTTAGTGAAAGGGAAAATCTGTCAAGAAGATCAAACTATCATAAATATTTATGCCCCTAACAAGGGTGCCTCTAAATATGTGAGGCAAACGCTGGAAAAACTAAGTGAAACAATAGATACATCTACAATTATAGTGGGGGATTTTAATACACCACTATCAACTCTGGACAGAACATCTCAAAAGAATCACCAAAGAAACAAAACATCTGAATAGTATATTAGAGGAGCTGGATCTAATAGACATATATAGATCACTACACCCAAACACAGCAGGATATACATTTTTCTCAAGCGCACATGGATCATTCTCCAATTTAGATCATATGCTAGGCCACAAAGAAAGGCTGAATGAATTCAGAAAGATGGAAATCATACAAAACAATATCTCTGACCACAGTGGAGTCAAGCTGGAAATTTGCAAGGGACAAAGGCCCAGGTTTCACACCACGATTTGGAAATTAAAGAGCACACTCTTAGAAAAACAGTCGGTCAAAGAGGAAATCCCAAAAGAGATCAATGACTACCTTGAAAAAATGATAATGATAACACAACATACCAAAACTTACGGGATGCAGCAAAAGCAGTACTGAGAGGGAAATTTATAGCCATAAATTCATATATCAAAAAAGAAGAAAGCAAAAATTGAAGAACTAACTGCACATTTGAAGGAATTAGAAAAACAACATCAAAGTAACCCAAAAGGAAGAAGAAGGAAGGAAATAACAAAGATAAGAGCAGAACTAAATGAAATAGAAAATAAGAAAGCACTTGAAAAGATAAACAAGACCAAGAGCTGGTTTTTTGAGAAGATCAACAAAATTGACAAACCTTTAGCGAGACTAACAAAGAAAAAAAGAGAAAAGATGCAAATACACAAAATAAGAAATGAGAAAGGTGATATCACCACTGACCCTACAGAAATAAAGACTATCATAAGAGGATACTTTGAAAAACTATATTCCAACAAAAATGACAATTTAGAGGAAATGGACAAATTCCTAGAAACACATAAGCAGCCCATACTGACGAAAGAAGAAATTGATGATCTTAACAAACCAATCACAAGCAAAGAGATAGAATCAGTCATTAAAAATCTCCCAACTAAGAAGAGCCCAGGGCCAGATGGCTTCACAGGTGAATTCTACAAAACATTCCGGAAAGAACTAACACCAATCCTGTTGAAACTATTCCAAAAAATTGAAACAGAAGGAACACTGCCTAATTCCTTCTATGATGCCAACATTACCCTAGTACCAAAGCCAAACAAAGACACCACAAGAAAGGAAAATTACAGACCAATTTCTCTAATGAACCTAGATGCAAAAATACTTGCTAATCGTATTCAACAACACATTAAACAAATTATACACCATGACCAAGTGGGATTTATTCCAGGTATGCAAGGATGGTTCAACATAAGAAAATCAATCAATGTAATACACCATATAAACAGATTGAGAGAAAAAAACCACATGATTATATCTATAGATGCAGAAAAGGCATTTGACAAAATACAGCACCCCTTCCTGATAAAAACACTCCAAAAGATCGGAATACAAAGAAACTTTTTGAACATGATAAAGAGTATATATGAAAAACCGAAAGCCAACATTGTTTATAATGGTGAAATCCTGAAATCCTTCCCTCTAAACTCAGGAACAAGACAAGGATGCCCATTGTCTCCGCTCCTATTTAACATTGTCTTGGAAGTACTTGCTCGAGCACTGAGACAAGAACCAGATATAAAAGGCATTCAAATTGGAAGGGAAGAAGTCAAAATTTCATTATTTGCAGATGACATGATCCTATATATAGAAAACCCTGAGAGATCTACAACAAAGCTCCTAGAACTCATAAATGAGTTTAGTAAAGTCGCAGGTTATAAGATCAATGCGCAAAAATCAGTAGCATTTCTATACACCAATATTGAGCAAGATCAGGAGGAAATCAAGAAACAAATACCATTCACAATAGTAAATAAAAAAATCAAATACTTAGGAATAAATTTAACTAAAGAGGTAAAAAACTTATACATCGAGAACTATACAAGATTGTTCAAGGAAATCAAAGAAGACCTAAATAAATGGAAGAATATTCCCTGTTCATGGATAGGAAGACTGAATATTATTAAGATGTCTATCCTACCAAAACTGATCTACACATTCAATGCAATCCCAATAAAAATCAACACAGCCTTCTTTAAGGAACTAGAAAAACTAACTATGAAATTTATTTGGAATAGAAAGAGGCCCTGAATAGCCAAAGACATATTGAAAAAGAAAAACGAAATAGGAGGAATCACACTTCCTGACTTCAAAACATACTACAAAGCTACAGTAGTGAAAACAGCATGGTACTGGCATAAGGAGAGACACACAGACCAATGGAATCAAATTGAAAGTTCAGATATAGAACCTCATGTATATAGCCATATAATATTCGATAAAGCCACCAAACCCTCTCAACTGGGAGAGAATGGCCTATTCAACAAATGGTGCCTGGAGAACTGGATATCCATATGTAGAAGAATGAAAGAGGATTACCATCTCACACCTTATACAAAGATCAACTCAAGATGGATCAAAGACCTAAATATAAGAGCCAAGACCATAAAGACCTTAGAAAGCAGTGTAGGGAAACATCTACAGGACCTTGTAATAGGAAATGGCTTCATGAATATCACACCAAAAGCACGAGCAGCAAAAGAACAAATAGATAAATGGGACTACCTCAAAATTAAAGCCTTCTGCACCTCAAAGGAGTTTGTCAAGAAAGTAAAAAGGGAACCCACACAATGGGAGAAAATATTTGGCAACCATATATCTGATAAGAGACTTATAACTTGCATATATAAAGAACTCATATATCTTGAAAACAAAAAGATAAACAACCCATTTAAAAAATGGGAAAAAGACTTAAACAGACACTTCTCCAAAGAAGAAATACAAATGGCTAGAAAGCACATGAAAAAATGCTCCAAATCTCTAGCAATCAGGGAAATGCAAATCAAAACTACAATGAGATACCATCTTACTCCCATAAGATTGGCAGCCATGAAAAAAACAGTAGAATACAAATGCTGGAGAGGATGTGAAGAAAGGGGAACACTCATCCATTGCTGGTGGGAATGCAGAAGGATCCAACCATTCTGGAGGACAGTTTGGCGGTTTCTCAAAAAATTATCCATAGATTTGCCATATGACCCAGCAATACCACTGCTGGGTATATACCCATAAGATCTGAAAACAAGAACACAAACCGATATATGTACACCAATGTTCATAGCAGCATTGTTCACTATCGCCAAAAGTTGGAATCAATCCAAATGTCCATCAACAGATGAGTGAATCAATAAAATGTGGTATATACACACAATGGAATACTACTCAGCTGTAAGAACCAATACACTACAATTGCATGTGATAACATGGATGAACCTTGAGAATCTTATGTTGAGTGAAGCAACTCAGGCATTGAAGGACAAATACTATATAACCTCAATGATATGAAATAAGTTAACTGCCTCAGAGAGCTAGAGTCTGGAAAAGTGGCTTACAGGAAATTGGGGGGTGGAGGAAGGATGTGAGTTAATGTCTGCAGGGGTGGAATCTGTGATGAGCTGGCGGTAAGTATGAGCACAAAGAAGGGACAAAATGGGGGCAAGGGGTTACCTTCGGGTGGGGTTTTCTGGGTTTGAGGGGGGCTGGGGATGGGAAGAGGGGTAATATTGTCCAAGAAATAGGTGGGAGGGAGGGGCAACATACGAATATGGGAGAGTGTCAGAAGTTCGTTGAGAACTAAATGTTGAGTAAAACGTATCAAAGTATAAGTAGGAGGGTTACCTGGTTAGGACGCTCAGGGGGTATGGTCTGATGCATGACAGACTCTGGAGGGAATAGTTGAAGGCTCATTTTGCCAAGGTGGGTTCTACCATTGGGTGGGGTGGACCCATATCCTGGGGAAGACTAATGCCGTTGAATAGAGAGAACTGTATCTCTCGCTAGAAAGGACGGCTCCCAGGGTATTAGATTGGCAGGCGTTGTGGGCCCTAAGGGGAGGGGAAAATGGATGTGGAATGGATGGAACAAAGGTAAATAAGGGGGAAAAAGAGGAGTTATGTGAGAGTACACGAGGATGAATATAAAACAGCTAATATTACACCAAAAACATATAGGGGACGACAGACTAATAATGAAAACCATAAGACAAAACATAGGATAACTAAAAAATTTAGAAAACTGTACAGCCTAAAATATGGACCACATAGTAAGCACAAATGTCACCTTGTTTGAAAACTATAGTGTTGGAATCTGTACATCAGTTTCAGGAAATATGATATGAATAAGTTAAAAGATTATTGCTGTGCAAGGGAAAAGGTTTTATGGTGGATCTGGGGAAATACTGTATATTGTATATATGAATTTCGGTGATCTAAGACTCTTCTGAAGCTGACATTATGTTGGGATTCACTTTACGGGAAGTTTTGGATCACAGAGTGGTTCAACAATGGCAGCGGAGGAATACTGATATGGGATGTTATTGACAGGATATATATGGTTGACAGGGAGTTATACAGGGCATATGCCCAGGGTATATGGTAATGTCTATATATACTCATAGTGGAAACAAAAACAACAGCTGGGGGTGTACTGGGCTCCTGGCCGGGGGGTCACTGTTGTGGGCCCTGGGAGAGCAGCGGCAATCCTCCAGGTGCAACGGCAAGAACCAGGAAGGAAGCAGGGCCCAACAGTGGGCTCGTGATACTAATGGTTACACTTTTGAGCCTATACACCTGCAATAAGAACAAGGCCTAGAGTAGCATTGTGCCTGGGGGTTTCCTCCTGACAGCCTGCATGTTACTCAAATGTGGCCACTCTCACAGCCAAACTCAGCATGTAGATGCGATGCATTCCCCCCAGCGTGGGACATGACACCCAGGGATGAGCCTCCCTGGCACCGAGGGATCACTACCACATACCAGCTGAAGAAGCAACTAGAAAATGACCTTGAATTAAAGATTCAATGCGGAACAGCAGAATATACCTGTCTACATATAATGACATGACTTCAAAATGCTGTTTGACCTAATGTAAGGGGGAAATGGAAAGGAGAAATGAGATTATAAGGCTGTGAGTCTCTAAAAAAGAGTCTGGAGGTTGTCAGAAGGAATACCCCTATGTACAACTGAACAGAGTCTAAGAGACAGATAAGGTAGATACAACCCCAGGTATTGGTTCTTTTGAGGGATAAAGAGACCCATGGGTTCTATGGTCATGGCAGAAGGGGTTCACTGCCATGACAGATAGCCCATCTTTGGAGCTGGTGTTTCTGCGTGATGGAATTGGACTCAAAGGGGATCTCTTTTCACAAGACTTGCATGCTACTTTATTGGAATTGTAGTCGGTGCTGGGTTTAAGATATATGTAGGGGATTTGAATCTCTGGACTGATAATATGACACCCAGGCCCAGAGCCTCAACAGACTTCAGCTCCTACACTTTGATTTATTGGACTTATTCCACTCAGCTAACATGGAGTTGAAGAAGGTCAACCACCACAACATGGAGCCTAGAGTGTCTACAACTGGAAGCGGGAGGAGTGCATCCAGTACCCATATGGAATCTAAGCCCTCACTTGACATAGATGTGCAATGGACACAACCAATCCAATGTCCACAGAGAAAATGTGGAATGGGTGTGGGAACGGTAGCCATGGTGGCTGCTGGGTGTGGGGAACGGGAGGAAGAGATGAGATGTGGAGGCGTTTTCGGGACGTGGAGTTGTCCTGGATAGTGCTTCACGGACAATTACAGGACATTATAGATCCCCCCAGGGCCCACTGGATGGAACGTGAGAGAGTCTGGGCTATGATGTGGACCATTGACTATGGGGTGCAGTGATGCTCAGAGATGAACTTACCAGGTGCAATGGATGTGTCATGATGATGGGAGAGAGTGTTGCTGTGGGGGGAGTGGGGGGCGGGGGCGGTGGGGTTGAATGGGACCTCATATTTTTCAGAATGTAATTAAAATAAATAAATAAATAAATAATTTAAAAAAAAAAAAAAGAAAATGAGAGAAGAGAAAAAAAATAACAGATTATGGGTCCCAGGTATACTTTTGGGCTCATCGAGGCAGAGAGGGAAAAGGAGCTAAAAAGGGTAAAAAGGGCTGATTTACAGATTACAACTCCCTATTACAGATTACAAATCCCCAAGTGTAGTTGCATGCTGGTCCAAGCAGAGCGAGAAAGGACAAAAAAGAGGGAAAATAAAGGACTGATTTAGTCCCTGTGCTGGCTTTTTTTTTTTCTTTCTATGATCTCTTTATGTTTTTTTTAATGTTAATTCAAAAAATATGAGGTTCCCATAAACCCCCACACCCTTTCACCCAACTCCTCCTACATCAACAACCTCTGATCATTGTGGCACATTCATTGCATTTGGTGAATACATTTTGGAGCACTGCTGCACCACATGGATTACAGTAAACATTGCAGTTTACACTCTCCACCAGGTCATTCAGTGGGTTATGGAAGGATTAGTAATGTCTGGCATCTGTCCCTGCAGTATCATTTAGGACACCTCCAAGTCCCCAAAATACCCTTCATCACATCTCATTCTCCCTCTCCCTGCCCTCAGCAACTACCGTGGCCACTTTATCCACATCAGTGCTACAATTTCTTCCATTACCGGTCACAATAATTTCATAGTAGAATATCATTAAGTCCACTCTAATCCATATTTTATTCCTCTATACTCTGGACCTGGGTTTTTAAACCGTTACATACCTCACCTTTTGTTCTTGTGAGAAGTCTCAGCTTTCTGCTGTTTTGATTACTTATCCCACCCTTCAGGTCCCATGATGGGCACTTTAAGAATATCTGGGTCTTTCCTTTGATCAGAGACAAAGTCCCATTCCAAATGGGGAATTCTCACAAAGTTCTTCCAGAAGCCATCTTGTGGGGTCCTTCCCTCAGGGAGCATTCCCAGGGCATGTGTTTCACAGATGTGGTGTTCCACCAGGCCCCAGGTTCATCTTTTCATTCCCTAAACTTACCTACTTCACCTCGATTCCTGCATGTGTGTAGCAGTTTGATGTTATTGATGAATTCCAAAATGAAATACTGTTTTTAAACTGATTTGTACCTCTGGGCTAGTGATACCCTTAAGTTGTATTGAATTCAGAGGTGTCACTTTTACTTTATTAAATTATGACCAAGGCTTTGATTGGGCCACATCACAGAGGAAACAACAAGGCAGAGGTGACAGTTAAAATTTTTGAACGTGGAGCCTGGGAAGTAAATACACAGAGAAGCAGATACATGAGGAAAGAGAACAGGAATGACTAGCTATGGCAGAGGCCCTGGGAAGAGAGAAGAGGCATTTGCTTGATAGTTTACAGCTGGCCTTTGGACTAGCAGAGCAGCTGAGCCCAGAGAGAAACCAGCCCTGTGAGAAAGACAGCCTACAGCTGAGATTAGAAGAAGCTGGAACCACGGAGACTTAAGGGGAGGAGGAAGGCTGAACTCTTGCTCTTGCTGGCAAGCATCTTGCTCCAAAACATGGCAACAGACATTGGTGAGGGAAGTATTTATGGTTTATGGCCTTTAAGTATAAGCTCCTACTCCAAATAAGTAACCTTTCTAAAAGCCAACAGATTTCTGGTATTTTGCATCAGCACCCCTTTGGCTGACTAATACAATGTGGAACCAATACATTTTCTGTGAAATTGGTGTGAAAAAGAAGCACTGCCCATCTGAACTCAATGAGATAGAAAAGGGAGATGCTGAATGAAAATGATTACAATGGAAGTATTGTGGAAGTTGTGTTCAAAGTAAAGATATCTTATTGTGCTCAGAGAGCAAACTCACCCATACGTGCAAAATTGGTGTGTATGCCCCAGAGCTTGGAGAAAGAGGGATTGTGCACCACTGCTGGAAGAGTGTTGCCTCCCAGGTTTTATAGAGAGTGGAGCACATTTCCCTGGGAAGGGGAACCTGGCTGTCATCCAAGTGTTCTCAGAGGGTAGGGCATAGAGTTCTGATGCACTCAGATGTTTGATGAGTGTGGAGCCAAGAACATGACCTCTGGACAAGGCCTTGGAAAGGGTGGGTGGGACTTCAGTACCATCATGCCCTGAGGAGAGGAAACCATGGTTCTAAAGGTGCTCTCAGGTTTTGAAACCAAATGGAATATGCCCTGCAGGTTTTTGGAACTATTTGGGACCTGTGACCCCTGTTTCCTTTCCAATTCCTCCCTATGGTAATGGGAGTACTTATTTTATGAAAGTTCCTCATTTGTACAATGGAAGCAGTTAACTTATTTTTTTAACTTTCACAGTTCCCAGTAAGAGAATATTTGCCCCAGGACAGATTATATGCCTATAACTGATTTTTATGAGATTTTGTACTTAAAACTGTTACTAAAATGACTTAATTCTTTTTAAATATTTTGGTGGAATGAATGTATTTTGCATATGTATTTCTGAGGTCCAGAGGGTGATGTGTGACAATTTGAGATTTTGTGGAACTCAGAAAATCATGTCCTTAGGGCTAATCCATTCCTATGCATATAAACTTATTGTAGGTGGGATCTTTGGATAAAATTTCTTCAGTTAAGGGCTATACTAGTCAGCCAAAGGGGTACTGATGCAAAATACCAGAAATCTGTTGGCTTCTATAAAGGGTATGTATTTAGATTAGCAGCTTTTAGTCACAAAGGCCATAAACCATAGGTTACTTCCCTCACTGAAGTCTATTGCTACTTGTTGGAGCAAGATGACTGTGCACATCTGCATGTGTTCAGGCATCCTCTTCCCCTTAAGGCTCTTTGATCCCAGCTTCTTCCAATATCAGCTATAGACAGGGATAACTCTTTTATGTCTCCCAGGGCTGGTTTCTCTCTAGGTTCAGCTGCTGTGCTCTCCACAAGGAGAGCTGTAAACTATCAGGAAAAAGGCTCATCTCTCTTCTCAGGGGATCTACCTTGTCTAATGGATCCTGTTTTATTCATTTATTTTTTTTTCCATTATTCCTCTGCTTCCCTGTGTATTGACTTCGTCGGCATCAGATTGAAAAACTCCAACTATCTCCTCTGCTTTGTTGTTTTCTATGTGATGTGGCCCAATCAAAGCCCTAATCATAATTATATCAAGTAAAGCTGAAACCTCTGAAGTTAGTGCAATCTAAGGGTATCCCTAGCCCAGAAGAACAGACTAGTCTATAAACACAATACAAAATCTATTTTTGGAATTCATAATCAATATCAAACTGCTACAAGTGCCTTTGATTAGCTTGTGTAGCTCAGGGTGGGTCTGAATCCTCTTACTGTTGTCCTCTATAAAAAGCCATAAAAAGCTTCAGATACCAAAGAAACTTTCAGAGATAGAAAGGAACCCAGAAACTGGAATGAAGTCCTCAGTCACTGGAAGCCTCAATAAAAGGAACATAGAATCTGAGAGGAAACTATGTGTAGACAGAAGCTGAAGGAATGAGGCTGGAAGAGTGGGGAGCAGCTAGCAGACACCATCATGTGCCTGACTGCCCACAGCTGCAGCTCAGGGAGAAATGGTCTCCTGATGATGCCTTGATTTGGATATTTTCATGGCCCTAGACCCATAAGCTTTTAACATAACCATCCTCATGGCAAAGGTCAACCCATTTCTGGTATATTGCTCCCAGCAACTTTTAGCAAACCTAAATAATATTAGAGAACCAATTTCAAAACACCAGAATCAACTCAGAAATCTTAAAGATTCTGCTTCTCAAGAACCATTATCAGGACCAAAGTCTGCTTTAGACAAAACAAACAAGATAAATATATATATAACTATTCAGAGAAGTTTTAAAATAGGAATTTTTCATGTAACTGTGGGTATTGGCAAGTCCAAATTCCATATGACAGGCAGAAAGTTGAAACCCCAAATAAGTTGAAAATTAATTATCTTTTCAATTGACAGAATAAGATTTCCCTTAAAGCTGAAGTCAAGTTCCTGTCTTGATTATATACGTAATCAGGCACATATGCAATCAACTGACTGATGAGTTCAAGTGATGAAATATCCTCATAGTAACAATCAGACCAGTGCTTGTTTGATCAAACCACTGGACACCATTACTGTTCTGGTTAGCTAGGCACCTGAAAGAAATATATCAGTACTGGGTTGGCTTTTACAACGGGGATGTAAGTTTAGTGATGAGGCCATGAAAATGTATAAGTCAAACCATCATCAGCTGATACATTCTCCCCAAAGCCTGGCTGTACCATCCTGAACTCCTTTGAACATGCAAAGGCCTTCTTCTGGGTTTCCTTGTTTACAACTTTTAGCTCCTTGCCTTTCTCTCTCTCTGTCTCTGTCCATATTCATCCTGTTTTTAAAGGACTCCGGTAAGAAGATTAACATCCAGGTCAGGACTTAACTGAATTGACCTAATCAAAAGTCATATATAAAATAGGTTTACATGCACAGGAATATTTCAGATTTAAGAACATGATTTTAATCAAAACATCACATTCCCTATTTAAGTTAATATTAAATTAACCATCATTATATTCATCAACTTACACAGAATCAACTGCTACCCTATTCTGGAAGCTACAAATATTTGACAGATTAGCTTTGTCCCCACCCTTTTCCTTCTCCCAGCTTTTTAGGCTGATAGATAGAAAAATCCAGGCTTGTAGCCTCTACCATTCTGTTCTACAATTCTGTTTGCTTTCTATGCTTTGTCTGTAACTCAACTTTAAAAAAGGAAAGCCAATAAAAGACATTTCTATTTATTAAGATTATATGAATATAAATGTCACATCTGAATCCAAATCCCTCACACTCAGGAGCTCAAATTCCAAAGTAGGGCCCACTGACACAGCACTGAACTCCAGAGCCATCTTCCATGACCATAGAATATGTGTGTCCCTCAGGAGTACCATTATCTGGGGTTGTATGTACTTTGGCTGTCTGTGGGATACTGCTGAGGTGTGCATGAGCACAACCCTTCTGATGAACTCCTAACTCTTTTTTGAAGACTTTTAGCCATATAAAGTAATTTGTCTTTGCTATTTCTCCCTTTTATTCAAGGACAAAAAGTAGTTTTTAACACATGATCCTACATATAGGCTTAGATATTCTGCTAGCCTGAGTTGGCCCTTTTATTGAAGGTCTCTTTCTAATTTCATCACCAGTGAGTGACTGGTAGTAATCCCTTGGGGCCAGGGAGGCCCATCCCAGGGAGGCTCCTTCCCTCCTATGCTGGAAGGAAGGTAATGCATTTACATACTGAGTTTGGCTTAAAGAGTGGCCATATTTGAGCAACATGGAGGCTCTCAAGAGGTAACACTTAGGCACCCTGCAGCTCAAGTCCTAGTTCATATTTCAGGCACAAAGGCTCTTAAGCATAGTCATCAGTATCAAGGGCTCATCATAGGACCATCCTTCTTCATTGGTCTTTGCTGTTGCACTTTGGGGATTGTTGCTGTTCCATTGGGGAATGCAACAGCTCCCCTTGATAGAAACTCAGCACTCCCTCAGTTGTCATTTATAAATGTAACTACTATGAAAATACACAACATATATCTGAACATTTTTATGTACCCTATATACATTCCCTGGAATACTCCCCACCAACCATCTGTCTCCCATCAACAACACCCCACATCATCATTCCTCCTGTGCTGTATTTGAAACTTTCTGTGGCCCAAAACATCTTAAAAAATAAAACCTACTATATTGCCAAATTCAATTAATAGGAAAATGAAATAGTGATAGGATTAAAAATTAGAAATAGAATACATGCTGATTTAGAAAAAACTATGATAGCCACGCCCTGAACCTCAACAGACTTCAACTCCTACACTCTGATTTATTGGACTTACCCCACTCAGCTAACATGGAGTTGAAGAATGTCAACCACCACACCATGGAGCCTAGAGTGCCTACAACTGAAAGCAGGAGGATTGCATCCAGTATCCATGTGGAATCTAAGCCCCCTCTTGACATAGATGTGCAATGGACACAACCAATCCAATGTCCACAGAGAAAATGTGGCATTGGTGTGGGAAGGGTGGCCATGGCGGCTGCTGGGTGTGGGGAATGGGAGGAAGAGATGAGAAGGGGAGGCGTTTTCGGGACTTGGAGTTGTCCAGAGTGGTGCTTCACGGACAATTATGGGACATTGTAGATCCCCCCAGGGTGCACTGGATGGAACATGGGAGAGTGTGGGCTATGATGTGGACCATTGACTATGGGGTGCAGCGATGTCCAGAGATGTACTTACCAGGTGCAATGGATGTGTCATGATGATGGGAGAGAGTGCTGCTGTGGGAAGAGTGGGGGGTGGGGGCGGTGGGGTTGAATGGGACTTCATATTTTTTTAATGTAATATTTTTTAAAAAATGAATAAAAAATGAAAACTATTATAAATCTTTGATCTGGATACTTTGCTTTCATCACTGTAATAGATGTTGCCCTGTATGTAGAGTGGCAAGGCAATTTCTTTCATTTCTTCCTCAGTATATACTCAGGAGACTTGAATCTCTGGACTGTCCATGTACCAACTGGGCCCTAAGCCTCAGCAGAGTTGCAACTCCTACCCTCTGGTTCATTGCACTTACCCAGGTCAGCTATCAGGGGGGTGAAGATGGTCAATCACCACACCAGGGACCCGAGAGTGCATACAACTGCAAGCAGGAGAATTGCATTCATCATTCATGTGGGATCTAAGTCCCCTCTCAATATAGAGGTGGAGTAGATACCACCATCCCATGGTCCACAGGATGAAGGAATAAAATATGAATTAGACTGGACTTAATGATATTTACTATAGAAATATTGTGACTAGTAATGGAAGTAATTGTAGCATTGATGTGGAGAAAAAGGCCATAGTAGTTGCTGAGGACAGGGTGAGAGAAGAAGATATGTGATGTGTGGGCATTTTTGGGACTTGGAGTTGTCCTAAATGATATTGCAGGGACAGATATTGGGCATTAAATATCCTACCATAACCACTGAATATACTGGGGGAGAGTGTAAACTATAATGTAAACTATTATCCACATGGTGCAGCAGTGCTCCAAAATGTATTCACCAAATGTAATAAATGTGGCACAATGATGACAGAGGTTGTTGATGTGGGAGGAGTGGGGTGTTGGGGATATGAGGTATATGGGATCCTCTTAAATTTTCTAATGTAACATATTTTGGGGTCTATGTATCTTCAAAAATACAATTAAAAATGATGTGTTTGGAGGGGTAGGAAGTGGGGTACATAGGAACCTCTTATATTTTTCAATGCAACATTTTGTGATCTATTAACTTTAAAAAAGATAATTAAAAAGTAAAATAAAATAAAAAAGATTATATGAATATATTGCAGTGTCTTGTAATATGATTGGGCCCTTAAAGATGGAAAGGAGATTTATGTTAAAAAATATCCACTCAGAGATGATGGAAACTCTGATTCCCTTTCTCTACAGCACCATGGATAATGGTGACTGGTACAAGAAACTCCAGGTGAGTGGAATTGAGAACAATGTCCCCCTGGTCCCTCAATGTTATCTTTCTGGAAACCACTTTCTCTTGAATGACAGCTCTGACCAGTAGTTACTCTGCATCTTCAGTCAGCATGCCCACCCCTGGTTGGAGGCAGACAGCCACTGAAGCCCCCAAGTGCCCAGAAGGTCCATGAGGCAGGTCCTCATCTCTGATTATACTTGATGTGGCTCTGGTCGGCCAGCTTGCTGCACTGCATCCCCCTTTTCATCCATGCACTGAAGTCTCCCAAACCCTCCCCTGGACATCAGAGCCCTGTGTGATCAGGTAGATGCCCCCAAGCAAGCTCCCCATCCAGCATCCAGCACACACCTCACCAGAGCCTACTTCACCCTGGGACCTTCCCAGCCCTGGCCCACTTCAGGTCTACCTTCCAAAATGTGGTGACTTCTCTGAGCCTCAGTTTCCTTGGCATAGAGGGTGAGTGATCTGCACCCATGAGGGTATGTAGGGACTAAAGCTGTGCAGCTGAAAGCCTGAATGGCCTTGACTCAGGAGCCCCTTGGCCAAGGGTGTCCAGCCCTGCAAAAGCCCCTGTCAGCACAGGAACCTGTGATGGCACAGAGCTATGATTTCGAGTCTCATCTAAAGGTTGGGCTTGGTTCCTGAGAGCTGGGGGCCTTGAATGCTGGAGATTGTGGCTTCTCTGCAAAATGGAGAATAGACCTGGGCTGGAAGGACCTCCCTGACAATAGACACTGGGCAGATCCCGCTCTGGGCAGCAACAGGGTTTACCTCCTTCCAGGGCTACATCCCACCTCTGCTGCACCACCCTGATTGGGGAAAGGAGGTGGAGGGAGTGGTCCTGACCTGCCCTCCTCTTGGCATCACTAGCTACTGCACATTTGCAGATCCACATCCACTGGAGGATCTCACAGGCACTGCCTTCGGAGGTTCCTGAGGTTCTCCACTTGGACCTGCTCCAGGGTCAGGCAGATCACCCTAGCTATATTTGGGGTGTTCCAGGGCCTCTGGGGAAGTTGACACAAAGCAGGACCCTGGGGGTTGGGCACACAGCCATTGGCTCCTTGCACATGCCCAGAAAGTCAGGGTCCATTGCTAGTACCTTCGTCTGTCCCTGGAAGAACCTGTGTGTATGCCCTGCTGTGGGCATGAGCCTGACCAACCCGTGCACTGTCCTTTACATCCTGGTTTTTGGAGTTCAGCACCTTGAGTACCCTAAGTGTGGCCTCACCCACCACCTCCCAGGCCTGTCCTGGCTGAGAACCTTCTTACCCAAATCCATTTTGAACCCCTTACTTTTGAATTAAGAAACAGAGACTCAGAGAAAGGTGAAGCTCAAGGCACACAGGGTGGGCAGAATCCAGAGGACCTGGATACTTCTGACATCTGAGGCATGGGCTCAACCCTCTTGTATAGAAACTTTGAAAAGGACAGCCCCTAAACACTGTGGGAAACTGACTTACCTGTTTCTTATTGTTAATGTTACACCTGTACAATTGTAGATGTTGCAGTTGTTCCGTTATTGTAAATGATGTTGCAGTTTTAATAGCAAACAGCTGCTTAGTACTTTCCCAATAAATGTGATGGGAAAACTAGGGGTGAGGCTCTCAGTTCCAGAAGCTGTGAGTCCCCTGGTCCCAGGTTTGTCTCCCCTCTTGTGTCTCTACTTTTACGTCTGCATTGCCTTCCCTTTGAGCCAAGCTATTGTGAGCTGAGTGCAGCAAGTGGCACCCAACATGGGGCTCGAGGGGAAGAAGAGTCGTTTTGAGGGAAACTAAAGGTGTTCTTATGGTGCAGATCCCTGAGTGGTTTGGAAGGCCTTTACAAGTCCTTGGTGAGTAAGGACACTCTCGGGTATTTTAGTAGGGTTACAATGGGAAACAGAGACAGCCCATATGTCTGTCTCCTAAAAGAGCTCCTTAAAGCAGGAGGAGCCAAGGCCAGTGAGCCTCATACTTTAGAACTCTTACAGATTATAGAAGCCACTTTGACTATTGTTAAATCTATTTCAGAACCCTTACAAACAGAAAATGAGGAAGAGAAAAATGAAAATAGAGAATGTGAGGAAGTTTCTCCTGAATTTTTTGATGATACTAAATCTGAAGTTGTTTTGCCTTTGGCTCCTTCATTAACTGACTTTAGAAAGTCATTTTCCTTCCCACCAACATCTCATCCCCCTCCTATATCCAGAGACATTCAGCCAAAGTTCTCAGCTTTACAAGAGGGCATTTTACAGGTTAGAAGGAAGGGTGACTTGGAGGCACTTCATTTGGAGGCACTTCAAATGGCCTTTCTGGTTACCATAGAGTAGCTCCTGGAGTTGATCCTCAAAATCTGAATGGAGTTTGAGTTCACTCATGAACCTTCCCATTTAAAATTTTGAAAGAGTTAAAAACAGCAGTGCAACAATATGGTCCAAATTCTCCTTTTACCTATGGTGCAGTGCAAGGTCTTACTGAAGGCTCTAGACTGATTCTGGCTGACTGGTCTGCATTGGCACGCATCACCCTAAGGTCTGGAGAGTTTTTACAATTCAAAACCTGGTGGTCAGATCATGCAGAGACTCATACTGCTCATAATAAAGCCCATAATATCCCCATTTCTTTGGCTCACTTAGTGGGGATGGGGAATTGGGTGGGAGTAGAACAGCAATTAACAATGGATGATCAAGCCATCACACAGGTTCGTTGCTGTTGCTTAAGGGCATGGGAAAAAAAATTGAAGCTAAAGGCCAGCCTCTGGTGTCATTTCAAAAAGTATTACAAGGACATAAAGATCCTTACCCTGACTTTATCACACAGCTACAAGAGGCTATCAAAAAACAGGTCAAGGGAAGTGGATTTGGCTCAACTGACAGAGCATCTGCCTACCATATGAGAGGCCCAGAGTTCAAACCCAGGGCCTCCTGACCTGTGTGGTGAGCTGGCCCATGCACAGTGCTAATGTGCACAAGGAGTGCCATGCCAAGCAGGGGTGTCCCCTGCATAGGGGAGCCAGCCCCACCTACAAGGAGTGTGCCCTGTAAAGAAAGCTGCCCCACATGAAAAAAGCTCAGCCTGCCTAGTAGTGCCACACACATGGAAAGCTGACACAGCAAGATGATGCAACAAAAAGAGACACAGATTCCTAATGCCACTGACAAGAATGCAAGTGGACACAGAAAAAACAGCAAATGGACATAGAGGGCAGACAATGGGAAGGGAGGAGGGGAGAGAAATAAATAAAAAAATAAATTTAAAAAACAGGTCAATAATTTAGAAGCTGCTGCTACTATTTTGCAGCTAATGGCTTACGAAAATGCCAATCAGAATTGCCAGAAAGCTATTGGGATTATGAAAGATAAAATGGATTTGACTGGATATATTAAACTGTGCCAGAATGTAGTGAATGGAGGGCCACTGTGCTACCATGATGGCTGAGGCTATGGCAGGGATGAAAATCAATAAGAGGTTCTCTGGAAAATGTTTTAATTGTGGAAAAATTGGTCACATGAGAAAAGATTATCGGAAAAGGTCTAAGGGAAAAACAATGCTGCTTGGACAGAATATTTCTGCTCAGAAACGACCTGAGCTGTGTCTACGCTGTGGTAAAGGAAATCATTGGTCTAGCCTATATCGTTCTAATTATCATAAGAATGGCACTCCCTTGTTGGCAAACTTCCAACCATCTGCTCCCAGCCCCACTCAAAAAGGGGGCTTTCCTGGTTCAGCCCAGCAATCCCGGCACTCCCCAATCCTCCACAGTGCCCTGGATTTATAGCCCACCACAACAGGAAGTGCAACCATAGATATTCCTATGGCAGAACCTGTTATTCTGCTTCTAAGAGATACTCCCATCCATGTAAAAATGGGAATAAATACCAATTGGCATGGTTGGGCATCTCGAGAGAAGCAGTCTTCTGTCACAGGAAGTTAGAGTACATGCAGGAGTAATTGATTGTGACTATCAAGGAGAGATTGTTTTGTTTTCATGCTAATTCTGATGGGGCCTATTTAGCCAAATTAATAAAATTAGTACAAAGTTTTTATCAAGGTGTTAAAAGGAATTTTCAGTTTTGAATCAATAGCTTACTCCTGAACTTCAAGTTTTAGTGTAGTCTTAAAGAGTAATAATTCAAAAAATATGTATTAACTGTCTGTCTAAACTGTTAAATATGAGCTTAAGTGCATTTATGCTGCTCAGGTTATCCTAATTGGTTGCTGATTACTAATAAGTATTTCCAAGAACAAGTTTGCATGTTACAGGCAACATGATTCCAGAAGAAATCCTAGAAGCAGTAAAATCTAAGATGTGAAATGATGGAGAGTTTAAAAAAAAAAAAGCTGTACCAGACAAGTAAGAATTGTGTATCAAATTATAACCTTGTTTCTGTTGGTGTGTTTTTTGTGTTTGTTTGTTCAATGTCAATGTATATTTTAATACCTCCGGATGATACAAATAAGTAAAAACTTCTGAAAGAGATTACCTGGGAGGAGGTATATACAGATAAAGTTTCTGTATCATCTGGAAGTAGAACTTCATGTGGGGTTGTTCCTCTTGATGATGAGCAGTTAGGGACCCAATGCCTTGTGGCCCTGCTGATAACCCTATCATTGTAGAGCTCCACCCATGAGACCAGGTCAGAGCAGGATGACAGTGTCATCAACACCACTTCCCTTTGACCCTCCAGGGCCCAATGAACTCCATGGATATGAAAATGATTTGCTTGACATTTAAACAGTGGGCCCATCCTACCCATGCCCAGCTTGAGGTTCACAAATCCAGTGAGTCCAAGCCAGAAGGTGAGGTTGTATAGGAGTGGATGCCTGTGAGTCTGAGCAGACAGCACAGTTGGTTAACCCAGGCAGGATTTCCAGGACTGAGATTGTCCAAGAGTTAGAGGAACTTCAGATGGGGCATTGGTTGGACCAGTACCCACAAAAGATTCGGTTTTGATATGGTGGGTCTAGGTTTTATGCATCTGAAAGGATTGAGTCTATTTTCTGCCTTCTAAAAGACACCTGGAAAGGATGTCAGAGTGGGGAACTCTCCTCCTCTTCAAGTTTCAGTGTCAACTTCATGGCAAGCTTCATGGGCAGTGTTGTCTCCTTCGCCAAATGCAACTAAGTGAAAAGCAGCACCTACAGAGCTGGAACCCCCTAGGGTTTTTACTGTCCCTGTGGAAACTGCCTAATTCATGGGTATTTCTAGAGTCCACCCTACATTTGGTCACAACTCTTAGTGCATTTGATACAGATCCTTCTGGGGTCAAGGACAAGATCTTATGGAAGCAGATTATCTTCAGTGTCACCTGGCAAAAGGAGCCAGAAGAGTAGCTTGTACACTTCCACCTGGGCAAGGACTTACCTTTCTCCTGTGTGTTTCAAATGCATTATCAAATGCCAAGGCCCACTCAACTCTTTCTGGACCAGCTCCTTGTCGGGTGAGAAACATGCCCCTTCCACATCCATGACTCACTCCACATTTGCTGTTAATTTGGTCTGTCAATTCCCTTCTAGCATATCTCCTCATTCCTCAGGTGATAGGAGTGAGTGCACACAAACCACAGGTTCATATTCAGAACCTAACTACATTAGCTATGGATAGTTTGACCCAGGTCTGATGGGATAATAGAGGCTCAGGGACTTACAGATTATTTCCCTACCCCTGGTTAGGAGCATCTGTCACAGCTGTCAACACCCTCTTGCAATGGATGGGACTATTTCCCATTTCCAAAGGATGCTGCAGAATCCATCCTGGAGGTCCCATCTGAATTCTTGTGATAGCAGGGTTCTCTGGGCATTCAGAAGGTAGCTCCAGTCCCACCACGACATGTGGAAAGGTGATCATGGAGCTCAAGTGACAAGTGTATTCTAGCTACCTAAGTGTGTAGGGACATTGCAAAATTTAGCTTAGTTGGAGGAATGAAGCAGAAAAATTCCCTGCCTGTTGAGCTTCCATTCCACTAGGGAGTCAGACACCTACACATGATCTCATCAGCATGGGGGTCAACAGCATATTGGAGTGATGCAGTTATGGCTCTCTCTAGGTATGGACAAGTCCCCATGGTCTCTCAAGGATGAAAAATCTCTGCACCAATTAAAATGTAAGTAGACCATAGGTCATAACAAAGGGTTCCAAACTTCCCAGTGGGTCTGAAATATGCAGTGGGTGTAAAGGTTAAAGAGTTGAGATCAGTTCGTATGTCACAAAGATCTGATATTTCCCTTCTTGGCTTGATTTGTCCCCACCTGAACTATCCTACAAATGGGATCCGTGGTCCCAGGGAAGTAGTTGTGTTGATCAAATTGATAATCACTCTGCCTGGATGCTGTATTGAGAGCTGAGCTGTAAGCAAAGTGGGGCAAGGCAGTTCCCATACTAAGAAAGAAACTGTATGAAGGGAATGAGATACTCAGAGGCCTGCTTGAATATGTCAGGTCTTGCTACCTTGCCTCAGGCTGAGGTACATTTAGGTTCTGGACAATGGGTCAGGTTGTCCCCATTCCCCAGGCACTTAAGAGCACCTAGTTTTTGATGCAGAGCAATGAGTGGAGCAGTCGCTGCCTTTCCCTGTCTTTCTGGAACCCATATTCTTCTGTGTTGGGGGCAAAGAAGACAGACAGATATGGAATCAAGGGTCCCTGATGCAGACAATATTTATACAAAAGGTTGGACACAAGTCTCCTATGATTGACAATAATCCTGAGTCCACAGCTATGGGAGAGTCAGCCACTGCCCAGTCTGAAGTATCTGGGGAGTTGGTGCAGGACATGGGGATAGGTAGGACCATACACATCAGCCCTCCACAAACACACATATGGATACCTTCATAAGGGAAAGTCCGTTGCTAAAGGAAGGCCTCACTAATCTTCTATTATCCTCTCATAGTGCCTGAAACTGTTTATTCCAAATTTCAGTGGACTATCCTAGTGGGGACTTTTCTCGGCTCCAGGACTCCTTGATCCTTCAGGTCCTGATAACCTTCATGGATATGAAAATAATTTGCTTGACATATAAATGGTGGTCCCATCCTGCCCTTGTTCAGCTTGAGGTTCAGGAATCCAGGGAGTCCAAGACAGAAGGTAAAGATGTATGGGTGTGGGTTCCTCTGAGCCTGAGCTGACCACATGGGTGGTTAATCCAGGCAAGAATTCCATATCTGGTGTTGTCCAAGAGTAAGAGCAATTTCAGATGGGGCAACAGTTTTACCACTACATACAAGAGTTCCAGTGCTTGGGTGTGGTGGGTTTTTGTTTTTTGCATCTGTAAGCCTTGGGGCTATTTTCTGCTTCTATAAGGCACCAAAATGCTGTCATGCTGGGAACCCCTTTTTCTCTTCAAACCCCAGTGCCATCTCCATTGCCTGCCTCTATCCTAGCTCCTGCTCCTGCTCCTGCTCCAACACCAGCATAGGATGATCTGGTGCTGCTTCCAATTATGGATTTTAGACTAGGTTTGGAGTTTGAAGAAGCTTCATGGTACATTTATGGAACTCTAGCTCTGAGGTTTCATTTCCTGTCTGTACCTGAGATGTTGGCACTTACACCGCTGTGGCCAGTGTTGAGCTGGATGCAGCACCATTCCTGGTTCCCACATCACAGTTCCCAGCAGAGCTCTCTAAAGGGCTGGAAAAAGCCCTAGCAGAAGATGAGGGCTTAGAGTTATGTCTCTATCTTGGGCCTGTTCAAGAAAAAGAACCTTCCTTCCCCCCTCCTGAGAAGGTCATTTTATTCTTTGTTGTAACATTTTTCTTTATATTCTTTATTTTTCATGGTTATGTTTATTTTTTCTTTTAAAATACATTTTAAATTAATATTTATTATTACCCTGTTGTAGTGTCAAAATCATTTATTTAGTACATTTAATGTTGAGTAACCATCATCACTGTGTGGTCCAGAACTTATCTTCATCCAAAACTAGAACCTCAGGCTACCTGACATTCAGTCCCTATTTTTGCTTCATTTGTGTGCCAAGAACCACAGATCTCCTTCTCTCTCCTTCTATCCCCATGCCCTGGGCTCTGCATTCAGCATGTGCAGCATCTTAGGACCTGGCTCAGGGTCGAGCTTGGTCAGGGACCCTTTATCATTTTTTGACAGGCAAGGACAGTGCAGCTCAAGGACGTTAAGAGGTCAGCTGGAATGTCAGGGAACAGGGACTGGTACCCTAACCAGGGCAAATAGCACAACAAGATGCCTGTTTTCTTATTCACCTCTTTGCAACTGAAACCCTCCCATCTTCTGCTCTTTCCCCAATGCTCAATCCCACATACTTTTCCAGTTCTGGCAATGTCTGTCCAGGAGAAGTTATGGCATGGTTGACAAGATATATTCATAATCAAACTGGTGGTGAAGGTCATCCCTTTGACATCCTGAAAATTGCCCACCTGATCTTCCACCAAGTAGGGCAGGTGGGCATTCAGGAGCATGGGGATCAGTTAGGTGGAGATCTGGTTCCTCCTGAGGATTTCAGCAGTAAAAGCCCAATTTGGCTAGGTGTTCACTGGGGTGCCCATCCTAGAGAATATCTCTGGAGGGAGATATGGGGGGAGATTTTAAGTCTTTGGGGAAGACACCAGGTCTCCCCCCAAAAAACTGGGATTCTTATGTCTGGGCAAGGAAAAGCCATCAGCCTTATTTACTGTTTTTACTATTTTAATTGAATTTATGTCCTGAGGCATCTTTGTGCCTTAATTGAGTACCAAGAAAGACCTTTTATTCTCCAAGTATATTTATATTCTGCTTTTAATTCCATAAGATTTGTGCCCTGAGTTTTCCCTTTTGAGCTTTCTGAGAGGAAACGCAAGCTGTATTTTCTCCTTTCTTGCTGTAATGCTTCGTTCTACAATTCTTATCTTTTAAGAAATTCCAACTTAAAAAAATTAACTTATTTTATGGAGTACTTTCATGTGCTTAGAGTCTCTAGTTCTTTTGTTAGGATTCACAAATGAAGCCCTTCAGATTCGTTAAGCAGGGAACATTTTACCATATTCTTCCTTTTTATAATTTATTTTTTAATTTTTTAATTCAAAAAAATATGAAGTCCCCATATAGCCCCCATCCCCTCACCCCTTTCTAATCACACAAAATGAGGGCTTCAAGATGGACTTAAGAACTTTCCAGTGGATGGACTAGAGTATGTGGAAGTGTTTGCAAGGAAGGCTGGGGCAGGGAATCAAGGAAGGTTTTTTAAACACATTTAAGATTGGGAGCTTAGAAGAGGACCTCTCAATTTTCATCAGATCTGGGCAAATCAAATGAGGCAGGAACATGTGGGATCCTGTGCAAAGCTTTCACAAGAGTCCCAGAATTATGTGAGCTGCCCACTGGCAAGGCCATTACATGACAATGAATGGTCCCCGAGGGGTCATTACAGTGAATGAGTTCACATCCAAGTCCTCTGTTGGTGTTGGTAACCTTGTGCCTAGTGCACAGTGGATGGTCATTTAGGATAGGAGCTTTCCATGGGGAAGTGGAAGAAAAGAAGATGGAATCTGTTATGGAGAGGGATGCACTAGTGCAACCTCAGTGTCAGCTCCACATGTCCAAAGCAATCACAAGGATGGGTAGAAACCTTCACAACTTCCAGTAAACATTTTTTTATACACAGGTCCTTTCTAAGTCAGGCATCAAATGTTCTCTCCTGGGACAGGATGGAGGCTGGAGGGAAGGGAGTGTGTCACACATAGCTGGGCACCTGCATTTTGGGGCACAGTGAGGAATATGGCTCAGATCAGGGTGAGGACCCACAGCTTGAAAAATGGCTGATGATTGGCTTTCTAGCAGAAGGTAGAGCTCAGGATAGGAGTGGCAAGAGATACTGTGGAAGTGTATGTGGGCAAGAGGTGTTGTTGAAGTGAGTTTCTGTTGAGCAACAGGGTAAAGCAAACACCTGAACTCAAAGAGGGCATGAGGCCCATTATCTGGAATGTGCACTGGGTACTCAGGCTAATAGGGATGGAAGGTTTGGTTCCAGTAACAAGGGAGAGGACTATGTCAAGGACAATAGGCCAGGAGAACCCCATGGCGAGGACAAGTGGGAACTAATCTTCCTGACTGCCCAGGCAGAAGGGCTCTCAGGATAGAGGGTGAGGGCCAGGGACCAGTGAAAGTGTGCCCTGTGGGATCTCCAGGGTCCTAGAGAAGACTTAGGGTAATTATGTGCTGCTGTCTGACCTCAAGATATGTTTAAACATGACATGTATTAATACCTGATGACTGATGGAACCCTCAGATTGGGATGATCTGCTCCAATTTCCCAACCTTAGGTTCTCATCAGGAATGGATAACAGCTGAGGAACATAGGGTAGGGGATAGTGGTCCCCATGGAACATATAATCATTGACAGTTAATCCAGTCCAACCATTTTATGGTACCTTAAAGTTCACCTTGGTGAGAAGCACCAGATCTACAGAGATGTTGCTGGGTCCCTAGAGTTAGTGAATGAATGAGCAGACTGGACATGGTCAAGAAGCAGAAAAATCTACCTTTTCTTCCTTGGCTATGGTTTTGATTATAGAAGATTTCATCTGAGCAGAGCTTTAAATAAATTTATAACCAACAATATTAATTCTGTTGATATGAGAAGTGCTCATTTTCAAAATTTTCAAAGCAATGGGTTAATAAATTTTCTCCTATCTGTTCAGGTAGCAATCAATCATCTCTTACTGTCTCTCTATTTTCCTTCTCTGGTCTGTCAAAAGGGACAGGAATTGAATTGTTGAACTGCCATCTGACCAATGTTCACATGTGGTCTTGCTCTCCAGCTTTAGAACCTCCATCTGGGATGAACTCTGAGCATTAATGCAGGACATGACCATAGGGCATCCTGGGCAGCTTCCACACAGTTGGAAAGACCAGCCTTCCCCAGGGCAGGGCTATCCAGGGTTGGTCACTGGGACACATAAGGAAATCCTTCAGGACCTTGAATTTGCTAGTCATTTCACAGAAACGGCATCCAAAGCATGAACACCAAAAAATAAAAATAGATAAAATGGACTTTGTCAGAATTAAAAACAACTTTTTTAAAATCAAAGGACATTATCAAGAAAGTGACAAGACTTCTTAAAGAATGGGATAAATTACATCTGATAAAGGATTAATAACAGGAATTCATAAATAACACATTCATCTATACAAGAAAATATTGAAAAAAACCATTTAAAATGGGAAAAGGACTTAAATAGACATTTACCAATGGAGATTTTCAAAGAACATGAATAGGTGCTCAACAGAGATCGTCATTACAGAAGTGCCACTTAGAGTCACTGTGAGGTCCCATCTCACTCTCACTATATGGCTGCTATTTTTAAAAATTGATGGAATGGACAATGTCCATCATGATCTGAATAATGGTTAACTCTGGGGCAAGATACTGGGGAGGTGAGTGGGAAGAAAACTTAATTTACATGAAACATTATGTTTAATAACAAACAGAATCTGTAGGATGGCTGAACTAATGCTAAGAAATGTAAAAATATGGGCATAATGCTATTGCTTTATGATTTGTAAGGGGGCTTTCTCATCTATCATTTTCTTTGCCCACATCCTGTAATGAAGAAGTAGAGTGTAAAAATAAAATACTTTGCAAGATCATAGCTCTGTGAGTTTATTTGATCAGTTAACAATTAATGAATTGAGGCAGTGTCCAAACTGGTTCCCCACAAGATAAAAAGTAGAGGTTATAAAGGGTGAATGTGGAAACTTAAAGGAAATATTAAATTGGTGACTTTGGAATATCTATTGGGCATAAAGCATAATTATTGCATTTATTATTATTATAATTTTTACTGCATTTATTAGTATTGCATTTATCCTTCCAAGATCTGTTGGTGGCATTTTCTGCTTTTATCAATATCCCCCTTTGACCATACTCTCAACAAAGAGCTTTCAAATGGTTGGATGAGGCAGCTCTTATGGTTTAAGGCAATCTCCTTAGCTGATTGTAGAGGTAATTAGCCACAGGTGTAATCAAATATTAATGATTTAAGTCCACAAAATGTCCTCACAGTAACAATTATACCAGCGCTCACATGAACAAAAAACTGACACCCTCATATGGCTATGCTGACTCTTATCCAAAATACTTGCATATTAAGAATCACTGATTTTAATTGATAGAAAAAATAATATTTAATTAGGGTATGATTGAAATAGTAAGACAAGTGGGCAAGCATTAAAGATGTAAGTATCCAAAAGTCTGCATAAACTTACCATTAAGTATGTTGATGTTACACTATGACACACATAAGTAGGTGAAATTGCACAGGGGTAGGCAAAAGAAACAAAACATCATTAAAATGTCTTTTATACCAAAAATGATTTACTGATTTAACATATTCCCAATTAAAGTTACAACAGCATTTTTTTTTCACTGAACTGGAAAAGTAAATTATGAAATTAATTTGGAAAGTTAAGTGGCCCCAATAGTGAAAACATTGAAAAAGAAAAGTAAAATTGGAGGAATCACACTACCTGGCTTAATAGAATACTACAAAGCTACAATGCTCAAAACTACATTGTATTGCCATAAGGAAATCAAAACTGTGTGTTATTGGCAAAAGGATAGACATACTGTGCAATGAAACTGGAGTGAGAGTTCTGATATGTAGCCATGCATATATGACCAACTGATATTCAGGAAACTCACCAAGAGCACTCAATTATGACAGAATGGTCAACAGATGGTACTGAGAGAAATGGATTTCTGTATCTTAAAAAAATGAGTGAAGATCACAATCTCATGCCATATATTAAAATTAACTGTACATGGTAAGACCTAACTATAAGAACCAAAACTGTATAACTCTTGGAAGATAATACACAAAAGTATCTGAGATCTAGTAGTAGGAAGTGGTTTCATAAAAATTATAGCCAAACTACGAGTAATGAAAAAAAAAAAGGTAGATAAATTGTACCTCCTCAAAATCAAAGATTTTTGCTTCAAAGGTGTTTGTCAGGAATATGAAATGTTTACCTACTTAGTGGAGAAAATATTTTTAGAATCACTTATCTGATATAGTCTAATATCCAGAACATATAAAAGAAATCCTACATCTCAAAAATATAAAGAAAAATAATCCATTTTAAAAAATGGCCAAGTGACTTGAAAAGACACTTTTCCAACAGGAAATACAAATGGCTGAAATGCACATGAAAACATGCTCAACACCACTAGCTATTAGGGAAATGCAAATCAAACTACAATGAAATCTCATCTTACACCTATTAGACTATGCCTATTTCAAAATAGAAACAGAACTACAAGTGTTGGAGAGGATGTGGGCAAAATGGACCACTCATCTACTGCTGGTGAGCAATTATGAAGGAAGAATTTGCATTTCCTCAGGAAGCTAACTACAAAATTGCCATATTATCCAGCAGTCCCACTGCTGGTTAGGTACACAGAGGAAATGAAAATGGACATGAAGAGTTATAGCCACACAAATGTTCACAGCAGCATTATTCATTATTCTGGAAGTTAGAATCATTCAAAATGTCTATCAACAAATGAATGGATAAGCAAAATGTGTTATATACATACAATGGAGTATTACTACACTGGAAAATGGAATAAAATAATGACACCCTTGATAATATGGATGAAACTTGAAGACCTTACATTGACTGAAGCAAGGCAATCACTAAAGGACAAATGATATTACCTAAGCATATTGAGCAGATATCCTAATTTAAAAAATAATAACCAGGATGTCAAGCCCTCAATATTAATTCATGTAACAATGAACCTTATTCTTGAACAATTGTACCTTAATAGTTACCATAGGTTCCGAGGGGAGGGAAAAATAGGTGGAACATAGGGAATTTTTAGGTAATTGGAATTGTTCTGCAAGATTTTGAAATGATGGATAGAGGCCTCTTCAAATATTGTCAAAGTTATAAAATTGTGTGGTGCAAAGTGCAAACCATAATGTAAACTACTGACCATGGTTAGTAGCAATGCTTCAATATTTGGTCATCAATTGTTAACAAATGTAACATAAGATGTTATTAATAAGGCAAAATGTGAGAAAGGGAAGGGGTGGGGCATATGGGAATCCTCTATATTTCAATATGACTTTACTATAACCAAAAGCTTCTTTGAAAATAAAGTTAAAAAAAGGAGACACAAAAGATAGATCTTATAGTGATGAAAGGCATAATTCAAGATATTATTTTGGCTTTGTTTTGGATTACAAAGCTGCAATTAAGGTAGGGGGAGAAGGATCCATTGTGCAGGGTGTCAGTGTCGGGATATGTGTGAACAGTGGTGCACATGCTGCTATGGAATATGAATGTATTCATGTGGTGATGGGATGTTATGTCTGTGGGTAGAGACCCACCCAATAACAAAAATATACCAAATTCCCATCCTGTGGAGACCTGCTACATTCTCAAATAAAGTGTCAAGAATCTCTAGTGTACATAGACAGTGCCTAGCAATGTAAGACAGACTAATATGCCATGCTCTTGATATTAATGCTTTTACTTTTGAACCTTATCTGAACCTTATCCTTGTAAAACTGAAACATAGCCAGTCTGAGTTATCTCTTGAAATCCACCTTGGTACTCAAATGTGGCCTATCTCAAAGTGAAACTTAGTGTATAAGCTCACTGCCTTACCCCTGGCATAGGATATGACTCCCAGATACAGGCCTCCTTGGCACTGAGGGATTATTACTAAGCATCAATTACTGATGCATTCAGAAAAAGATCTTGAACTAAAGGTGGAAATATTACATGTAAATGAGTTTTTATGGCTAAGATATTCCAAAGTTAATTGGGTGGTCATTCTAGAGGTTACCCCTACGCAAATCTCAGGAGGTTCTGAAAGAATGCCACACTAAACCATGTCTCAATAAATTAGAATGGATTTACTGATATTCTACTATGGAACTATTGTGATTAGTAACAGAAGAAATTGTATCATTGATGTGGAGAAAGTGGCCATGGTGGCTGCTGAGGGTAGGGAGAGGAAAGAAGAGATGTGATGTGTGGGCATTTTCAGGACTTGGAGCTTCCTGGGTGGTACTGCAAGGACAGATGCTGGACATTATATATCCTGCCATGGCCCACTGGGTGGACTGGGGGAGAGTGTAAACTACAATATAAGCCACTATCCATGTGGTGCATCAGTGCTCCAAAATGTATTCACCAAATGCAATGAATATCCCATGATGATGAAAGAAGTTGTTGATGTGGGAGGAGTGTGGTGAGGGGTGTGGGGGTTATATGGGGACCTCATTTTTTTTAAATTTTAATGTAACATTTTTAAAAAATAAATAAGAAAAAAGAGTGCTCCTAAATGCTCTAGAGTCATATGGACACTATAGGAAGTTCAGACAACCCCAGGAAATCAGTAACCTGCCAATGAGACTTACCTATCTCCCCAATGTAATAGAGTTAGACTCATTTATAATATCACAACACATTGTGTTTCTGTTCCTTTTAGCTGAAGCTATAATTAGCCCTATAACTATTAAATATACATCCCAGAGACTTAAACCTTCCGACTCTTTGTATGCCAGCTGGAGTCTTGAATCTCTGCAGAGTTGAAGTCAACAACTGCTCCCCGGTTCATTATACTCACCCAGGGCAACTAACAAAATGCTGATGATAGGTAACACACATCCCAAAAAAGAGTATCTACAACTACCAGCAAGAATGTTCCATTCAGCTCTCAAGTGGTGGCAGAGAGGGCATCACCATCCCCAAATCCTCATGATTGAGGAATGAACAAACATAAGGGGTGGAAAACAACTATGGACTAAAGTAGACATAATTATTCTATCAATGAAAGAACTTGTATCATTGATATTGAGGTAATAGCCACCAGAGGTTTTGAGGGGAGGGAGAAGGAAGAAAAGTTGTAACATGGATCATTCTGAGCAATTGGAATTGTTCTGCATGATAATGCAATGATGGATACAGATTATATATTTTTTCAACACCTAAAAAAATGTGCCATATAAAGTGTAAACTATAATTTAACTTAGACAGTGCTTAGTAGCAATCCCTTCAACATGTGTTCATCAATTATAATAAACTGTAATTATGAAAAATATTATTAGTAGGGTAAAATGAGAATGGGGAGGGATTGGGGTATATGGGAAACCTCTGTATATTTGACCAACATTTTTTATTATTACCATTTATAAAGATACATGAATTGCATAAAAAGTTACATTAAAAAATGAGTTTCTCACATACCCCACTCCCCACCCACCCCATTCCTCCCGCACTGACAACTTCTTTCATTAATGTGGTACATTCATTGCATTTGATGAGTACATTTTGGAGCACTGCTACACAGCATGGATTATAGTTTATGTTGTAGTTTACACTTTCTCAGTCCATTCAGTGAGTTATGACAGCATATATAGTGTCCTGCATCTGTCCCTCCTATATCAGTGAAGACAATTCCAAGTACCAAAAATAACCCCATATTGCATCTACTTTTCCTTCTCCCTGCCTTCAACAACTCCTGTGGCCACTGTCTCCACATCAATTATATAATTCCATCTGTTGCTAGAGTCACGATATTTCTATAGTAGAATGCCAGTAAGTCCACTGAAATCCATATTTTATTCCACCATCCTGAAGACTCTGGGATACAATGTCCACTCCACTTCTAAACTGAGAGGGTCTTAAATCCCACATGGCTGATGGATGGAATTCTCCAGCTTGCAGCTGGAGACTTTCTTGGTTCCCTGGTGTGTTGGTTGACCATCCTCACATCGCTGTTAGCTGACCTGGGTAAGTCCAATGAACCAAAGAGTAGGTGCTATAACTCTGCTGAAGGTCAGGTCCCTTTTTTGATGTAACTTTTCTGTAATCTTAAAAAGCTGGCTGTGATAAGCATTAGGATACAGGTTACAAACTGGGTCTTGAATTGCTTCACATTAAAAACTGCAAAGTCTGGCTGGGGTAATGCACATGGTTATAGTTTAAGGCAGAGTTGTAAATAGTTCACTCCATATAAGATAATGAGTAAGAAGGTTAATCTAGTTTTTCATTGCTTAACTAACTTGGAAAAACAAGCAGTCTAAGCTGAACAATGGAGTCATTAAATGGCTATTAAGAATGGACAAAATCCAGCTGGGGCTCATGTCACAAGTTAACCTGTGATTGCCCAGTTACAAGATAATGACTATGTAGATTAGGTAGTTCTAAAACATAGCATTATCATCAAAGAAATAATATTCAGAAATTTATTCTAGCTACTTTTAAATGTTAACATACATTGAATGTGTGATTACAGGTCAATGGATGTCTCAGTGAGTCATTCTACAATATACTAAAGTTAAAACATATCAATATAAAAACTCACTGAGTATAGTTATTTTTAAATTTTCAACACTCAGTGGCAAGGGCAAAGTTCATTATAATTTTAGGTAGTCATCCTTTATTAAGAGATTCCAAATATATGAGTACTCATCAATCAGGAGAGATGCCTGTCAACAAGTGAGGCAATGAAAAGGACTGCTGGCACCTCTTCAAACCAAAAGAATGAAGTTAAAAATAAATAAATAAATAAAAACAAAGCCCAATTACCATTCACCAAAGGCCAGAACATCAAGCACAAGGAAGCAAGATCTCAAATCAAGGGAACTTGTAAATAGGATCTGGGGTCATTTTGGAAATGAAAGAATGCAAGTGCCTATAGTCAGTATAGGGCTGCAACCCAGGGGTAGCTCTAGGATCAAATCAGTGTTGGCTTCAGATCAAACTTCTGAACACCAGAAACATTGACCAAGTAATATCAAACTGAGCAGTAAAGCATTTATTTGGGGTGTTAGAAATACAATTAAAGGAGCACATTCAGTTTGTTACAGAATTGTGTACCAATTTGGGTTTGTCAGGGAAGGGTTTATAAAGGTAAAAGGAAGAATAAATGAAAAAGGATTTGGTTGGGACAGTACACTTTAAAATAGGTTTCGTGTTTTCAAAAAGGTAGTGGTTTTGTTGTCTACTTAGTTTCTGCTGATTTCATCCAGTTTCAGACTTTCAGGGGTGGTGTAAGGGGCTTTCTATATGCAGAGATCTCTGACTCCATTTTAAATAGGACAGCCTAAGTTGCTCCATTTTACTTTTTTTTCACAAAATTATTCTCCCATTTTATAGGCTGCATTTTTGCTTTTATCATAAAGTCTTTTGAAGTACAAAAGTTTTTAGTTTGATGAGGTACCATTTATTATTATTATTTTTTATTTTAATGCATGTGCTTTGGGTGTAAAGTTGAAGAAACTGTTGTTTAACACAGATTACTAAAAGTGCTTCCCTAGATTTTCTTCTAAATGTTTGAAAGTCCCAGTTATTATCTTTAGGTGTTTTATCCATTTTGAATTAATTTTTATATATGGTGAGAGATAAGGGTTTTTTATCATTCCTTTGCATATAGATAGCCAGCCCTCCCTGCAGACTATTGCTTCCCAATTGAGTGTACTTGGCAGCCTTTTCATAAATCAATTTCCCACAGCTATTAGAGTCTATTTCTCAAATCTGAATTCTATTCCATTGTTCTAGATATCTACCTTTCTGCCACTACCACACTATTTTGACCACTCTTTTTTTCATACATTTTTAAGTCAGGAAGTATGAATCCTCCAAATTCATTCTTAATTTTCAAGATGGTTTTGGCTATTGAAGGTGCCTAAATCTTACAAATAAATTTCCAGATTTACTTTTCAATTTCAGCAAAATAAGCAGTTGTAATTTTGATTGGGATTACATTGAATTTATAAATCATTTTTAGTAGAATAGATACCTTGAAATATTTACTCTTCCAATCCATGAGCATGGAATTTCCTTCCATTTATGTAGATCTCCTTTGATTTCTTTTAACAAAGTTTTGTAGTTTTTCATGTATGAGTGCTTTATATACATTTAATTTTTTTCCTAGATATTTTATTCTTTTAGTTGCTATTACAAGTGGATTTCTCTTGATTTCAGCCTTAGATGGCTGATTACAAGTACATAGAAATATAACTGATATTTCCATGTTGATCCTGTATCCTACACTTTGTTGAATTGATTTATGAGCTCAGTTAGCTTTGTTGTGGATTTTGTGGAACTTTTCTATAGTTAGTGTTATATTATCTACAATTGATTTTACTTCCTCCTATGAATTTGTGTGCTTTTTTCCCCTTTTTATTGCCAAATTGCTCTCACTAAAGCTTCCTATATAATATTGAATAACATCTATGACTTTGGGCATCCCTCTCTTATTCCAGATCTTAGAGGGAAAGTCATGAGTCTTTCACCATGAAGGATGATGCTATCTGTGGGTTTTTCATATTTATCCTTTAACCTGTTGATGAAGCTTCCTTCTATTCATGTTTTTCTGGTTGATTTTATCTAGAAAGGCTGCTAGAGTTTGTCAAATGCATCAATTGAGTTTTCCCCTTCATTTTATTAATGTGTCATATTACATTAATTTATTTTATTTAAAAAATATATGTATTTGTTAAATAAATGCTCCCATATTACACCTGTTTTACCCTCACCTTGCCCTCAGAATCTCGTGTCCACTTATCCCACATCAATGATATAATTTCTTCCATAGCTATAATCACAATAAGTCTGTATTGAAATATCAGTAAATCTTCTTCTGTCCCCAATCCTGAGGATTCTGGAATAGTACAGCCTATTCCACCTCAAAATAAGAGGGAGTTTGATCCCATGGGACAGATGAACAGGGCTCTCTTGCTTATATTTTTAGACATTATCAGTTCTTTGGTATGGTCATTGCCCATCAACTCCTTGTTAGTTGTCCTGGGTGAATCCAATGAACTGGAGAGTATGTGTTCCGACTCTGTTGAGATTTAGAACCTGGCTGGCACTTGGACAGCTCAAAGATTTTAGTCTCTTGGACTTACACCTGGGACATAACCCTGGTGCTAATTATTTGTTCAATTATTTGTTCAAATAGAAGGATCAGAATAGTCATGTATAGGGAAACCATAACGGAGTCCAATGCTGTCACATGGGGAAGCATAAATTCCAAAATAGCAACTTCTGACAAGGTGATAAACTCCTGAATGATTTGCACCTGATTATAGTGTCTGCATGTCTCACAGCTGTCACAAGCCCCACTATTTGAGCTAGTGTTGATTTGACAGTCCAGGAGTCCTTGCTGAGACATATATAAGCAGAAGGTCTGGAAGGACCTCCTGACTCTGAATTTCTTAGGCATATAAACTCATTTTTCTTTACTTTTCCTCCTTTTGGTCAAGGTTTTGCTCAAGCTGCATTGCTAGTTGGTGCTTGCTTTTAATGCCTTGGTGCCATGGAGGCAAATCCTTAGGAGACATGTCCCACGCTGGGTGAAAGGTAATGCATTTATATGTTGAGTTCAGCTTAGAAAGATGCCACATTTGATCAACAAGGAGGCTCTCCAGAGGTAACTTTTAGGCACCATATAATATTAGGCTAAGTTTCAGTTTCAAGAGTAAAATACAGTCATCACTATTAAGGGCTCATCAATGGACTATCCTCCTTCACTAGTCATTACCCCTCTTCTCAGGGAATTCTTACTGTTTCATTTGAGAATATGACAGAGCTCTCCAGGATGAGAATTATAAATTTTTTGGTTATTGTTTGAATATACATCTACAGTGACAATGTCCAATGAACATTTGAACACATATGCCTTATATGTGTTCCCAGTGAAATTCCTCCTGAGTGTCTTCCATCATTGGAACCCCACACAAATGATACTCCTTTGTCATAGTAGTAACCCTTCTATGTTCTAAAATGTCTTAAAAAATGAAGCCAACAAACTAGCCAAATAATAAAAATGAAATAAAGATGGTTTAAAAATAAATAAAACACAAAAAATTTTAATAAAAATTTATAGAAATAATAAAAGAGTATGCATTTTTGTTTATTTTTCTAGTGCTTTTTACTTTCAATTTCACATAGATTTACTTTATTCTTTTTATTTATTTCTTTCTATTTCATTTGCAGTTATTTTATTGTTCTTTTTCTAATATATCCAGTTGTGGAATTAGGTCTTTGATTTTAGCTCTTTCTTCTTTTTTAATGCAACCGTTTATGACTGTGATTGCCCTCTCAGTACAGCTTTGCTGCATACCATAGGTTTTGATAGGTTGAGTTATTTTCATTTGTTTCAAGTTAGTTACTGATTTTTTTCGTGATTTATTCCTTGACCCACTCTTGGTCTAAGTGTGTGCAGTTTACCTTCCATATCTTCATGTCTAATCTGGTTCTCTAGCCCTTATTGATTTCAAGCTTCATTCCATGGTGGTCAGAGAAAATTCTTTGTATAATTTCAATCTTTCTGAATTCATTGTGTTGTTCTGCTGTCTAACATGTTGTCTATTCTGAAGAATGATCCATGTGCACTCAGGAAGAATATGTATCCCACTGTAATTGGGTGTAATAGTCTATATATGTCTATTGAGTCTGGATCCTCTAATGTATTATTCAAAGTCTTTGTTTTTTTAATTGATTCTCTCTCAAGATGTTCTATCCAATGGTGATAATGCTGTATCAAAGTCCCCCACTAATTGTAGAGGCATCTATTTCTCCACTTAGTTTTTCCAGTGTTTGCCTCATGTATTTTGATGTGTCCTGGTTAGGTGCATAAATGTTTATGATTGTTGTCTCTTCTTGATATATTTCACATTTTATTAATATATAATTCCCTTTTGTGTCTCTTCCAAGAGTTTTGCTTTTAAAGATTTTTTTTTTGTCTAATATTGGTATAACTGCTTCTGCCCAATTTTTTGTGTAAATTTTTACCCCAACCATTCGCTTTCAGTCCCTTGAATCCTTGGGTCTAAGGTGAGTTTCCAGTAGACATCAGAGAGAGGGGTCATATTTCATTATCCGTTCTGTCAATCTGTGTCCCTTGCCTGAAGAGTTTAATCCATTAATATTCAGTGTTAATACTGTCAAGGAATTACTTACATTAGCCATATTTCCTATAGGTTTATGTATGCTATATGTTGTTTATATTTCACTTTTTATATATTTGGTTGTTCTTACACTCTCCTCCAACTCTCTTTCTTGTTTTATCCTTTCCACCTGCAGAACTCCATTTATTAGCTCTTAAAGGACAGGTTTCTCATTGACATTCTCTTAATTTCTGTTTATCAGTGAATAATTTGAACTCCCCCTTATTTTCACATGCCAGTTTTGCTAGATAGGGAATTCTGGACTGGAATTTTTTTTTTCTTTTAGGTCCTTAACTCTATCATACCACTGCCTTCTTGCCTCCATAGTTTCAAATGAGAAATCCAAACAATCTTAGTATTCTCTATTTGACAAGTATATGTCTTGCCGTAGGCCTCTTAGGATTTATACTACACTTCTTGGGCATGTACATCCATCTTGCTCAATGGGGTTACCAAGGGCAGGGCTGCAGCCCCTCACCATCCCACACCCACAGGACAGACAGCTTAGGTTAAGGGAGACAAAGAGCCTCCCACCCAGAGGCCACATCTATAAGACCTCCGTGGTCAAACTGTTAAGCAAAATAGACAAGAGATGGAAAGAAATCATCACTTTTAAGAGAGACCGGAAGGAAGGCCGGGTTCGATAGCCTATCGTTGGTAGGAAGAAAGACACAGCACAGCAACCGGGGTGTCCCGATGGAAACAATAAATCTGAAGTCACGGAAATCGATGATCCCCTCGTTCTCATTCCGTTCTCATTCCCACAAGACAGTCCTCGCTGACGGACGTCGTCATCTCCGAGACCAAAATAAATAGGCGCCGGAGTTATTTAACTTCCGCCGAGGTCATCACGCTTTCTGGGTCATCCAATCCCTATATGGGAATTCTTCACATCCTACCGGAATGAATTACTGCAGATAACAATAGGCCAACTCACCGTTTTATGAGACAGGACACCTCAAACTAGATGTCTTCTCCAGTCCACCTCATTTGAAAACATGTGTCTATTTCGTATGAAGAAACAGAATACCGGTTGTCAACACTCTTTCCATGGGTGTCACAGCAAGATATGGGGGGACAGGGAGGGGGAGAGGGAGGGGAGAAGGAAGTGAGGGAGGCAGGAAGGGAGGGAGGGAGGGAGGCAGGGAGGCAGGAAGGCGGGAAGGAAGGAAGGTGGAGAAAACTGTCAAGAAGGGCAGAGAAGATCAGGCCCTGGGTTACAAAACGGCTCCCGGCAGAGGAGGCTGGCAAGGCCAGAGCAGGGCGACCCCTCGACTTTGCCGGCCCACAGAAAAGCGCCGGCCGCCTGGGGGCGCCCGAAGACCTGCGTGGAGAGCCGGCCCGCCCCTCCTCCCCGCGGGGCCCCCCGGGGCCGGGCGCTGCCCGGACGTGTCCTCCGTCGCCACCGCCGCTGCCAGCCGGTTGGGGGCGGGGGTGGGGGGTGGGGGGCGCACCGGGGAGGGACTCTTTTGAATACAAAAGCTCCCCCAAACACAGGCCAGGCGGAAAAGGGCACGACGGAAATTTTATAAATAAAATTAAGAAGGAAAGAAACGTCTCCTAGGCACTGGGTCACAAAGCTCTAGCTCTGTTTGGTGGTGGTGATTCGAACATAGAAGTCAAGTGAAGAAACTGATGATTGGGGGCGGGAATTAAGCACCTTCGGAATCAAAACAGACACAGACGCGAGACCCGCTCGCACGGTGATCAAGGGGGAACGGGGACAGATGGTGCCAAAGTTATCTCTGGAGCACGGTTACTGGCCATCGGCTGATGGTGGCATCTCATCACCTGCAACCCATGTCCCATCGCGGTGCGGCGCGGCGCGGTGGTGGAGGAAAGCGGGCAGGATGGCTTCACACGTTCACAACGTCTGAGGCAAACATATAGTTTTAAAAGTCAGCGTTCGGGTGGGTTGGGGGTGGGGGGTGGGGGAACACACCGAACGCGAGCCACGGACCCCAGTCCGTGGTTAAGGTTTCTGTCAAGTAGAAGGGATGTGTTTGAAACGGAAAAGCCGTTTTTAGGACGCCCGGTAAAACACGAGCTTTTAGACCAGGTGTGACTTAAGCCAAGCAGGAGCCACCGAACTCTTTAGAGGAGGGCAGTTGAGCGTTCCCAATCGCCAGAGGCAGAGGAGCCCCGAACAGAACCCAAAGGGGACAGGATCACGGGGGCACCCAGAAGAGGCCCAAGGAGAAGCGTCCACCCATCCTTCGTTCCACGCTCGGAGAGGACGGCGGCCCACAGTTAGCGCCGCAGCCTCAAAACAGGAAGTGCCCGGGCGCCTTGCGTCGCGTGAGGGCGGTCGCCGACGCCGAGACGCCGCGCTGTCTCCTCTCCTCCATATCGCGCCAGCGCCCCGGCCTTCCCCTCTCATAAAACGTACGATTCCTCTCCGTCCATTTCCCGCGTCGTTTCGACCATCTGACAATCGAGGTCTTCTCCGACAGCTCAGCAAGCACAGCCGCGGAGCGTAGGCGTCCACAGCACGCTCGAAAGAAACCGGCCGCCCACGCGCAGAAGCCTGTACCACAGCCACGGCGTTTTCACGCAACTGTCCGCTTCCCTTCCTGAGAGATGTCCGAAAATAAATATCTCTAACGGGCCGAGGAGACGGCGAGCGAGCGGGCGGGAGGTCCTAAGCGGCAGAAACCGCCCCGGCGAGCTTCCAGGCGGGGACGGGTGTAGGTCCCGCGCGAAAGAGTGCGGAGGCTCACGGGTCGGGGCGGCAAGGCAGGGTACCGGGGAACCGCGGTCCGAAGGCCCGACACCAGGCCCCGCGGCCCCGGAGGCCCTTCGGAGGGACGGAGATTTAAGGAAGGCGGGGTTCCCTCAGACGCCTTTAGAGAATCCCTGCAAGGGCCTAGATACATCGGAAAGGACGAGGCCTAGGCGGAGGAGACCCGAATTCCTCCCTCCGAGTCCACGGCACCCAAAGAAAATTTAGAGGAAAGGCGGGGGCGGTTGCAAAACCGGACCTCCGGCCTCCCCCCCCCCCCCCCACCTCGACTCCGGCCGCTCTCCAGAGAAGGTGCTCCGGCGCCCACGGGATTCTCTCCCCGGGCCTCGCGTGGGATTTCAAACCACGCACTTATGCGAGTACACCGGCGGCAAATAAAACAGAAATAAGCCGACGGCTCCGACGTCACCTAAAATCAGCCTACCCTCGTCTCCCAGCCGCGGCAGCTTTTCACGTCCTCCGCAGGTAGAGACGCGCGTGCGCGCGTGTGTCCGCGCGTGACAGTGACATTCGATGGCCCAGAAGCACAGGCCGTGCTCCACTTAGGTCATAAACACTCTAGTCACAAGCCTGACCACAGAAGCAGACCCCTCGCAAATCCCGTCCATCTCACTTCAGACCTGGGGGAAAAGGCCACCCCCCAAAAAGAAAAAAAGAAATCGTACTGGAGACAGTCCGCCTGGAGGAGGAGCTCTAACCCTTTTCAAAGGACAGACCCAAAGCGGAGACCCTGCGTTCGAGTCTGTCCTCCGTCCTCCCCACGTCTGCCCGGCCAGGGCAGGAGTCCTGGGGGCGGGGGGGATGCCCTTCTTCCGTCAGGCGTCAGGCTAGCGGGCCCTTCAGGGAACCGCGCGAAATCGAACCACGACGGGACGTCGCCACGCGCCTAGCAGAACAGACCACGTAGCGAAGAGCGACGGGACAAAACGCCCGAGAAGGAACCCTTTCGACACCGTCAACGGAAGTGTAAAACGAGGCAGCCGCTCTGGAAAACGGTCTCATCGAAAACACACACACACACACTCACACAAAGACTGTCCTGAAAACGTCAGTGCCGTCGGGGATGGGGACTGCCGTTCTGGGTATCTACGCCAGAAATAAAAACTCGCATCCAGAAAACGATGACGACGACAACGATGACGACAATGACCATGACAACGACAAAAAACACGAATGTTCCTATCAGCTTTCTCTGCTGTAACCCCGAAATGGACACTATCCACGTGTCCTTTATTTACTTATTTATTCTTTTTAAGATTTACTTTTATTTCTCTATTGCCCTCTCCCCAACGGCTTGTGGTTTTTTACTCGCTGTTTAAAGACACCCACATTCCTTCCCACCTGTGAAACGGGCATCTGCCAAAAAGAAAAAAGAAAAGCCATTCAAAACAGGCCACAAACTACGGATGCACAAGACCCCTTGGATGACTCTCAGAACTCCATGCAGAGCGATAAGGCCGACCTTAAAAAGTCAAAGGTCAGACCGTTGCCTCTACACGGCATTCTGCACAGGGCAACATTAGAGAATTTCTCTTCAACGGGAAGTCCCTCTCTCCCAGTGACCTGGCGGCCTTGTGCTCAACCAAGTCTCCTACTTACAGCAAGCCCAGGGACTAGGCGAGCTAGTGACAGGACAGAAGAGGTCTCACATCAGTCACAGATGAGGCCAAGGCAGACACCCTACAAGGGGCCACAAAGCCTCTTCCAAATAGTGCCCCCACCTCCTCGTTCAACTTTGCAAAGCTCCAGGCTGCAGGCCCTCTCTCCAGCTGCCCTGGGAATTGTGTCTACTGGGTGCAATTATTGTTCAAACAGCGCTGCCTACTGGTAGCTTCTTTGTTTCTTACTTTCCCCTTCGTAGATACTGATACCATAACACCTTCCCTGGAATACACATAAAGCCAGAAAATTACATATATGAATTCACAAATGATCCCCTTTGCCTTTCCCTCTAACCTGGATATCAGTAGACTCTGCGCCATTCAGTAAAAGGAGTTGTCAGTCCTAGGTGGTGGCCAGTGACAGCGTAGGCAGTTGACCCACACTCACCACACTCTTTCCCAGGCCTCCCCTGCACTTCTTCAGCCAAGGCCAGATCCAAAAGCAGAGCTGTATGGAAGGACAATCCTGGGCTATCTCGTCCCCACATATGTCACCACTGTGGACACTTTCCCTCAAATATCAATTGAATTACAGCTCCAGAATCATCAGGCCTTTAATAGATCCCTAGGAGCATGTTCAGAGTTGAGGCCTCTGCAGGCTTTCATATATGGCCAGTAGATTTTCTGCAGAGGTGCACCAATTCCGTGAAGAATTCATGGGATTTTCAACAATAAGCATTCGAACAATCGATCGCATATTGATACAATCACCCAACATCATCCTGGTAAGAAGAGACTCATCCCCAAGACCAGCTGGGACAAGCTACACCAGGGGTTCATCACCTTTTTTGTCCCACAGACCCTTTTGCTAGTGAGGTGCAAACCAGGGAACCCTTCTCCAAATGTAGCAGTAGATGTTTTAAGACACTCAACATGAGCATGTCATTTAAATAAATTTTGGATTATTCAAAATTGATTCCATTTCACATACCCCCTGAAATGTTTCCATGGGCCCCTGTTAAAAAAACCCTGCCATAGACAGGGAGAGAAGGTTGCCTATCAGTCTTCTTTGGGCACCACAAATTTATCCATTACCACATGAAATGTAAAAGAGGAACCTGAATGGGAGTCCAAACCAGAAACTGAAACTCAAAATTGACTTCACTGGAGATTCAAACAATAAAAAGGTTTGGATCAAGAGGACAAGTAACAACACAATAACATTAACTGCAAAACCTAATGATTTTGACTTGATTAAAGACATTTATTTAGATGAAGACCGAAAAGACAATCAGATTTAAAGAATTATCTATAGCTCTCATATCTAATTAAGAGCTTGTATCCAGCAGATATAAAGAACACTTAAACCTCAACTATAAAAATACAAACATTCACACTGAAAAATGGCTATGTGGTCTTAATAGTACCTCATTAAAAACATACATGGGTGTGAAATAATATATGAAGCAAAGTCCAACATATTAGTCAAGGGAGAAGTACAAATTAGAACCTCATGAGATAACACTACACAGTACTTGGAGAAAAATATTAGAATAACAAGTAGTGGCACGAAAACCAGTAACTTATATTTATTACTCATGTGAATCCAAAACAATATAATCCAAACACTTTGAAAGATAATACAAGTTGTGTATATAGCAAATCATACACTTAACAAATGTTCCTGTTACTCCACTGGTACATATTTAACCAAATGAACAGACATTATTTCCACACAAAATCCTGCACATAATTATTTAAGCACCTTTTTGCTTGGTCACAAAATGTGGAAAATAGGGCAGACTAGTTGGTAAGAGTAAAACAGGGTCAGAGTGGCCCATGATATCACAGAAAAAATAGATGACTAAAAACACTAGAAACTCTGAGCCCCTCCTCTATTTATATACCAAAGGAGGAGACAGGCCTGGAAAAGCTAGCTGTTAGCCCAGGCACATGCCAGCTGGCAAAGAATTCATAAGGCCAGGTTTTTACTTAAAAAGATGGCAGTGAAGTAACGCGGAAAACATTTCTTTAAGCGTTGTGACAGAAGTGACCCAAACTGCCTGTCCTGGCCTGTGGAGGCCCCTTTTACACAGTCAAGGAGCATTTTTCACTGGGAAGCCCCTCTGCCCCAGTTACTGAGCAGCCTGACTCAAGACCTGGGCCAGGTGAGCTATCAGCAGGACAAGAGAGTCTCACATCAGTCTCAGATTAGGTCCAGACAGCCACCCTAGAGGGGTCTACACAGGCCCTTTCCTGAAGGATCCCTGCCCCCTCCTCCTACATAAAAAGCCCATTCCCCTGCTCCTCCAGAAATGTTGACTATTGAAACAATTCATACTCAACAGTGCCGCCTAGCGGTGGCCTTCTTCGCTTTTACTTTTTTTCACTACACTTATTGGCGCTTTAACATCTTGCCTCTAATAGAGAGAAACCCTGACAATTGCATGCATAAAATTACAGAGAGTTCGCATCTGCCCTTCTCCATGATCTAGGGATCAGGGATCCCTGTGTCCTCTGATCAAGCGTGCCATCGGCCCCAGGGAGAGCACGATGGGCGTCCATCCTGTGGTCTTCCCCTGCCACCTTCCTTCCACAGGCCTCCCAGGACTTTCTCAGCCAGGGTCAGACCCCGAAGCAGAGATGCATGGAAAGGCAGTCCCGGGATAAAAGTCTCATCCACAAATATGTCGCCACCATTGACACTTTGCCTAAAAGTCCCATTGAATTTCAGCACTGATATTGTCTGGCTTTTAGGAGGTCTTTGAAAACCTGTTCAGAGTCAAGGGCCTGGCAGAATCCCACTTTTGCGAGAGGGAATTAGCCAGGGAAGACACAGCACGTGGAAGTGCCACGAATCCTGGGAACAGCGTCCCCCGGAGGAGGTAGGTGTCCTTCCTGTGGCATTCAGCTTAGAAACTGCTTACCTGTAGACATCAGACGTCACTCAGTTTTCCCACAGGAAGTTTCTGCGGTCAGATGGAAGGATGCCGGGGCAATTCAGCGTGGATTCCCAGAAGTGGCTCTAACCAAGTTCTGTTAGTTATCTGTGAATGATTTCCTGTAGATTTCAGGCTTGGTTCACCACTTAAGACACAGACCCTAACCTTTGCTACCAAATCCACTAGCAGATTTTAATCACTTCTTTCAAATGCAGATAGCCTGAAAGCTAGAAGCTTCCATTTTGATGCACCATGGGCTATAGCCACAGGCTCCTCTCCACTCAAGGGCGTCTTTCAACTAAGCCGCCCTGAGCAGATTGAAACTTTCAGGGCCTCCAAGAAACTTGCCAGGCTGGGGCAAATTCCTCACTCTTCCTAGCCCGGCTCGCATGGAAACAGAGCTTTAGATTCTACTCAGGTGAACGCTCAAGACCTCTGTGCACATTTCCTGAAAGGACAGGGCAGAGGGTTGAGGGGCAGGAGGGGGGTGGGCTCTCAGAGGGTGGGGCCTCCACGGAGGCAGCCTAGTGCTAGGGGCGGGAGTGTCGCCCGGAATTGTGACCAGCGATACGTCACAAATGTCCCATCAAGATGTCCCGGGTGCCACAGTCGGAGCCGGGCCCCGGGAGCGGGAACTGGGGTAACATGTGGACAGAGGGGTCTGGGTGAAGGGCGGATGCCCGCCGGTTCCTGCTCCTCCTTCCTGAATCCCCACCCTAGGTTCCCCAAACGAAGCCAGCCCTCTCCGAATCTGGGGGCAGGACACAGGTCTCTGCTCCCTTCCCACACCCACCCCCTCTACCCTTGGGGCAGCAAAATAAAAAGCAGAGGAACACCAGGCAACTCCCCTTTGGGGCCAAAAAAGAAATATTAATACCACAATTCACAATGCTCAGTGATCAGAAGAAGCGCTCTAGCGGAATGAGCAATTGTACGGTATTTAAATGGGCGGTTTTGGAGTTGACCCACAAGAAGGGGTGACCACTAGATGGCACTAACACACAATCTATTCATAGGGTACTTGCTGACTGCTTTGCAGGAGGGGATCCCTGCTGAAAAGCCTCCAGAGGCCACGGGGGGAAGGAGTCCCCTGAAGGGAAAGCAGGGCACGGAGTGCCAAGGCAGTTTGGGGCCTTGTCAGCATCCCTTTCTACCCTGCAAATTGAGAGCCTAGGTTGGGCCACTCTCCGGGGGTATGCAAAGTCGGTTAGTAGTAAATGGCTAAAAAATACATATTGAGCTAATTTTAAGATAACTGAATGTGCATGTGTTTGAGTTTGACTGGGCCCCAAAGATCTCGAAATAACTTTATTTCTTCCTAGACGTTTTTCTCAAAAGGCTTTTCTGTGAAAGAAACAGCTAGGCAAGCCAGCATGGAGAATTTTAAGGCTACTACTATGGATAAAAAAAAGGAGAAAGAAAAAGAGAAAACAAAACAAAAGCTACAGTGTCTGAAATGACTCGTCAGTATTACCAGCAATGCTAAGCCCCTCCCACAAATACATTTGTCCCTGTCCCGATGTTGGAGGAGGGAGTCTTTCCAAGAGAAGACTCCTCCTAGAGATGCATCCTCAAAGGCCAGTGTGCAGGATGACAATGGTCAGAAGAGTTAAGCACACCATTTGGAAGTCCCTTCATTTCTTGGTAGGTTTGTTGATTAAGAGACAATTCTGGGGCAAGTAATGCCATTCATTATGGCTTCCAGATTTTTTTTAAAGCCACCTGATTTCTTTAAAGTACACTCTCTCAGGAACTCCTACATGAGAGCAATGTCCCACCTGTGTCTCAACACTTTCTGCCCTGGTCTCCAGCCAACACCCCTACCTCCTAAGACAATTGCCTAAATAAAGCTATCTGTGGGCCCCAGGGTCAATGAAGGCCAAACTAACTGTGGATGTTTTTACTTCTAGAAGCATTCACACCAATATTGCCATCTACCTTTCTATATTTGTCTGTCCATATTAACTTAAAGGTCCACAACATACCTTCTATATCATTCTGCTGTCAGTTGCTCTGACACAATTGTGCATGCTTTTATTTTCATGGAAACATGACAAATTATAACTCCTCTCTCACTCCTCCTGTCCCTTTTATTCCCTCCCCACCCATCCCTCTCTGAGCTCAGGACAAAGGCTATTTTGGGGCGACAGATTCCTGCTCATGCTGTCTTTCCCCACCAGCCCTCCCCTGAGTGTCCTTTTCTGAGTCCCCTGTAGAGGGTCAACAGTACCTGTGTCCTCTATGGGGTTCGGGTTCCTCCCAGAACATTGATACTCAGTCCCCCATTTTGGAACTCTGATCTTTTGAGCTGAAAATGCAGATTAATGCCATGTGGTGGCCACAAGGTCATGTTATGATGACACGTCTCTGTTATTCCTGATGGTGATAAGGATGGATGTAGAGATCCTGCTTTAAGATGCTTTTAGGTCTTGATGGGTGTCTTTAAACTATTTATTTATTTATTTTCCCCTATAGCAGTTTGATACAGTTATGAATTCTAAAAATAAATATTGGCTTATATTTGTAAACTGGTCTGTATAAAGGCATGATTAAATTATGATTAGGGCTTTGACTGGGCCATGTTGCTAGGGTGTTGAGTCCCTGCTCCTTGGTGGGTGGGGACTCACAGATAAAAGGGGCATGACAAAGGACAGAGTTGAAGCTTTTTGATGCTAGAAGGTTTTGATATTGGAGTTTTTTTGGTTTTTTTTAAAGATTCATTTTTTATGTGTTTCTTCCCCTCCCCTCCCCCCCCCCCCCCCCAGTTGTCTGCTCTCTTTGTCCATTCTCTGTGTGTTCTTCTGTGACTCCTTCTATCTTTATCAGCGGCACCGGGAATCTGTTTTTCTTTCTGTTGCGTCATCTTGCTGTGTCGCCTCTCCGTGTGTGTGGTGCCATTCTTGAGCAGGCTGCAATTTCTTTCGCACTGGGCAGCTATCCTTATGGGGTGCACTCCTTGCGCGGGGCGCTCCCTTACATGGGGGACACCCCTGCGTGGCACGGCACTCCTTGCATGCATCAACACTGTGCATGGGCCAGCTCCACACAGGTCAAGGAGGCCTGGGGTTTGAACCGTGGACCTCCCATGTGGTAGGTGGATGCCCTAACCACTGGGCCCAGTCTGCTTCCTGATATTGGAGTTCTGATGATGGAATTTGAGGCTGAAGTCTTAATTTGGAGCCCCAGGAAGTGAACGCACAGAGGAAAGAGAAGCAAGATCTAGGAAGAGAGGAAACCTGATCCCAGAGAGAAGTAAGAACAGGGAAGAGAGGAACCCAGGAAGCCTGAACCCTTGCACACTTCGGCAGTCATCTTGCTCCAACATGTAAAAATAGACTTTCGTGAAGACAGTAACTTATGCTTTATGACCTGGTTGTCTGTAAGCTCCTACCTCAAATAAATACCCTTTATAAACGTCAGCAGATTTCTAGTATTTTGCAACAGTACCCCTTTGGCTGAGTAATACACCCCCCCCCCTTGTTGTTTTTGCACTCCTTATCTGTATTCTGTATCTATTTGCTGTGTGTTCTTCTGGGTCTACTTGTCTTCTCTTTTGGCAACACTAGGAAATGATCCTGGGACCTTACTGAGTGAGAGAGAGATGCTCAATCTCTTGTGTGATCTCAGCTTCCTGGTCTGCTGTGTCCTTGTTGGCCCTCCTCTGTGTCTCTTCTTATTGCATCATCTTGCTGCACCAGCACTCCATGCAGGCCAGCACTCCATCCAGCATGCCATTTGATTCAGAACTCTGTATAGACCAGAACTCTGCATGGACCATTAGTTCATGCTGGCTCTCTGCTTGGGCCAGCTTGCCACATGGGCCAGCTTGCCTTCAACAGGAGGCCCTGGGGACTGAGCCCTGGATTTCCTATATGGTATATGGGAGCCAAATCACTTGAGCCATATCCGCTTCCCAGTAAGTATTTTATTTAAAGGTCTTCTGTGAATGGGAAAGCCAGTTAGGACAATTTGGTATATAAATGAAATAATAGACTGGTGTTATTCTATTAATGGAAATACTGAAACAATAGAGGAATTTCTGTGACTGGAACAAGTGGCTTTGAATTTTTTTTTCAGGTCCCAGGGCCAGGGACTGAACCTGGGACCTTGTATGTGGGAAACTGGCACTCAACCATTGAACCACATCAGCTATCCTGAGTTGGTTTTCTCATTCGTTTCCTTGTTGTTTCTTTTTTGCTGTTGTTGTTGCTTTTCTGAGGCACCAGGAACCAAACCTGGGACCTCCTGTATGGGAAGCGGATGCTCAACTGCTTGAGCACAGTCACTACCCTGAATTGTTTTTATTTAACAATAACTCCCTGGCTACTTAAATTGCTCATAGTAATAACAAGGATAATAAAAGAACAATAAAGCCCTTTATTATTAATATCTTATTTTTTCCCAGCCATTTTAATATTTAAGTTAGGGGTCCACAGTCAAAACAGTTTTAAAACAATATTTAAACAGGAAATCCCTGTAATTAAAATACTAGTTTACACTTAATAATGACCGTTCCCAAAAGTGTTCATGAATTTAATTCTAGCCAAGGTTTGCATGCCCTGGTTATTGAAGGATATATTAGGCCAGATACAGTGAATCAAGCTATACCCCTTTTAGGCTCTATTCCATTTCTACAAATGTCTGACATGAGGGGTCCTAAGCCCTCATTTTCAGTTGGGGACACTGAGGCCCTGAGAAGGTAAAAGGCCAGGCCAAGGCCAACAATATTTAACTGGCAAGGAAGGACCAGGGTTGGGTCTCTGCTCTCTTTTGCTCTCAGGACCCTTACTCAGGCTGACTTTCTGTGCTTTTCCTGAGGGGAAACAGATTGGGTTCCCTCTCCCTGCAGCTGTGTGTGGTAGTCTGGAGCTGTAGCCTTCACAGCATGGTGGGGTGCAGTGGGCAATGGGGTGACCCTTAACCTCTATGGTCCAGACCTGGACCAGTGTTCTTTACCCTTGAGCGTGGCTAATGCTGACCACATTCTCTGCAGCCCTGATGCCCTTCCTCAATTCCTGGTAGCCTTGGTTGGCCCTAAGGGAGGAGCAGCAGACGTCCTGCTTGCTGTGCAACCAGAGAATGACTCCAATGCAAAGGGCAAGGGTTGGGGGACTTGGATGAGAAGAGACACCTGTGACCCTGGGTGAGGGTCCTGGCTCCAGGCCCAAGTGAGGGAATCAAAGTGGGAAGGTGTGTCCTTCAGCATTAGATGGTATGTGGGGGATAAGTGTGTGCACACACTTCCCAGCTTTCAGCTTTAAAAATATTCGAATATGACATTTGATTCACTTGTAACAACTACTTGAAATCTTTATGTAAATTGTGAGATATGGTAAAATTCTGTAACCATTGGCCATCCATTCATCAACAGGGTGACAAATCCTACCAGCTAGCACTGAAATGTCCTTCACTCTCTCTGCCTGCCTGATCTCTGCATCCCTGCACAAAGTTCCTTTCACACAGACCCATCCCTCCCTTCACTAGCCTTCTTCCCTCCTTCTCTTCCTTCATATATTAACTTGTTTCTGAAATTGACAGAGCCTTGTTATAAAGAATTTAATCAAGAAAACATGAAAAATGGGGAAAAAAATCAACTTTCCACAAGACAGAAATGATCCATCATCAGCATCAATTAGATGAGCCTCTTACCAACTGTCTTAGTACTCTTATATGGACATGGAAGAATACAAAGATGACAGAATGGTATTTGTTTGGAAAGAGGAAGGTAGATTTAACAATAGACAGCTGCTGAATTAGGCAAATACATTTGCACAAAAATACAGTGCTAATATATATTCTACTTTTCAGTTACACATAAATTTTATGACTCCTTGACCTCAGAGAAAATAAAGAGAGGATGTGATGTTCTGTGCTGGCATTGCTGTGCATGACTGGAGGCTAGCCTAACCTTCTTCCAACTCCTGTGTGTACTTTCTTTCTGTCATAGGAGCTTGAACAAGTACTTCTTTCTCTTTGAAACTGAGGCACTTCACTTGACTGAGGCAAGCTGGAACAGCCATTCACCCTCCCCCATGGCTTAAGCTTCCAAGGAATGCCATGGATGCTGTGAAGACACAGTTCTTTCCTTTCAAAGAAAATTTCATTACTTCATCTGTGAAATAAGTTCTCCATTTCATTTATAAATACTCAACTTCAGAGACACCCAAATATCCAGAGGCATTATCCTGTTGCCAAATGTCTTTTCTATAATTGCTCTAATTTGCTTGGCTTTATCTTTTATCTGTATTATTCTGATTTTCCCAAACTTTTCCTCCACACTGCTAATTTGACTTCTAGCTCTGTCTGTTATGCTGTACATTTAAATAATACTTTTGTAGTAGTCATGTATCAGTCCTTATAGTTAATAACCATTTCTGTCATTCTGTTCTATATGCAGGTCCTGAGATCCTTCACACAGAGTTACCCTTAAAGGATGAATCCTTTCTTTTTTCATTTCCTGACACTAATGGGAGGATTTGGGGAGGGTCCTTGCCTCCCTGTGAGAAAATTTCATTGGAGATTTCTGGCTCTTCTCACTCTCAGAGAACATGTGTGCAGTTTCACACGATGCTTCTCCAAGTGAGTACATTTTTACTTATCATTCTGAGCCCTCTATGGACACTTAGTCTTTTTTCATTCTGGGAAATCTTTGGGTTTTGACCCTTTAAGTCCATGTCATCACCTTTCCCTCTCTCCTTTTGTCCAACAACTCTGCTCTCACTTATTCTGGAGATTAGTATCATATTTTATGTATGACTCAAGATACTAGTGAGAGATCAGAAGATGCCACCATTTGCCTTACCATGTCACAGATGAACCCAAGTTTGCCAGCAGCAAGTCTTTGGGAAGAAAACATTACCTTGATCATGACTTTACTTGGACATTTTCCTGGCCTCAGATTGTAAGTTAATAAATTCACTTTTTTTAAGACAACCCATTTCATGGTATCTGCCTTGTGCAGCCTTGGGAACTAAAGCAGATATGATCTTCCATATAAAAATATAATTTTAAAGAAATTTGATTCAACTATTTTTAGACAAATAAATTTCTATGGACCCAGTGGGAAATCAAATTCCTCTCCCTTGAACAGGTGATTTAGATAGCTCTGGGTGATTACTAACTGCACTGTAGGAGCAGCCGATTCTTGGAGCTCCTTACTCTACCACCATTTGCCCCTCTTATCCATATTTATTAATTTGTGGAAATGATTGGTTGGGAAAAAGAGCCTTGTACTTATTTTGATTTTCCTCTTTAGTCGTGAGCCTGGGTGTCTTCTCTGGCTTGTTGACCATTCTGATTCTTTCCTGTGTGCTGCCTGTGCACATCCCTCATCTGTGTTGATCTGTTGCCCTTGATGCCTCTTCTGGTCATCTGTCCCAAGCTGTGCTGTTAAGTGTTACCCAGTGATTCACAAGTGTGTTGGTACATTCTGGACAATAATTCTAGAATCAGCATGAGCATCGCAAATATTTTTCCCTCTGTGGCTGGTTTGTACACTTTGTGGATAGCTCTTTTGTTTTCCTGATACCTTCTTTTAGAATGTACAAGGGATTGAACATGAGACCTTGTACATATGAAGCAGGTGTTCAACCACTGAGCTACAGAGACTCCCCATACAGATGCTTTTAATTTTTAATGCATTTACATTTATCAATCTTTGCATCAGTGGTTTAGTTCTGTATTCAATAAATCTTCCTCTAATGAGATTCAACAGAAGTTTCCCATATACTCTATTCTAAGTGGCTTATAGTTTGACTTCTCCATTCTGAGACCTTGCTGATCCCTGAGCTGATATCAGGGGTGGCAGATGACCCAGCAACGACCCTGATTAGCAGGAGACCCAGAAATGTCTCCTGCTCAAGTACAAGTTGGAGACCCTGGGGTCTGTTCTGTGTACCCCAGGGGTGGAGCAGGGAGGGGATTGCCCAGGATTGAGCTTGCAGGATGAGTCCCAACCAGGTTCTTCCTGAAGCTGCAAATCCGGGTGCCATCCATCTACCATCTGGGCCCTAGTTAAAGGCCCTTGAGCAGCATGGTAGGAGGGAATGGCCACTCACCCACCATTTACCCTCCAAACTCCTCCAACCCCCACCACACCCCATTACCCTGCAGCCTGGTGACAGATGCTTTGAAGACATGCAGGGGCACCCTTCCCAGTGGTGAGTTTTCCTAACTCATTTAGCTCTCAAGAAAATGCTCTGAGGTTTATGGTATTTGAAGTTGAAGAAACTGAGGCACCTAGAGGGTAAGTAATTTGCAAAAGGACATACAGTCAGAAGGTTGCAGATCTAGGACTGGGACCCTGGAATCTGACTCCTGAAGCTGCTCTCTAATCAGGACTCCTGCCACCCCTTGGATGAGCTCCCTAGAGCACCCCACTTATTTTTAGGGATCCTAATGTGGTACCTCATGAGCCTCCCCTTCAGGGGCTCACAGGGACTCTCTTTTCCTTTCATTACATGCTCACTTTGTATATTTGTAATACTCCCATTCATGCCTCTTTATCACCTCCACTGGATCATTAGCTCATCTCAAGGAGGCTTCTAGAATGTCTCTCACATGGTAGGGCTTAAATCTTATTGGTGGGTGGGTGTTGGGTGATGGACTTGACCTTCTTCATGGTGAAAGCACCCACAGACCAGAGGGTGAGGGAAACTCAACCCTGTTATTCCCAGGAATGCTTTAGAAGCTGACTTCCTGGGTAGTAGTTTCTTTCATCCACTCCTGCACTCACAGTCTGGAGGCCCTGCACCCTCCCTTCTCCAGGTGCCTGCATCACCCAACCTGCTGGTCATCCCTCTGTCACAACTGAGTCAAGGGCCCTGTTTGTTCTCAGTTCTGTCTATAGGACATCTGTGACTCTCAGGGAACACTGCACTGGGTCACTTGTCATTCATCCTTTCAGAATGTGGGCCTCTCTATTTAAAAGGTTCTCTGGTGACAATCTGGAGTGTCTTCACCTCCTTGGCCTTTCCCATGATGGAAAGCCCCTGCTGTCAAGTAAAACTAGTGAATTCCATGGGCATGTGCCCATTCCTGCCCATCATTTGCTGTGAAGTGGGTTCCTTGATCAGAAGCAATGCTGTGTGGAATGCCATAGTGGTGGATAAGACCTTTGGTAAGTCCACAGATAGTAGTTTTGGAAGAAGCATTGTATACAGGGAAGGCAAACACATCTGGAGGACGTGTCTATCCCAGTTAGAATAAAATGCTGCCCCTTCCATGATGTAAATGGGCCAATATAATCAACCTCCCTCCCAGTAGCCGGCAGATCACCTTGGGGAATTATGTCATATTGGGAATGAATGTGGGTCTATGCTGCTGGCAGATTAGGTAGTCAGCAGTGACTGTAGCAAAGTCAGTCTTGGTGAATGGAAGTCCATGTTGTTGAACATATGCATAATCCCCATCCCTACCACCATGGTCTCTTTGTTCATGAGCAAAATCAGGTAATGAGAGGAATAGCTGGGGAAAGAGGCTGAGTGCTAACCACAGAGTGGGTCATCTTATCCAATTCATAATTTAAAACTTCCTGTACTGAAGCCACCCTCTGGTAAGCATGCACATGGGACACAAATACCTACATTTTCCTGCCTCTTCCCCAGGTCTCTTTGTCACTAATTTTCCAATTATGTTCCTTCCAAGTCCCTGACCATTCAGCCAAATCTTTGGCAACAGCCCATGAATCACTGTAAAGATGGACCTCTACCCATTTCTCCTTCCAACCTAAATGAACAAACAGGTACACTGCTCAAAGTATGTCCTCTGGAAGCATTTGACCTCAACGCTGTTGTTGGGATGTCCCAGAAAGAAGCTGCAGTGATGCAGCTGTCCACTTCTTAGTGCTTTCTGCATATCATGCTGAACCATCCATGAAGCAATCTCTACTTTTCTTTTCTTTCATCAGATGATTGGAAGATATTTTGTCAAGTACTTTTTCTGCATCAGTAGACATAATCATGCGATTTTTTGCTGTCAATCTGTTACTGTGGTATATTACATCAATTTTCTTATGTTGAACCATCCTTGCATATCAGGGGTGAAACCTACTTGGTCATGGTGTATAATTCATTTGATGTGTTGATGAATACAAATTAGCAATTATTTTGTTGAGGATTTTATCATCCAGGTTGATTAGAGAGATTGGTCTGTGGTTATCTTTTCTCATGGTGTTTTTATGTGGCTTTGGTATAGACGATAGCATCATAAAATGAGATAGGCAATCTTCCCTCCACTTAGATTTTTTCAGAAGAGTTTAAGCAGAATTAGTGTAGGTCTTTCCAGATTAATTGGTAGATTTCACCTGTGAAGCCATCTGGTCCTGGGATAATTTAGTTGGGAGGATTTGGATGAATAATTCAATCTTGTTACTTGTGATTTTTCTATTGCATTGATCTATTTCTTCTTTCATCAATCTAGGCTGCTAGAAAATTATCCATTTCAATGAATTCAGAAATATTGAAAGTATTTTTTAATTTAATTACCTTTTTAAAAGATACATAGATCACAAAAAATATTACATTAAAAAAATATAAGAGGTTCCCATATACCCCACACCTCCCTCCAATTTTCCCACATCAACAACCTCTTTCATCATTGTGGCACATGCATTGCATTTGGTAAATACATTTTGGAGCACTGTTGCACTGCATGGATTACAGTTTACACTCTCCCCCCATCCATTCAATGGGTTATGGCAGGATATATAATGTCCAACATCTGTCCCTGCAGTATCATTTAGGACAACTCCAAGTCCCAAAAATGCCCCCACATCATATCTCTTTTTCCCTCTCCCTGTCCTCAGCAACTACTGTGGCCACTGTCTCCACATCCATGATACAGTTTCTTCAATTGCTAGAGTCACAATAGTTCTATAATAGAATACCAGTAAGTCCACTCTAGTTCATATTTTTTCCTTCATCCTGTGGACCCTGGGATGGTGATGCACACTCCACCTCTATATTGGGAGGGGGCTTAGATCCCACATGGTTGATGGATGCGATTCTCCTGCTTGGAATTTCAGGCACTCTTGTTTTCCTGTTGTGGTGGTTGACCATCTTCATCTCCCTGTTAGCTGGCCTGAGTAAATGCAATGAACTGGAGGGTAGAAGTTGCAACTCTGCTGAGACTGAGGGCCCACCTGACACATGGTCAGTCCAGAGATTCAAGTCTCCTGAGTATACACCAAACCCAGTGTCAAACACAGGTTCAGTAAAAGTGACAGAAGAGGCATGTGTAGAAAGGTCAATCTGAGTCCAACTCCATTACACTCAGGAGCACAAATTACAAAGTAGGGCCCACTGAAAAGGCACTGAACTCCAAAGCCATCTGACATGACCATGGAACCTGTGGGTCTCTGTAGCCCTCAGGAGCACCAGTACATTGGGTTGTATCTACTTTGACTATCTCTTGGATCCTGCTGAGATGTGCAGAAGTGCAACCCCTCTGATGACTTCATGACTCTTTTTTGAAGAATCTTAACCATATAAACTCATTTGCCTTTACTATTATCCCCCTTTTATTAAAGATCTTTATCTAGGTGCATCATCAGCTAGTGATTGGTAGTAATCTTCAGCACCAGGGAAGCTCATCCCTGGGAGTAATGTCCCATGCTGGGGGGAAGGGTTTGACTTAGAGAGTGGCCATCTTGGAGCAACACAGAAGCTCTTGGGAGGTACCTCTTAGGCACCCTGCAGCTCTGGGCTTAGTTCAAATTTCAGGCACACAAGCTCATAAGGATAGTCATCAGTATCCAGGGCTCATCATTGGACCATCCTTCTTCACTGGTCTTTGTCCTTGCACTTGGGGGACTGTTGCTGTTCCACTGGGGAATGTGACAGAGCTCCCCCAGCTAACAACACAGAACTCCCTCAGTTGTCATTTGTAGATGTAACTACTATGAAAATACCCAATAAATATTTGAACATATTTATATACCTTATATACATGCCCTGGAGAAGTCCCTCCCAACCATGTGTCCCCCATCAATAATACCCCACACCAGTGTTCCTCCCCTGCCGTAGTTGAAACCCTCTGTGGTCCAAAACTTCTTAAAAAATGAAGACTCATATACTGATAAATTAAATTAGTAGGAAAATTAAATAGTAATGATAGCTTTAAAGATTATAAATAGAATACCTAATAATTTAGAAAAAAATGAAGTAAAAATAAATTGGGGAATTTAAAAATGAAAAAAAATCATAAAACTTTGTTTTTGACATTTTGTCTTTCAGCTCTGTAGTAAGTGTTGCCCTGTATGTACAGTGGCAAGGCAATTACTTTCACTCCTTCCTCAGTGTCTACATCCTTTTTTTTTAATTTTTAATTTTTTCTTCAAAAAGGTTTTAGATCACAGTAAAGTCACCTATACAATATAGGGGACTCCCATATACCCAACATCAAACCCTTTTCCCCCTTCCCCAAAATGATCTTTTTACATGTTCATGTTATATTTGCTGCAGCTCATGTACAGATATTGAAACATAGCTACCAAGCATGGCTCCATTTTGGCTTACATTATGGTTTATATTTTAGACTGTACAATTTTCTAAATTTTTAGTTACACTATGGTTTACACTATGGCTTACATTTTAGCCTATAGACTTTTATCCATTTTTGGTGAAATTAAGCATGTCCTATAGCCACAATTGTGCAATCTTGTGGAACACCTCCATTGTCCCCCAGTAACCCAGCTTTGATCTATCCTACTCCTCTCTCCCCCTTCCCTCATAGCCCACACTGACAATTTGCTTGAAGGACCAGATTCACAGATATTTGCAACAATGCTGAGGGCTTGACACACTAGATTGTCCCCCCTTCATTGAGAGCCATCAGTTCTCTCATGAGACACAATTCCCTATGTTTGAGAATATCAGGCCTCCCCAGGATGGGGTACAACTTCCAATCCTACCTAGATGTGTTGGATAGACATCTTAATAATATTTACTCTTCCTATCCATGAACAGGGAATATTCTTCCATTTATTTAGGTCTTCTCTGATGTCCTTGAAAAGTATCGTGTAGTTTTCTGTGTATAAGTCTTTTACATCTTTAGTTAAATTTATTGCTAGGTATTTTATTTTTTAAAATTTACTATTATAAATGGTATTTGTTTCTCAATTTCCCCCTCAGATTGCTCATTATTGGTGTACAGAAATGCTACTGATTTTTGTACATTGATCTTATAACTTGTGCATTGATCTTATAACCTGTGCATTGAACTTAGAACTCATTTATAAGTTCATTTAATGTCCATTTTATCTGATATTAATATAGATATGCTTGCCATCTTTTTGTTATTGTTTGCCTGCAAGATTGTTTTCCAGCCATTCACTTTCAAACTCCTTGAATCCCTTGGTCTAACATGGGTTTCTTTTTTTTTTAAGATTTATTTATTTCTCTCCCCTCACCCCCCCCCCCCAGTTGACTGTTCTCTGTGTCCATTTTGCTGCATGTTCTTTTTGTCTGCTTCTGTTGTTGTCAGCGGCACGGGAATCTGTGTCTCTTTTTGTTGCATCATCTTGCTGCATCAGTTCTCTGTGTGTGCGGTGCCATTCCTGAGCAGGCTGCACTTTGTTTCACACTGGGCAGATCTCCTTACAGGGCACACTCCTTGTGCATGGGACTCCCCCACACGGGGGACACCCCTGTGTGGCACAGCAATCCTTGTACGCATCAGCACTGTGCATGGGCCATCTTCACACGAGTCAAGGGTTTGAACCACAGACCTCCCATGTGGTAGATGGATGCCCTAACCACTGGGCCAAGTCCGCTTCCCATAACATGGGTTTCTTACACACAACATATATATGGGTCATATTTCCTTATCCCTTCTTCCAAGCTGTGTTTCTTGACAAGTGAATTTAATCCATTGGAATTACATTAGCTTATATTAGCCATATTCTGTTTGGATTTCTGTATGTCATGTTGTTTTTTCCTCTTTTTGTCTTTTTCGTTGTTCTTACACTCTCCTCCAACTTTGTGTCTCCTGTTTTTTTCTTTCCTCCTTTACAACTCCCTTTAGTATTTCTTGAAGAGCAAGTTTCTTGTTGGCATATTCTCTTACTTTCTGTTTTTGAATGCCAGCTTTGCTGGATAGAATATTCTTGGCTGGAAATTTTTTTTCTTTTAGTACCTTGACTATATCATACCACTGCCTTCTTGCCTCAATGGTTTCAGATGTGAAATCAGCATTTAATCTTATTGAGCTTCCCTTGTATGTGATGGTTCTCTTTTCTCTTGCTGTCTTCAGTATCTTCTTTGTCTTGAGCACTGGATAATTTGACAAGTATATTCTTGGGTTAGGCCTGTTGGGATGAATGCTGTTTGAAGTCTGTTGTATTTCCTGGACATGTACATCCATCTTCCTCAATAGGTTTGGGAAGTTTTCAGGTATTATTTCCTCCAACACCCCTTCTGTCTGCTTTGCCTTCTCTTCTCCTTCAGGGATGCATATAATGCATATGTTTGTGCATTTTTTGTTGTCGTTCTAGTCCCTAAGTCCTTGCTGGATTTTTTCTCTTTTTTTTTTAAAGATTTATTTATTTATTTCTCTCCCCACCCCACCCCCCACTGTTGTCTGTTTTCTGTGTCTATTTGCTGTGTCTTCTTCTTTGTCCATTTCTGTTGTTGTCAGTGGCACGTGAATCTTTGTTTCTTTTTCTTTCGTCATCTTGTTGTGTCAGCTCTCCATGTGGCACCACTCCTGGGCAGGCTGCACTTTCTTTCGCACTGGGTGGGTCTCCTTATGGGGCACAATCCTTGCGCGTGGGGCTCCCCTACGCGGGGGACACCCCTGTGTGGCACTGCACTCCTTGCGTGCATCAGCACTGTGCATGGGCCAGCTCCACACGGGTCAAGGAGGCCCAGGGTTTGAACTGTGGACCTCCCATGTGGTAGATGGATGCCCTAACCACTGGGCCAAGTCTACCGCCTTTTCTATCTTTTTATGGATCAATTCTACTATCTGTTTGATTTCAGATGTTCTTCTTCTACATCACTAATTCTTTCCTGTGCCTCTTCAAATTTTCTGTTATTTGCTGAGAGTGTATTTTTGATTTCTTGGACAGTGCCATTCATCATCATCATCATCATATCTGTTATCTTTTAGTTTATGTTCACAATTTCTTCTGTATTCTCTCCAAGTGTTTTCCTAATATCCTTAATCTCTTCCTCCATTTCATTACATTGGTCCATGATATATGTTTTGAAAATGTTGTTTAGTTTTTCAATGTTCTGCTCATCTTCCTAGTTTTTCATTTGTTTATTGGATTGGACCATGTTTTACTGATTATTGACATGGTTTGTAATTTTTTTGAGGTTGCCTGGTCATCATTTTATCTTTATGGATTTATTCAGTTGATTAGCTTCCCCATCTAGTGTTAGGGTTTATTTAGGTGTTGTTTTTGTGTGTGTGTTAAGTCTTCTCTTTGACACTTTGTTCTTCTTATTCTATTTCCTTGTTGTTGACTAAGTTCCCTTAAGGAAAATACTAGGAAAAGCAAAAGAGGTAAGAAAAGAAAAAGTATAATAGTAGTATTGATAGTAAATGTTAGCAGAAAAACCATGGGAGACCTAGGTGAATGGATATTAAACTCATGTCAGCTGTGTAGAGTTATAACAGTAAAAAAGTGGAGTACCTACAATGAGATGGTAAACTGAATATGGAGAAGAATATACTATGAATTGAAAAGCCACTGTGGTCAGAAGAGAGGGAAAAAGAAAAGGAAGGATGATAACATCAAGAGTGAATAAAAGATAGAAAACTGAGGTGTTAGAAATGAAAAGTCAGAAAAATTGGGAGCTAAACAAAGAAAGGTGGAATTTAAGAGAAACAATAGATGATGGAAGATAGAAAGATGTAAAGGAAAGGGGTAGCATTGGTAGCCAAAATCAGTACACACAGAAATATGGAAATTGGTAATGAGGAAGCACAGCAAACAAGAAACACTGCCAGCAGCACTTAATAGAAAAAAAGGAAAAAGAAGCAAAGAAAAAGAAAAAGAAAAAAAAAAGAGACATGGGGGTTAAAGAGGGAGGAAAGACAAGAAAACAAACAAACAAACAAAAAAGACCAGACAAGGCCTCAAGCAAGGAATCCTCTTTGCAATTGAATAAACTGCTTAGGAGTTTAGCCTTCACCCCTTCTCCCTTCCTCATTTCCCTCTCTCCCAAGGCAGCAGGAAGGGTATGTGAGAACTTCCGTCCAAGATTCAAATGGGACCCTGGTGAACCAACTCCCCACAGAAAACAATGACTCTTAGTTTCTATGAGAAAGCACTCACCCGTTGCCAGGAACCCTAAATATGTTATTGGAAGCTACCAAGCACGTCCTGATGTCCCCCTCCCTTGCATATGCTGTACAGGATTAGTTCACTGCCTAACTCCACCTTCTCCCAGTCCAAGTTTCCCTATCCCAGGGCATTTAGGTAAATTGGGCTCTCTCAGAAGATTCACCCCTCCTCTCTTCCTAGCCTCTCCTAAGCCAGGTGGCATGCTCCTCAAAGCCTGAAAAAAAGGGGGACCACACAAATGAACCTGCACTCCTTGGGCCCCTCTGCACCCCTCACTTCTGCACCCCTCACCAGGATTGCATTGAATCTGTATAACAATTTGAGCATAATCAACATGTTTATAATATTTAGCCTTCCAATCCATGAGCATGGAATGTTCTTCCAATTAGGACTTTTTAAATTTCTTTTAACAATGGGTTGTAGTTTTAGAAATACAAGTGCTGTACATTGTTGGTTAAGTTTATTCCTGAACATTTCAGTTTTACCTGTCATACTTTATTTTCACCATTCTTTTGATACTTTCAGTTACTTTTATTGAAATAATCTTCATTTCTAGATTCTTCCAGGCCTCTCTCTCCTGGTTTTTCTTTTCAGGCTGTAGCATACCCTTTAGTATATCCTGCAAAGCTTGTCTCTTGGTTACAAACTCTCTCAGTTTCTGTTTATCATTGAATATCCTAAATTTACCCTCATTTTGAAATAGAGTCTTGGTAGATATAATATTCTTGGCTGGAAGATTTTCTCTTGCAGTGTCTTGCAGTATCTTAAATACGGCATACTACTCTCTGTTTGGTTTCTGATAAGAAATTTACAGTTAATCTTATTAGGTATCCCTTATATGTTATGCATTGTTTTTCACTTGCTGCTCCCAGAATTCTCTCTTTGTCTTTGGCATTCTGATTAATATGTGTCTTGAAGTTGGTCTATTCAGATTTAGTTGAATGGGAGTATGTTGTGCTTCTTGGACGTGGGTATCTATGTTCTTCAATAGTGTTTGGAAAATTTCTACCATTGTTTCTTCAAATATTTCTTCTACCACTTTTCCCTTTTATTCTCTTTCTGGGACAACAGTGGCATGTAGGCTTGCACATCTCTTGCTGTAATTTAGTTCCCTGAGACCTTGTTAAATTTTTTTACCATTCTTTTCTTCATGTGTTATCTTGTATGTTCACTTTCACAGGCTATTTCTTCAGGCTCACCAATCTTTTCTTCTCCTTCCTCAAATCTGCCTTTATATGATTCCAATGTACTTTTAATTTCATTTACTGTGAGTTTCATGGCCATAAGAGCTGCTATTTTTCTCTGTATGCTCTCAAATTCTTTGTGCTTATCCAGTGTTTTCTTAATAGTCTTAACCTCTTTAGCCATCTCATTGAATTTATTAAGAAGATTTGTTTGAACACCATTGATTATTTGTCTCAACTCCTTAATGTCATCTGGAGGCTTATCTTTTTCCTTTAACTGAGTCATATTTTCCTGTTTCTTGGTGTGGCTTGTAACTTTTTGTTGGTGTCTTGGCATCTGGTTTACTAGAATATTTATTCTGGGTGCAGTTTCTCTCTCTAATTTAGGGCTTTCTTGCCCTTTCTTCCTTGCTGGTTGGGTAGTAGGAGCCAAGGGTGTTGGCTGTAAGCTGTGGAAGCTCAAGCTGTCCTCATTGCCCTAGGGCCCAAAGAAGCTTCTTCAAACTTTCTCCTTTGCCACGGGTGGGTAAAAAGCCACAGCCGTGTGTAATAATACAAGTTGTGTAGGCCTAGATTGTCATTGTTCTGAGAGACTTATTAAGCTTCATGACCCTTTCTCCCCTGTCTGGGTCAGGGATGGAGCTGCAGATTTGGGCAGCAATCTACACCATGTGTGTCCAAAATGACCACAGTTGTCACTGTAGACTTCCAACTATTTAGTTTGTGCCACCTGAATGTACCTGAGGTTATCTGGAGAGACTGGTGCAGGACCCACCAGCTTCCTCCCTGCTAGAGGTGGGACTGAAGTCTAGGCTAGCGCTGCAGGCCAATCTGGGTGAAAGAAATCATAGAAGAAATCATAGATGATTTCTCCCATTTTTTGGAAATGGAGCTTCCAATTCCAGCTACAGAATAGTACAGAATAGCTCCTGAGGTGGCTTGTGCTGCCAAAGTAGGACGATCTCCTCTGAGGCATGTCCTGTATTTTCCTGGAGAGGCTGGCACAGGTTCCCCTCCCCACAGCTTCCTCCCAGCAGAGATGGGACAGGGGCTTATTCTACAGCTGCAGTCTGATCTGGATGGAAAGAAGCCCATCCCTACCAGCACTGTAATTTTCTGCCCACCCCAATTTCCCTCATGCCAGGGGTAGAGTTAATATGGCAGCTACCTGCCTTTTCTCTGACTTAGACATGTTCAAACTTCAGCTGTTCTTAGGATTATACTTTAGCTTTCTAAATTTACTAATCAGTAGTTGAAGTTGGTGCCCATCTGTCTCTTTCTCCCTGATTTTTAGAAAGTGGACCTTCCAATTCCAGCCTCGGAATAGCTCCAAAGGTGGAAGGTTGGGCGGACACCAGCCTTCATGGCGTGGAGTGCTCTACTTGTGAATCTTCTCTGCAGATGAGCAGTCTCCTCCCTCTTCTTTCAAGAATGTTATAGGATGCTCTTCTGATCTTCTGGGGCCCCCAGATAGCTATGGGTGATTAGTAACTGCCCTGTAGCATGAGCTGACTCTAGGAGTACCTTACTCTGATTCCATCTTGTGGGTTGTCTCAGCCTATGTTTTGATTTGGAAATTTAGTTCATTAACATTCAATTTTATTATTTTAAAGGCAATACTTACTTCAGCCATTTTATCCTTTGGCTTTCATATATGTCATATCTTATTTTTGTCTGTCTTTTTTCCCTTTTGTTTAGGCACTCTGATAGGCTTCAATTCTACACTCTCCTCCAAGCCTCTCTCTCTCTCTGTTTTTTGTTTTTTGTTGTTTTTGTTTCCGGGTTGCAGACCTCCCTTTAGTGTTTCCTGCAGAGTTAGATTCTTTATTACAAACTGTCATAGCTTCTGTTTATCTGTGACTATTTTAAACTCATAACCATATTTGAAGGTTTGTCAAAGAAAGAATTCTTTGTTGGCAGTTTTTCTCTTTCAGTACTGTAATTATATCATACCCTTGTCTTCTCACCTTCATGGTTTCTGCACTATGTCTTAGTGGACATCCCTTGTGTGTGATGTTTCACTTCTCCCTTGCTGCTTTCAGAATTTTTATCTTGGCATCTGAATATTCTGTGTCTTGTGTAGGTCTATTTGACTTTATATTAATTGGAGTATGCTGTGCTTCCTGGACACATATATTCATGTCTTTCATGAGAATTGGGAATTTATTTGGCCATTTTTCCTCAAAAATTCTTTCTGTCTCCTTTCCTTCTTTTCTCCTTCAGGAACTCTTGTAACAGTATGTTGGTGCACTTAGTGCTATCATTCAATTCCCTGAGCACCTGCTCATTTTTTTCCATTCTTCTCTCTCTGTTCTTCTCTCTTTTAAATTCCAACTGTTCTGTCCTGACTCTTCTATGATTTCAAATCTGATGTTCTTTCTCTATATTGTATTTTAAATCTCATTTTATTAGGATCTTCCTGGTAACTAGAGAATCAATTTTTCCAGTTGTACATGTCTGAAGTGGAGAATGGAGTGTGTACAAAAAAGTAACCTCTTGGGTGTCCTTGATTAACAATTTCAGCTAGCACAAACCTTAGTAGGAATTACCCAGCTGTGGGAGGGTTCCCTGGCCAAGTTGGATACCACTCTGGGTATGAGAAGAGGAGGCCATTTCTGGGGGCATCTAAGGGTGGTTCAGGATCACACTTCCCCTGTTCTCCCCCTTCATAAGGTGTTGGAGGAGCAGTGGGAAAAAGGAACAGGTCCAGTACTTTCTCTGATGGGTTGGAATCAGGGAGTAGTTTCTTCCATTTTTTTTTTCCAAATTCTACTCAATTTATTCATTTTTTAAAAAGATATTACATTAAAAAAATATGAGGTCCCCATTCGCCCCCACCACCCCCACCCCACCACTCCCCCCAATAACACTCTCCCCCATCATCATGTCACATCCATTGCGTCTGGTGAGTACATCTCTGGGCATCACTGCACCCCATGTCGCGTGTTCCACACCATAGCCCACACTTACCCACATTCCATCCAGTGGGCCATGGGAGGACATACAACATCCAGCAATTGTCCCTGGGGCACCACCCAGGACAACTCCACCTCCCGAGAATGCCTCCACATCTCTTCTCTTCCTCCCATTCCCCGCACCCAGCAGCCACCATGGCCACTTTTTCCACACCAATGCCACATTTTCTCGATTATTAACCACAATAGTTCATGAATAGAATATCTTTAAGTCCACTCTGATCCTTACTGTATTCCTCCTTCCTGTGGACCTTAGCTTGGTTGTGTCCATTCCACATCTATGTCAAGAGGGAGTTTAGATTCCACATGGATATTGGATGCAATCCTCCTGCTTTCAGTTGTAGACACTAGGCTCCATGGTGTGGTGGTTGACATTTTTCAACTCCATGTTAGCTGAGTGGAGTAAGTCCAATAAATCAGAGTGTAGGAGCTGAAGTCTGTTGAGGCTCAGGGCCTGTCTATCATATTGTCAGTCCAGAGATTCAAATCCCCTAGATATATCTTAAGCCCCAGCACCAACTACAATTACAGTAAAGTAGCATGAAAGGCTTGTGAAAAGAGATCCCATCTGAGTCCAGCTCCATCATGCAGAAACACCAGCTCCAAAGAAGGGCCAACTGGCATGGCAGTGAACCCCATCTGCCATGACCATAGAACCTGTGGGTCTCCCCAGCCCTCAAAAGGACCAATATTGGGGGTTGTATCCACTTTATCTGTCTCTGAGACTCTGCTCAGGTGTGCATAAGGGCAATCCTTCTGACAACCTCCAGACTCTTTTTTTAGAAACTCATAGCCATATGAACTCATTTGTCTTTTCCATTTCCCCCTTACTTTAGGTCAAACAGCATTTTTAACTCCTGTTATTATATGTAGATAGGGATATTCTGCTGGTCTGCATTGAACCTTTAATTTAAGGTCATTTTCTAGTTACGTCATCAGTTGGTACTTGGTAGTGATCCCTCGGTGCCAGGGAGGCTCATCCCCTGGTGTCATGTCCCACGCTGTGGGGAAGGCATTGCATTTACATGCTGAGTATGGCTTTGAGACTGGCCACATTTGAGTAACATGGAGGCTGTCAGGAGAGAAATCTTAGGCACAGTGCTGCTCTAGGCCTTGTTCTTATTTCAGGTGTAAAGGCTCACAAGCATAGTCATTAGTATCAGGGGCTCACTGTTGGACCCTCATTCCTTCCTGGTCCTTACCATTGCACCTGGGGGACTGCTGCTGCTCCCCTAGGGACCACGACAGAGCTCCCCCAGCCAGTAACCCAGTACCCCCCCCCCAGCTGTTGTTTTTAATTGTTTCCACTATGAGTATATCCAAACATTTCCATGCACTCTGGACACATGCCCTGTATAACTCCCTTTCAACCATATATCACCTGTCAATAACATCCCATACCAGTATTCCTCTGCTGCCATTGTTGAACCACTCTGTGATCCAAAACTTCCTGAAAAGTGAAGCCCAATATAATGTCAGGTTCCCTTACTAGTAAAATGGAATATAGCGATGAGTTTAAAGGTTAGATATAGAATCCATATTGATTTGGAAAAATTCGAAATCCTATCTTTTTCTTTTCTTTTTTCCTAATTATTAAGCTTCTCTTCACAAGAGCCCTAGATCACAGTAATTCATATATACAATATACAGTACTCCCACACATCCACCATAAAACCTTTTCCCTTCCACAGCGATAATCTTTTAACTTATTCATATCATATTTACTGAAACTGATGTACAGGCTCTGAGACAATAGCTTTCAAACAAGGTGACATCTGTGCTTACATTGTGGTCCATACTTTAGGCTATACAGTTTTCTAAATTTTTTAGTTATCCTATGTTTTACATTATGGTTTACATTATTAGTCTGTCATCCCCTATATGTTTTTGGTGTAATATTACATGTTTTATATCCATCCTTGTGTACTCTCATGAAACTCCTCTCTTGCCCCCACATTTATCTTGCTTCCATCCATTCAACATCCATTTCCCCCTCCCCTTGGGGCCCACAGCGACAGCCAATCTCCATTTCCTGAGGAGCCATGTCCAGAGATACTTGCAACAGTGTTCAGGGCCTGAGTTGCTCAACTGCCCTAATGTCCTGGGAGCCACCCTTTCTCTCGAGAGATACAGTTCCCTCTATTTGATAGCATTAGTCCTCCCCAGGATGTGGGTCCACCCCACTCTCACTACTTGGGTCTCTATCCAATGGTAAAACCTACCCTGGCAAAATGAGCACTCAGACACTCCCCAGGAGTCCGTCCCGCATCAGACCATCCCCTCCGAGCATCCTAAACAGGTAACCCTCCTAATTATATTTTGATATGGTTCTTCCCTTTTCTTGTTTGGCAGATTGTATTAGGCCTGTGACGTGCTAACATCAAACCATGCCCAAAACATTGATGTTGCAGTTTAAAATTATTAGCTAAAGCCATAAAACATTGAACATGTGGTATTTCATCCCATTTACTAAGTCTATCTTTTACAATATATTTCTAGTTGCAAAATAGCATTGTATTCAAAAGATCACTTTGGTTGCCATTCCTGACCATGCTCTAATTTATACCATGGCATTCACTTTTACTCAGAAATATTCTCTTTTTAGTTATGGGGGTTCATAATTAAATTGTTATTAAAGTTTTAAGATGCAATCTAGAGGATCACACATTTCTTCCATTCTAGAGCTCTATTGCCTGCTGTGACTCTGTCAGCTCTTGGGTAATTTACACTTGATATTTATTGAACAGAATTTTAGTACTCAACCAGGGTACCCGAGGGAGGTCTCTTATACCTGAGGAATGGATCCTGAGGTAGGACTCTAACCTACAATCCTAGGCCCTCCTGGCTCCAAACGTAAGCCAAAACCAACGACCAGGCATGGTCTATCCACCTACAGCTTAAGCAGGAGATTTCAACATTCACTCTAGAGAATAGCTAATAATTTTGATAAGAAAATCACTATTCACTGAGGCTGCAGAGATTTTGTGGGCTGCCTGTTTCCTTCCTGACTGACTGCTTTCAAGATGCTCAGTGACAGAGCCAGAGGAATCCTGATCCTGGTTTTCAGAGACAGGGTGCTCCTGCAGCCTCAGAGCCAAGTTCAGGAGTACCCCACCTGGGGGCCCAATGAGTCCATCAGTCAGCAGTACACTCAGAGGTCACAGAGTCCCAACTGAGCTGCCAAACTTTAGGGGATTCCTTCACTGATTCTCTGGGTCCATACCTGACCCAGAAAATTGACTATCACACTGAGTTTGGTAACTCAAGGAAAGAGGATTATTAAATCAGCGGAGGACAGGAGATTGGATGTCTCAGATCTGCCTCCCCAACAGAAGTTAGAGTGGCATTATGTCGTCTTGTGTAGAAGAGGAATTAGTGGTTGGATTAAGGAGACTGATGGGTGGGAGGAGCTGCATCTTGCACATGGTCTATAGCATTACTTTTTTTTTAACAGGGAAAACTACATGCCTGGTCATACATCATATATGTAGAGAAGGTGGCATTTAAATCTCATCCAGAGGAATATAATTTACTATTATAATGAACCAAAGTTCAATGAACTTCATTCTACTACTAAACTGAGTCTGCGCTGGAAATGGGGAAATCCCATTACATGGTTAACTCACTTTTGTGGCCAGCTACTGACCACAGCCACTCTACCTTGATTGGCTGGTTTCTAAGTTAGGCAACATTAAGCTTGGGAGAGAAACAGCTGTGGCATTGCTAAAGAAACAGGGCAAAGGGTTGGGTCATTAGGGGGATAAAGAACATTCATGGGCAGCTTCATTATGGGGCAATCACCTGGATGGACAGGACAATAGGGAATGAAATTGCCCCTCAGAGGCTCTGAATCAGAGCCTGGTGGGGTCATAAGCCAGGCCATTCTTGGATGGACAGAGATCTTTCCATGTTCAAACCCACCCTCTGTGGCCCATGCAGCCCTCCTGGTTCCTGAAAAGTCCAAGTCTGCACTTCCACTGGCATCCTCCTCCTCTGGTTGGGAAGCTCCCTGCCTCAATTGTTGCTTCCATCATGTCCTTAAGGTTTGGGGTTATGGAGTCTGTGGAACTGAAGTTGAGTATGACCTGCCATCTGCCTAATCACCATGGGACTTCATGTCCAGCATTTCCAAAACACAAGAAAAGAAAAATATATTTCATGTAGATACAGAAAAAGGCCTTCATGTAACTTCTTTCTCAATGGCATGATGGGTTAATCCCACCCTCCATTCTGTTCTTCTCACAAAGTGATGGTCCTTTCTGAGACAATGAGCCTCTTCTGCCATGATCACCTTCCCTTTGAATAGGATCCTGCGTGAATCAAGTCATGCAAGTTATAGTGAATTCAGATTAGCACCCTTGAGTGCCTGCTTTTTCAGATAGACAGTATTAAGAAAAGGAAATGTTTTTCTAGAGGTACAAGGAATAAAAGACCCCGAGAAGCTACTTCTAATCTTGTGGCTAGCTGAAAACCTATATTAAAGTATGTTTTTCTCCTCAAAATTCAATTGCCATATTTGGCCTAAAAGAAGGCATTTACAAATAGCCAATTAACATTGAAAAATTTTTTTCTCTGCCATTAGATCAGGAACTTCACAGTAGGAGGTATAGAATATTATAATTATTGTTTTACCCTCAGCACCCAATTTTTCATTGGTTTTTAAAAATTGTGAAATGCATATGTTTGAACTGAGGATGAACAAATCAATTATTTAGTCTTTAAATGCCTTTGGCAATAAACAGGCTTCAATCACTCCTCATTTATAGACCTACCCAAATTTACTGAGATGGATTTCCTTGGAAATTTGAATCTTCATGTATTACATGTATTACATGTATTTAGAATCACATAATTTTTGCATCAGTGTCCAAATAAATACTAATATAAATTAAAGACTTCTTAATCTAACACCTGAAACCACGCTGGTACATATTTCTCCCATTGTACTATTTCTCTGAGGGAAAAACTTAGGTCCAAAATGGAAACTAACCAGATATGCACCAGTGATAGGGCTATCTACCAGCAAATTTCAAGTTGGCAGATGCTGGGCAAACTCTGCTGGAAGCAATGCACCTTCCAGGATCAGTGAGGAAGAGTATGTGAGAGATGTTTCCTTCCCAGGTCGGCAATTATGTTGATCAAGTATCATGTGATTGGACACTCTGTCTAATCAAATTAAATGGATCCAATAATTTTTTGTCATTTTGGATTTTGAATCATTTACAAAATTTCAGTAGCAATCTGTGCATTTTAGCAATATAGATTTTATGCAAGTTCACAAAATGTGTACATGTCAATACACTATCTTTCTGCACCTTGCCTTTTGACTAAAAAGTTTCTTGAAAGTCTCCACTTGGTCATATATACTGTAGCCTCGTTCTTTCAGCTTCACTGCTACTTATCATTGATTTGTATTATGTGTGGATTTCTTTCTTAAGCTCTTCTCATTTTGGTTGACATTTGTGTTCTTTCCAACATTTCCTTTCCATTAATTATAGTGTTGTGTATATTTTGGAGGACATACACTTATTGATATGAAGAGAAGATGAAGAGTAGAAGTGGTATATCATTACTTTGGTGTATTTTTAAAATAGAAGTGGTATATCATTACTTTGGTGACCATGATGTCCCCCAAGTGTTTAGATAAAGAACACCCCTCTGACACCAGAGGAGAGAATCCATTTTACATATTATGGCCCCATTGGATAGAGTTTGACTTAAGGAATTTTATATATGCGAAATTGTACTGGTTATTTACTTGCATTCCTTTTATTGTTTATGAAACTGTTTATAAAAATATTTACCCCATGATTTTACTAATCTGTGAATTGTCTGATCATAGTCCTTTTGTCTATATATTTGTTGTTCATTTTATTTTTGGTTTTTGGTTGGTAGATATTTTATTTTCTAACTCTTCTGGATACTGTTATTTTCTAAGTGATACCATTGTCAATGTATTTTCCCATTCTGTGGCAGGTATTAACTTCTATTGTCAGATAGACTTTACTGATTTTTAATGTTGTTAGGAGTTTGGCATTAATTGTTTCAACCCCCACCACGTCCAAAGGTAAGATAGGGGTCACAAAGCAGTGAAATGAAGGCTGGGCAAATATTCTGATCCTTCCTTGGCAGTCCCACAGCACCTACCCATCCCAGTGTGCCTGTGTTGGGGAGGGCTACACAGTTGACAGGGGCATGAGGGGTGGACAGTCCCTGGGCAGGATCTGGTTTTCTATGAGGTTGGAAGTCTGGTTGGCCCATCATGTTCACAGTCTGCCCATGGCTGGCAGAGTGGGAAGGAGATTACTGAGGTGGTTTTTCTCTTCCCAGACGTAAATCTTCAGACTTGGAGCCATCTTCTCATCTTTTTTCATTGTGGGCTGGAGGTAAGTGCAGTGTTCAGTTTCTAACCTGGGGAGAAGAAGTTTATGTGGAGTGGTCTCTGTGGTTACAGCCAAGTAGGGCCCTGATGACCAACTAATAAGGGGAGTGGACTTTGGGTCAGGTAGGAGGGCTCCGGTCTTTACTGAGCAGTGGGGAATGTGTGTGGGGGACTGTGACTGAGGAAGGACAAGACTGAAACTTTTGACCCACACATCTGATGGTTCCTACTAGAATGCTGATCCTGGGGGCCTTCCCCTGTAAGGGCTAAAGTGTCAAAGAGAGCTGTGGATGGTGCCCAGGGCACCCTGGGGAGGCAAGGTAGGCTGGGATCTCAGAGGCAGCATTTGGGAGAATCCATTCCCACTACCACCACTCTTAGGTCATTCTTGCCCCATCCCAACCTGCCCCCACCCACAATCGAGAGCCAAGACAATGAGAAACTTGCTCAGAAATCTTGGAACCTCAGTCATGGGTGCTCAGTTCCATGTGGGTATTAACCAGGCTGTCCCTCTGCCAATCAGGAGACTAGAGTTGGTGGGAAGAAGAGACCCACCTATAAACTTGCAGAAAATAAGGCAGCACATTGCACTCAAGCTACAGGTTGAGATGCAATGAGGGCCCAAGGGCAGGAAAATGGATTCTGATCCCCCTCCCCCACTTTTTCCAGATACTTATGGAGCATCTACAACATGACATTGCAGGGCATAGCTGGGCAAAGCCATCAGAATTCCCAGAATTTAAGTTTGAAGGGGCTTTCATAGGGCATAGCAACATCCTCTAAAAAGTGGGTGTCTATAAATATCACATTAACATGAGCCATTTTCTGACCTAGGACAGTGGCTTCTTCTCTAAAGCTTTGAAGGAAGAGGGAATATGTTCTGCTTCTGGTGAATTGCTTCCTATGACCACTAGTTAAGAGCTCGTAGCTTTCATGGTGAAGTCTGGAATTGCATTAGGAGTAAGTGGGGGACGGGGGAATGTAAAAACATCAAAACTTATAATGTGCAAAGGAAAAGGTGAGAGGAAGATTGCTAGCAAATGTCCTAAGGGAAGGAAGGACTGTGCCTCCTCAATCCCCCTCTAGAAAGGATATCCTTTGGTCCATCCTTTCTCTTAGATTTGAATCCTTCTGAGATCCTGATATCTGATCTCAGGATTCCTTTTCCTGCTACATTCATTCTGGAGGAAGATTTGTGATGCAATTTCCAAAGCCACAACTGACCTCATCTCAACCTTTACTCCTCCCTGTGACCTGGGATTTCTGGCATCTCTGCAATTCCTTGCACAATTTGTTTTAATCTAGAAATTCCCCAGAAGGCTGCCAGTCTCTCTGTCAAATCCTTGGAGGTCACTCCCCTCTGACTGGGCTCTGATGATTCACAGTGAGATCTGGTGTCTGGATAAGTGTCCTCATTCCTTCCATAGAAGGAAAACTTATGCTCTTCCTCACTGGCCAAGATGCTGCTGCAGCCACTTGGTTCTCAGGTCCACTGTCTGGGGAGCTCATCAGTTTACACATTCACTTGTGTTGTTACTGACTTATCCTAAAAGAGACATCAGGCCCCAGGCCCTTAAAGCTCACAGCCCATGTGATGGTGGTGGTCTTTGTCCAAACTCTTGCACTGTGGCTATACCCATAGGGTGGGAACCTGTCCACTGGGAAGAGTTGAAATATGTGGCATTACAGGGATGGAAGAAGGAGGCAGTCACTAAGACTGACCCACAGGCACACAGAGCACAGCACTACCAATTAAACATCACAACCCTTCCAATCCAGGTGGTAGAGTCTCTGCCCTGAGCTCACCTGAGGGTCCTCTCTGTGCTTCCCTATGATCCAGACATAAAGGGTTAGCCCATGGCCCTGCCCTGAGCCTCTAGGGCCCTGTCATAGTTTCCAGCCTACACCTTGTTAAGGATTTTAATCACTGTCCCTTGGCTTCATCTAGAGTGGGGAGCTCAGCTGAACTGTGGGGTGAATATGAGTTTTCAGTTGTGTACATTTCTCAGTTATCCTCAAGTTCCCCATGGCTACAGGTGTCACCCAGACCCATGGTGGCCTCTTCAGGACAGGGGAGGGGCACTCTCTCCTCCAAGCCTCATTCTCCTGTCTTTTTCTTCCAGACTGTAAAAGTTCCTTTAATATTTTCTACAAAGGTGGATTTTTTTTTTACAAAGTCTTAGTTTCTGCTTGTGATTATTTTTAAATTACCTTCATATTTGAATATTTGAAGGACAATTTTGCTGGATAAAGAATTCTTGGCTGGCAATTTTTCTCTTTCAGTACCTAATTAAATCATACCATTGTCTATTTTCCTCCATGATTTCTGATGAGAAATCCACACTAAGTCTTATTGGGCATCCCTTGTATATGATGGTTGCTTCTCCCTGCTGCTCTCAGAATTTTCTTTATCTTTCAATTTGACATTCTGAGTAGTATATGTCATGGATAAGGTCTATTAGCATTTATTCTGATTGGGGTATGTTGTGCTCCTTGGAAATGGAAATTCATTTCTTTCATGAGCATTGCAAAATGTTCAGCCATTATTCCCTAAAATCCTTTCTGTGCCCTTTCCCTTGTCTTCTCTTTCCAGAAATCCCATGACACATATGTTGTTGAACTTCATGTCATCATTCAACTCAATTTTTTTTTCATTCTTATTTCTCCCTGTTCTCTCTCTTCAATTTCAGCTGGTCTCTCTTCTGTATCAATTATTCTTCCTTCTATCATTTTGTGTCTGTGCTTGTATGCCTCCAATATATTTTTTAGATGTATTTTATTTGTTTATTTTCCCCTTGTTGTTTGTGCTTGCTGTCTGCTCTCTGTGTCTGCTCATCTTTTCTTCTGCTTTCTTTATTTTTTTCAGGAGGCACTGAGAACCAAACCTGGGAATTCTCACATGGGAAGAAGGAAGCCAATCACTTAAGCAATATCCACTCTCTGTTTTTTGTTTATCACACAGTATTTCCTTGCTGTGTCTTTTTGTTGTATCATCTCACTTTATCATCTTTTTGCAACAGCCCATGACTCGTTGTCTTGCTCATCTTCTTTGGGAGGCACCGGGAACAGAACCCAGGACCTCCCATTTGGTAGGCAGGTTATCAACTGCTTGAGCCACATCTGCTTCCCTCCAATATGTTTTTTATCTCTCCAGTCATGTCTTTCCTTCCCAAGAGCTTTTTTATTTTTCTCTTTAAGTTTTCAAATTCTTCCTTGGGCTGTCTCAGTGTCTTCTTGATGCCCTTTATCTCTGTAACAACATTTTCTTTCAACTCTTTAATTTGATTTTTGTTGTTTGTTTGAATCTTATTGATTAGTTGTCTCAAATCTTCAGTCTCATATGGTCCTTTGATGTATTCCTTGGCTTGGGCCATTTCTTCCATTTTCTTAGTATGGCTTCTTTCTTCCTGCTTGCTTTGGGATTAGTTTGCTGTGCTTTTTCAAGTTTCTCCAGGGGTTCAGTTTGGTCTTTGAATTTAGCTCTTTTATCTTTTTCAGTATAGGCATTTAAGGCTATAAACTTCCCTCTCAGCACTGCCTTTATTGTATCACATAAGTTATGGTAAGTTGTGTTCTCATTTTCATTAATCTCAAGCTTTTTTACAATTTCTCTTACAATTTCTTCTTTGACCCACTGAATATTTAGGGCTATATTGTTTAGCCCTTACACATTTGTGAATTTCCCCCTTTCTCATCTATTATGTGTTCCACCTTCATTCCATTATGATGTGAGAAGTTGCTTTATATAATTTCAACCTTTTAAATATTTATTGAGACATGCCATGTGATGTATCATGTGGTCTACCCTGGAGAAAGGTCTGTGAGCACTTGACAAAAATGTATAGCCCACTGTGGGATGCGACATTCTGTATATGCCTGTTAGGTCTAGCTCATTTATCATATTGTTCACCTTCTCTGTTTCTTTGCTGATCTTCTGTCTAGTTCTAGCTAAAGTTGTGAGTGGTGTGTTGAATTCTCTGACCCATATTATTATTGTGGAGATGTCTATTTATCCAATTAATTTTTTTCATTTTGACTTTTATTACTCCTTTAGCATGTTTTGACCTTTATTGTTTGTATTATTTATCCAGTTTTTCCAAAATGTAATTCTTTGGTAGCTTCAAGTAACTTATAATCTTTACCACATTCATCAGATGAAAAGAACTGTCAGAATAAGACACAGGTAGTTTGTGCCACTATTAGGAAGTAGTTTGAGTTGTCAGCTCTGCATCTCTAAGGGGCATTTGTCATCTGTCAGGGCAATACTCTTGAATATTTTCGGAAGAGAGGGTGTACAACAAATATTAGAGGTGAAGAACTCAGGTTTGTTTGTTTCTACTCACCCTCTTTCCTTTCCGTTTTGCTGAAGTTTACCTCACGTAATTTGCGGCACCCTGGTTAGGTGCATAATTATTTATGACTGTTACTTCCTCTTGGTGAATTATCCCTTTTAGTACATATAATCGCCTTCTGCAACACTTATACCATTTTTTTTTTTGATATTTAAAGTCATTTTTGTCCAATATTGTTAATAGTATAGATACTCCAGCTCTTTTTTGGTTACAGTTTGTATGGAATATCTTTTTCCAATCTTTCATTCTCAGCCAATTTGTATCCATGGATTGAAGGTGAATGCAGACAGCTTCAGGATGGTTCATGTTTTATTTTTAATCCATTCTGTCAGTCTATATCTTTTTTTTTTTTTTTCTCATTAAACTTTGTTTTAATGGGTCTCAAAATTCTGTGACAGATTTTTGGTCAAGTTGTTTCCATTTAAAAAGTACTGATTTTAAAAACTAATAACTTAAAACTGCCACACAAAAACAAATGGTCCACAAAACATTCCTTTCCTTCTGAAGGTTTTACGGTGCATTGTTATCATTAACCAGTCTTTTACTATTAAACTTAAATGGCCAATTAAGACAAACAGTTCTGAGACCGTTCTTCCACCACTGATTAAGACTGGGGTGGCAGATGTTGGGGATAACATTCATTTAGCCTTCTGAGCTTTCTATATCTTTTGATTGTGGTGTTTAATTCATTAACATTCAATGATATTACTGTTAATGCATTATTTACTTTTAGCATTTTATTCTTAGCTATCATATGTCATATCTTATTTTTGTCTATCTTTTTACTCTTTTGGCTATTCTTTCAGATAATCTTCCCTTCTATACTCCCCTACAAGTCTCTCCTGACTTTATCTTTTGGGCTATAAGGATCCTTTTAATGTTTCCTGTATTTTTTAATGAAGTCTCTTAGTTTCTGTTTAGGATAGCTGGAAAATGTGCACACTAAAAAAGTCTTCACTTAAGAAAGTCTGAAAATTCTAGTACACTAATTGAGCTCATTTCCTATTAATCTAATTTTAGAAGTTTACTCCTTATACTCAGTTCCTTGAAGGATACTAACCAGACCTCAGTTTTGCTTACAGTAATAAGATAATGTCCACCAAAGTAGTGTCAGGAGCACTTTATGACCCAGTAAATTTGTAGCTTTCCTCAGAAACAAAAAAAAGCTTGATGTCCTTGAGCAATTGGCTGAGAAATGGGTCATGAAGACTATGCTAAGCTGTGGGTGTTTATTTATTTTATTTATTTATTTTTCCCCACCACCTCATTGTTTGCACTCAGTGCCTGTTCATTGCGAGCTTGTCTTCCTTTAAAGAGACACTGGGAACCAATCCTGGCACCTCCAACATGGGAGAGAGGCACCCAATCACTTAAGCCACCTCAGCTTCCTGTTCTGCTGCGTCTCTCACTGTCCTTTCTCTTTGTCTCCCTTTTTAATATCGTCTTTCTGCACCAGCTTTCGTGGGTGTGGGCAGTCAACTCTCTGTGGGTGCAGGCTGTCAGCTCTCTGTGAGTACAGGTCATCACCTCTCCATGGGCACAGGCCAGCTTGCTTTCACCAAGAGGCCCCAGGAATTGAACCTGGGAACTCCCATATGGTTGATGGGAGCCTAATCATTTGAGCCACATCTGCTTCCCACTCTTCTTCTTTAGGAGGCAGTGGGAACTGAACATAAGACATCCCATGTGGGAGGTGGGAGCTCAGTCGCTTGAGCCACATCTGCTTCCCTAAACTGTAGTTAATTAGCTGCTGAAACCAAGGACACATTTGATGTGCTTGAGACAATGGAGGACTGAGAAATTGCACATAGTCTCATTACAGGACTCTTGGGATCATGCGTTTTTCTCCTTCTTTACCTCTATCCTTTGCCTACAAAAACCCTAGTTCCAATTCTTGCTTTGAACTGATTTGGGGAAGATTTTCCCAGTTCCTTTCTTGTTCACTTGCAATAAATCACCTTCTCACTGAGAGAAATTTTTCTCCTTTGTGGTGCTGGATCAGCTGAGCACTTCTTTTGGAGATAGCTGTGCTTACAGTAACATTTATTTGTGCATATTTTAAACTCATCCTCAAAGTTTGGACAATTTTGCTGGATACAGAAATGTCAGCTGGCAGTTTTTCTCTTCTGTATCCTCATCATATTATAACACTGCCTTCTTGCCTCTGTGATTTCTGATGAGAAATCCACACCAATGCTGTGCATCTCTTGTATGTGATGTTTTGCTTCTCTCTAGCTGTTCTCAGAATCTTCTCTTTAGCTTTTGTGTTTAACAATCTGTTTAGTATGTGTCTCAGTGTAGGTCTATTCAGGTTTACTCTAATTGGGTTGCTCTGTTTCTCATCAACCAGTCTTGGTCAGTAAGGAGGGTGTGAGAATTGGATTTCTTTCATCCCATGCTGGCTCCCAGGACAATCAGTTGAGCCACCGAACCTAGCCTGGAAGGACTTGTGGGACACAGAAGACCAATTTTTTGGCCAAAAGCTGAGTCAGCCTTAGACTACATCCCTCTCTTCCCCTTTTCCTGGGGAGATGGAACCCTTGGCACCTTCTGTGCATAGCTACCAGCCAGAGGCAGGTTTATTCAAAGCTGTCTGCTCCAAAGGTAGGGGCAGAGGCACCAGCAGCTGCAGCTGCAGTTTTTACTCACAGAAATTTCCCACAGAGATTCTTTTCCATTGCTCTTTTCTCTTCTAGGTGGTGTCCAGCCATCCCCTGTTGCCCTAAACCCTAAAACACTTTTCAGACTATTTCCATTTGTTAGTGTGGTGTCTTACATGAATTAATTTTCTTGTGTTGAACCACCCTTGCATACCAAGAATAAATTCTCCTTGGTTGTGGTGTATGTCTTTTAATATGCTGTTAGATTCTATTTGCAAGTGTTTTCTTGACAATTTTTCCATCTATGTTCATTAGAGAGAATGGTCTGTAATTTTTCTTTCTTGTAGTATTTTTTTAAAGATTTATTTATTTATTTATTTCCCCCCTTCCCCTCCTCCTACCCTGCCGTTTTGCTGTCTGTATTGTCTTCTCTTCTCATTTCCTCTCCTCTAGGATTCACTGGGATTCAGTCCTGGAGACCCCTGATGTGGAGAGAGGTTCTCTGTCAATTGTGCAACCTCAGTTCCTGGTTTCTGCTGTGCTTCCCCTTGACTCTCCCCTTGTCTCTCTTTTTGATGCATCATTATCTTGCTGCATGACACACTTGCACTTCCATGTGAGCCCTTGTGTTCACCATGTGAGCTCACCATGTGGGCATGCTTTCTGTTCCTCTTGTTCACCAGGAGGTCCCAAGAATCGAACCCAGGTCCTCCCATATGGTAGTTGGAAGCTTTATCACTTGAGCCACATCTGCTTCCCTCTTGCAGTATTTTTGTCTGGCTTTGGTATTAGAATGATGTTGTCTTCATAAAATGTGTTGAGTAATTTTCCCTCCTCTTTAACTTTTTTGGAAGAATTTAGGCAGGATAGGTATTAATTCTTAAAAAGTTTGGTAGAATTCACCTGTGAAGCTACCAGATTCTGGACTATTTTTGCTGGGAACTTTCTGTTGACTGATTCAATATCTTTAAATGTGATTTGTTTATTGAGTTTTTGTATTTTCTTTAGAGTCAATGTAGGTTGTTTGTGCATTTCTAGGAATTCATCAACTTCATCCAGATTGTCTAATTTGTTGGCATAGTTTCTCAAAAAATACCCTCTGATGATCCTTATATTTCTGTGAGTCAGTCATAACATTCCCCCCTTTCATTTCTGGTTTTATTTTCTTGCATTGTCTCTGTTTTTCTTTGTTAGCCTAACTAGTGGTTTGTAAACTTTATTCATCTTCTCAAAGAACCAGTTTTTCATTTTGTTGATTTTCTCTACTGTTTTTTGTTTTGTTCTCATTTTCATTTCTTTTTGCTCTAATCTTTGTCTCTTTCTTTCTGCTTCCTTTGGGATTGGTTTGCTGTTCTTTTTCTAGTTCTTTCAGGTGCTCAGTGAGGTGTTTCACTTTAGTTATTTTTAAAATATAGGAATTCAGGGCTATAAATTACTCTCACATCACTGCTTTTACTGTATCCCATAAGTTTGGTTATACTATGTTCTCATTTTCATTTATTTCAAGAGATTTTCAAATTTTTCTTAGAATTTCTTCTTTGATCCACTGATTGTTTAGCTTCCACACACTTGCAAGTTTCCCCATTTCCCATGTTGCGGCAGCTTGCTCGGTCGGTAGAGGTGGGGTCTGGCTGCGGACAAGGGGTCAGTCCAGCTCTGGACGAGGGGTCGGTCCCACTTGGGACGAGGGGTTGGTCTGGCAGCAGACGAGGGGTCGGTCTCACAAGGGGTTGCACGGTTTGGCTGACAGGGTCGCCCGGCGAAGCCGGCGACGAAGGGGTCACCCAGCGAAGCCGGTGACGAAGGGGTCGCCCGGAGAAGCAGGTGACGAACTGGGGACAAGGGAGGCCAGGCCCTTGTCGGGGGCTCTCAGGACTGGAGGGCGCACAGCAAAAGAACTACCGCGGAGACAAGGTAAACACGCAAGTCCACTTCATTGAGGGAGAGGCAACAGTTTTATAGGGGCTGGGGAAGGCTGATTGGTCGAAGCCACGACCTGTTCTGATTGGTTGCTGGCGAAAGGTCAGTGGGCGGTACTGGACGGGGGAGGGGTGGTGGTTAGGGATTGGCTGTCGCTGTTGCTGGGGGAAGGGGCAGGGTTTAGGGATTGGTGGCTGCTGTTGCTGGGGTGGAGGGCAGACTTGAGTTTCCCACCCACACCTGGCTGTTGCTGCTGTCGGGGGAGGGGAAAAGGGCAGACTGGATTTTTCCGCCCTGCGCCTGCGCAGGGAGAAAGAAGAAGAAGGGTGCCGCCCCACAGGCATCGTGTGGCGCCATCCAGGAGGAGGGGCGGCCGCGGAAGCATGGCTGCCGAGAAGGGGAGACCCGAGGGCACTCTGCGCCCATGCCGAGCTCCCTTCAGGGGTGGCGGTGGGTCTGACCAGCCACCCTATTATGGGGGCAGCGGTTTGGAATAGGCCTACCGCGGCTGCCGCCCCTGGCCAGGCCAGCAGACCACACTTCAGCCCGAGGGGTGACCGCATTTCCCCCTTCTTTTCAAATAAGGGCCAGGATGGCAGCAGCAACAAGTAGCCGAGGCCCAAGAGGCAGTAAGCAATGAGGGAAGCGGGGCTGAAGAGAGAAGTGAGTATGACAGGGATATAAATGTACAATTTAGGGGGCGGTATCTTGCCATTGCAAGCAAGGGTGGCAATGTCCAATTCTTGTTGATCTCGGCGGCTATAAGATCCATCTGTTGTTAAAAATCCAGGATGACAGTGCGTTGCAGGTAGTTGATCTCTCCTTGGCAGCGAAGACATTGTAGGAGAGGATTACTTTTTCCGGCCAGAGGCTTACTGTCCAATTAAAAGGCTGATGGCTGGGGTTGGTGAGTCCAATGGGGAGTGTGAGGAAAAGAAGGGTGACGGTTTTGGACAAGAGGAGGCTTGGTGAAGTCATTATGGGAGGAAGATAAGGAGTAAAGCATAAAAGAGGATAATAAACAGAAAGGCGATGGAGAGTAGAATTCGTTGGCCGAGGTTCCAATCTTCTGGGGCGGTAGCGGCTAGACAGATGGCGGAAAATATTATCAAGAAAGCAAAGGTTATGAGGAAGAAATAAAGTATTAAAGGCTGTGGGGGAAGTGAGAAGATCATTTAGAGGATAGGGTTGAGAATGGTATGTTTAAGACAGAAGCTTTGTGGTTTGTAGGAGACTGCTTTATAAAGGAAGGAGAATGAGGGCAGTAAATATAGTAACGATAGATAGGAAGATGACAGTGAGGAGGAGTCTTTGTTTAAGGTTCCAATCGTCCGGCGCAACAGTGGCTAGGCCGATAGCGAGGGGTGTTGCTAAATAGACAATGGCTGCAAAGACAAAATCATCTTCTGTTTCCTTAAGAATAACTTTTCTTTAAATACTTAGTAGCATGCAATATTAGAAACCGTTTCCTAAAAGCAAGTTGGCAGGGGAGCTTGGTTGCTGTTAATCTTTCCTGTTATAAAATTACCTTTTATTATTATTATCATCAATTCAGTTTTATATATATATATATTTAAGAATGACCTTTTGGAATTAGCCATTTAATACCTTAATGTAAACTATTGAAGATAAATTTTATCTTTACAGAACACATTCCCTTACGTAAAGTTATCACAATACCTTTTACACTTGCCGCATGCAAATTAAGTTTCAAGAGTTTATGAAAAATTAGCCATCCTACTTTAGGACAAAATACGTCTTTTTGCAAAACTTATTACATTTCCATTAGCATTTTTACAAACTTTTAACCTTTTTAATATTCATATAAGTTTTACATTCTTTATATTATCCTGTGAAGAAAAATAAGTTATTCATTTTAATCTAGGCAAGAACAACTTTTTATGAAGACGTACAGTTAATTTTGTTAATTAAGACTTACAATTTTTTTAGTTGTAGATATCTTATTAACATTTAAACTTATGTATTAATATAATAAACTTAAGTATTAATATAAGCTCTTATTTAATTTTTGGCCATTTGAATAGAGCTCTTTCAAAGATTTCTAGTAATTTATATTTACCATCCGGAGGTATCACAATATATGTTGACATTGAACAAACAGACAGACAAACACAGAACAATTACAACACATTAACAGAAATATATAATTTATTTACAGTTGACTCATAACTCTTACTTTCTTGGTATAGCTGCTTTTAAATCCTTTTTTATATAGCATATCATAGATTATACCCTTCAAGATTTCTTCTGGACTTCATGTTGCCTGTAATAAGCCAGGAGGGAATCTTTGACCTTCCTGCTCCACAGCAAAAGTGACCCTATCTATAAGGCGAGTGTAGGTATCCGGGTCCCAGAGCTGACACGTGGTAAGCCATGGATTAAAGGGGAGAAGAAGGTCCCAATATACTTGAAGCTCTTTCAAAGAGATCTTACACCGGTGAGTGTCTAGGAGACCGGCGAGGGCCCAAACTTGTGGGGCTTGCTTAGCAGATAGGATGTTACCCATTGCTAATGGCCTTTTGGAGCCAATAAGAAAAGGGGCCCTTACCTTGAGAGCGCGGCGATGGGAGCCGAGGTGCGCGGTGAGACGAGGGGTCGGAGCCGATGGGACTCCGACGGTGGTCGCGGGCCAAGAGAAGGCCCCGATGAGGGGAGGGCGGGACGACGAGCAGTGGAGCAAGGCAAAGGGGAGCAAGCACGGAGGGGAGGAGGCAGAGGTGAAGGCAGGGGTGGAGGTGCTCAGGAACACGCTCCTGAGAGTTTTATTGGTGCCTCTTAATCATAGCGGGTCAGTATAAACCCCCGACATGGAAGGAGAAAGCCATCCAGCGATTCTCCCAGACTGCCGTGGATCGTATGAGGTCACCAAGGTTCAGGAGCAGCAATGCAGAGTGAAAAGACAGGGGTGAGAAGAGAGGAGAGCATAGGGCTATGGTAGGGTTACTTCAGACGTGCAAGCGCGTGCTCCTGAGAAATCCAAGGCTCCTCTTAATCATAGCGGGTCGGTATAAGCCCCCGACATGGAAGGAGAAAGCCATCCAGTGATTCTCCCAGACCACCGTGGATCGTATGAGGTAGCCAAGGCTCAGGTAGCAGCAATGTTGCACGAGAGAAGTCCCAAGGTGAGAAGAGGGGGGGGGCCGCCAGGTTATGGAGTGAGGCTGTGGTGGAGTTGCCTTGCCCCACGTTGGGCGCCAGCTGCGGCGGCTTGCTTGGTCGGTAGAGGTGGGGTCTGGCTGCGGACGAGGGGTCGGTCCAGCTCTGGACGAGGGGTCGGTCACGCTTGGGATGAGGGGTCGGTCCCACTTGGGACGAGGGGTTGGTCCGGCAGCAGACGAGGGGTCGGTCTCACAAGGGGTTGTGCAGTACGGCTGACGGGGTCGCCCGGCGAAGCCGGCGATGAAGGGGTCACCCGGAGAAGCAGGCGATGAACTGGGGACAAGGGAGGCCAGGCCCTTGTTGGGGGCTCTCAGGACTGGAGGGCGCATGGCAGAAGAACTACCGCGGAGACAAGGTAAACACGCAAGTCCACTTTATTGAGGGAGAGGCAACAGTTTTATAGGGGCTGGGGAAGGCTGATTGGTCGAAGCCACGCCCTGTTCTGATTGGTTGCCGGCGAAAGGTCAGTGGGTGGTACTGGACGGGGGAGGGGTGGTGGTTAGGGATTGGCTGTCGCTGTTGCTGGGGGAAGGGGCAGGGTTTAGGGATTGGTGGCTGCTGTTGCTGGGGTGGAGGGCAGACTTGAGTTTCCCGCCCACGCCTGGCTGTTGCTGCTGTCGGGGGAGGGGAAAAGGGCAGACTGGATTTTTCCGCCCTGCGCCTGCGCAGGGAGAAAGAAGAAGAAGGGTGCCGCCCCACAGGCATCGTGTGGCGCCATCCGGGAGGAGGGGTGGCCGCGGAAGCATGGCTGCCGAGAAGGGGAGACCCGAGGGCACTCTGCGCCCATGCCGAGCTCCCTTCAGGGGTGGCGGTGAGTCCGACCAGCCACCCTATTATGGGGGCAGCAGTTTGGAATAGGCCTACCGCGGCCGCCGCCCCTCGCCAGGCCAGCAGACCACACTTCAGCCCGAGGGGTGACCGCACCATGTACTATTTATTTCTGTCTGTCTTTTTACTCTTTTAGTTATCCTATCTGCAATTCTTGCTTTCTACAATCTCCTCCAATAGCTGCATTTTTTATTTACAGCTTCATTCCATTGTGATCTGAGAAGGTGTTTTGTATAATTTCAATATTTTTATATTTATTGAGATGTGCTTTGCTACCAAACATGTGGTCTATCCTGAAGAAATATCCATGAGAACTTGACAAGAATGTATAACCCACTGATTTGGGATGCAACATTCTGTATATGTCTGTAAGATGTAGCTCTTTTATCATATTGTTCAAGTTCTCTGTTTCCTTGTTGATATTCTGTCTAGTTGTTCTATCTAATAAGTGAGTGACTATTGAAGTCTTCAACTATTATTTTAAGATGTATCTTTCTCCCTTCAGTTTTGCCAAAATTTATTTCATGCATTTTGGGGACACCCTGGTTAGGGCATAGATATTTATGACAGCTATTTCTTCTTGGTGAATGGTGCCTTTTCTATATATAATGGCCTTCTTCATCTCTTATAACTTTTTTCATTTAAAGTTTGTACTATCCAATGTTAGTATAGATACCTCTGCTCTTTTTTGTTTACAGTTTGCATGGAAAATCTTTTCTAATCTTTCACTTTCTGTCTATTTGTGTCTCTGGATCTAAGTTGAGTCTCTTGTAAACAGCATAGGATGGCTTGTTTTTTAAAAAATCCCATTCTGTCAGTCTATATCTTTTAATTGTGGAGTTTAATCCAATCATATTCAATGATATTATTGTAAATGCAGTATTTATTTTTGCCATTTTACTTGCTTTTCATATGCCATGTCATATTTTTGTCTGTCTTTTTACTCTTTTGGTTATCCTTTCTACTATTCTTGCCTTCTACACTCTCCTCCAAGCCTCTCTTTCCTGTCTTTTTCATTGAGGCTGTAAGTCTCCCTTTAATATTTTATGCAAATTTGGATCTTTTTTATGATCTCTCTTAGTTTCTGTTTATTAGAATATGTTAAACTCACGCTCATATCTGAAAGACAATTTTTCTGGATAAAGCACTCGTGACTGGCAATTTTTCTCTTTCAGCATCCTAATTATAGCATACCACTGTCTTCTTTCTGATGAGAACTCCTCACTAAGTCTTAGTGGGCATCCCTTGTATGTGATGGTTTGCTTCCCCTTGCTGTTCAAAGACTTTTTTCTTCTCTTTGGCATTTAACATTCTGAGTAGCATGTGTCTTGGAGTAGATCTATTCAGATTTATTCTGATTGGGGTAAGCTGTGCTCCTTGCACATGTAGATTGATTTCTTTCATGACAGTTGGGAAATTTTCAGCCATTATTTCCTCAAATACTCTCCTGCCCCTTTTCCCTTCTATTCTTGAACTCCCATGTCATGTATTCTGCTTCTTTCTCCTGTCTTTCAACTCCCTGAACTCTTGCTCATTTTTAAATTCATTTCTATCTCTGTTCTTTCTTCTCGTTCTTTAATTTCTGCTGTTCTATCTTCTGCATAACTTATTCTTTTTTCTATGATTTAAATATACTCTTTTCTAAAAAGATTTTTTAAAATTTATTTCTCTCCCTTCCCTCCCCCAGTTGTCTGCTCTTTGTGTCCATTTGCTGTGTGTTCTTCTGTGTCCGCTTACATTGTCAGAGACACCAGGAATCTGTGTCTCTCTTTGTTGTGTCATCTTGCTGCATCAGCTCTCCATGTGTGCAGTGCCACTCCTGGGCAGGCTGCACTTTTTTTGCATGGGGCATCTCTCCTTATGAGGCACACTCCTTGCATGTGGGGCCCCCCTATATGGGGAACAGCCCTGTGTGGCACAGCACTCCTTGGCACTGATCAGCACTGTGCACGGGCCAGCTCCACGCAGGCAAGGAGGCCTGGGGTTTGAACCATGGACCTCCCATGTGGTAGGCAGATGCCCTATCCATGGGACCAAGTCTGCTTCCCCAATGTCTTCTTAATATCCTTAATCTCTTTAGCCATCTCATTGAATTTACTAAGGAGCTTTGTTTGAACATCTGTAATCAGTTGTCTCAACTCCTTTGTGTCATCTGGAGGCTTATCTTCTTCCTTTAACTGGGCCATAACTTCCTGTTTCTTGGTGTGGATTGTAATTTATGGTTGGTGTCTTCGCATCTGGCTTACTAGAGTTTTTTTTCTGGGTGCAGTTTTTCTCTCTAGTTTAGGGCTTCCAATCATATCTCCCTTGCTGGCTATGCAGTAGAAGCCAAGCAGGTAGTTGGTACTGTAAGCTGTAGAGGGTCAAGCTGCCCTCATTGCACCAGGGACTAATGAAACTTCTTCCAACTTTCTCCCTTGCCAGGTGTAGGGACAGAGTCCCAGCTGTGTGGAATAATCCATTTGCAGGACTACACTGTAATTGCCCAGAGAGATTGAAGAAGCTTCACATCCTTTCTCCTCTGCATGGGGCAGGGATGAAGCTGCAGGTGTGGGCAATAATCTATGCAGTGTGGGTCCTAAGATGACCACAGATGCCCTGGTAGACTTCTGATTTTCCATCTATGCTGGCCAAAGTTCCCTGCAATTACCTGAATAGGCTGGTGCAGGGCTCCTCAGCCTCCTCTCTGCCAGAGGCGGGGCTGAAGCCTAGGTGGGCTGCAGGCTGATCTCCATGAAAGAAACTGTCAACCAGGCTCCCCCTAAGGCTTAGGGGTGGAGTCAGAACGGTGACCACTGGCCTCTTTCTGACTTGGGCTGGTTTTCACCCCAGCCATTCCCAGGGCTGTCTCCCAGCCAGCCAAGTCTCCTAATCAATAGCTGAAATCTCTGGGAAATGGAGTTTCCAATTCCTGTCACAGAGCAGCTCCTGGGGTGGCTTGTGCCGCCAGAGTAGGACAATCACTGGTCTCTATGGCTTGGCTGGCAATTTCCCAGAGAGGCTGGCTCAGGTCCCGCAGCTTCCTCCCTGCTGGAGGTGGCACTGGGGCCTAGGCTAGACCTGCAATATGATCTGGATGGGAAGAAGCCAGTCCCCACCAGCACTGGGATTTTCAATACACCCTGTTTCCCCTCATGCCAGACACGGAGTTAAGATGGCAGCTCCCAGCCTCTTTCTGACCTGGACAGGCTCAAACCTTAGCTGTTCTCAGGATGTAGCCCACTGAATTTCCTCATCATGGCTGAACTTGGTGCTCAACCATCTCTTCCTCCCCCATTTTGGGGAAGTGGAGCTTTCAGTTCCAGCCATGGAACAGTTCCTGAGGTGGCTTGTGCCTCCAGTGGAGGATGGGCACGGGCCTCTGTGGCATGGAGTGCTCTACTTATTAATCTTCTCTGCAGACAGGCAGTCTCCTCCTTCCACTCCCCCAAGGACATTGCAGGATGCTCTTCTGGCCTCCTGGAGCTTCCAAACAGGTGCTTCAGCTAGCTCCAGAGAGCTCTGGGTATTTGCTAACTGCCCTGTTGCAGGAGCTGACTCTAGCAGCTCCTTACTCCACCACCACCTTGCTGGTTCTCCTACCATGTGCTTTTGTACACTGTAGGTTTGTAGAATATTTTGAAGTCAAAGAGTGTGAATCCTCCAACTTCATTTTCTTTTTCAAGGTGTTTTGGATATTTGGGGTCCTTTGCCTTTTCCAATAAATTAAATAATTGGCTTTTATAATTTATTAGGAAGAGATTGTCTGTGACCACCTTTCTTCAACATGTGACAACTGACTTTGATGAGAAAGCAACCTTAAGCTGGACTCTTTAGGGCCTTGTAACTGTACCCTAACTAAATACCCATTATAAAAGGCAATAGATTTCTGATATTTTGCATCAGGATCCCTTTGGCAGACTAATACAGAATTTGGTACCAGGGGTGGGGTATATTCTGACGCAATTACAAAAAATGCTGAAACAGTTTTATATATGCATAAGGGGTAATTTTGGAGGAACTGTGAGACACTTTATAGAGAAGGCATACATTGATTTGAAGAGACTGTTGGGAGGAATATGGAGCCTAATATTATTCCTGACAAGGCCTTAGAATGAAATGATGAAACTATTATTGCAACCTGGAGGAAAAGTGATCCATGTTTTAAAGTTGCAGAGAACTTAGCAAAACTGACACCTCATTTGTATGGAAGGTAGAATTTAAAAATGGTAGGCCTGGGCATTTAGCTGAAGAACTTTCCAAAGTAAACTCAGACAATGCAGCTTGGCTTCTCCTTGCAGCTTATAGCAAAATGCTAGACAATAGACATAAGCTGAGAATGGAATTGTTGGGTACAAAGAAACCAGAAACTGATTCTGGAAATTCCAAGTCCCTAGAAATCAAGCCCCAGATAATAGTTCCCCATTTGAGGAATTAACTAAACTTGGAGTGTGTAAGCCAGGATTGAAAATGCAATTATCCAGGAAAGACTTGTGGAAATTGTTACTGTCTGATGGCTTGGACCCCTGCTTCTTGCATGCAAAACTAACAAGGTTTTTGTAAGATCTCTATGAACAAAACCATTGTCAACCTGGACTAAAAGGTACATGGAAGGGAAAATGACTTTATAAGGAAAACCATGGGAGCTGTGGTCTGGAATTAAGACATCTTCTTGAGCCGAGAAAAGAACCCCACGCATGCATAAGGAGAGGGTGAGTTTACCCCAGCGTTTGAAGAAGGTGAATGTCCCACAATCCCTGCTATTCAGGGATTGTTTTGCCACCCCCAGGCTACAGAAAGTGTGGAGCACATTCTCCAAGGGTTGGGGTGAGTGAGGTCATCACCCCATTGCTTTGAGAGGGGTGGACCTATTCCCATAGATTAGGGAAGACCAAGTTGCCACCTCACTGTTCTGAGAAGGCTGGGCCTGTATGCCAGAGACAAGTGAAAATGTTGCCACCACCCCACTGTACTAAGGGGTTTGGGACTGTACCCCAGAGACTGGAGAAAGTGTGACCATCACCCCAATGTTCCTGGAGGGTGAGGTCTGGAGCTTGGTCACCACCCAGATGCTTGATGAGAATGGAACCAAGAAAATGGCTTCAGGGCAAGCCTGTGGAAAAGGTGGGCCCCCATTAGGCCCCATGAAGAAGAAACCATCATCTTGAGAATGATTTTCAGATTTTGAAATTGTATGGAGTATGCCCTGCAGGCTTTCAGAACTGATTTCCACCTAAATTCTTCTTGTGGTAATGCAAATGGTCATCCTATGCCTATTGCTCTGTATATTTTAGGTAGATAAATTGTTTTGTACTTTCACAGACTTACAGTAAGAGGTGATTTTTCCCCAAGACAAATTCTATTTCTATAACTATGATGTGATTTTGTACTTAGCATTGCTAACTGAAAGGATTTAAGATTTCTTTTGGAATATTATAATGTCTTTTTGAGATTCAGAGGGTGGTAGAATGTGACAGTTTGAACTTATTTATGAATCCCCAAAAGAGAAAGATGTGTTTGTAAACTAATCTATTTCTCTAGGTGTAATAACCTTTGATTGTATTATATTCAAGGGCTTTATGTTTACTTGATAAAATCAATTTAGAGTTTTTGATTCAACCACATCATTAGTACATAACTCATGTTGAGTGCCCACCCACTTGGTGGGCTGTTATGAAAGGACACTCACTCAAGAAGACATGAGAAGAAAGAGAGAGCTCTGAAATGTTTAATGCTAGGGTCCTGGAGAGAAATGGGCCATTCACCTGATAGTTTGCAGCTGAAGAGGACAGAGCAGGCGAGCAGCTGAGAAGGCCCAGAAAGAAATGAACCCTATGCCAGAGACTGATACAGGAAGTCCTGAGAGACCAGGTAGACATCATGAGCAACCATCTTGCTTCAACAGATGGCAGCTGACTTTGGTGAGAAAGCAACCTTGAGTTGGACTCTTCAGGGCCTTGTAACTGTAAGCTTCTACCCCAAATACATACCCTTTATAAAAAACAGATTTCTGGTATTTTGCATCACCACCCCTTTGGCAGACTAGTACACCTATACTCCAGTTTACTTCTATGAGTTTACTCATCATTTTACTTCATATTAGTGAGACTATACAATATTTGTCCTTTTGTGTCTGCCATATTTCACTCAGCATAATATTTTCATGGTTCATCCATGTCATCATATGCATTCCAATTTCATTACAACTAAATAGTATTTCAAAAACCCACTCATGAACTGATGGACACTTGGGTTGTTCCCATATTTTAGCCATTGTGAATAATGCTGCTATGAACACCAGTGTGCAAATGTCAGTTCATATCCTTGCTTTCAGTTCTTTTGAATATATTCCTAGTAATGAGATTGCTGGATCATACAGCAGTTCTATATTTAGGTTCTTTTGGAAGTGCCAAACTGTCTTCTGCAATGGCTATACCATTCTTCTTTCCCACCAACTGTGAAGGAGTGCTCTTATTTCTCCACACCATCTCCGGCCTTTGCAGTGTTCGTTTTTTTAAATAATTGGTCATTCTATGAGATATGAAATGATATCTCTGTGTAGTTTTGATCTGCATTTCCCTGAAAACTAATGATGATTAATAATTTTTTTTTCATATGATTTTGGCCATTTGTATTTCCTCTTGGAGAATTGTCTATTTAAGTCTTTTGTCGATTTATTTTTTTAATTTTTAATCTATTTTTATTACAGAAGTTGTGAACTTATAAAACAGTTGATGCACATGTGTGAAATTACCATACAACATCCCTTCACCAACACACCACACCATTGTGATACATTTGTTACAGATTATGAGATAATATATTACCAGTAATTATAGTCCATAGTATACATTTGACATATTTTTCCATATGTCCCTATTATTAATACAGTATATCCTTTGCTTTGATTCAAGAATATAACAGTATTGCTATTAAGTATATTCCATAACTTACATTAATTGCATTTTCCTATGCTTCTCCACAATCCCACCACTTTGCAGTAGTGACATACATCCATTCTAGTTCACAGAAAGACAGTATTGCCTTTGTACAATTAACCACAATTCTCATCCTCCTCTGGGTTCACTGTCTTATTCATTCCCTACATTATTTTCCAGCTTTCATTAAAATGACATTTACACCCCTAGACTACTCTTTTCAGCCACAATCCCATATATAAATCAACTTCTACTCACTGTAATGTGTTACCATCAACTCTATCCATTTTCACACTTTTACAGTCAAGTTAAAACTTCTGTATACATTAAGCATCAGTACTCCTTTGCGGGCTTCCTCTTTTCTCCTAATAACATATACTCTAGGTTTTAACTCCATGAATTGCTTTTCAAATTTAATTCATATTAGTGAAACCATGCAAATTTGTCCTTTTGTGTCTGGCTTATTTCACTGAGCAAAGTGCCTTCAAGATTCGTCCGTGTTATCCTATGTGTCCCAATTTCATTTCTTCTTACTGCAGTGTAGATTCAATCATCTACATAACACATTTTGTTTATCCATTCATTGGTTTATGGACACTTGGGTTGTTTCCATCTTTTGGCAACTGTGAATAATACCACTATGAACATCGATGTGCAAATGTCAGTTTTCTGGATATATTCTTAGTATAGAAATTGCTGGATCATGTGGCAGTTCTATATTTAGCTTCCAGAGGAACCACCAAGCTGTCTGCCACAGAGGCTACACCATTTTACATTCCCACCAACAGTGAAGGAGTGTTCCTATTTCTCAACATCCTCTCCAGCACTTACTGATTTTTGCTTTTTAATAATTGCCATTCTATGTGGCATGAGATGATATCTCACTGTCATTTTGATTTGCACTTCCCTAATAGCTAGTAATATTGAACATTTCTTTCATGTGCTTTTAACCATTTGTATTTTTTCTTGGGAGAAATGTCTATTTATGTCTTTTGTCCATTAAAAAAATTGGATTGCTAGCTCTTTTATTGTTGACTTGTATGATCTCATTATATAAAATGGAAATCAAACCCTTATTGGATATGTGATTTCCAAATATTTTCTTCCACTGAGTGTCTTGATAGTCTTTGATGCATGTAAGTGTTTAAGCTTGAGGACATACCGCTTATCTGTTTTTGTTTTCTTTTGTTGCTTATCCTTTGGATGTAAGGTTTGATAATCCACCACCTATCACAAGAGCTTGAAAACGTTTCCCTATATTTTCTTCTGGAAGCTTTATGGTTCTAGCTTTTGTATTTTAGGCTTTGATCTGTTTTTTAAAAAATTATTATTATTATTTGATTTATTTCTCACCCCTTCCCCCCCCCCCAGTTGTCTGCTCTCTGTGTCCATTCGCTGTGTGTTCTTCTGTGACTGCTTCTATCCTTATCAGCGGCACTGGGAATCTGTGTTTCTTTTTGTTGTGTCATCTTGTTGTGTCAGCTCTGTGTGTATGTTGTGCCATTCTTGGGTAGGCTGCATTTTCTTTCACACTGGGTGGCTCTCCTTATGGGGTGCACTCCTTGTGCGTGCGACTCCCCTCACACGGGGGCACCCCTGCATGGCACGGCACTCCTTGCTCACATCAGCACTGCACATGGGCCAGCTCCACACAGGTCAAGGAGGCCCAGGGTTTGAACTGCAGACCTCCCATGTGGTAGGCAGACGCCCTATCAATTGGGCCAAGTCTGCTTCCCTCTTTGATCTGTTTTGAGCTAATTTTTGTATCAAGTGTGAAATAGGTGTCCTCCTTTTGGATATGGATATTTAGTTCTCCCATCACCATTTTTTTAATAGATTGTCTTGACTCTCCTAGGATCTCTCTTGAAGACTCATGCTTAGAGCCTTTTTGTCCAACACCTGGAACTCTGCCAAGAGGGACTTACACCTATACCTAGAACATAAAAAAGGGAACCATGAAGTGAAGCAGTTTGGGGCTCTTGACAGGCAGCAGGGCTCAAGGGACACAGCTCCTCTTAACTGCGGAGAATACAAGCTCTTACAGGGCCTGATAGTAAGGAGGAGGAGGTGGCAAATGTCTGAAGTAACCGTTATTTCTTCATGTGCAATTCATTTCCTACTTAATATTTAATTGCCATTCAAAAGTTTATTATTTGGAAGCAGATATGACTCAATGATAGAGCTTCTGCCTATTATATAGGAGGTCCAGGGTTTGATACCCAGGGCCTCCTGGCCCATGTAGTGAGCTGACTTACATGGAGTGCTGCTGTATGCAAGGAGTGTGGCCTCACACAAGGGTGCCCCCACACAAGGAGTGCAGCCCCCCTGAGGAGAGCAGAATGCACAGGAGTGACACTGCCCACATGGAGAGCTGATGCAGTAAGATGATGCAGCAAAAAAGAGACACATAGAAGAGACAAAATGAAATGAAGCAAACTAGGGAGCTAAGGTGGAGCAAGAGAATGATCACCACTTTCCCACTCCGGAAGGTCCCAGGATGGTTTCTGGGAGCTGTCTAATGAGAAACACATTAGGCACAGAAGAGCACACAGAGAGTAGACAATGGAAGGGGGAGGTGGGAGAAATAAGGAAAAAAAGTTTATTAGCTTTTTCTGGAAGTAATATATTTCAGTCGTGGTCAAAGAGAAAAAATATACTGGAAAGGATATTAGTCAGACTCATTAGTTGAAGATGATAAGAAGACACCCAGAATTGCTTTACTCAAAAGCAAGTGTTCAGGTTGGGAATTTGAGGATCTACAGAAGTGAAGAACTGTAAGAACCAGGCTGCCCTGAGATCCTTGCATCTGAATGAGGGCAAGACCATGCCCAGGAAGGAGTCTGATGGGATTCATAGATGTGTCCCATCTGTGAATCAAAAAAGCCCTCTGGGTGTCTGTGGGCACTTTCCATCTTCTCAGGTTTCTCTTCTGGTGGCCTCATGGCTACTGGCATCTCTAGTCCAGATTTTCAAAATAAGATTTAAAAAGAGAAGCTTTGGAGGTGTGTGTGGCTGGCCTCAAGGAATAATATTTTGTAATCTACTCATGATGTTATCCCATTTTAAAAAACACTATTGCCAATTCAAAGAAATGATGACTACTTTCCTAGAAAAGCACTTCCCCCAAAAAGCCAATGAATCACAGCTGAATTTTGTGTATTAACAATGTACTCCTCAACTGTTTTTGAAAGCTTTTATTTTAATTGTTTTCCTGTCAATTTTGGGGGATTTTCTACATAAAGGAGCATGTCATCTGTGAACAGAGATAATTTTAGTTCTTCCTTTCAAATTTGGAAGCCTTTTATTTCTTTCTCTTTTATAATTTCTTTTTCTAGAACTTCTGCAATGTTGAACAGTACTGGTGAAAGCAGACATTCTTATCTTACATTCAACATTAGGGGGAAAATTTCAGTCTTTCAGCATTGACATAAATTAACATTGACTGATTTTCTTATGTTAAAGCATCAATACATTTCTGGGAAAAATTTTCTTTGGTCCTGGTGAATATTCCTTTTAATATGCTGCTGAATTCAGTTTGCCAGTATTTTGTTGAGGATTTTTGCATTTTTTGTTCATAAGGGTAATTGGTCTCAATTTTTTTTAAGATTTATTTTTTATTTATTTCTCTCCCCTTCCCCCTTCCCCAGTTGTCTGCTCTCTGTGTCCATTAGCTGTGTGTTCTTCTGTGACTGCTTCTATCCCTATTAGCGGCACCAGGAGTCTGTGTTTCTTTTTGTTGCGTCATCTTGTTGTGTCAGCTCTCCGTATGTGTGGCGCCATTCTTGGGCAGGCTGCACTTTCTTTCACACTGGGCAGCTTTCCTTATGGGGCTCTCTTTACGGGGGACACCCCTGCGTGGCATGGCACTCCTTGCACATCAGCACTGCACATGGGCCAGCTCCACATGGGTCAAGGAGGCCCAGGTTTGAACCGTGGAACTCCCATGTGGTAGGTGGACTCCCTATCCATTGGGCCAAGTCCATTTCCCTGGTCTCAAATTTTCTGATCCTATGCTATCTTTAACTGACTGTGGCAACAGGGTAAAACAAGCCTCATAGAATCAATTAGGGATTGTGTTCTCCTCTTCATATTTTTGAAGAATTGACAATTTTTCTTTGAATGTTTGGTAGAATTCACCAGTGAAGCTATCTGGTCTGGGGAATATCTTTTTGACTATTGAGTCAATCATTTTATGCCTTATAGGCCTGTTGAGACTTCTATTTTTCTTGAGTCACTTTGAGGTATTTGTATGTTTCTAGAAATATGTCATTCACCTAGATTATCTAATTTGTTGGTATATAGTTATTCATAATATTACTTTCTAATACCTTTATTTCTTCAAAATCAATGGTAGTTCCCCAATTTGAATTTTGATTTTAGTCATTTGCACCACGATTATCTTCCACACTACCCTTCCTGGCCAAGTCACAATAGTTTCTAATACTCATCTCCTTATATTTTTCTCAATGTAGTTTTAAAATACTCCCAGAATATACACAGGAATATTTCTTCAATGAGTTTCATAATGTATTAACTTCTTTCATTTATTCATTCATTTGACATAAAATGCCAAGAATCTACCATAGATGAGGTATTTGGGGAAATATTGGGTATATATTGATTAGCAAATTAGTAATGGTGGTGAAAATTGTTTTTCTTTTTCTAGATCAAGCTACCAGCCTTACTTCTCACATGCCACTACCTGCTACTTCTCCTTCTCTTGACTACCATGAAACCAAACTTGCAGGTGTTAGAGTGCAGAGTAAAACAACTGAGCCTGAAGGGGAAAAAAGGAAAAAGACAACTTCAGATCCTAGCTATTCTAAATATCAAACTTGCCCTTACCTCTCCCTTCTCTCTCACTCTCATTCCTACTATCCAGGAACCTGAGAGGTTTCTATCTGGATATTTCATTATATTCCTCCTCACTCCTAGTCTTTACAGACTCCAAGTGGCCTGATTACTGCAAAGGAAAACACTCCAAATGAAGTGGTCCTAATCAAAACCTCAGAAAATCCCTCACCCCTTTCTGTGGAACTAAACCATCCTAAGTACACCCTCAGTAAATCCCTCATCCATCCCAGTATGTACTTACTGGTATTCTACTATAGAACTGTTGTGACTAGTAATGGAAGAAAATGTAGCATTAATCTGGAGAAAATGACCACGGTAGTGGCTGAGGGCAGGGAGAGGGAAGAAGAGATGAGGTGGGGGGGGGGTGCATTTTCAGGACTTGGAGTTGTCCTAAATAATATTGCAGGGACAGATGCTGGACATTATATATCCTGCCATAACCCACTGAATGGACTGTGGGAGAATGTAAACTATAATGTGAACTTTAATCCATGCAGTGCAGCAGTGCTCCAAAGTGTATTCACCAAATGAAATGAATGTGCCACAATGATGAAAGAGGTTGTTGATGTGGGAGGAGTGGGGGGGAGGTGTGGGGTATGTGGGAACGTTTTATATTTTTTATCATAACATTTTTTGACCTATGTATCTTTTTAAAAAGACAATTTAATAAAAAAGAAAAAATAAAGTTTATTTAAAAATTAAAATTAAAAAGATTAAAAAAAGAAAGTATACAATAAATAACTTTTGTACAAATATAAAGAAGGCATTGAAGGTTCTTAATGAATATCTAGGAGCCCTGTAATTAAATTACTTTTAATAAAAGTTAAACATTATAATGCTCAATATTACACAGAAGAGAACACATGAGGCAATTTATATTTTTGGAACTGCACTGTATTTTTCTAACTGGACTGTATTGTCTAATCTTTTAATTTTATAAAAATATTGTAGTAATAGAAAAAGAAAAGCCCTCATTACTATCTTCCAGAGCTCTTTCTCCAACCTTTCAATAGCTTGTTGTCTCTGTTTCAATGAAATTGAGTTCTACTCTCTCTCCCCTGTTGTAGCAACCCCCCTGCCAAAAGTCATTCTTTGCTGTTTAATATTGTCTGTTTTTTGTCTTTGGCCGTCCCCAATGGTTTGATTAATCAATAACACCAATAAACATCTCATATTGTGGTAAGACTTATGAAGAATATTAAACCATACTGTAAAAAAGAGTAGGGGTAACTGGGGATACTAATTTAGGATTGGGGGATAAGAGAATGACACTCTGGGATAGGGAATGGTGGTAGAAGTGGTAGAAGGAAATCTAGATATTTGTTTCATGTTTTGGTGAATAAAATGATAGGATTTAGTTCATGAATGTGTGGATAGACAGAGATGGAAGGTAATATAAATTATTCCTTCAGACACTGTTAGAATGTTTTTTCTCATATCGTTTTACAAAAATACCTCTATTAGTCTATTTAGGGAATTATGCATATAGGTGTTTGATGCTAGATGCAGATACTTCCTTATCTGACAGAGAATCATAAGAATATTGACTACTTTTTACCTCTGCTGCACTCTAGCATGTCTGTCCTCTCCCCTCACATGCACCCCTACAGCTCAAGAGAGAGTTGTTAAGATCCTGTGAGGGAATGGTGTGGATTTTTTTTTTTTTTTTTTTTTTTTTGGCAAGGCAAACATACCTGTATCGTTTTCAAACCAGGATGGGGGAGGAATGGACCTCTTCTGTGGACCCAAAATGTTTAGATGAAATTTAGAGTTTCAAGGATTTTTAAGAAAATTGATGCCTATGCCTTTCCCTACAGTCTCAGGACCACATTCATTCCAAAATAAGGCCATTTCTTTGACAAGAACCACTTGTTGGGATTGAAGATTTTGCCATCACTGGTGTTGTACGTCCTTCTAATTTAAGCTCCAAGACAGATCTTCAGGTTGTCTGCTGTCTAGCTCCAGGAGATGAGAGTCTCTGTCTACTGCCAAGGATATTCTCTGGCTTTTACACTAATCATTACATTGATGATTAATCACACTTGGTCTTTTATTATCTTTATTTAAATGCATTGATAGCCAGCAAGAGCTATCCAATTCCATTATCCTTAAATGACTACTTCTCTTTCTGACATACCTGAAATATTGGCCCCCCTTCTGTGAATCCTTTTCCAGTTTTCCAGGGGGAAGGTTTACAATTGCACTGTTGTTGGGCCATGGGCTCTCAGTTCTGGACCTACCATTAATGAGAAGTTCCTCATTCGCAGCCAGTGGCAGATGACTCAGCTCCAAGATCGCATTTTAGAGTCTCTTTCCTGAAATGATCCCATTTAGAAAAAAATCTTTGTAGGTCAGGTTCTTGGGACTCTCATAATCTGAGGTATGACTGTAGTGATTTATTGGGGAGGGATTTTTGGAGGGGTCAGTGAGGAAACCAGTGAGGAAAAAGAGAGGTTTAGGTGCAGATCACTAGTGACAATGGATTCCGCTGATCCCACAGGAAGTGTGATGATTTTCATGGGTCAACTTGACTAGGTTATGGTGTCCAGTTATTTGGTCAAGCAAGCACTGGCCTGATTGTTTTGTGAGGGTATTTGGTGGATTTAAATCATTAGTCAGTTTATTGCATCTATAGCTGATTACATCTATAATCAACAAAACAGATTACCTTCAGAAATGAGAGAAAACTCATCCAATCAGTTGAAGGCCTTAAAAGGAGAAGTGATGATTTCAACAGCCAGAGAAATAGTTTCTATGCCTACTTAAGCCCACCAGATTCTCCTGGGGAATTTAACATCGTCTTCATCAGAGTTTTCTTCTCTTGGTTCTTTTTCTCTGGAGAACACTAACCAGTACAGGGAGCTCTGGAGCTGGGATGGTCTTTCAAAGATGACCTGAATTGAAAAACAAGGATATGCTTTCTACCTTTACATCAACTGATTACTAGATGTATGCTGTCCCTGGGGAGAAAGTGTAATTTTGGGCACTCTTTGCCCAAAATACCTAGTGGCCACTAAGAGCCATCCAAATCCCTACCAAGGCTACCCTCACCTCCCAGAGACAATTACTATGAAGGGAATAACTGTGAGCTGATACTTCCAGAATCTAGTGGAATGAGTGCACTGATCACAAAGCCACTACAGGCAGATTTTACGGGGGCAACTGTAACTGATAGCCCAAAACATGAGACTTTCAATGCTAAAAATGGAGCTGTCCAAATCAAACCAGGATGGTTGTTACCTTGGAAGCCCTGACCTTAAATTACAATAGGAAGTTACAAATTTCCCAGTGACAATTTTATTGGTAATGGTGAATAAAAATCACTAGAATATGCATCACTAGTTAAATTGCTGGGCCACTGGATGAATATTCAAAGAGCATCAATGTTCTAAGGCTACTAGAATATGTGTGACAGTATTTGATTTTTACTCTTCAGCAGGTGAGTCACTGAACAAGAATATTAACATCTCTTAAGTCAGATCTCTGACAAAAATCAAGAGTAGAACTAGCTCAGATAAGACCACTACAAAGAAAGTAAAGGATCATATCAAGTATCAAACATCACAGACAACTAGCATTAGCAGCAGAATCACCTGGGAACTGTAGCAAATACAAGTCCCATTAGCAGAAATACTGATTTGGTGTGCCTGGGGTGGGGGCAGGAGACCACTGGGAGCTGGCTTTTTAAGAGTTCCTAAAGGATTCTCATGCAAGTGGCACCAGACTACACTATGGAAGACATTGCTCTGTTTCTGCCATCCACTTTTTCCTTTAGCCCATTAAACATCACCACTCATGTGTTTGAATTTCTGGCCATACTAATTGCCTGGCAAATACAGAAAACCCAGGTTAATTTGATATTCTCATAAGAAATGAATATTTTAAAAAACTGAGTCCCATGGGAACATATAATAATATAAATAATATTATAATATTATTTAATTTTATTATAAAATAATGTATTTTACTATAATAAATTATAATATCTTAAATATAATATAAAATAAAAATAATAGGTGAGCCTTTGTTTAGCTGAAATTCAAATTTAACTGGGCATTCTTTATTTCTACTTGCTAAATCTGGCACTCTTTTTATTTATTTTTATTTTATTTTATTTCTTTCCCTTTCCCCACCCTCCCCCAGTTGTCTGCTCTCTGTGTCCATTCTCTGTGTGTTCTTCTGTGTCTGTTTGTGTCAATGACACCCAGAATCTGTGTCTCGTTTTTGTTGTGTCATCTTGCTGCATCAACTCTCTGTGTGTTTGGCACCATTCCTGAGCAGTTTGCACTTTTTTTTGTGCTGGGCAGCTCTCCTTACAGGGCACACTCCTTGTGTGGGGAGCTCCCCTACACAGGGGACACCCCGGCATGGCATGGCTCTCCTTGTGTGTATCAGCACTGCATGTGGACCAGCTCATCACATGGGTCGGGGGCCCTGGGTTTGAACCTTGGACCTCCTATATGGTAGGTGGATGCCCTAGCCATTGGGCCAAATCTGCTTCCCAAATCTGGCAATCTTGTTATCAATAGAATTTTCAGTCATATGCAAAAATAGAAATAATAGCAGGATAAACCCCTCTCTCACCACCACCTGCTCTGGAAAAGTATCTATATTTTGAACCAATTATCATTTAAGTATTTTGGTTATTATGCTTCAAACTGTGGGCTAAATAGGAAAAAAAAATTACTGTTCCCTTAGCTTATCACCACCTTTGGGGAATAAGGTAAACATTCAAGAAACAACTAGTGAAGAATTAAGTGCTAAAATCTGTGATGCTGACTGCATGTTTTACAGAAGTTCCCAGAAAGGAGAGTCAGTTTTGACTGGGGTGATCTTGGATGAGTAGAGGCAGGACTGGAGAGTATATTAGGTCTGGTAAAATCTGTATAACAAAAGGAGATGACCAGACTTTCCAGCTAGATTAACCAGCATAGCTAGGTTGAATTCATTCTGGATCTATAAAAGTCTTCCCATTTGAAAGCACTCACCCCTAATGCTTCACATTCTAACCCTCAGGGCTTAGAGCAGTGTCCCTCATCTGACCAACATAAATCCAGCACAGCTTAAATTGTATAATCAGGACAGGTGAGCTCTTGAACTAGTAAGCCTGATGGCTCTTCAGCCTTCTTGGTTTGACTCATTAGTTAGCCTCTGAAATATGCTGCTTTTGATATCATTAGAACCTTAACTATTCCCTTGATTGAAAGTAGTCCTGGGGTGAAATATAATTGATAAGAGAAAAAAATTCTATTCAGCTGACCACCTTTATGTCCATGCCTATGAAAAGACATGGGTACTTGAATCTATATGTGCATGTCGAATTTAAGAAAAATAAAGGCTTATGTACCCCTCAACCCTTAAATTGCATTAAACATTTTAAATGGTCTATTTTTTTAGTGAATGATAGTAACACAAAATATAAAGCATTATACATTGAATAGCTTTTTGCTTTTTCATTCCTCTCAATTATAATTGCATCTTGAAGTACTAAAGAAACAAACTTAAAAAGTATCTCCTTGAAATACAATATGGATACAGATTAGAAACAATCAAATGAACGGTGTCCCCAGATGACCCCCTCATACTCCATTCTAGTCACATCTTCCTACTCCCAAGGAACAATTATTCTGACTTATAGCTGCATAGAATAGTTTTGTCTGGTTTTGTACTTTATATATATATAGTGTCATATATTGTGCACCCAAGAAATGATCATTTTTAACTACCTCTTTTTATTACTCATGTAATATTCACTGAGCATTAAAAAATTGGGAAATCCATTTTAATTTTTAGTTTTCAGATCATACATATGTCTCCAGCAATTTATTTGCTCAAGTTTATGAGCTGTTTAGAGGTCCTGCATAAAAACAAAAGTTCCCATTATTTTGTGATATTTCTATTAGTCATTTTATTCTGACCATTTGATTATTTTTATTACTTATCCATTTCCTCAAAACAATTCTTACACTTCTGTAAGTACCTTACAGTCTTTACCAGATTTACAGTAAGAACAGAAATATAAGTTTAGGACACATGTAGTTTATTTTCCAGGTGGTGTGCCTACTGGGAACAGGTGATTATTAGGTAAATAGTTGTGGTTTCCAGCTCTGCCACTGGAAGTACAGCTATCTTCTTTCAGAGCCATATTCTTGGACCTGCTCATAAGAATGGGTTTGCATCGAAGACTAGAGGTGAAAAGCCAAAGTTTTCTTGTTTACACTGACCCCATGATGAGCATAAGTCCAATTAAAAAACAGTCCATCCATTTCATAAACTAAAAACTAAACTAAGTTCAATAATTCTATCCCTTGCATGACACCATGTTGATTAATGGTTTAAATACTGGACTTACTCAAAGTTAACTGCCACTTATGTTTATCGACCATAAAATCTGAAATCTGTGCCCTGAACAGAATCCAACATTGCCCTGTGTAGCAGTTTGATATTGTTTATGAATTCCAAAAATAAATATTGTATTATGTTTGTAAACTGCTCTGTCTGAGGTTTCACATTTACTTGATTAAATTATGATTAGGGATTTGATTGGGCAATGTCAGTAGGGTATTGTGTCCCCACTCCTTTGTGGATGGGGACTCAGATAAAAAACATGACAAAGGACAAAGTTGAGAGTTTTGGATGCTGGAACCCTGCGAAGTAAACACACAAGAGAAGAATGCAGAGGAATAGAGGTGGCTCCTTACACATGGTAGAGACCCTGGGAAGAGAGAAAATCTGTTCACCTGATCGTTCACAGCTCAACTTGTGGAGGGAGCAGAGCTGCTGAGCCTGGAGGGAATCAAGCCCCAGGGAGGGAGGCAAAGCTGAGAGACCCTCAGAGTCTACAGCTGACCTTGTGGAGAAAACAGAGCAGTTGAGGCTGGAGAGAAATGAGCCCTGGGAGAGAGACAAGACTTATCTCAGGCTACAGCTGATATTGGAAGAAGTTAGGACTATGGAATCTTAAGAGGAAGAAGAAGGCAACCATCTTGTTCCAAAACAAGGCAACAGACTTTGGTGAGGGAAGTAACTCACCCTTTATGACCTGGTAACTGTAAGCTTCTATCCCAAATACATAGCCTTATAAAAACCAACAGACTTCTGGTATTTCGCATCAACACCCCTTTGACAGACTAATATACCCTAAGATAGACTTTTTTCATTCTTTTTAAAGAAGCTTTAGATTACATAAATGATATATTAAATATATAGGGAATTCCCCTATAGTCCCCTCCTCCCTCCCTCACACTGTCCTCCATTAACAATATCTTTCATTAGTGTGGTACTAGGGTAATTTGATATGGATATGAATTCCAAAAATAGATATTGGATTAGTTTTGTAATCTGGTCTGTACCTGGGCATGATTAAGCACCCTCTGTGGGTGGGGACTCAAAGATGAAAGTCATGGCAAAGGACAGATTTGAGAGTTTTTTGATGTTGGAGTTTTGATGTTCAAATTTGATGCTGAAGCCTTTAGCTTGAGTTCCTGGAAGTAAGCTCACAGAGGAACCCACAGGAAAAGAAGAACCCAGGAAACCTGAACCCTTGCAGACACTGGCAGCCATCTTGCTCCAACATGTGAAAATAGACTTTGGTGAGAGAAGCAATTTATGCTTATGACCTGGTATCTGTAAGTTCCTACCACGAATCAATACCCCTTATAAAAACAAACTCATTTCTGGTATTTTGCATCAGCACCCCTTTGGCTGACTAATACAGAATTTGGTACTGAGGACTGGGGAAGTGCTTTTGCAGTTATCAAAATGCTGGAATGGTTTTATAAATGGGTAAGGGGTATTTTTTTTGGAGGAATTATGAGATGCTTGGAAGAAAAGACCTACAGTGCTTTGGAGAGACTGTTAATAGCAATATAGATGCTAAAGAGACTTTTTATGATGCCTTAGAAGTAAATGATGAAACTATTATTAGAAACTGGAGGAAAGATAATCCAAGGTTTAAAGTTGCAGAGGACTTAGCAAGATTAACTCCTGGTGTTTAATGGAAGGCAGAAATTGAAAATGGTGAGCCTGGGCATTTAGCTGAAGAAATCTCCAAAGTTAACCCAGAGAATGTGGCTTGGCTTCTGCTTGCAGGTTATAGAAAAATACTAGATGAGAGCTATGTTGAGGACTGAACTGTTGGACCCAAAGAAAACAGAAACTGATTCTGGAAATTCCAAGCTTCTGGAAATCAAGATCACAGGTGAAAGTGCCCCATTGGGGCACTAAACTTGGAAATGGTAAATCAAGATTGAAGATGCAGTTATCTAGGAAAGACTTGTGGAAAGTCTTACTGTCTGATGGCTTGGACCCCTGCTTTCTGCATGCTAAACCAACAAACTTTTTGAGAGAGCTGTATGAACAAAACCACTGTCAACCTGGAATAAAAAGGACATGGAAAAGAGAGATTGAAGGAGAAACAACTTGAGGAGGAAAACCATGGAACCTGAGATCTGGAATTAAGACATCACCTTGGGCCAAGAGAGGAGCTCCACCCATGTGTACCTCATGTGAGCTCACCCAGGGTGAGTTTGTCCCAGCAGTTGAAGAGGGTGGATGCTCCTGCCCAATGTTCTGGGAGGGTTTTGCTGCCCCAGGGTACAGAGAGGGTGAAGCACATTCCCCAAAGATTAGGGCAGTTAAGGTCAGCACCTCACAGGTCTGAGAGGGATGAACATGTCCCCCATGGATTAGGGAAGGCCAGGTGGTCAACTCATTGCTCTGAGAGGGTTGAGCCTGCATGTCAAAGGTTATGGGGAATGTTGACTTCACATCACTGTAGTGGGGGGATTTAGACTCTAACCCAGAGATTGGGTGAGGTGTGCCAATCACCCCAACACTTTTTGAGAGTGAGGTCTGGAGCCTGGTCTACACCCAGATACTTGATGAGGGTGGATCCAAGAAAATGGCCATTGGGCAAGCATGTGGAAAGGGTGGGTTCCCATAAGGCACCAAGGAGAAGAATCCATCATCCTAAGAATGACTCTCAGACTGAAATTTAATGGAGGATGTCCTGTACATTTACTGAACTATAGAGGCCCCATGACTCATGTTTCACCCCCAATTTCTCCTTATTGTAATGAAAATGTTTATCCTTTCTCTGTCCATTTGTGTATTGGAAACATAAATTGTTTTGTAAGTTTTGGAGGTCTATGGCAGACAGGATTTTGCCCCAAGACAAACTGCATTTCTTTCAATTGATTGTGATATGATTTAGTACTTGCATTATTATTGACTTAAAGTTTTTTTGAATATTATAGTGTCTTTTTTGAATTCAGAGGGTGGAGTGTAGCAGTTTGAGATGGTTATGAATTCCAAAAATAGATATTGGATTATGTTTGTAATCTGGTCTGTATCTGGACATGTTTAAGTTATGATTAAGGCTTTGATTGGGCCATGTCATTAGGGCATTAGAGCATTTTATCTGTCAGTCCCCACCCCTTGTGGGTGGGGACTCACTGATAAAAGGCATGGCAAAGGACAGAGTTTGAGGGTTTATTGACGGTTGGAGTTTGGATGTTGGAATTTGATGCTGAAGCCTTAAGCTGGAGCTCCAGGAAGTTAGCTCACAGAGGAAAGAGAAGCAAGACCCAGGAAAGGAGGAATCCAGGAAGCCTGAACCCTGGCAGATGTCAGAAGCCATCTTGCTCCAACATGTGAAAGTAGACTTTGGTGAGGGAAGTAACATACTTGTGGCCTTGTACCTGTAAGCTCCTACCTCAAATCAATACCCTTTATAAAAACCAACCCATTTCTGGTATTTTTCATTAGCACCCCTTTCGCTGACTCATACGGGTACATTTGTAAAAATTGATGAACACATATTGAAGCATTGTTACTAGCCTTGGTCTATAGTTTACATTATGGTTTACACTTCATACCACACAATTTAATCAGTTTTGACAAAATGTGTAATGTCCTGTATCCATCATCACAACATCATGCAGAACAATTCCAATGTCCAAAAAATTGTCCATGTTACACCTGTTCTTCCCTATCTCTCCCCTCACAACCTCTGGTGACCACTGTCTTTATTTCAAAGGTACACATTCTTCCATTACTAGAATAATAAGTCTATTTTGGTCCATAGTTGCATTCCCCCTTAAGGGTGTTCATTCCCCAATCTTGAGGATTTTTTGGATGGTGATGCCCACACTGCTTCTGATTGAGAGGGGGCTTATATCTCACGTGGCAGATGGATGGAACTGACTTGTTTGCAGTTGTAGATACTCTCTGTTTCTTGGGATGGACATTGTCTATCATCCTTTTATTAGTTGTCTTGGGTAAGTCTGATGAACTGGAGAGTAGGTGTTGGCTGCAACTCTGCTGAGATTCAGGGTTCAACTGGCATATGAACATCCTGAAGATTTAAGTCTCTGGGACATATATTTAATGGGTATAGTGCTAACTATAGGTTCAAATAAAAGGGGAAGAAGAACCATGAATAGGAAATTTATAAATGGTCTAAGTCTGATAGGTTATCATATATTCCAAGGTAAGGAATATATGCTGATTTCTTGGGGCTGTCTCCCTGCCTATAACTTTAGATATCTCTACAACCCTAAGGTAAACTCTGTTTGTGGCACTGTTTACTGTCATAGAGAGATCCTCTTGAGATGTGCATAAACATAACCTCACTTTGAACTTTCTTGAGATAGACTTTTTTCTCTCTCTTTCTCTTGAGGAGTAAGAGTAAAATTTAATTATTTTCATTTTAAAAATTAGGTGTATCAACAAAATTTAGGAGGAAATCAGAACAGAGTTAATGTATATATATACGTGTGTGTGTATTAGTCAGCAGAAGGTGTGCTGATGCAAAACACAAGAAATCAGTTGGTTTTTATAAAGGTTATTTATTTGGAGTAGATGCTTACAGTTACTAGGCCATAAAGAATAAGTTATTTCCCTCGCCAGTCTTTTGTCACATGTTGGAGCAAGATGGCTTCTGACATCTGCCAGGGTTCAGGTTTTCTGGGTTCCTATCTCCTGGGGTGCATTTCTCTCCAGGCTCCACTCCCCTGTTTTCTCCACAAGGTCAGCTGTAGACTGAGGCTCTCTAGGCTTTGCCTTTCTCCACAAGGCCAGCTGTAAACTATTAGGTGAACAGCTCATTTCTCTTCCTGTGGCCTTCTCTCTTTCCTCATGACCAAGCTCCTCTGTTTGCTTACTTCCCAGGGCTTCAGCTTAAGACTCCAGCATCAAAAATTCTTCTGCCATGTCATTTTCTCTGTGAGGGACTCAATGTCCTACTGTTGTGGCCCAATCAAAGCCCTAATCATAATTTATTAACATCCAGAGGAAAAGAACAGGTTACAAACTCAATCCAATATCTATTTTTGGAATCATAAACCACATCAAACTGCTACAGTGTGTTCTGTGTGCACATACCTTCTTTCATTGCTTTTAAAGAGGGAAGACTGACCCCACCAGACCTGCAGGTAGCTCCACCCATATTTCCTTCTATCAGATGACCTGAAGGATTCACAGCTGGTGATTGCCTCCAATAAAATGTTGCCTGGGGAAAAGTTCTAGCCATTCTTAGCAGAGACTCAGGCCAGGTTATCACCATTGTGAATGTTAGAGCTATGGTAACTTTTCAGAAGAGCCCACATCTAGGAAGAGGTGACTCTGAGACATAGGTAGGAAACAAGGCTGCAGATAAAGGTATTTGTAAAGACTTTTCAGAATTATTTAGATAGATTATCTTCTGTTGATTACAGTCCAACTACATGACCTTGTTCTGAAATAAAATCATATGGTACAGAGGGTGCGGGGCAAGATGGTGGCTGAGTGAGCATACCTGATAATCTCTCCTGCAAAGAAGTGGCTGGGCAGCGTTGGAAATTCTTCGGGACCAGGCTGTTTTGGGATTTTGCAGGGCTGGAGGTGTCTGGACATTGATTTGGTGGGAAGGTAACAGAGAAAATTCATGTATAAGATAAAATTGAGGCTCTATTACATGGAGGTGGAAGCTGCGCGTGGCACACTCCCTCCTGGGGTGGGCAGAGCCATGGCATCCTGGAGGCTGTGTGGTACTAGAGAATTCATAAGCCCTGAGTGGGCTACTGGAGGGCTAACAGGGCAGGAGGCCTTCACAGACCGATTTGGGGAGACAAACGGGAGTTTTATTGCAAGGCGGGGAATTTTTGATTGCAGACACAAATAATAGCACTTCTGCCTAGAGCCCCACCCCCCAAGGCCGGCTGCCGATCTGCAGCAGCCTTAAATTGTTCACAATAAAGAGACATCACCCGGAAACTGTTTCAGTGAGTGGTGGGGTGGGAGACGTCTGGAAGACGATTAGGGGAATATTTTGCGAAGTGTGGGAATTTCGGTTCTGGACTCTGTTATCAGCGTTTCCGGCTGGAGCCCCACCCCTGGACCTGGCTACTGATCTGCATCATTAAATTGGCTGCAGTGTAGAGGTGCCCCCAGGTGGCTGTTCTGGGGGCTCACAGGGTGGGAGGGGTCCTGAAGTCAAATTATGATACAACCACAGAAGAGACGTGAGTGAGGGAGTGAATTGCGGAGTTCAGACACATAGTTCAGAGTTTGCGGATGTGACCTCTCCCATAGGGCTGGCACCCAGCTGCAGGGATCCCTTAAGGCTGTGTTGCACTGCAGTGCTCCCAGGCTCCCTGTTAACCAGATTTGAGGTTGCCAGGTCTGAGTCCCCTAAACCCTGGTGGCCCACACCACAGAGACTCACACCTCCTGAGTCTTCAATATCACAGAATTTCCATCCCTGAATCCATCATGCCCTGAGGGCCATCTGAGGTCCTTAAATGCCCTAGCCCTCAACGTTTGCATTTTCTCTTTTTTGTTTTGTTTTGTTATGTTTTATTTTTCTATTTTTTTATTTTTTATTGTCCTGATTGCTAACATTGCATTATCTCCTAGTCTTTTCTCCCAGCGTATCCCCCAAAGTTTTTTCTTTCAGCTATTTAGGGGGGGTTTAGTTGTTGCTGTTGTGGATGTTCTATATCTTTTTTTCTTTTCCTTACTTGTTCCCCTCCCTTTACCCACCCCCTTTTTCTTTCTTTCTTCTCTTTTTTTTTTCTCTCTTGTCCCTCATTTTCTTCTTATTTTATTTTATCTTAATTATACAATAGGTGCTGCAGGGAACACTTCACAATTGCTGGGTTTCCTCATCCTCCGTTGCCTCATTTCTGTGTGAATTGATTTTGGCTACCTACACTAAACCCTTTCCCCTACATCTTGATATGCTCCATCATCTACTGTCTCTCCTATATTCCACCTCACTTTCTTTGATCCCCAAAGTGTCTAACTCTTAATTTCTAATATTTTTGTTTGGTTTTCTGTCTGTTATCCACTCTTGAAACTATTGCCTTTCTTTTCTCTTTCCCTCTCTCACAAAAACACTAGCTTTTTAATTCATACCATATTCCTCCCATATTCAGTTGACTACCTCATTATAGGTACTTTACCTACTGCTATAACTCTACACAACTTACATGAATCTAATATCCATCCTCCCAGATCTCATATTGTTGCTCGGTTAACATTTATCACCAATGCTACTTTACACTTTTTCCTTGCTTACACAATTGCCTTTCCCTGGCCCTAATACTTTCCTTCAAAGTGAATTCAGCCAGCAATAAGAAATTAGAATAAGAAGAACAAAGTGACAAAGAGAAGATAAAACAGTTATGCAAAAACAACAGCTAATTAATCCCCAAGACTAGAAAAAGAAGCTAAGGAACTAATTAAACCGGTCAAGATAAAATGATAACCAGACAGAAACAAAAATCTACAAACCAAAGCAGTAATCAGGAAAACATGGCTGAATCCAATGAGCAAACTAAAAACCAGGAAGGGGAGCAGAATTTCACACAAGTAATTAAAGATCTCAGAACATATATCACAGACAAATTTAATGAAGTAAAGGAAGAGGTTAAAACATGAAGACAACATTTGGAGGGGAAATTGCAGACATATGCAAAAAGATAACAGATATCATGGGAATGAACACCACAGTTAAAGAAATCAAAAATACACTCGCAGCAAATATCAGCAGATTAGAAGAGGCAGAGCAGAGAATTAGTGATGTGGAAGACAGTACATCGGAAATCAAACAGATAGTAGAACTGATCGATAAAAAGATAGAAAAAATCCAGCTAGGACTTAGGGACCTGAATGACAATGCAAAACTCTCAAACATAAGTATTATAGGCATCCCAGAAGGAGAAGAGAAGGGAAAGGGGTCAGAAGGAGTGTTGCAGGAAATAATGGCTGAAAACTTCCCAAATCTACTGAAAGAGACAGATGTACATATCCAAGAAGCACAGCACACTCCAATTGTCATAAACCCCAACAGGCCCACCCCAAGACATATACTTGTCAAATTATCCAATGCTCAAGACGAAGAAAAAATTCTAAAAGCAGCAAGAGAAAAGAAAACCATCACATACAAGGGAAGCTCCATAAGATTAAGTGCTGATTTCTCTTATGAAACCATGGAGGCAAGAAGACAGTGGTATGATACAGTCAAGGTACTAAAAGAAAAAAATTTCCAACCAAGAATACTCTACCCAGCTAAACTAGCATTCAAAAATGATGGAGCGTTCAAAATATTCACAGATAAACAGAAACTGAAAGAGTATGCCAACAAGAAACCTCCCCTCCAAGAAATTCTAAAGGGAGTTCTGCAGGAAGAAGGGAAAAAACAGGAGAGGCAGAGTTGGAGGAGAGTGTAAGAGCAACAAAAAAGACAAAAAGAGAAGGAAAAAAATGAACAAACAAAATATGACAAACACAAGTCCAATCGAAATATGGCTAACATAAATAATTCCTTGAAAGTAATAACCCTGAATGTCAATGGATTAAAATTACCTATCAAAAGATTCAGACTGGGACATTGGATAAGGAAATATGACCCATCTGTATGCTGTCTACAAGAGACACATCTTAGACCCAGAGACTCATGGAGGCTGAAAGTGAATGGTTGAAAAACAATCTTACAAGCAAACAATAACCAAAAAAAGGCAGGAGTACCTATATTAATATCAGACAAAGTAGACTTTAAATGTGAAACAATTGTGAGAGACAAAGAAGGATACTACATATGAGTGAAAGGGACACTCTGTCAAGAAGAACGAACAATCATAAATATTTATGCTCCTAACAAGGGTGCCTCTAAATATGTGAGGCAAATGCTGGAAAAATTAAGTGAAAGAATATATGCATCTACAATTAGAGTGGGGGATTTTAATACACCACTGTCAACTCTGGACAAAACATCTCAAAAGAGAATCACTAAAGAAACAAAATATTTGAACAGTATATTAGAGGAACTGGATCTAATAGACATATACAGATCATTAAACCCAAACACAGCAGGATATACATTTTTCTCAAGTGCACATGGATCATTCTTCAAGATAGAACATATGCTAGGCCACAAAGAAAGGCTTAATGAATTCAGGAAGATCGAAATTATAAAAAATAATATCTCTGACCACAGTGGAGTGAAGCTGGAAATTTGCAAGGGCCAGATGCCAGATTTCACATCAAGATTTGGAAATTAAACAGCACACTCTTAGAAAAACAGTGGGTCAAGGAGGAAATCTCAAAAGAAATCAATGACTACCTTCAAACAAATGATAACGATAACACAACATACAAAAATATGGGATGCAGCAAAAGCAGTACTGAGAGAGAAATTTTTAGCCATAAATTCATACATCAAAAAAGAAGAAAGAGCCAAAATTGAAGAACTAAATGCACATTTAGAGGAATTAAAAAAACAAAACAAAACAAAGTAATCCCACAGGAAGAAGAAGGAAGGAAATAACAAAGATAAGAGCAGAACTAAATGAAATAGAAAATAAGAAAGCACTTGAAAAGATAAACAAGACAAAGAGCTGGTTTTTTGAGATCAATAAAATTGACAAAGCTTTAGTGAGACTAACAAAAAAAACAGAGAGAAGATGCAAATACACAAAAGAAGAAATGAGAAAGGAGATATCACCACTGACCCCACAGAAATAAAGACTATCATAAGAGGATACTTTGCAAAACTATATTTCAACAAAAATGACAATTCAGAGGAAATGGACAAATTCCTAGAAACACATAAGCAGCCCATATTGACAAAAGAAGAAATTGATGATCTCAAAAAACCAATCACAAGTAAAGAGATAGAATCAGTCATTAAAAACCTCCCAACTAAGAAGAGCCCAGGGCCAGATGGCTTCACAGGTGAATTCTACAAAACATTCCGGAAAGAACTAACACCAATCCTGCTGAAACTCTTCCAAAAAATTGAAACAGAAGGAACATTGCCTAACTCCTTCTATGATGTCAACATTACTCTAGTACCAAAGCCAAGCAAAGACACCACAAGAAAGGAAAATTACAGACCAATTTCTCTAATGAACCTAAACACAAAAATACTTAACAAAATATTTGCTAATCATATTCAACAACACATTAAATGAATTATACACCACGATCAAATGGGATTCATTCCAGGTATGCAAGGATGGTTCAACATAAGAAAATCAGTCAATGTAATACACCATATAAACAGATTGAAGAAAAAACATCACGTGAATATATCTATAGATGCAGAAAAATACAGCGCCCTTTCTTGATGAAAACACTCCAAAAGATTGGAATACAAGGAAATTTTTTGAACATGATAAAGAGTATATATGAAAAAACCTATGGCCAACATCATTTACAATGGAGAAATCCTAAAATCCTTCCCTCTAAAGTCAGGAACAAGACAAGGATGCCCACTGTCTCCCCTTCTATTTCATATTGGCTTAGAAATACTTGCTCGAGCACTGAGGCAAGAACCAGATATAAAAGGGATTCAAATTGGAAAGGAAGAAGTCAGCATTTCATTATTTGCAGATGACATGATCCTATACATAGAAAACCCTGAGAGGCCTACAACAAAGCTTCTAGAACTCATAAATGAGTTTAGTAAAGTCACAGGTTATAAAATCAATGCGCAAAAATCAGTAGCATTTCTGTACACCAATAATGAGCAAGATCAGGAGGAAATCAAGGAACAAACACCATTCATAATAGTAAATGAAAAAATCAAGTATTTAGGAATAAATTTAACTAAAGATGTAAAAAATTATACACCAAGAACTATACAAGACTGCTCAAGGAAATCAAAGAACACCTAAATAAATGGAAAAATATTCCCTGTTCATGTATAGGAAGACTAAATATTATTAAGATGTCTATCCTACCAAAACTGATTTACACATTCAATGCAATCCCAATAAAAATCAACACAGCCTTCTTTAAGGAACTAGAAAAACTAACTGTGAAATTTATTTGGAAAGGAAAGAGGCCCCAAATAGCCAAAGACATATTGAAAAAGAAAAACGAAATTGGAGGAATCACACTACCGAACTTCAAAACATACTACAAAGCTACAGTAGTGAAAACGCATGGTATTGGCATAAGGAGAGACACACAGACCAATGGAATTGAATTGAAAGTTCTGATATAGAACCTCATATATATAGCCATAGAATATTCAATAAAGCCACCAAACCCTCTCAACTGGGAGAGAATGGCCTATTCAACAAATGGTGCCTGGAGAACTGGATATCCATATGTTGAAGAATGAAAGAAGATTACCATCTCACACCTTAAACAAAGATCAACTCAAGATGGATCAAAGACATAAATATAAGAGCCAAGACCATAAAGACCTTGGAAAGCAATGTAGGGAAACATCTACAAGACCTTGTATTAGGAAACGGCTTCATGAACATCACACTGAAAGCACGAGCAGCAAAAGAACAAATAGACAAATGGTACTTCCTCAAAATTAAAGCCTTCTGCACCTCAAAGGAGTTTATTAAGAAAGTAAAAAGGGAGCCTACACAATCGGAGAAAATATTTGGCAACCATGTATCCGATAAGAGACTTATAAATTGCATATATAAAGAACTCCTATATCTTGAAAATAAAAAGATAAACAACCCATTTAAAAAATGGGAAAAATATTTAAACAGACACTTCTCCAAAGAAGAAATACAAATGGCTAAAAAGCACATGAAAAAATGCTCCAAATATTTAGCTATCAGGGAAATGCAAATCAAAACTACAATGAGATACCATCTTACTCCCATACGATTGGCAGCTATGAAAAAAACTGGAGAGGATGTGGAGAAATGGGAACACTCATCCACTGCTGGTGGGAATGCAGAAGGATCCAACCATTCTGGAGGACAGTTTGACGGTTTCTCAAAACCTAACCATAGATTTGCCATATAACCCAGCAATACCACTGCTGGGTATATACCCAGCAGAACTGAAAACAAGGACACAAACTGATATATGCACACCAATGTTCATAACAGCATTTTTCACTATCGCCAAACGTTGGAATCAACCCAAATGCCCATCAACAGATGAGTGGATCAATAAAATGCGGTATATACATACAATGGAATAGTACTCGGCTTTAAGAACAAATACACTACAAACACACGTGATAACATGGATGAATCTTGAGAACCTTATGTTGAGTGAAGCAACCCAAGCTTTGAAGGACAAATAACACATGACCTCAATGATATGAAATAAGCAAGAGTTAGATACTGGAAGATAGGCTTACAGGAAATTGGGGGGTAAAGGAAGGATGTAAGCTGACATCTACATAGTTGAAATCTGATAAGCTGGAGGTAAGTATGTGTACAAGGAAGAGATAAAATGGGGGCATAGGGTTACCTTTGGCTGGGGCTTTGGGGGTTTGAGGAGGGCTAGGGATGGTCGGATGGGTAATATTGCCCAAGAAATTGGGGTGGGGTGGGGCACCATACGAACATGAGAGATTGTCAGGTGTTGGTTGAGACTATAATGCTGAGAAAACCTTTTCAAAATATAATTACGAAAGTTATCTGTTTAAGATACTCAAAGGGGATAATCTGACACAGGACAGACTCCTAAGGAATATCTGAATGCTCATTTTGCCAGAGTGGGTTATACCATTGGATAGAGACCCATATAATGAGAGTGAAGGCAGACCCACATCCTAGGGAGGACTAATGCCATCAAATAGAGGGAACTGTATCTCTCAAGAGAAAGGGTGGCTCCCAGGGCATTAGGGCAGTTGAGCAAGTCAAGCCCTCAACACTGTTGCAAGTATCTCTGAACATGGCTCCTCAAGAAAGGAAGATTGACTGTCACTGTGGGCCCCAAGGGGAGGGGGAAATAGATATTGAATAGATGGAACCAAAGTAAATGTGAGGGCAAAAGAAGTGTTTCACAAGAGTACACAAGGATGGATATAAAACATGTACTATTACACCAAAAACATATAGGGGACGACAGACTAATAATGTAAACCATAATGTAAAACATAGGATAACTAAAAACTTTAGAAAACTGTATAACCTAAAGAATAAACCACAATGTAAACACAAATGTTACCTTGTTTGAAAGCTATTGTCTCAATATCAGTACATCAGTTTCAGTAAATATGATATGGATAAGTTAAAAGATTAGCGCTGTGGAAGGGAAAAGGTTTTATAATGGATATGTGGGAGTACTGTATATTGTATATATGAATTACTGTGATCTAAGGCTCTTGTGAAGAGAAGCTCAATAATTAGGAAAAAAGAAAAGAAAAAGATAGGATGTAGAATTTTTCGAAATCAATATGTATTCTATATCTAACCTTTAAACTCATCACTATATTCCATTTTACTAGTAAGGGAACCTGACATTATTTTGGGCTTCACTTTTCAGGAAGTTTTGGATCACAGAGTGGTTCAACAATGGCAGAGGTGGAATACTGGTACGGGATGTTATTGACAGGCAATATATGGTTGACAAGGAGTTATACAGGACATGTGTCCAGGGTGCATGGAAATGTTTGGATATACTCATAGTGGAAACAATTAAAAACAACAGCTGGGGGGGTACTGGGTTCCTGGCCAGGAGGGCTCTGTCATGGTCCCTAGGGGAGCAGCAGCAGTCCCCAAGATGCAATGGTAAGGACCAGGAAGGAATGAGTGTCCAACAGTGAGCCCCTGATACTAATGACTATGCTTGTGAGCCTATACACCTGAAATAAGAACAAGGCCTAGAGCAGCACTGTGCCTAAGAGTTCCCTCCTGACAGCCTCCATGTTACTCAAATGTGGCCAGTCTCAAAGCCAAACTCAGCATGTAAATGCAATGCCTTCCCCCCATCATGGGACATGACACCTGGGGATGAGCCTCCCTGGCACCAAGGGATCACTACCAAGTACCAGCTGATGACATAACTAGAAAATGACCTTGAATTAAAGGTTCAACGTGGACCAGCAGAATATCCCTGTCTACATATAATAGCAGGAGTTAAAAAATGCTGTTTGACCTAAAGTAAGGGGGAGATGGAAAAGACAAATGAGTTTATATGGCTATGAGTCTCTAAAAAAGAACCTGGAGGTTGTCAGAAGGATTGCCCTTATGCACACCTGAGCAGAGTCTCAGAGACAGATGAAGTACATACAACCCCAGGTATTGGTTCTTTTGAGGGCTAAAGAGACCCACAGGTTCTATGGTCATGGCAGATGGAGTTCACTCCCATGCCAGTTGGCCCTTCTTTGGAGCTGGTGTTTCTGTGTGATGGAGCTGGACTCAGATGTGATCTCTTTTCACAAGCCTTTCATGCTACTTTACTGGAATTGTCGTTGGTGCTGGGGTTTAAGATATATCTAGGGGATTTGCATCTCTGGACTGACAATATGATAGCCAGGCCCTGAGCCTCAACAGACTTCAGCTCCTACACTTTGATTTTTTGGACTTACCCCACTCAGCTAACATGGAGTTGAAGAATGTCAACCACCACACCATGGAGCCTTAGAGTGCCTACAACTGAAAGCAGGAGGATTGCATCCAGTATCCATGTAGAATCTAAGCCCCATCTTGACATAGATGTGGAATGGACACAACCTTGCCAAGGTCCACAGGAAGGAGGAATACAGTAAGGATTAGAGTGGACTTAATGATATTCTATTCATGAACTATTGTGGTTAATAATCAAGAAAATGTGGCATTGGTGTGGAAAAAGTGGCCATGGTGGCTGCTGGGTGTGAGGAATGGGAGGAAGAGATGAGATGTGGAGGCATTTTTGGGACTTGGAGTTATCCGGGGTGGTGCTCCAGGGACAATTGCTGGACATTGTATGTCCTCCCATGGCCCACTGGATGGAATGTGGGAGAGTGTGGGCTATGGTGTGGACCACAGGCCATGGGGTGCAGTGATGCCCAGAGATGTACTCACCAGATGCAATGGATGTGTCATGATGATGGGGGAGAGTGTTACTGTGGGGGGAGTGGTGGGGCGGGGGCAGTGGGGGTGAATGGGGACCTCATATTTTTTGGATGTAATATTTTTAAAAAAATGAATAAATTGAGTAGAATTCTGGGAAAAAAAATAAAGGTTCCAAGAGCATATTTAAGGTCTGGGCAAGGTGTGAGTGCTCTGTCTCAAAGAGACTGGGAGCAATTATTTTCTGTGTTATGTTAAATCACCAGGGTCCCATTTGAATTTCAAAGAGAAACTCACACACAGGCTTCCTGCCACCCTGGGAGAGAAAGCAGTTAGGGGAAAAGAAGGGGGGACGGGGAGAACAGATTCCTAATCAGCAGTTTATGCAATTGAAAAGTCAGTACTGCCTGTGAAAGGAATCCTTTCCTGATCAAATCAACCCAGAAAGAAAGTTTTGCTCAGTGGAGGAGTTTCACCCTTGAATGTCCAAGGTCTTTAGTTGAATTCCTGCCTCCTCTGAGAGTAGTGACCCACTAGGATATTAAACATTTAGTTGATACTTTAGGACAGGAAAAACATAGACATTATCATTGTATTAGCTCCCCTTGGGTGTCTTATTTTTCTTTAAAAAAAAAAGACTGCTTTTGTTACATAATTTAACTTAGTTTACTCATTAAAACCCACTTCAAAATCTGCAATGAGAAAGCTGCAGGGTAATTGATTGATAAACACCAGCAGCCTGACAAGCTCTTCAGGGGCTTAAGAAGGTCTGTTTCTTCTTAATGTTTGGTTGAATCCTTTCCTATGGGTTCATCTGTTGTTTTTTTGTTTTTGTTTTTTTGTCTTTCTTTCCTCTTCCCCCAACCCCCATTTCTAAAATTAGGTGCAGGCAGCTTGTTTCCTGTTTGCTGTGTTTCATTTTCTTATAATTCCTCTTTTCTGTGTATACTTATGTTGGCTACCAACACTATTTCTTTCCCTTCCTACATCTTTCTATCTTCCTCTTCTGCTGATCTTCTAACTTTCCTCTACTCTTTGGTTAGCCCCCAATTTTTCTGGCTTTTTATTTCTAACAATTCTGTTTTCTATCTTTTATTAACTCTTTCTGTTATTTTCCTTTCTTTTCTCTTTCTCTCCCTCTCCTCATCACATTGGCCTTTTAATTCATACTATATTCTTCTCCATATTCACTTTCCCATTTCATTGTAGATACACCACTTTTTTATTCCTACAACTCTACACTGCCTACATGAGTTTAATATTCATTCTCCTAGGACTTATGTGGTTGTTCTGCTGATATTTACTAGCAGTACTACTATTGTACTTTTTATTTTCTTAACTCTTTTGCTTACCCTGCCCCTAAACTTTTTCCTTAAAGGAAACTTAGACAACGACAAGGAAATAGAATAAGAAGAACAAAGTGTCAAAGAGAACATTTAACACACACAGAAAAGCAGCAACTAAATAAAACCTAAGACCAGAGGAAGAAGCCAATCAACTGAACTAACCCATCAAGATAAAATGATGACCAGACAGCAATGAAAAATTACAAACCATACCAATAATGACAAAGACATGCCCCAGTCCAGAGAACAAACTAAAAATGAGGAAAAGGAGCAGAACATTGAGCAACTAATCAAAGCTATCTAAACGAATATCTTGGATCAACTCAGTGAAGTAAAGGAAGAGATTAAGGATATTTAAAAAACACTGGGAGAGCATACTGAAGATATTATAAACATATGCAAAAAGATAACAGATATGATAGTGATGAATGGCACAATCCAAGAAATCAAAAATACATTCTCAGCAAATAACAGCAGATTTGAACAGGCAGAAGAAAGAATTAATGATGTGGAAGACAGTACCTCTGAATTCAAACATGGTAGAATTAATAGATAAAAAGATAGAAAAAATCCAGCAGGGACTTAGGGATCTGAATGACAATGCAAAATGCACAAACATATACATTATAGACCTTCCAGAAGGAGAAGAGAAGGGAAAAGGGACTGAAGGTGTGTTGGAGGAAATAATGGCTGAAAACTTCCCAAACATATTGAGAGAGATGGATAATCCAGGAATTGTAGCACATCCCAAACAGTGTAAGCCCTAACAGGCCTACTCCAAGACATATACTTGTCAAATTATACAATGCTCAAGACAAAGAGAAAATACTGAAGGCAGCAAGAGAAAAGAGAACCATCACATACAAGAGAAGCTCAATAAGAATAAGTACTGATTTCTCATCTGAAACCATGGAGGCAAGAAGTCAGTGGTATGACAGAGAGTCAAGGTACTAAAAGAAGAAACCAGCCAAGAATACTCTGTCCAGCAAAGCTTGCATTTAAAAATGATGGGGAGTTCAAAATATTCACAGATAAACAGAAACTAAGAGTGTATGACAATAAGAAACATTCCAGAAATACTAAAGGGAGTTGTGCAGGTTGAAAGAAAAAAACAGAATAGACAGACTTGGAGAGTGTAAGAACAACTAAAAAGACAAAAAGAGAAATAAAAACAACATATGACATACACAAATCCAAAGAAAATATCACTAATGTAAGTAATTCCTTGAGAGTAATTACATTGAAAGTTAATGGATTAAACTCACCATTCAAGAGAAACAGATTGGCAGAATGGATAAGGAAATAAGACCAATCTATATACTATCTACAAGAAACCCACCTTAGACCCAGGGATTCAAGGAGGTTGAAAGTGAACAACTGAAAAATAATCTTAGGAGCAATATTGGACAAAATAGACTTTAGATGCAAAACTATTGTGAGAGACAAAGATGGACACTACATATTAGTAAAAGGGGCAATCTTTCAAGAAGAAAGAACAATCACAAACATTTATGCACCTAACAAGGGCACCTCAAAATACATGAAGTGGAAACTGGAAAAACAAACTGGAGGAATAGATGCTTCTACAATTATAGTGGGACACTTTAATACACCATTATCATCATTACACAGAATATCTCAACAGAGAATATTCTGATAATATATACTTTGAATAATATATTAGATTATCTGGACCTAATAGACATATACAGAATGATAGACATACACAGATGCAAAAACACAAAATAGGAAATGAGAAAAAGATATCACCACTACATCCAAATACAGCAGGATATACATTCTTCTCGAGTGCACATAGGCCATTCTCCAAGATAGACCACATGCTAATCCACAGAGAAAGTGGCAGTGAATTCAGAAAGATTGAAATCATAAAAAATAATTTCTCTGACCACAGTGGAATGAATCTGGAAATCTGCAAGGTTCAGAAAACCAGATCAAGAACAAAGATATGGAAGTTAAAGAACACACTATTAGATAAACAGTGAGTCAAGGAGGAAAGCTCAGAAGAAATCACTAACTACCTTTAAAATAATGAAAAGGACAGCACAACATTTAGACTTATGGGATGCAGCAAAAGCTGTACTGAGAGGGCAATTCATGGCTACAAATTCATATATCAAAGAAGAAGAAAGAGCTAAAATTGAAGACCTAACTGCAGACTTGGAGGAATTAGTAAAAAATAATAATAATAATGAACTAATCCCAAATGAAGGAAGAAAGAAAATGATCAGATAAGAGTAGAAATAAATGAAATAGAAAATAAGAAAGCACTAGAAAAATAAAGAGCTAGATCTTTGAGATGATCAATAAAATCGACAAACCCTTAGGTAGACTAACAGAAAAAAAGAGAAAATTTGGAAATACACAAAATAGCAAATGAGTAAGGGGATATCACCATTGAACTCACAGAATAGAATACTTTGAAAAACTATATGCCGAAAAGAAGGACAATTTAGAGGAATTGGACAAATTTCTAAAAGCACATAGGCAGCCCACATTGATGAAAGAAGAAATTGATTATCACAACAAACCAATCACAAGTAAAAAGATAGAATCAGTCATTAAAAACCTCCCAACTAAGAAGAGCCCTGGACCAGATGGTTTCACAGGTGAATTCTACCAAACATTCTGGAAAGAACTAACACCAGTCTTGCTTAAACTCTTCCAAAAAATAGAAATAGAAGTAACATTGCCTAACTCATTCTATGATGCCAACATTACCCCAATACCAATGCCAAAAAGACACCTCAAGAAAGGGAAATTACAGACCAAACTCTCTTATGAACCTAGACGCTAATATTCTCAACAAAATATTTGCTAATTGTATTCAACAACACATCAACTACTTATACACCATGACCAAGTGGGTTTCATCCCTATTATGCAAGGAAGGTTCAACCTAAGAAAATCAATTAATGTAATACACCACAAAAAACAGATCTGGAAAAAAAATCACATGTTCATATCTATAGATGCAGAAAAAGCATTTGACAAAATATAGTACCCTTTCCTGATAAAAACACTGCAAAAGATAAGAATAGAAGGAAACTTTCATAACATGATAAAGGGTATATGTGAAAAACCCACAGCTAACATCATCTACAATATTGAAATCCTAAAATCTTTCCCTCTAGGATCAGGAACAATACAAGGATGCCACTATCACCCCAGGTATTTAACATTGTGATAGAAGTACTTGCTTGAGCACTGAGACAAGAAACAGACATAAAAGGTATCAAAATTGGAAAGGATAAAGTCAAAATTTTCACTATTTGTAGACAGATGAGCCTATACATAGAAAACCCTGAGAAATCTACAACAAAGCTTCTAGAACTTATAAATGAGTTCAGTGAAGTCACAAGTTATAAGATCAATGCACAAAAATAAGGCACATTTCTGTATACTAAGAATTAGTAATCTAAGGGGAAAAATCAGGAAAAAATACCATTTACAGTAGTAAATAAAAAAAATCAAATGCCTAGGAATAAATTTAACTAAAGATGTAAAGATTTATACACAGAAAACTACACAACACTGTTAAATCTAAGAAGACTTAAATAAATGGAAAAATATTTCTGTTTGTGGATAGGAAGACTGTCATTACATGTCTATCCTACCCAAACTGATCTACAAATTTAATGCTATCCCAATAAAAATCAACACAGCATTTTAAAATGAACTAGAAAAACTAACTACAAAATTTATTTGGAAGGAAAAGAGGTACCAAATAGTCAAAGACATTGAAAAAGAAAAACAAAATAAGAGGAATCCCATTACTTGACTTTAAAACATACTACAAAGCTACAGTGGTCTAAATGGCATGATATTCACACAAGGATAGAAATACCGACCAATGGAACTGAATTGAGAGTTCTGATATAGATCCCCACATATAAAGTCATCTGATATTTGACAAGGCCACCAAGCCCACTCCACTAGGAGAGAATGGCTTCTTCAACAAATGGTGCTTGGAGAACTGGATATCCATATGCAAAAGAATGAGAGGATTACCATCTCACACTGTATACAAAAATCAACTCAAGATGGACCAAAGATCTAAATATAAGAGCCAAGACAATAAAGACTTTGGAAAACAATGTAGGGAAGCATCTACAGGTCTTTGTAATAGAAAGTGGCTTCCTGAACTTCACGCCCAAAGTACGAGCAATGAAAGAACAATAGAAAATGGGACCTCTTCAAAATTAAAGACTTTTGCACTTCAAAGGGCTTTACCAAGAAAGTGAAAAGACAGCCTACCCATTTTACCCACTGGGAAAAAATTATTTGGTAACTATATACCTGAAAGAACCCTAATATCCAGTATATATAAAGAAATCCCATATCTTGAAAATAAAAGGACAAATGACCCATTTTTTAAAATGGGCAAGAGATTTGAACAGATGCTTCTCTGAAGAAGGAATGCAAATGGCTAAAAAGCATAGAAAAAGATGCTCAACATCACTAGATATTAGGGAAATGCAAATCAAAACTACAATGATATATCATTTTATACCCATTAGACTGGCGGCTATTAAAAATCAGAGTGCTCCAAGTGTTGGAGAGGATGTGGAGGAATGGGAGCCCTCATCTACTGCTGGTGGGAATGAAGAAGGATTCAGCCATTCTGGAGGATAGTTTGGCAGTTCCTCAAAAAACTAGGCATAGATTTACCATGTGATCCAGCAATTCCACTGCTGGGTATATACCCAGAGGTACTGAAAATAGGGAAGTGAACTGATATATGCACACCAATGTTCATAGTGGCACTATTGCCAAAATTTGAAATCAACCCAAATGCCCATCAACAAATGAATGGATAAACAAAATGTGGTATATACATACAATGGAAAACTATTCAGCTGTATGAAGGAATTCAGTACTAACACCTGGGATAATGTATGAATCTTGAGGACCTTATGTTAAGTGAAGCAGGTCGGGCATTGAAGGACAAACACTACATGATCTCTCTGATATGAATTAGGGAAATCAAGCTGTCTTAGAGAGCTAGAGACTGTAAGATAATCTTACAGGAAATATGGGGCAGAGGAAGGTTGTGAGCCCATTCCCACAGGGGTGAAATCTATGATAAAGTGGAGGTAAGTAGTTGTGTAGTGAAGGGATAAGATGGGTGCATAGGGATACTATTGGGTTGGGCTTTGCAGGCTTGAGGGCTAGGTTTGGTGGAATGGGTCAAATGATCCAAGGAAGTGGGGGAAGGGTTTGAGTGGAGAAGGGGAACATAGGAGACTGTTGGGTATGTGGTTGAAACTATAATGTTGATAAAACTCTTTAAAAAATATAATAAGGATAAGGATAGAAGCAGTCACAGCAGAACACACAGTGAATGGACACAGACAGCAGACAACTTGGGGGGGGAAGGGGAGAGAAATAAATAAAAAATAAATCTTTAAAAAAAAGAAGACATTGGATGAGCACAAAGAAGAATTTGAACACATACATAGAAAAATGGCAGATCTTATGGGAATGAAAGGTGCAATCAATGAAATTTTTAAAAAAACATTGGAATCATATAATAGGAGATTTGAGGAGGCAGAAGAAAGGATTGGTGAGCTTGAAGAAATGGCTTCTGAAAGTGAACATACACAAGAAGAGATGAAGAAAAGAATGGAAAAAATTGAACAAGGTGTCAGGGAACTAAATGACAGCAAAAGGCATGCAAACATATGTGTCATGGGTGTCCCAGAAGAAGAAGAGAAGGGAAAAGTGGCAGAAGGAATATTTAAAGAAATAATGGTAGAAATTTTCCAAACACTATTGGAGGACATAGATATGCCTGTCCAAGAAGCCAAATGTACTCCCATCTGAAAAAATCCAAATAGATCAACTCCAAGGCACATACTCATCAGAATGTCAAGGGCCAAAGACAAAGAGTGAATTCTGAGAGCAGCAAGAGAAAAGCAATGCATAACATATAAGGGATATCCAAAAAGATTAAGTGCTGATTTCTCACCAGAAACCATGAAGGCAAGAAAACAGTGATCTGATATAATTATTTTTTTCTAAGATTTATTTATTTCTCTCCCCTTCCCACCCTCCCAGTTGTCTGTTCTCTGTGTCTATTTGCTGCTTGTTTTTCTTTGTCCACTTCTGTTGTTGTCAGCAGCATGGGAATCTGTAATTCTTTTTGTTGCATCATCTTGTTGTGTCAACTCTCCATGTGTGCGGCGCCGTTCCTGGGCAGGCACTTTCTTTTGCACTGGGTGGTTCTCCTTAAGGGGTGCACTCCTTGTGCGTGGGGCTCCCCCTTGCACGTGGGGCTCCCCTACGCGGGGGACACCCCTGTGTGGCACAGCACTCCTTGCGCACATTAGCACTGCACATAGGCCAGCTCCAAACAGGTCAAGGAGGCCCAGGGTTTGAACCACAGACCACCCATGTGGTAGACGGATGCCCTAACCACTGGGTCAAGTCTGCTTCCCGGTCTGATATAATTACGATACTATAAGAGAAAAATTTCCAGCCAAGAATCATATATCCAGCAAGACTGTCTTTCAAAAATGAGGGCAAAATTAGAATAATCACAGATAAACAGAAACTGAGAGAATTTCTAGCAAGAGACCAGAATTTCAGGAAATACTGAAGTGTGTGCTAGGATTTGGAAAGAAAAGACAGAAGAGAGAGGCCTGGAAGAGAGTCTAGAAATGAAGATTATATCAGCAAAAGTAACTAAAAGTATCAAAAGAGTGGTAAAAATAAAATATGACAGATAAAACTAAAATAATCAGGAATAAACTTAACCAATGATGTAAAGCACTTGTATTCAGAAAACTGCAACTCAATGTTAAACAAATCAAAAAAGCCCTAAATAACTGGAAGAAGATTCCATGATCATGGACTGGAAGACTAGATATCATCAAGATGTCAATTCTACTCAAACTTTATATACAGATTTAATGCAATACCGATAAAAATTCCACCAGCGTTAAAGAAAAAATTGAAGATACAATCATTAAATTTATTTGGAAGGGTAAGGAGTCCTAAATAGTCAGAAACATCATAAAAAGGAAAAGTAAAACCTCATTTCCAGACTTTAAATCATAATACCTACCTATAGTGGTAAAAACAACATGGTAATGGCCTAAAGACAGACACAATAGACCAATGGAACTAAATTTATGGTTCAGAACAGACCCTCACAGATACAGTCAAGTGATTTTTGACTAGCCTGTCAAACTCATGCAGCTCGGACAGAACAATCTATTCAACAAATGGTGCTGAAAGAATTGGACATCCATAGCTGAAAGAAGGAAGGAGGACCCCTACCTTACACCTTATCCAAAAACTAACTCAAAATGGATCAAAAAACTAAAAATAAAACAAGAACCATAAAACTTCTAGAAGAAATTATTGCAAAATATTTTCAAGACCTGGTGGTAGATAGTGGATTCTTAAAGGAGATAAGAGAAGGACTGAGTGGACTACTGATGTTTAATGTATGTAGAAGTTTTAATTAGCTTTACTGTAAAATTGTGGAAATGTATAGAGTGGAGGGTAACACACAGTGAGTAACAGCTAATTTATAAATGGGGATGTGACTGAAAATGGTAGTCTAGTTATGTAGATGCCAATTGACAGAATGCTAGAGAATAATCTAGGAACTGGATAGCACAGTAAACCAAGAGGTGGGTGAGAATTGTGGTTGATGGTACAGACGCAAAAGTATCTTTTGTTAGCTAGAACAAATGTATATCACTACTGCTGGGTGTTGGAAATGTGGAAAAGCATGGGAAAAATACAGCTGGAGTGACCTATGGACTGTGGTTAGTAGTAATAATATAATATTCTTGCATCTCTGCAAAAGATGTACTGTGTTGATACTGAGGCAGTATGGAAAATGTGAGCCAAATATACACTATGGACATGGCAATAATCTGATGATATTATTTTATCTGTAGCAAATGACACACCACATTGTGGAGGGGTGTTGTTTGGGAATTCTGCACATTGCATGATTGTTTTATAAGTTTACAACTTCTGTCATAAAGAAGTATATATTTTTTTAATTTTTTTATTTTTTATTGACTTTGTAATAATATTACATTAAAAATATATATGTGAGGTCCCATTCAACCCCACCCCCCCACCCCCCCTCTCCCCCCCCCCCAACAACACTCGTTCCCATCATCATGACACATCCATTGGATTTGGTAAGTACATCTTTGGGCACCTCTGCACCTCATATACATTGGTTCACATCATGGTCCATACTCTCCTCTATTCCATCAAGTGGGCCCTGTGAGGATTTACAATGTCCGGTGATTACCTCTGAAGCACCATCCAGGGCAGCTCCATGTCCCGAAGACGCCTCCACCTCTCATCTCTTCCTGCCTTTCCCCATACCCTTTGTCCATTATGTCCACTTTTCCCAATCCAATGCCACCTCTTCTATGTGGACATTGGATTGGTTGTGTCCATTGCACCTCTATGTCAAGAGGAGGCTCAGATTCCACCTGGATGCTGGATGCAATCCTCCCATTTTCAGTTGTAATCACTCTAGGCTCCATGGTGTGGTCACACCAAGAAGTATATTTTAAAAATAATAATAGGATAGGTTGGGGAAAAACCACATCAAATGTAAGATAAGAACCATGATTAGTAGTAAGATTTTGACATTGTTCTTCCATAGTTTGTAACAAACGTCTCAGGACAAATCAAGGTGTTGGTGGAGGGTTGATGTATGGGAGCCCTGTATGATGTTATGCATGTTTGTAAGTTCACAACTTTTACTATACACTTAATTGTTTATGTATGTTCATATATAAATATATAAAGATAATTATCAGATTGGTTGGAGAAAATATTTTGTTTAGTAGTAATATTTTGACAATGCTCTTTAATCATTAGTTAAAAAGGTTTAAAAACAATCCAAGTTATTGGTGATAGGGTGAGATGTTATATATGTTTGTTTTGTAAATTCACAACTATTACACATTTGTTGTTTATGTATGAGTGATATATTTCAATAAATTTTTAAAAAGTACAGTCTAAGACATAAACCATAATGTAAATCATAATGGAACCATGGTTAGTAGCTATTTTTCAATATCTGTACATCAATTGCAGCAAATGTAACATCCACATGTATGAAGATGATTGCTGGGGAAGAGGGAAAAGGGTTTGATATTGGGTATATGGGAGTTCTGTACATTCTATATATGACTTTACTATGACTTAAAACTTTTTTGAAGACAAAAAACAAAGGATATAGACACTGAGGAAAAAATGGAAAGATTGCCTTGCCACTGTACATACAGGGCAACACTTATTACAGTGATGACAGGAAAAATGTCAAAAAATTTTTTGATATTTTTCATTTTTTAATACCCAAATTTATTTTTTTACTATTCTATAGTTTTTCTAAATTATTTTGTGTTCTATTTCTTATCTTTAAACCTCTCTTTACTATTTCATTTTCCTATTCATTGAACTTGGCAATATATTAGAATTCATTTTTGAAGAGTTTTGGATCCTGAGGGGTTCTATTATACCAGGGAGTAGCAGGGATGTGGGATGTCATTGATGGAGGATGCACTGGTGGGACTGAGTTCTCCGGGGAATGCATATAAAGTATGTAGATATGTTTGGATGTTTGCTGTGTATTGTCATAGTGGGTAGAGTTTCACAAGACAAGTGGGTGGGGGAGTGCTGAGTTCCCATTTTGGGGAACTGTGTTGCACTCCCCAGTGGAACAGCAACAGTCCCGCAAGTGCAAGGCCAAAGACCGGTGATGAAGGATGGTCCAATGATGGGCCCGTGATACTGATGACTATGCTTATGAACCTGTGCTTGAAATTTCAACTAGGCTTAGAGTTGCAGGGTGCCTTATAGTTACTTCCAGAGAGCCTCCACATTGCTAAAATGTGGCCACTCTCTAAGCCAAACTCAGCATGTAAATGCATTACCTTCCCCCAGCATAGAACATGACTCCCAGGGATGAGCCTCCTGGCACTAAGGGATCACTACCAAGCACTAGCTGGTGATGCAACTAGAAAAAGACCTTGAATAAAGTGGGGAAACAGTAAAGACAAATGAGTTTATATGGCTAAGAGCGTTGTTAGGTCATCAGAGGTGTTGTGCTTACACACGTATTAGCAGGATCTCAGAGAGAGCCAAAGTTGATACAAACCCAGGTAATGGTGATCCTGAAGGCTACAGAGACACCCAGGCCCTATGGCCATGAGAGATGGCTCTGGATTTCAGTGCCTTGCTATTAGGCCCTACTTTGGAACTTGTGCTTCTGAGTGTGATGGAATTTGACTCAGAAGTGATGTCTTTACACATGTCTCTTCTGTCACTTTTACTGAACCTGTGGTTGGTGTTGGATTGCTGTAAGCTCAGAAGACTTGAATCTCTGGACTGTCCATGTGGCAGCTGGGCCCTGAGCCATAGCAGTGTTGCAACACCTACTTTCTGGTTTGATGGACTTACCCAGGTCAGGTAACAGTCAAGTGAGGACAGTCAAGCACCACACCAGGGAACTGAGAGAGTGTACAACTGCAAGGAGGAGAATCCCATTTATGAGCCCTGTAGGATGTAAGCACCCTCTTGATTTATAGATGGAGTGGACATCAGCATCCCAGCGTTCTCAGGATGGAAGAATAAAGTATGGATTAGGCTGGGCTTACTGGTATTCTACTATAGAATTATTGTGACTCTAGCAATGGAAGAAACTATGTCACTGATGTGGAGACAGAGGCCATGGGATTTGCTCAGGGCAGGGAAAGGGAAGAAGAGGTTGATACGGGGGCGATTTTGGGACCTGGAGTAATATTATGACAGGGAAAGATGCAGGACATTATATATCCTGCCAAAACCCACTGAATGGATTGGGAGAAAGTATAAACTACAATGAAAACTATAATCCATGCTGTATAGCAGTGTTCCAAAATGTATTCATCAAATGTAATGAATGTGCCACACTGATGGAAGAGGTTGATGTGGTAGGAGTGGGGCGGGGTGACGAGTCAGGGTAAATGGGAACCTCTTATATTTTTTAATGTAACATTTTATGTGATCTATACATCTTTTAAAAGTAGATAATAGAAAAGTAGATAATAGAAAAGAATGTTTATAAATGGAATCATTCAAATGTGACTTTTTATTGTTGGCTTTTTCCCTTGGCATAGCATCCTGATGTCCATCCACAGTGTTGTGTACATCAAGAGTTTGTTTTTTTGTTTTTTGTGTTTTTTTTCCTGGCTCAAATTTCATGGTAGAAGAATCGCAATTTGTTTAGGCTTAACTATTAAAGGACATTTGGGTTGTTTCCATTTGGGGGTTATTATAAAAAAAAGCTGATATGAATATTCATGTTTTTCTGTGGACATAAGTTTTGATTTCTGGCATAATTACCCAGGAAGGCAATTATTGCATCTTATGGTAGTTGCATTTTTAATATAGATTTTGGGGTTTTGTTTTTAAGAAACTATTTTTCCAGAATAACTGTCCTATTTTATATTCCCATCAACAATGTAGAAGGGATCCAGTCTGGGTATTTTTTTAAGGCATTGGGTATTGTCACTATTCATTATTTTATCTGTTCTAATAGGTGTACAGTGATATTCCATTGTGGTCTGATTTTTCCTTATGCCTAATAAAAGAAGGCTATTTCCCCACCAAGGAACTCATAGCCTAACCCAATATAGGTCAGAGCACAGAGGACCAACTGGGAAAACAGATCTGAACTTTGGGGGCCTGTAATTTTTTCCAGCTTTACAGCTCCTCTTCTAGACAGAATGTCTCCAGTACAATTTTTGTCATGTTTCCCAAACTCTGGTGTAAAATGAAAAGCACTTGCAGGAGTTATAATTCTCTGGTTAGGCCTGAATGGAGCCTTGTAATTAGAGGTGTTTATGATGTCAGTGTAGTCTTTTCTCTGCTTTTCATCCAATGAATTTTACTGTCACACGTAAACACATGCATGCACACATATATATTCATGCAGAGGAAAACATTTAAAAACAAAATAAGACTAAAGCATTTTAGCAACTCTCAAAGCATGCTTCTGCTAATAGATCAAGGTAGGATGATTTTAGATAAATTGGGAGGAATAAACTTATTTCTGTGACCCATTTTTTGCAACCGCTGTACTTATATAAATCCATGGTTTGAAAAATGATAAAACATGGCACATAGAGAAAATCATGTAGGCACCAGAGAACATTCTCCAGCGGGCAATCAACATAGACATTGTTCTGCAGACTGAAGGCCCAGGGTTTGCATCTGCCTCCAATCACAGATTTTCTGCTTTAATCAGTTTTATGTAGTGGACTTCAATTGATTAAAGAGCATAGGTCTTTTTTAAACTAGGAAGTTTAAAGCCAATAACTCATCTTCTTTCTTCCTTGTCAGATGAAGAAACACATGGAGAGTTTCAGTAATTATCCCCAGGCCAAAGTGCTCAATGTGAGGCAGAGTGGGGCCTGTGGAAAGGCTTTTTGCATTCACCTACTTCTCTTAGACATAAAATATGGTTTGTATGTGTGTGGAAACAAGTTTCTAGAGGAAAAACTGATAAAAGAAAAAATATCATTTTAAGCTATGCTTAAATGGAATGGAATACAACCGTAAGTGATGTTCCTCATGAACACTGAAAACAGTGAAATGAAATCATGCCTATTGCTAGCTTTATATTAATTAACTTCAGATTTTTGCAGAATTTGAATGTGTGAATGTAATTCTAAGAATAAGTAAGCCAGTCCTTCTAAACACTGGAATCTCTAGGGAAATGTGTTGTATCTTTGCAGCTACAGAATTTTCTCCTGTATAATATCAACTTATCACAATTACTGAACACAGGACATTGTCTACAAGCAATTTGCTGAAAATAAACTTGTCAAATTTCCCAAACACAGCAAACTTCCACATTCACTAACATCACTGACATACTTTTTTTTTTTGGTAAATCATAAGTGAATTTTAAGGGAATTCATATTTGTGTTGAATTGCTTTTAACACCATTAAGGATAACTGGAAGTTTTAGCTGAGTAGTTTCAATTTTCTAAATGACTGTATTTATTGGCTATCAGGCTGGTTAAGTGTTCTTAATGAATATAATGTTTATCCAGAAATGCACACTTTGTCATCATTGTCCCAAATTTAATTACACACTGAGGTAGGGAATGAGATAAAAATCAGAAAAGGATCTGTATGAACAAAATCAAAATCAAACCAACACTAGCTGACAGATTATCTGATCAGAAAACCTGCTCAGATCACTGTTTCCCATAACTGAAATTAGAGTCCTCATTCTAGAGAAATTTTTATGAAAAATATCTAGCAGTTAATGAAACCAAGAAATTAATCACTTGGGGTATCTTCAAAGAATATGGATTGAAGGGCAAAGGAACAGTCTTATCAGGAACAAGCTGAGAAAAGAGTATAAATTCAAAATTGAAATTCATTTTAAGACCTCCCCATTCTAACTTCTATGAGAACACTGGCAAACATTTTCTCATGTGCAAACTTATTAAAATGTTTTAAGTAATTAAAATATATATGCATGTGTGTGTCCTGTGGGTTGATGGTTGCAGGCTGTGGAAGACTGCTTTTGTGTTGTCTCCTGATGTGATTAATCATAATAAGCATTTTCACAAGGGGTTTTTTCATTAAATATATATAACAGAATTATAGGTTAGTTACTCTCTTTCTAGGATGGGTTTATTTTCTAATTCACTTTTACCTGTTCTACTTGGTATCAATTGCTTTCTATTTCTGTAGAGGGTTGGATTTTATTTTTCTTCAAATATTTGTACGTGTATTTATGAAATAGATTGCTATGAATCAGGATCTCTTCTTATAAGGTCCTGGTCTGATAGCATCTCATTGATAGAGTGGCCTCACCTTATCAGAGAGAAACAGAATGGTGCTTATTTCTTTTCATCCTTTCTGAGAGAGTTTGTGTGATTAAGGTGACTTTTGGAATATCTCCTCAGTCTGGGAGTGTAATTCTCTTTCTACAAAATTTGTTGGGTAGAGAATTCTTTAACTGAAAAGAATTTCTGATATGTCCCAGCTGATGCGAGTGCTGTGTGTGTGTCAGCTTTGCAAGCTGGATTTTCAGAATAGGGGCCTTTGTTCTCTGTGTTCCAATTTTTTAGGCTTCAGGATTTTATACAATCATTTGTGTCCTATTGGTGTGGTGTCTGCAAGCTTTGTTGGGAATGTGTACCTGCTTTGACTACTGATGTGGTTAATTTTTTTTTCTTCTATAATCATCAATTTGATTAGTGTTTCATATTTTATTTATATATTTGAATCACAACCAAACCACAACTACAAAACAGAATCATACCTTAGTTACCTTGTATTTATGATGGGTATATTTTCTCAATTCCTATCTGCTCTTTCTGCATTGCCTTCTTTCTAGGACTTTCTTTTAAAGAGTCCCTCTTCCATACCTTCCCAGCACAGTGGTGGACATGGTCCAGGTGTGCCCACATGGGAGCTTGATGGTAGGAGGAGTGAGCTGCCTCTCCACCCAAGTTGTTGGGGGCCACAAGGGGGCCACTTTTCCATGGGTCAGCATAGTCTAGGGGTTCTTGTCCTGTCTTGTGAGCATCCTCTTCAGGAGCCATTTTGTAACACAGGCCTGTCGGCCAATTTAGAGTTCCTTAAACAGTTTATCTATTGATGAATTAGTACAGATGTATCAGGTGTCCACTGGGACTTGATATACTATCTCATAATGAGTTTTAAATATTTTCTCATTTTTGTTGTTATTTCTTCCTTGACTCATGAATTACTGAGCTCTGAGGAACCCATTTTGGAATATTGGGGTTTTCCTAGTTACAAACTTACGATTGATTTCTACTTTTTTTTTCTTTTTTAACCCTAACCCTAACCCTAACCCTAACCCTAATGATTCTACTTTAATTCACCAACCTACTGAGAACTGCCTCTACAGATTTGAGTTTTTTTGTAATTTGTTGGGAATGGTTTTGACCTAGTATACTGGCCATGCTAGCCACATTCGAGGTAGACTTGAAAAGAGCAGGAATCTATCCTTCTGAGCAGTGAAGGCTCTAATGAACATGTTCTTTATCTTCTCTCTCCTTATTTACATTTTTCTCCATTTTCTTCTCCACCAAACTGCTTCACCCTTCTCTCTCTCTCTCTCTCTCTCACTCTCTTTCTCTCAGGTTGCTTGTTCTGATGCCTATTAAAAGAGTGGTGATGATAACTATTTTGTAAGTTTTTTCATTGAGAAGAAACCTTTTAATTGAGAAGGACTGAAGAAATATATTTCTGGATATTTCATTTTTTAGCCTTTATGCATATTCATTAATTAAAATAATCCATCTGGGTCAATGATTTTAGCATGACTACATGGAGAGCTGACACAGCAACAAAAAGAAACACAGATTCCCAGTGTCACTGATAAGGATAGAAGTGGTCACAGAAGAACAGACAGCAAATGGACACAGAGAGCAGACAGCTGGGGGAGGGGAGGGGAGAGAAATAAAAATTTAAAAAAAAGAGATTTTGAGATTTTGGTACTCAGAAAATTATGAGTTGCCATATTTTTATCTGTCGTAATTCATGCAATAAGATGTGAGAAATTCCAAAATAGGAATTTGATTATCCACAGAGAAATATGGCTTCAATGGAAATTGAATAAATAAACCAATAATTTATTTCATTTTTGGATATTATGTCCAATAGTTAGAGCTGGAGTAAAATATAGAATTTTGTTATAATTCATTTCTGTTATATTAGAATTATTATTTACATTCATAAATGTTTGTTACAATATTATATATTTCATATAATGGATTATATTAAATCTTACCTTCTTTTAAAAATATTTACCATTTCTTTAAATCTATTTTCTATTTTACCTTACAATTTTGCAATAAAGATCTTTTCAATAGCTAAAAATCATTGATTATACACTTTGGCTAGATAATATGGTTTGTGATTATATCTCAATAAAACTGCTTGATAAAAAAAATAAATATTTGGCCAAGAATAGCCAGAATGGAAGCTATGTGCTTCAAGGGAAATAGACAGATTGAAAGGGAAGGAATTTTCTTGTTTTTCTATTTTTTTCCTTTATTATTAATACTATTGAAATAATGAAAAGGTTTAATAATGATTGCAGTGATGAATGCAAAACTCTGAATATACCAAACACCATTGGTTGTACACTATGCATAGATTGGACCTTTATTAGTGTATCAATAAGTAGATTTGTTTAAAAAGTAGGGTGGTTTGGGGGGAAAATACACCAAATGTGAAATATGGACTATAGTTTTTTGGTAATATTTTGACAATGCTCTTGCTTAGTTTGTAACAAATGGATCACAACAATGCATGGTGTTGGGGCCATGAAGTATGGGACCCCTGTATGTTGTTATGCCTGCTTGTTTTTTAAGTTCACAACTTTTACTATATACTTCATCTTTATGTATGTTCATGTACGAAGATATCTGTTAATAAAAAATACATTAATACAATGAGGGAGATGAGAGTCACACATGATGGTTTGGTATTTACCTATTTCTCTAGTCAGGTCTTCCATTTGTTGCTCTCCCAAGATGGAGGCTGTGATGATAGGTGCCTAGAGAGGGAGGACTGTACTGTCTGACTGGAGGATTCAGCCTTTGATTTTCATGAACCATCCCTTTCACCTCCCATATTCTTGTGAAACCACACCTATACACATGTAGGTCTATATCTCCCTTTTTAGCCTACAGGTGGCTTTTCCCTATTGGGTTTGGGCAAGGGCTTTCACATGATATAGGAGAGAGTTTGCAGTTGGGGGCTGTTGGGTCTCTCTGTTTGTGTGTATGTGTGTGAGTGTGCCTCTGTTTTCCACTTAATTTGTTCGTAAGAATAACTTTAATTTTATTTCAAATACTTTCTAAAGAAGTAGAATATGACACAACAGCAATTATTTATATGTGGGTAACTGCATCAGAATTCCTCTATACCGGAGGAAAATTCAAAGCATATGGAGACAAATCTGAAATATTTTCCGTGATTCAAAAGCTAGAACTTGCTATCAATTAAGTAAAGATTCATAAAATAGTTCAAAAAGATCTCTAAATTTTTGAACCAAAAGTGGGATTATTCAAAAATTAAGTAATCAAATCTTTGGGACCTTCTTATCATTACTCTTCTATTTAGAATAGTTAACATTACTTATTTAAATCTTTGATTCATTTTAAGTTGTGTATTGTTGAGACTGGTGCTCCTCATTCTTTTGGACATGGATATCCAGTTCCTCCACACCATTTATTGAAGAGGCCATTTTCTTCCAGTTGAAACCACTAGCTTTGTAATATGTTTTAATCAGGTAGTGTGATTCCTCCAATTCCACTGATTGATTTTCTTATGTTGAACCAGCCTCACATACCAGAGATGAAACCCAGTTGGTCATGGCATATAATTCATTTGTTGTATTGTTTAATGAGATTAGCAAGTATTTTGTTGAGGACTTTAGCACCCAGGTTCATTAGAGAGAATGGTTATTAGTTTTTCTTTCTTGTGATTTTTTTTTTTTTTTGGCTTTGGTATTAGGGTGATGTTGGCATCAAAGAATGAGTTTGGCAATATTTCCTCTACTTCTACTTTTCTGGTTGAGTTTAAAGCAGAATTGGTATTAGTTTATTCCAGAATGTTTGGTAGAATTTACCTGTGAAGCCATCTGGTTCTGGGCTCTTCTTAATTGGAAGTTTTTTAATGACTAAAAAATCTCAATAATTGTGATTGGTCTGTTGAGTTCATCAGTTTCTTCTTTCATCGATGTAGGCTGCTTATGTTTTTTTAGAAATTTTTCCATTTCCCCTGAATTATCCATCTTGTTCCCATACAATTTTTCAAAGTATCCTCTTACGATTCTCTATTTCTGTGGGGTCAGCCATGATATCTGAATTCTTATTTTACATATTTGCATACTCTCTCCTTTTTTCTTTCTTAGTCTAGCTAAGGGTTTCTCAATTTTATTGATCATAAGAACCAGCTTTTGGTTTTGTTTGTTTTCTAATGCAGTTTTCTTTTCAATTTCATTTAGCTCTGCTCTAATCTTTGTTATTTCTGTCTTTCTACTTGCTTTGGGGTTAATTTAGTTTTAGAGCTTTCTTTTTTAATATAGGCATGTATGTCAATGAATTTCTCTCTCAGCACTGCTTTTCCTGCATCCCATAGGTTTTGATACATTGTGCTGTCATTTTCATTCATGTCAAGGTAGTTACTGATCTCTTCTGCAACTGCCTCCTTGATCCACTGATTGTTTGAGTGTTTTGTTTGGCTTCCTTATCTTTGTGCCTAATCTCTTTTTTTGCTCCTTATTGACTTCCAGATTCATTCCTTTGTGGTTAGAGAAAATACTTTTTATAATTTCAATCTTTCTGAGTTCATTGAGAGTTTTTCTATGGCCTGGCCTGCGGTCTATCCTGGAGAATGATCCCTGTGTACTGAAGAAGGATGTATATCCCACTGTATTAGGGTGTGATATTCTGTATATGTCTATTAGGTCTAGACCCTCTAATATATTATTCGAGATCTGTTTCTGTATTGAAACTGTCAAGATATTCTGTCTAATGGTGATAATGGTGTATTAAAGTCCCTGAATCTAATTGTAGACTTATCTATTTCTCAACTTAGTTTTTCCAGTGTTTGCCTCAGGTATTTTGAGGCGTCCTGGTTAGGCACATAGGTGTTTATGGTTCTCTCTTCTTGATAGATTACCCCTTTTATTAATATATACTATCCTTCTTTGTCTCTTATGCCCTAAAGCCCTCTTTTCCTACACACAGTGGCCAGAACTGGATTGCATGCTAGGACACCCCACTCCCCCCACTTCTGGAAAATATCATTGGGATGCCCAACCTAAATAACATCCTTAAGACTCTCCCCTCATACCTGGATTTCCAGGCCATAATCTGGTCAAGACCACTACTGCTCATTGCATTGGCATCTCCAGGCCAGTCCCATCCTCAGAACTCCAGGCATTCATGCCTGGCTGCCTGTGTGATGCCTCCAGTCTGACATCTCAGAACTACCAGGTCAAAAATCCAACTTCTGATTCCCCTGAATTAGGCTAAACGCTTCAACTTCCCCAACTCCATCCTTCAAGATATTCAGGGAACATGATCCTTCACTCCCTACTTTGACTAACAGCCATATGTGAAACAGCAGAAAATGCCGCTGGTCCTATAAAGGTCTGATACCTTCTCCTCTATCCCTCGCCACTGTCTGGTCCAGCCACCGCAAAAACACTCCTGGAATCTACAGAGCCTTCTCCCGGACTCCATGCATTCATCCTCATCATTCTCACCCATTCCATTCTGTTCTGCCCTGAGCAACCTGTGGAACACCTTTAGAATCCCCGCTGACATCATGCTGCCTTTTTGTTCCAAACCCTCATGGCTCCCAGTGTCCTTGCTATGAAGGTACAACTCCTCTGCATGCCATTCCAGGCGTGACTCCTTACTCTGATGCCTACAGATACCAAAGGACTCCAGGTCTCCTGAGGGGCCCCGGCTCAGCCGCACATTCCAGGCTTTGCTCACGTGGTCCCGTGTCTAACGCGCTTCCCCCCCACATCGCCACGGCTGTCAGAACCGAGAATCCGGCCACCAACAGCCCATCGACCCTGGGCACAGAGCCTGGGCTGCCCTGACCTGAGCAGGGCCCCCTAATATGGGGCTTTCGGATTGGGAGTGGGGTCGAGTCGGGTGAGGGCCCTGGGGACGACGCATCCACCTGCTCGGAGCCAATCCCCGGAGCCGCCGCCATCGGACCCTGTGGGTGGCCCAGACGGGGGAGGGGAGCGGCCAGTCCGGGACTCGGGCACCGCCGTCCCAGACCCGGCCCGCACAGGATCACCGCGGGCGCCGCCGCCGCCGAGGCTGGGACCCGCTTCTGCGCACTGGGGACCACGCCTCCCCTCGGGCCTCGGGGCTCCCTCACCCCGCGCCTGACACAGAGATCAGGACCACCCGCTCCCGCGGGGGCGCCCTGACGGGCAAGACAGCCACAGCGCGTGACCAGCCGCCGGGTGGTGCGCCATCCGCACGCTCGCCAGTGTATTTTTGATTTCTTGCGTTTTGTCATTCACACCATCATATCTGTTATCTTTTTAAGTATGTTTACAATTTCTTCAGTGTGCTCTCCCAGTGTTAATATCCTTAATCTCGTCCTTCACTTCATTAAATTGATTCATGATCTTTGTTTGGACATCTCCGTATAGTTGTTCCAAATTCTGCATGTCCTGTTTTTTAGTTTGTTCATTAGACGGACCCCTGTCTTCCTGTTCCTTAGTATGGCTTGTAATATTTTGTGGTGTCTGTATTTCTGTTTATCTTGCTGGGCTAGGTTTCAGAGGTTTATAGCAGACAGGACTTTGCCCCAAGGCAAACTGTATTTCTTTAAATTGCGTGTGATATGATTTAGTACTTGCACTGTTACTGATTTAAGGTTTTTTTGAAAATTATAATGTCATTTTGGAATTCAAAGGGTGAAGTATAGCAGTTTGATATAGTTATGAATTCCTAAAATAGGTATTGGATTATGTTTGTAATCTGGTCTGTACTTGGGCATGACTGAGTTATAATTAGGGCTTTGACTCCTCACCCCTTGGTGGACAAGCACTAGACAGAAAAGGCATGGCAAAGGACAGAGTTGGGGGTTCTTAATGTTGGAGTTTTGGTGGTGGAGTTTGATGCTGAAGCTGGAGCCCTGGGAAGCAAGGAACCCTGAACCCAAAGAGAAGAAAGACCCTGGAAGGGGGAAACCTAGGAAGCCTGAACCCTCACAGACGTCAGAAGCCATCTTGCTCCAACACCTGAAAATAGACTTTGGTGAGGGAAGTAACTTATGCTTTATGGCCTGGTATCTGTAAATTCCTACCCCAAATAAATACCCATTGTAAAAACAAATAAATTTCTGGTATTTTGCATCAGCACCCCTTTGGCTCACTAATACAATGTATATATGGAATGCTATTCATGAAAGACCAAATGAAATTGGGATGCATGTGACAAGGATGAACCTAGATGATATTGAGTGAAATAAGACAGAAACAAAAGGCTAAATATTTTATGTTCTCACTGATCTAGACCAAATAAGATTCGTAAACTTAATGGAATAACACTATAGAGTACAGATTAGTAGGAGACAGAATGCTGGTTAGGAAGGGGGAGATGATACTGAATTGTTTGTAGAATGTTTAATAAGGTCAATTACATGTTTGTAATGGCTTGAGCTAATATTAGCACATTATACTGACTATTACACACACTGCTTATTTATAACCTGGGATTTTGTCTTTATTTATTTTCTTTAACGTTACATAAAAAAAAAATGAGGTCGCTATATACCCCCCACCCCCCTCACACCACTCCTCCACCCATAACAACAACCTCTTCCATCATCATGAGACATTAATTGCATTTGGTGAATACATCTCTGAGCACCGCTGCACCCCATGGTCAACGGTCCACACCATAGCCCACACTCTCCCACGTTCCATCCAGTGGGCCCTGGGAGGACATACAATGTCCAGTAGCTGTCCCTGCAGCACCACCCAGGACAACTCCAACCCCGGAAAATGCCCCCCACATCACATCTCTTCCTCCCACTCCCTACCCCCAACAGCCACCATGGCCACTTTCTCCACACCAATGCCACATTTTCCTTGATTACTAATCACAATAGTTCATGAATAGAATATCAGTCAGTCCACTCTAATCCATACTCTATTCCTCCATCCTGTGGACCCTAGAATGGTTGTGTCCACTCCACATCTATATCAAGAGGGGGCTTAGATTCCATATGGATGCTGGATGCAATTCTCCTGCTTTCAGTTGTAGGCACTGTTGGCTCCCTGGTGTGGTGGTTGGCCTTCTTCACCTCCATGTTAGCTGAGTGGGCTAAGTCCAATAAACCAGAGTGTAGGAGTTGCAAGTCTGTGGAGGCCCAGGGCCTGCCTATCACATGCTCAGTCCAGAGATACAGGTCCCCAGGGTATACATTAAACCCCAGCACCAACTACAGTTCTGGTAAAAGTAACATGAGAGGCTTGTGGACAAAGATCACATCTGAGTCCAGCTCCATCACACAGAAACACAAACTCCAAAGAAAGGCCAACTGACATGGCACTGAACTCCATCTGCCATGACCACAGAACCTGTGGGTCCCTGCAGCCCTCAGAAGAACCAATACCTGGGGTTGTATCTACTTTTATCTGTTTCTGGGACTCTGCTCAGGTGTGCATAAGGGCAACCCCTCTGATAACCTCCTGGCTCTTTCTGGAGACTCATGGCCATATAAATTCATTTGTCCTTTCCATTTCCCCCTTTTACTCAGGTCAAAAAGCATTTTTAACTCCTTGTATTATATGTACACTGAGATATTTTGCTGGTCCGAGTTGACCCTTTTATTCAAGGTCATTTTCTAGTTACATCATCAGCTGGTACTTGGTAGTAATCCCTCAGTGCCAGGGAGGCTCATCCCCGGGAGTCATGTCCCATGCTGGAGGGAAGGCAACACATTTACATGCTGAGTTTGGCTTCGAGACTGTCCACATTTGAGCAACATGGAGGCTCTCAGGAGGTAACTCTTAGGCACCCTGCAGCTCTAGGCCTTGTTCTTATTTCAGGTGCACAGGCTTACAAGCATAGTCATTAGTATCAAGGGCTCATTGTTGGACCTTCCTTCTTTTTTGGTCTTTGCCGTTGGACTTGGGGGATTGTTGCTGTTCCTTTAGGGACTATGATAGAGTTCACCTGGCTAGGAACTCAGCACTCCTCAGTTGTTGTTTTTTATTGTAACCACTATGAAAATATCCAAACATTTTTATGTACCTGGATATATGCCCTGAAGAACTCCCTGCCAACCATATGTCTCCTGTCAATAACATCCCACACCAGTATTCCTCCACTGCCATTGTTGAACCTCTCTGTGATCCAAAACTTCTTCAAAAATGAAGCCCAATATATTGCCAGATTCCATTACTAGTAAAATGGAATATAGTGATGAGTTTAAAGGTTAGATATAGAATAGATATTAATTTAGAAAAATTAAGATAAAAATAAATTGGGGTATCAAAAAATCTAAAAATGCAAAAGCTTTGTTTTTGATGTTTGGCCTTCCATCACTGCAGTAAGTGTTGCCTTGTATGCAAATTGGCAAGGCAACTTCTTCTGTCTTTTCTTCAGTGTCTATGTCCTTTCTTTTTCTTATATATTTTTTCAGAATTATTAAGCTTATCGTCACAAAAGTTTTAGATCACAGTAATTCATATATATAATGTACAGTACTCCCACATATCTAACATAAAACCCTTTTCCCTTCCACAGCAATAATCTTTTTACATTTTCTTACTATATTTACTGAAACTGATGTACAGATATTGAGACAATAGCTTTCAAACAAGGTAACATTTGGGTTTGCATTGTGGTTTATATTTTAGACTATACAATTTCTAAATTTTTAGTTTCTTATGTTTTATATTATGATTTACATTTTAGCCTATCAGCCCCAATATATTTTTGGTGTAATTGAACATGTCCTATATCCATCCATGCATAATCTTGTGAACACTTCTATTGCCCACACAGTTACATCGATTCCATGTATTCAACACCTCTTTCCCCCTCCCTTTAGGGCCCGCAGTGACAGTCAATCTTCATTGCTTGAAGGGCCATGTTCTGAGATACTTGCAACAGTGTTGAGGGCTTGACATGCTCAACTGCCCTAATGCATTGGGAGCCACCATTTCTCTTGATAGATACAATTCCCTCTATTTGAGAATATCAGTCCTCCCCAGGATGTGGGTATGCCTTCACTCTCATTATATGGGTCTCTATCCAATGATATAACCCACTATGGCAAAATGAGCACTCACACGCTCCCTAGGAGTCTGTCTTACATCACATTATCCCCTTTAAGTATCTTAAACAGGTAACTTTCCTAATTATATTTTGAAAAGGTTTTTTCAGCATTATACTCTCAACCAACACCTGATATTCTCCTATGTTCATATGTTGCCCCACCCTCCCCCCAGTTTCTTGGGCAATATTACCCATTTGCCCATCCCTAGCCCCCCTCAAGCCCACAAATCCCCACCCAAAGGTAACCCTATGCCCCCATTTTATCCCTTTCTTGTACACATACTTACCTCCAGCTTATCATAGATTTCCCCCATGTAGATGTCAGCTTACATCCTTCCTCTACCCCCCAATTTCTTTTAAGCCTATCATCCAGTCTCTAGCTCTCTGAGGCAGCTTGGTTTACTTATTTCATATCATTGTGGTTATGTAGTATTTGTCCTTCAATGCCTGGGTTGCTTCACTCAACATCAGGTTCTCAAGATTCATTCATGTTATCATGTGTGTTTGCAGTGTATTCGTTTTAAAAGCTGAGTAGTATTCCATTGTATGTATATACCACATTTTATTTATCCATCCATCTGTTGATGGGCTTTTGGGTTGATTCCAACTTTTGGCAATAGTGAACAATGCTGCTATGAACATTGGTGTGCATATATTGGTTTGTGTCCTTGTTTTCAGTTCTACTGGGTGTATACCCAGCAGTGGAATTGCTGGTCATTTGGCAAATCTATAGCTAGTTTTATAAGAAACCGCCAAACTGTCCTCCAGAATGGTTGGATCCTTCTGCATTCCCACCAGCAGTGGATGAGTGTTCCCATTCCTCCACATCCTTTCCAGCATTTGTATTCTTCTGTTTTTTTCATAGCTGCCAATCTTATGGGAGTAAGATGGTATCTCATGGTAGTTTTGATTTGCATTTCCCTAATAGCTAGAGATTTGGAGCATTTTTTCATGTGCTTTTTAGCCATTTATATTTCTTCTTTGGAGAAGGGTCTGTTTAAATCTTTTTCCCATTTTTAAAATGGGTTGTTTGTCTTTTTATTTTCAAGATTTAGGAGTTCTTTATATATGCAGGTTATAGTCTCCTATCAGTTATGTGGTTACCAAATATTTTCTCCCATTGCGTATGTTCTCTTTTCACTTTCTTGACAAATTCCTTTGAGGTGCAGAAGGCTTTAATTTTGAGGGAGTTCCATTTATTTTTTGTTCTTTTGCTGCTCGTGCTTTTGGTGTGAAGTTCATGAAGCTATTTCCTATTACAAGGTCCTGTAGATGCTTCCCTACACTATAACCTGGGATTGTAGTTAAAAGATGTAGTCCAGGGAAATTAATGTTAATTGAAAGACAGCATAAGGATAATCTAGAGGATGCATAACATCGTGATTTTGGTGGACGATTAGGATTGTGGTTAATTCTATAAATACCAGAATGTTCTTCAGCTACAAGATTTTAGGAACTTCGTGATAAATAAGAACAATGCAACTAATGTGACTATAGTGACCTGTAACATTGTAATAGTTTTGTAGAAATGGCAAAGAAGGTACTATATCAATGCTAAAGGTTAAAAAAAAATGGGCTTGGCTTAGTTTTATGCGATATGAATGTAATAAAACATTTTTTCTTCAATTTCTTCATTAAGAAGGAGACACTGGTTATGACACTTAACCAGTCTGTAATCATTTATGTATCTTTCCTTTTTTTTTACAGGCTAAAAAGTTTATTTCAAAGGCTGTGGCAGAACAAACTAAAAATAGGTCTTTTCCACCTCTGAACCTATAAATGAACCTTCACCAGTTATGAAGCACACAACACAGTGTCCACACTTTCTCATTCCGTCTAGCTGGTCAGAAAACATCAAATTATTAAAATCTCCAGGAATATAAGCTCCACTGTTCAAGAGACTCAAGTTATGGAATTCCTTTTCATCCCGGCTAATACGCAGATGTAAAAACAATACCACTACGAATAATAACAATGACCCCTCACCAATTATTTTATTCAATAGTACTCCAACCTACCAAAAAAGACCACTGTCCTCTTTCAGGAAGCTGACAGGTGGGCAGGCGGTAGGGCTCCCCCTGGAAAGCCAAGCATCCGAGCCCCAAAAGGAAAGGCAGGAGCAGGGGCAGGGCCGAGGCAGGCACTAGATCTAAGGGCGGCCCCACCACGGACTCCCAGGGAGCAGAGATGGGAAGAGAGCAGCCCTTTAACCCTAAGCACTGCCCCGGCCGCGGTCCGCGTCCAGCCGGGCTTGGGCCACAGCCCAGTACGTGTTCGAGCTAGAGAAAGTCCAAGCATCGAGGCGCAGGCACCGGCTCTGCCCCTCAGCCCGGGCCGGCGCCCGCGGAGCTCACGGGGGATCTGGGAGCCCAGCGCCCGCCCCTCGCTCGGGCAGGTCCCCGCGCAGGGGGCTCCAGCCAAGGGCAGCCGCCTCAGCGATCCCTTTGGCCTCGCAGTCGCTCGGCCTCCTCCCTCCGCAGCGGGAGGGAAGGAGCTGGGGCTGCTCGCTCAGCTCCTGAGCTTTCTCCGGGCAGGAGCACGTCGCCGGCTCCGTGGCGGGACGAGCAGCCGGGACAGCTAAAGGGCGGCAGACCCAGGACAGGCCCGGCGGCGTGAAGGCAGCGGGCGCCCCCAGGGTGCGGGAGGCTCAGCCCGGGAGGCGGCGGCGGCGGCGGCTGCGCCTGCGTGGGCCGCCTCCTCACCCACCCGAGAAGGGAGTTATTTATGTATCTTTCTAAACACTGGAGAAACGATTGCGTTTGATTTTCGGATGAAGTAATATAAATGTGACCTGACAGAATTTTTCAGATTAATGCTTCCATAAATTGTTAAGCTGCCTTTTGCCTATTATTTGGTTTCAGGAACTTGAGATGAAATGAGTAAATCAGTGAGGGAGTGTGGTTGCTTGAGCTCCTGCTTCCCATGTAGGAGGACCTGGGTTCAATCTCTGTCACTTCCTAAAAAGAAAAACAAATGAAATAAGTAAGTCCCATCGGGGAGCAGGTGCAGCTCAGTGGTTAAGGTCTGCTTCCCAGTGTGCGGTCCAGGGGTCAATCTCCTGTACAGCTTTAAAAAAAGGTCAGTGTCGGAGGAGTGACGTCATAAACAAAGCGACGGAAGCCACACCTGGAAAACAACTGCCCAGATTCTCTGGAGAGTGGAGGAGACTGGAGGAGGACTCCACAACTGCTGAAGTGAAGAAAGGAGAAAACACGTAAGAGACTTCCATCCAGGGCTTACGGGTCCTCTTCCCTTCCCTCTCAGCGGGTCCCGTGCAAAACTTGGGAGTTCTCCAGAGGCGGCAAGCAGCCCGGGTCCCTCTCACTGGGGAAACAGATTTTAGAGGCACTCACCGTAGTGAGTTAGATCCCCACGCACATCCACGTACTGAGACCCAGTGCTGAAAACAAGCTGCTGAGGAATGCTGGAAACAAGGGCCTCCATTTTAGGGGGTGGGGAGTGAAATCCGCAGCCGAACGCTGTGCACTCAATCCAGTTACTGTCGGTGTAATTCCTTCAAGGCAGAATAGACTTTTCTGAGATCCCGTCTTTCTGGAATGACCATGTCTGACTCTCAGAGGTAGAATAACCTAGGAGGGAAGAAACTTTTGACAGAAAAGCCTCACAGAGAAAAATGGAAAGGGAGGGTTGAACTGAATTGCTGCTAGACTGGAAAGTCCCAGGAATGAAAATTGTAAGGCAAATGGGGCACTGAGTGAGGAAGAGAATTTAAATCATAGGAACTGGGAACAAAAATCTGGACAAAAACCGAACAGATCAAGATTCCTGGAGAAGGAGGAGAGGAAACGACCTGGCAAGTTATGGCAGGTTGTTATGTATTAGGTTCTTGGGAAATGAGCACTTACATGAGGTAGAAACTAAGTAAAACTTCAGTTTTCTGTTGTAGGGCTTAGCCTGAAGGACTCCATCTAGGGCCTACTTAATTTGTTTAATAATTTCCCCCAGTTTGATCTGGCTCTTAGCCATTGAGAGTTGTAATCAAAATGTGAGGTGTGGAGCCCATTTTCAGTTACTGCCTAAGGCCTTGGAGTAGTACTGCAGATTGTATTCATTTTGGGCCCATAGATGGTCATGATTCCAGTTTTCTAATGATCATCATTTTTATGTCATCCAGACTTAAATCACTTGCTGGGGAAGTGATCCCAGATGTAAAGAAATCCCAAGTGGCTGGGCACACACATTCAAAACCTTGAGAGAAAGCAGTATAGCAGGGAGCCTATACTGAGTACTAGAGTGATGAAAGGCTGAACTGCCTACATCATAGTAAACTCCTACACCCAGGACCCATTTGACCCAACTGACATCAATGTGATTAAATCAGGGCCTCGAGAAAGACCTTACCTGTTTAAACCATGTGTTCTAGTTAATTATTTCATGCAGTTGTGTCTCAAGTTCTCCAGAAGTGTGGAACCAGGTACAAAAGGTGATGTTGGCAATGGCAAAAATGCCTCCTTGTTTCAGCTAATAAGTAACGTTTGGCAATGCTTTTGTCTAAAACAGGTTTAACTAATAAATCTAATGACTTTGTGCAGCTCTAGCTCTAGCAGTAGATTCAGTAATTTCTCCTCTTGTGATTGATAAATATCTAAGTCTGTTTTCATTTGTGTTAAACCCAAGCCAAGGTAGCAGCAATCTGACCAAAGAGGGAAACACAGAATCATTAACTCCCTGGGTAAATCCTGTTTTACTTGAGACTTTAGATTGAGGGGGGTAGATCAGTGAGAAGTTTCAGATTTATTATAAATTCCTAAGGGACTGTGAGGAGAAAAAATGCACATTGCCCAAACATTTATCAGCTATTAAGGTAGTTTACTGCATAGGCAAATATCTGATAAAATTTCCACAATAAAAGTATTGCCTGACAGAACAATGTAACTACAGTCAAGATGATGATGTTTATAAATTCATTACTAGGAATACTGTCATTTTGTCCTTTGTATCCAAGGGCCTGTGGTATTGCGAGTTCAGACGAAAAGCTGACCAAAGTCTGTGTTGTGAATCATTTGCAGATCTGGTACCTTAAACCTGAATGTGTGTTAAGGTAACTTGTAGTTTGTGGAAACATGTGGACTATTATAGTAAATTTTCCAAACTAGAAGATATCTTTATAATTCTCTCAACCAGTTGTATCTATAGTATGTATGATACTGAGCAAAAGCAAGTTCTTTCCTTCCAATACAGTTTAGCAACCAATTCTTGAGATACTGTAGTTCCAAGTGAGAAAGTTTATTTGCTAGGATAGCAAAGATATCATCAGTCTAGCAATGTCCCCCAAATCTGCCTCCTTGATTGTGAGGAGTTTAGGGTTTTAATGTATTCAAACCAGAGGGTAGAATGGCTACAATCACAATAGTAAATATACACAAGCTAGTTTTCAAATAACCATAAACAAGTGTAAGATTAGTTTAGGATAAACACCACAATAGTAAGTATACACAAGGGTGAGACTACCTTTGAAATAACCATAAACAAAGGTAAAGTCAGACTGGAATAACCATCAGGATAGTTAGTATACACAACGGTGAGCCCTGTTTACAAAAACCATAAAAAGTTAATTTGACCTAGACAGTTTCAGTAATTTCAGGTATTAGCTTTTGGCTATTCTATAATATACTGATAAAATAAGGAAAAGAGCATCTATATAATTGAATAATCATAAACTTTTATTCTTAAGTTTTGGTTACAAGGTTACAGGCCCAAGAAAGCTTAAAGCCAAGTAAAGAAGACTTAGGGTCTAGTATTCATATTTGATATGAATCTAAAGATGCTGTCTGATCCAAAGAGACTGAAGCATTTGGGATAAGAAAGAAATATGTTATGGGGTCACTTGCAGTGTGCATAGATAGGGTTTATGGTGACAATTCCAACAGTCTGTAAGCTTACCTTCCTTTCAAATGTCCTTGGAGAAGCAAGCAATGGCATTGTCTTTCCAGGCCAGTGCAGGGGCAAACCATAAGGCAATAGAAAGATTTTATGCATTGTAAGTGTTAGTAAGGTAGAGCCTATGTGGACTTGTTTTTGTTAGTACTTGATCTAGGAGTAAGTCATCTACTTTGTGACATTTTCAACTTCCCTTCCTGGCTTGTTTGATTTTTAAGTCTCCATAATTAGTCCAGGTCTGATGGAATTTTTTTTTAGTTGAGTAAAGTGAACCCATGGCAAAACACCCTGTAATTAAGTTGCATTACGGGAAGTTAGGAGTACCTGGCAGGGTTCCTTTTAATGAGGATATAGGGCTGTCATTTGTCTGTGTCATTTCCAGTTTACCCAGTATCCTGTCACAGATTATGATTAATGGAGTGTCTGTCATGTGGGACAGGAAAGGTGTCCTTTACTGTTTGAAGATAATCTTTGACATAATGCATTAAGGATTTGCAAATTGGGTCATGCCATGGTGTGACAATAAGTGATCAGTTCTCAGTTTATTCTCAGAAATACGTCTGCTAGGAACAATTTCATATGGGGAGAATGTGAGTTCTTTAAAAGGAATGCTATGAATAAAAAGAGGGCCAAAGGTAAAATTTTTGGCCAGGAAAGGCTAGATTCTTCAGTTATTTTAGACAGTATTAATTTAAGTTTATAATTACACCTATTTTATAAGTGTCTGTTTTTGCATGAAAATACACAAATGCATTTTTTAAAATATTTAGGCTCAGTCCTTTAAGCCTTTATCTTAATGACAGCAACAGTAGATAGGAGTAAATTGGTAGAAGATAATTTACTGGTCCAAAATTCTCAACTGGCATACCAGAAGAAGTGAGGAACCCTCTTTGCTTCCATAGTATGCTGAAATCACTATAGATCAGGGGTTTAAACCAGGGGAAAGATTTCAAGGGGTCTGTGAGATTGAATTGAAAATTTTAATTTAAAGACATGCCAGTGTTGAGTCTCCTAAAATTATCTGATGCTACCTTCTGAGAAGGGGTCTGTGGTTTTCACCTGACTAGCAAAGGGGTCCATGGAAAAAAAAAAAAAAACCCGCTATAGATGTTAACAGAATTTCCTTCTGATAGCAGGATTGGGTAGGAGCTCAAAGTTCTTGTGGAAGAATATTGTGCATGGCTATCTTATTTGATTAGTGTGTGGTATAGCCTGTTTGGAATATACCATTAACAATTCTAGCATAAGAAGATTAACAAAATAGAATGACATCTGTGTTGATCATAAGAACATTAATTTTGAAGTTAACAGTTTACAGTCATGAGGTATCCCCTGACTGAATAAAGATAGAAGAGTAGCAGGGTCAATAACGTCACAGAATTTTAGGTGAAGGTTAAGAGGTAAAGGATCAGTTAAGAAGTCAGTTTTCTGGAGGAATAATGTTAGGCCTGCTCAGAGTTAAGTTTGCTGAGGTTATAATTAATTTGGCAATTTCTGCTGAATCTATTCAGATTGTTCTACATATTCCTTTTCATCATTCTGTAAAAACATCATTTTACTGTTAGATAAGTCTATTTTCCATTCCCTTAAAAAAACACATCCTGCATACCTTACATATTTGTTAACAAAAATATCTTATAAACTGCCTTCAACCCAACATCCTTCAGAACTCAGTTTATATTCTTTGATCATCTTAAGGATCTAGTAGATATAATGCTAAATTAGTTTATTAGAACACTGCATAAATTTAAGAACACACCAAACTAGAGTAAAATTCTGTGCTTATATTCAACTTAGTATTGGTAATTCCAAAGACATAGTAATTTTTATTTAGTTAATATTCAGTCAATCTTATTTGCCTAGGGTTTACCTTATTATGTGAAATTTAATTTATTTTTAAAAATTTTTATTTCTATGTATTCTCTGTTTTCCCTGGAAATATTAGAAGCTTGTTTTCCTTAATCACTGGAACAATAGGAGTTTTCATTTATATGTAAATGCTTATTTATCTTTAAGCTAACCTGAATAGAGCTCTTTAAAGGAATTTCATAAGTTACTTTGGCAATACCATTCAGAGGTAGGAATGGTAGCTTATAGCTTGAATTAAAACTAATTTAGCTATTTTTCAGGCATAAAACATAGAAATAAAACAGAAATCCTCTGAGCTTATACTTTCCCTTTTGTCTTTTGCAGATAGTCCTGGATATTTCCCAAAATGAAACGGAAATTCCAGAATGTCTTTGGTGAGATTTTGCCATTTTCTTAGATTGATACAGATTCCAGCCACATAATTTTTTTCTGTTTTAGAGAAGCTTTAGATTATATAAGTATCACATAAAAATATAGGCGATTCCCATATGTTCCACTCCCTCCCCCTGAGACAGTTTCCCATATTAAAAACATCCTTCATTAGTGTGGTACATCAATTACAATTTATGGACACATACTGAAGCATTGCCATTAATTATAGATTATAGTATACAGTATAGTTTACACTCTGTCTCATACACACACACACACACACACACACACATATGTATAATGGCCTGTATATGCCATTGTAATGTCATTCAGAACAATTCCAATGTCCCAAAAAATGTCCCCATAGTACACCTATTCCTCCCTCTTCCTCCCCACAGAAACTCTGATGGCCACTGCCTCCACATCAATGCGAGAAGTTCTTCCATTGCTAGAATAATAAGTTTATAGTAGAAAAGTAGTAAGTCTATTTTAGTCTATTGTTCATTCCCCAGTCTTCAGCATTTTGGGATGGTGATGCCCACTCTGCCCCTAATTTAAAGGGCACTTAGGTCCTTTGGGTAGATGGATGGAACTATTTTGCTTGGAGTGACACTCTGTTTCTTGGGATGTTTGTTATTCACCATCATCACCTTGTTAGTTGTCTTGGGTTAGTCCAATGAAATTGAGAGTAGATTTTGTAAACCTACAGAGACTCAGGGCCAAACTGGCATGTGGACATGTGGACAGACCAAAGATTTAAGTGTCTTGGACATATACATATCAAGTATAATACTAAATATAGCTTCAAATAGAAGGGGTAAGAGAGCCATGTATAGGGAAACCACAGATGAGTCCAGCTCTGTCAAAATGGGGAGCATAAATTCCAAAGTAAAGCCCTGTGAGGGTGCAAAACTCCTGATCTGTCTCAGTGTCTATAGTGTCTGGATGTTTCTAGAGTCCTCAGGAGCCTCTATTTCAGACACTACTTACTGTGGCAATCAGTGAGATCCTGCTGAGATTTGCATAAACATAACCTCTGGAGTCACCTCCTGATTCATTTTGAAATCTCTTAGCCATAAAAACTCTTGTATTTACTATTTCCACCTTTGGTCAAGGTCTTTTTCCAGGTGCAGTCCTAGTTTGTGTTTGGTAATAATCCCTCAGTGCCAGGGAGGCTCATCCCCAGCAGTCATGTTCCATGTCAGGGAAATGGTAGTGTTTTTATATACTGAGATTGGCTTACAGAGATGCCACATTTGAGCAACAAGGAGGCCCTGAGGTGGTAACTCTTAGGCCACATATGCCAGGGTCCCAGAGTATAGAGAATCAAATTTTAGATAAGCATTAGGATCCCATCTTTATCATTTCACTTCAAACCTTGTGCACAGGGCAAGGAAACCAGCAGTAGCAGAAATGAAACAGGTCTGTACTAAAAGGCTAGGTATTTAGGCTAAAAAATTGAACTTTCTCATCACTAAGATTGACCCACTAACATTTAGACTGACAGCTAGTGAGATCAGAGAGATCAAACACAGGAAGAGTGGAACTCAGATCTGAGAGGGACTCATCAAAGAACTTGGAGATATTGGGGAGGAAAGAAAACACAAAGCATTCAGCAGTCTTATATTGTCTTTCTTATTGTCCCTAGAGTGGGGGCTTTTGGATCCTCTCCTCTTAGGCAAAATGGCCAAAAATTTTAAAAAAGGCCAAAGGAATTTGGTTTTATGGATCTCATATGTTTTTAAAGCAATTCATGAATGAGAGAACAAACAATCCCTAAAATGGAAGGAAGCTTGGAAGAATGAGCAAAAAGACTTGTGTAAAAAGGACGAGGTAGTCTTAATGAAAATAATCTTATGACTTGACACAGGATTGTTTTCCTTATTTGGCTTTCTCTTGACTTAGAAGAAATAAGTTACAGAAGAAAAGGAACTTTTGAGTTATGATTGGTTTTTCTCAGGATTCACGTTGTGGGATAGCAACAATTACAGGGACAGGAAAGCTTTAGTTTGTTGATCTGGTGCTTGGAATGAGGGACTTAGGCCTTTGAAACTTATGTATCGTCTCATAGGCTTTTATCACTTCTTGTTTCGATAAGAAAACTCCTAACTACTTTATCAAAAGAAATTAGAACAATTTCCACAATTATCCAGCAAAGCATATAATAAAATACCATACCCTGAAAAAAAAACAAAACTACCTTTTAAGAACTTATGGACCCACCATATAAATGTTTCATAAAATAGGACAGAGGAAAACCTCAAAAATTTTGAAAGGGATAACCAACATTCCCTATTCAAAAGGAAATAAAACCAGAAAATAATGAGAAACATGAAAAATATCATCTATGAACAGAAAATTAAGAGGGAAACTTATAAATAACCTTGGCACAATATAAAGTACATTATGAAAAATAACAATAATAGTTGAATACATTATGTAAAATTACCCAAGCCACAAATCTAAATCAATATTCCTGAGATAATTATGGGTCTTGTATTATGTAAAATACTTATGTAAATTAAAATAAATGATTAAATGATATAAGCACCTACCTTAAAAAATTGAAAGAAATAAAAATAAATATTATTGGGGTGGAGACATAGGAGTTAATAGAGAAGCAAAAAAGAATTCATTTTTAAGTGGAAAAAAATAGAAGAATTGTCTAAGATTCAGGTGAATATTCCTAATAGTTCTTTCTTCAATGAAGATAGTGTTCTATATCTGCATAGTCTATTACAGAAGTCGCTAGCCACATATAGCTATTGGACACTTAAAATTTGTTTAGTGCTTCTAGAGCACTGAATTTTTTGTTTTATTTAAATTTGATTAAGTTTAATAGTCATATATGTTTTATTCTTACTGTATTGAACAGAAAAGACCTAGAATCTTAGATAACACAATTAAAAGTAATGAAATAGATTTAAAAAGTGAATAAGGGACGCAAAGAGTCAAAAATGGTAAATGAGAATGGTGAGGCAAAAGTGGATACAATAAAAGTGGAAGATAATTCTTTTTTAATAAAAAGTATGAAAATACTCAGGACTTATAAATGCAAATAAGTGTGGTCTACTCATATCTGTTGTTTGGAGAACTCACCAGAACTCCAAAATTGGAAGAAATGATGAGGTCAGTGGTTCTGATACATGTTACAAAAGAAAGCAGTACCTTCCTCTCTCCTCGAATTCCTGCCCTGTCCATCCTGCCCTGTCCGGTTTCTTCTTCTTAAGGTGAATATAACCTCTATTTTTCAATACCCATTTAAAACATTCCAACCACATAAGGACTATATTCCATGGGGTCACAGCCTGATTACACTGATAATTAAACTAGTCAGTGCTTCATTCTGTGGGACACATACTGTTAATCTTCAGTGCATTTACCAGGTAAGTTCAGAATTATATCTCTCAGATGATATTGGATATGTAAGGGTATTGTGAAGAGAAATTATGAAGATTCATTTGTTTCTTCATTCCTAATTTCTTTTAGTTTCATTATGTATACTAAGAAATATTCCAGATCCTGGAGATTCATTAGAGATCCTAAAAGACTGGTTCTCTATAGGTTAAATTCTGGAATTCTCGTATAGATCTGGAAAAAAAATGCAAGATGAATAAATATGAACATTTCAACAGGTCTAATGAAGTGACAAAAATTTAAAAGGTTACTAGGTTGAAGAATGAATGGTGGGAGTGGTAGGGTAGAAACTATACAGTAATCTGTAGACTAGGTTAGTAATTATCTGAAAGAATATTGAATGTCAATTTTATACTTGTTTTTATAATGGGAAATTATAACAGTTCAGGACATAATTTTATTGCCATTTCATTCACAATTGAATTATAAAAATATTTGAGAGGAATTCAAGGATTTCTTCTTAATTTGTCATTTTTATCTTATGAATATGGTATCATTTATGTATAAAAATTAATTGAGAAAATGCTCATTAAATTTTTTTAAAGATTTATTTATTTATTTCTCTCCCCTCACCCCCCACCCCAGTTGTCTGTTCTCTGTGTCTGCTCATTAAATTTTTGAACACATTTATATTCACTTTTTTTTTTTCCCTGTCCCCCCACCCCATTGTCTGCTCTCTCTGTCCATTTGCTGTGTGTTCTCCTGAGTCCACTTGGATTCTTGTCAGCGGCACCCGGAATCTGTGTCTCTTTTTGTTGCATCATCTTGCTGTGTCAGCTCTCTTTGTGTGCAGTGCTACTCCTCAGCAGGCTGCGTTTTCTTCACGCAGGGCAGCTCCCTTACGGAATGTACTCTTTGTGCGTGAGGCTGTACACCCCTGTGTGGCAGGGCACTCTTTGCATGTATCAGCACTGTGAGTGGGCCAGCTCACGACACAGGTCAGGAGGCCCTGGGTTTGAACCTTGGACCTCCCATGTGGTAGGCAGATGCTCTATCCATTGAGCCAAATCCACTTCCCTATATTCACTTTTATACAATAAAATATATATGTTTTATGTGCTAGAGAAATTTGGATTTCTTTGAATAAAATCTCATGTACTTTCTGTACTTTACCTTATCTGTACAATTTTATTGAGGTGAAATTCACATGAAATAAAATTAACCATTTTTAAAGTATGGACAGTGACATTTAGTATATTCACCATGTTCTGTATCAGCTATATCTAATTTCAGAAAATTTTATGAACTCCAAAGGAAACCTCAAACACACAAAAGGAATATTTCCATACTCCCCACTCCCCTCAGTCTCTGTCAACCATTAATCATCTTTCTGTCTCTGTTGATTTACCTGTTCTGGATATTGTGTATAAATGTGAGCTTTTGTATTTGGCCTAAGTTTTGAAAACACTTAGCATGTTTTCAAGTCTTTTCCATGGTATAGCTTATACCGTTACTTCATTCCATTTCATGACTAGACAAAGTTCCAATGTATGGATACTATACACATTTTGATTATCCATTTATTAGGTGATAGAAATCTGGGTTGTTTATGTGTTATTGTAAATAATGCTTATATGAACATTTACACACAACTACTTAAATGTCTTTCTTCAATTTTGGGGGTATATATTAAGAGAACTACTGGGTCATCAGCTATTTCTGTGTATACTTTATTGAGGAACTGCATAAATATTTTCCAAGTGGTTGTACCATTGTACATACCCACCAGCTATGTACAACTATTCCAATTTCTCCACATCCTAATGAACAATTATTTTATTTTTTTTTATTTCCCCTTCTCCCCCAGTTGACTGCTCTCTCTGTCCATTCGCTGCATGTTCCTCTGTGACTGCTTCTGTCCCTATCAGTGGCACCAGGAATCTATTTCTTTTTTTGGTGTGTCTTCTTGTCATGTCAACAGTTATTTTAGATTTTCAAAAAACTATAACCATCCCAGCAGGTCTGAAGTGATGTCACATTTTGGTGTTGATTTCTATATCCTTAATAACTAAAAATGTTGAGCATTATTTCATGTGTTTATCTAATTGCATGTATTCCTTGAAAAAATGTCTATTCATATACTTTGCCCTTTTTAAATTAGACTGTCTTTATGTTAAAGGTAGAGGATTTTAAAAAAATATATACATTCTGAAATAATTAGGCCCTTCTCAGATAAATGTTTGAAAAGCATTTTTTCCTTTCTTTAGGTTATCTTTTCACTGTCTTGATAGGGTTTCCTTTGATTAAAAAGTTTTTAATTTTTGTGAGAAACAATTTGTCTATTTTTTGTTTCTAGTGATTTTAATGTCATATCTAAGCATCAATTGCCACAACCAAAATAAAGAAGAATTACCCCTATATTTACTTGTAAAAGTGGCATAGTTTTGCTCTTACATTTACCTCTCTAAATGCCTAGATTATTCTAGAACTTTCTTTTGCTTCACATTTATATCCAAAGACTACCCTTTTCAACCTCAATCTCATTTATACTTGTGCTCCATTCTACTGTGTGTTACCATCAACTCTATCCATTTCCACACATTTACAATCAAGTTTATTAAAACTTCCATATACATTCAGCATCAGCACACCTTCTCAGCCCTTCTCTTATCTCCTAATAACCTTTACTCTAGGTTTTAATTCATATTAATTCATATTAATAGTTAATTCATATTAATGAGACCATGCAATATTTGTCCTTTTTTCTCTGGCTTATTTAAGTTAATGTCTTGAAGTTTATCCATGTTATCTTATGTGTCTCAGTTTCATTTTCTCTTAAAGTAGCATAGAAGTCCATCATATCTATAAATGTTTTGTTTATCCATTCATTAGTTGATGGACATGTGGATTGCTTCCATTTTTTTGTCAACTATGAACATTGGTGTGCAAATGTCTATTTGTATCACAGTTTTCAGTTCTGAATATATTCCTAGAAGAAGAATTGATGGATCATGCGGCAAATCTATATTTAGCTTCCTGAGGAACTGCCAAACTGTCTTTCACAGAGGTTGCACCATTTTACAATCCCAACAGTGAAGGAGTTTTCCTATTTCCCCACATCCTCTTGTTTTCTGTTTTTTTAATAATGGCCATTCTATGTGGTATGCAATATCTCATTGTGGTTTTAAGTTCCCTAATAGCTAGTGTTATTGGACATTTTTCCAAATGCTTTTTGGCCATTTGTATTTCCTCTTTGAAGAAATATCTGTTTAAGTCTTTTGCCCTTTTTAAAAATTGGATTGCTTGCTCTTTTGTTGTTGAGTTGTAAGATCTCTTTAAATAAAATGGAAATCAAACCCTTATTGGATATGTGGTTTCCAAATACTTTTTCTCATTGAATGGGCTACCTTTTCACTTTCTTGGCAAATTCCTTTGAATCTCAAAAGTGCTTTTAAGTTTGAGGAGGTCCCCATTATCCCATTTTCTTTCATTGCCCATGATTTGAGTGTAAGGCTAAAGAATCCACCTTGTAACACCAGGTCTTGAAGATGTTTCCTACATTTTCTTGTAGGAGTTTATGGTTCTAGCTCTTATATTTAGGTCTTTGATTCATTTTGAGTAAATTTTTGTATAAAGTGTGAGATAGGGGTCCTCTTTTGGCTGTGGATATCAAGTTCTCCCATCACAGTTTGTTTGAGTGGATTATTTTGCTTCTACTGGATGCTTTAACAGCCTCGTCAAAAGCATTTGACCATAGATGTTATTGTTTCTGAACCACCCATTTGTTTCCATTGGTCTGTGTGTCTGTTTTCATACCAGTACCATGCTGTTTTTTGCCGCTGTAGCTGGGTAATGTGAGTCAAAGTCCAAAGTGAAATTCTTCCAACTTCACTTTTAATTTTTAAATGTTTCTGGCTTTTTGAGGCTACTTACCCTTACAAATAAGCTTGATAATTGTGTTTTCTATTTGTTTATAAAATACTGATGGAAGGTTTTTCAAGACTGCATTCAATCCATATATCAAGATATCTTAATAATTAGTCTCCTAGGGAAACGGACTTTGGCCCAGTGGTTAGGGCGTCCGTCTACCACATGGGAGGTCCGCGGTTCAAGCCCCGGGCCTCCTTGACCCGTGTGGAGCTGGCCCATGTGCAGTGCTGATGCGCGCAAGGAGTGCTGTGCCACACAAGGGTGTCCCCGGCGTAGGGGAGCCCACGCGCAAGGAGTGCACCCGTAAGGAGAGCCGCCCAGCACGAAGGAGGGAGCAGCCTGCCGAGGAATGGCGCCGCCCACACTTCCCGTGCTGCTGACGACAACAGAAGCGGACAAAGAAACAAGACGCAGCGAAAAGACACAGAAAACAGACAACCGGGGGAGGGGAATTAAATAAATAAATAAAAATAAATCTTTAAAAAAATAATAATAATTAGTCTTCTAATCCATGAGCATGGAATGTTCTTCCAATTATTTTGGTCTTTTTAAATCTCTTTTAGCAATGTATTGTCATTTTTTAAATACCAGTGCTCTACATTCTATGTTAAGCTTATTTCTAAATATTTTACTTTTTAGGTGCTATTCTAAGTGGAATTTTCCCCTGAATTCCTGCTTAGTTTGTACATTATTAGTGTATAGAGACATCACTGATATTCCCATATCAATCTATCTTGCCACTCTACTAAAATAATTTATTAGGTCTAGCAGCTTTGTTGAAGATTTTTCAGGACTTTCTAGATATAAGATCATATCATCTGCAAAAAGTGAAAATTTTACATCCATAAGTGTGTAATCAATAGCTTTTAGTACAATTACAGTGTTGTGCATTCCTCATGATGAAAAGATTTACAACAATTTCGTTACTTCAAACAGAAAAAGTCCACATCCCCTCGCATTCCTTCCTCAGTCCTACTAACAATGAATCTAATTTCATCTTTATATAAATTTATTTATATTTGCATTGTATATAAATGGAATCAAACAATATGTTTCACAATATATTTAATTCATAGTAGCACAAGCGTACAGTATTTGTCCTCTTGTGTCTATCTTGCTTCACTCAACATAAAGTCCTCCAGGTTCATCCATGTTGTCATATGCTTTATGACTTCATTTCTTCCTACAGGTGCATAATATTCCATCATGTAACTACACCACAGTTTGTTAATTCATTCATTGGTTGATAGATACATGGACTATTTCCAACTTTTGGCAATCATGAATAATGTTGCTCTGCAAATTGGTGTGCAGATGTCTATTTGTGTCACAGATCTCAAGTCTTCTGGTTATATATCCAGTAATAGTATTGCATGGTCACATGGCAAATCTATATTCAAATTTTTTAGGGATTGCCAAACATTCATCCACAGTGATTATGCCATTATTCCCACCAACACTGAATATGTTTATTTCTCCACATCCCTTCCAAAACTTGTAGTTATCTGTCTTAATAGTGGCCATTCTCATAGATGTGAAATGATATCTACCTCATTGTAGTTTTGATTTGCATTTCCCTCATCATTAGTGATGTTGAACATTGTTTTCATGTATTTTTCTCATTTGTCTTTCTTCTTTAGACAAATGTCTATTCAAGTCTTTTGCCCATTTTTTAAATTGGGTTATTTGTCTTTTTATTTCTAAGTTGTAATATCTCTTTATGTATAATTGCTATAAAACCCTTATCGGACATATAATTGCCAAACGTTTTTCCCCATTGTGTTGGCTGCCTTTTTACCCTTTTGACAAAGTCCTTATCGGACATATAATTGCCAAATGTTTTTCCCCATTGTGTTGGCTGCCTTTTTACTCTTTTGACAAAGTCCTTTGAGGTACAAAATCATTTAATTTTTAGGAGGTCTGAGTTTGTCTCTGGTTGCATGTGCTTTGGGTGTAAGGTCCAAGAAACAACCACCTAGCAAAAGTTCTTTTAATATTTCCCTACAGTTTCTTCTAGTGGTTTTATGGTCCTTCCTTTATATTTAGGTCTTTGACCCATATTGAGTTGTTTCTTGTCTAGGGAGTGAGATAGGAGTTCTCTTTCATTCTTTGCTTAAGGATATCTAGTTCTCGCAGCACCATTTTATGAAGAGACTGGTTTTTCCTGTTAATGGGGACTTTGTAGGATTGTCAAAAATCAGTTGGCCAGGGAAGTGGACATGGCTCAACTGATAGAGCATCTGTCTACCATATGGAGAGTCCAGGGTTCGATCCCCAGGACCTCCTGACCCATGTGGTGAATTGGCCCATGTGCAGTGCTGCCACAGGCAAGGAGTGCCATGCCATACAGGGGTGCCCCACGTGCAGGGAGTGCACCCTGCAAGGAGAGCTACCCCACATGAAAAAAAAAAAAAAGCACAGCCCGCCCAAGAGTGGCGCTGCACCCACGGAGAGCTGATACAGCAAAACAACACAACAAAAAAGAGACACAGTTTCCCAGTGCTGCAGGATAGTGCAAGCTGATGCAGAAGAACACACAGCAAATGGACACAGACAGCAGACAACAGGGGGAAGGGGAGAGAAATAAAATAAATCTTAAAAAAAAAATCAGTTGGCCATAGAGGTGAGGGTTTATTTCTGGACTTTCAGTTCAGTTCCACTGAACAGTGTGTCTGTCTTCATGCCAGTACCATGCTGTTTTGACCACTGTAGTTTTGTAATATGTTTCAAGGTAATGTAGTGAAATTCCTCCCATGTCAGTCCTCCTTTTTAGAATGCTTTTGGCAATTTGGGTGTACTTTCCCATCCAAATGAATTTGGTAATTGCCTTTTCTATTTCTGTAGTGTAGCCTGTTGCATTGAATCTATAAATCTCTTTGTGTGGGATTGACATCTTTATATTTAGTCATTTAATCCATGAGCACAGAAAGTCTTTGTATTTGTTTAGGTTTTTATTGTTTTTTTTAGGATTTTTTTTTTAGTTTTCTGCATATAGATCTATACTCTTTGGTTTAATTCATTCCTAGGTATTTGAGTCTTTTTGTTGCCATTGTAAATGGAACTTTACTGATTTCCTTCTCAGGTTGTTCAATACTAGTGTATAAAAAATTATTGATTTTTGCATGTTTATCTTTATCTTGCCATTTATTAGCTAAATAGCTTTATCATAGACTTTTCAGAATTCCCTTAATATAAGATCATGTCATCCCCAGAGTTGAGAGTTTACTTTCTTCTGTTTGGATGCCTTTAATTTTTTCTTGTCTAATTCCTCTAGCTAGAACTCCTAGAACCATGTTGAATAACAACAGTGACAGTGGCCTTCCTTGCCTTGTTCCCAATCTTAGAAGGAACAATTTCAGCTATTCCCCATAGAGTACAAAGTTGGCTGTGGGTTTGTTGGATGCCTTTTCTGTATCACTTAAAATGATCATGTGTTTTTTTCCTTCAATTTGTTAATGTGTGTTATGTAGATTGATTTTCTTATTTTGAACCATCTTTGCATGCCACTTGGTTATGATATACAGATCTTTTGATATGTTGTTTGATTCGATTTGCAAGTATTTTGTTGAGAATTTTTTAGCAACTATGTTCATTAGAGAAATTGGTCTGTAATTTTCTTTTCTTGTAGTGTCTTTATCTGACTTTGCAATTAAGGTGATGTTGGCTTCATAAAATGTATTGAGAGCTTCCCTAACATGTGGTCTATCCTGGAGAAAAATCTATGGGCACTTGAGAAGAATGTATAACCTGCTGAGTTTGGGTGCAGTGTTCTGTATATGTCTGTTAGGTCTAACTCGTTTTTAATATTGTTGAAGTTCTCTGTTTTCTTGTTGCTCTTCTATCTAGTTTTATCTAATGATGTGAGGGGCGTTGAAGTCTCCAGTGATTATTGTAGAGATGTCTATTTCTCCTTTCAGTTTAGCCAGAGTTTTTCTCATGTATTTTGGGACACCCTGGTTAGGTGCATAGTTTATGACTTTATAGCCTTCTGATGGACTGTCACTTTGATTAATATATAATGGACTTCTGTATCTAAATTTTTTTATATTTAAAGTCTATTTTAAATATTAGTATAGCAACCTCTGCTCTTTTTTGGTTATTACTTGTGTAGAATATCTTTTTCCAGCCTTTCACTTTCAGCCTGTTCATATCTGTACATCCAAGCTGAGTTTCTTATAAGCAGCATATGGATAGCTCATGTTTTTTTATCCATTCTGTCAGCCTGTGTCTTTTGATTGGGGAGTTTTATCCATTCACATTCAGTATTACTGTAAATGTACATATTAATAAAGCATACAGTTTATCCAATTTTTTTTATTATTGTAAGAATGAAAATGCTCTAATCATGATTGAAATGATAAATATACAACTATATGGTTATACTAAATACCATTGATTGTAAATCCATTATTTACTTCCATCATTTTATTCTTCAGTTTTCATTTGTTGTATCTTGTTTATATCTGCCTTTTTACTCTTTTAGTTGTCCTTTCTCCTGTTCTTTTTTCTATATGCTCCTTAAAGCCTTTCTCTCCAGTTTTTTTCTTTCAGGCTCTTAAGTCTTCCTTTACTACTTCCTGCCAAGTTGGATTCTTTTCTATGGTCTTTCTTAGTTTCTGTTTGTTTGTGAATATTTTATACTCACCTGCATATTTGAAGTAGAATTTTGCTGGATAAAAAATTCTCAGCAGTTTTTTTTTTAAATCTCCTAATTGTATCATACCACTGTCTTCTCACCTCCATCATTTCTGAGAATTCTGAGAATTCTGCAATAAGTCTTACTGGATGTTCCTTGTATGTGATGGTTTAAATCTCCCTTGTTGGTCTCAGAATTTTATCTTATCTTTGACGTTTGACATTCTGAATAGCATACGCCTCAGAATAGCCCTATTTGGATTTATTGTAATTGGGGTACACTACACTTCTTTCACATGTAAGTTCATTTCTTTTGTGAGTGTTGGGAAATTTTCCACTATTATTTCATCAAATTGTCTTTTTGCTCCTCTACCCATCTTTTTCCATTTTGGAACTCCCATGACATATGTTATGTCTGCGTTATATTATGTTTCATGTTGTCATTCAACTCCCTGGGTCCCTGGCACTTTTTCCTTTGTTCTTTTGTTCCTTTGTTCTTTTCTCTTTGTTCTTTTCTTTCTTCAGTTTCAGCTATTCTGTCTTAAATATCACTTATTCATTCTTCTATCTGTTGTATGTGTCTAATGTGTTTTTAATCTTACCTATCATGCCTTTCATTAGCATGAGCTTTGTTGTTTTCTATTCAGGTTTTCAGAGTCTTCATTTTGCTTACTCAATGCTTTCTTCATGTCTTTGCTCTCTTTATCCATATTGTCTTTCAGCTCACTAATTTGATTTTGGAAATTTGTGTGCAACTCATTTGTAGTTGTCTCAAATCCTGCATCTCTTCTAGGCTTCTATATTTCTTTTCTTGGTCCAGGTCTTCCTTTTTTTTAGTAAGTCCCATAATTTTTTTATGCCTAATCATCTGACTAGGATGGTGAATGTACTCAGATGCTCAACTTCTCTCCTTTTGTAATAATTTAGTGGCAGCAGGCTGTGTGTTACTGCTATTCTTTGATTCTTGGTTCAAACTGGATTTTATGAATGGGCCTGTTAATTGCTCAAAACTGGGGTCTAGAACCAGTAATGGGTTGCTGCTTTCTAGGGCCTTGGGAAGTGAGTGTATAAAGGCCAGAAAAAGTCTCTTACTTTTAATTCCCTCACATGCACTCCCTTGGCCTGCCAGCAGATGGCATGCTTTGGCAGTCCTCTCAGTTCAGTGCCTGGTCTGATTGTGTTTGCTGTAACACAGACCAGATCAATGTCATATAGGTTGCTCCTTAGGGTTAATGGCCTTGTAATTCAGCCTTTCTCAGAGACAGTTCTATAACCTTTGCTGGGAGCTTCCTCTCTTTTCCCAGGTAGGAAATTATTTCACTACTATCTTTGTCCTCAACAATCCATCCACTTAGTAGAGAGGTAGACCAAGTGGGTCAGATCTCTTTAGTCCCTTGCTGGTTTCTAATGCAAAAAAAATGTGGCCCCACACTGCCCAGAAGCACTCGTGGGACACAGTATAGTAAGTTTGTGGGTCAAAGCTGAGTCAGATTTAGGCTGTTTCCCTTTCTGGCCCCTTTGCTGAGGTGGATCCCTGGGACCACGTTTGTTGTAAACCACCAGCCCAGAGGCCTTAGTATTCAGAAGTGTCTTAGTGTGAAGGAGGGTGTCACCAGTATCAGCTGCAGCTTTTAACTCACACTTTTGCCATCACAATTCTTTTTCTTTGTCCCTCTCTTTTCTGGGCTGTGTCCAGCCTTTCCCTAGTGTACTAAACTCTAGAAGATTTTTTTCAGGCCATTTCTTTCAGTCCTCTAGCTATTTTTCTGTGATATAAGAGAATCCTGTATCTTTCTAGTTAGCCATCTTCTCAGAAGTATCCCATAGTATGACTTGATGACCTCCTTATTTCCGCGGGGTCAGTAGTAATGTCCCCACTTTAATTTTTTATTTGTTTGCATCTTTTCTCTTTTTCTGTTTATCAGCTTGGATAAGGGTTTGTCAGTTTTGATAATCTTCTGAAAGAAACATCTTTTGGTTTTATGAATTCTCTACATTTTTTTGTTCTCAGCTTCATTTATTTCTCCTCTGATTTTATTTCCTTCTACTTCTTTGGAAATAGTTTGATGTTATTCTACTTCTTCCAGTTGTGTAGTTAGGTCATTGATGTTAGCTTTCTTCCTTTTTTATTATAAGCATTGTGGGCTAATGATTTTCCTCTTAGCACTGTCTTTGCTATGTCCCATAGATTCTGATCTGTTGTGATCTCATTTTCATTGATCCTGCGATATTTATCGATTCCTTTCAAAATTTCTTCTTTGACCCAGGGATTATTTAAAAGTGTTTTGTTACATCTCCTTATATTTGTAAATTTTCCCTTTTCCTGCCTCTAGATTTCCAACTTTGTTACATTATGACCTGAGAAAGTGCTTTGTATAATTTAAATCTTATTGAATTTACTGAGATATACTCTGTGATCCAAAATATGGTCTGTCCTTGAGAAAGATCTATGAGCACTGAAGAAGGATATATACACTACTTTTATGGTATGCAGTGTTCTATATATGTCTTTTAAGTTCAGTTCCCTTTATCATATTATTCAAGCTTCCTGTTTTTTTCTTGATCCTCTCCCCAGGTGTTCTATCCAATGCTGAGAGTGGTGTATTGAAGTCTCCAAATTTCTGTAAAGAGATCAGTTTCTCTTTTTACTTTTGCTGCTATTTGCCCCATGTAATTTGTGGCATCCTGTTTATGTGCATATAGGTTTATGATTGTTATTCCTTGTTAGTCATGCTGGGTGAATTCAGTGAACTGCTGAGTAGATGCTGCAACTCTGTTAAGATTCGGGGCACAACTGACACATGTATAGCCCAAAGATTTAAGTCTTTTGAACATATACCTATCTACTCTAAGATGAGCTGTAGGTTTGGTGAGAAGGGGTAGAAGAGCCATGTGTAGGGAAACCACAACTGAGTCCAACTCTACCACATTGGGGAGCATAAATTCCAAAGTAGGGCTGACTGAATGGGCACCAAACTCCTGAACTCTCTGCCCTACATATAGTGTCCGGATGTCTGCAGAGCCCTTGGGAGCCCTGCTATTTGAGATAGGATTTAGTTTTCCAGTCATTGTTATCCTGTTGAGACATGCATAAGCATAATCTCTGAATGACTTCCCAAATCACTTTGAAGTTTCTTAGCCATATAAACTAATTTTTCTTTACTTTTCCGCCTTTACTCCAAAGTCTCTAACCAGTTGAATTGCTAGTCGGGTCTTGGAAGTAATCCCTCAGTGCTAGGGAGGCTCATCCATGGGAGTCATGTCCCATGCCAGGGGGAAGGCAATCCATTTTTATGCTGTTGGCTTAGAGAGAGGCCATGTTTGAACAACAAGGTGGCTCTCAGAAGGTAACTCTTAGGCATCCTATAATACTAGGATAAGTTTCAATTTCAAAAGAAAATTTTCACAAGAAGAGTCATCAATATCAAGGCCTGTCAGTGGACCATCCTCCTACACTAGTCTGTTCCCCAGTGCTCAGGGGATCCTTGCTGTTCCATTAGAGAATGTGGCATAGCTCCCGAGGTTGGGAAATTGATATTCTTTCTGTTACTGTGCTAACCTCCACCCACCATGACAATGATCCATGAACACTTGAATACATTTATATGCCTTATAGATATGCTGCAGGTTAACCTCCTGTGTGTCCACCATCACTGACACCCCACACCAATTATCCTCTCCTGTCGTAGTTGTAACCCTTCTGTGATCTGAAAGTTCTTCAAAAATGAAGCCAACAAAAAAAAACAAATACAAATAAGAAACTGAAATAGCAACAGTAGCTTTAAGTATAAGGAATAAAGTACCAAAATTTTTAAAAATTGGTAAAAATAATTGAAAAAATTTTTCTGACATGTCTTTTATCCCTGTAATATTTGTTGTCTTGTGTGTACAGTGTTACTTTCTTCCTTTCATTCACCCATTTTATTTTTCGCATGTTACCTTCAAAGAAGCTTTAGGTTACAGAAAAGTCACTTACAGAATATAGGGGATTCCCATATACCCAACATCTTCCCCCTTTCCCCTATTAATAACATTTTCCATGTGGATGATGTATTTGTTACAGTTGATGTACAAATACTGAAATATTGTTACTAACCATAATCTGATTTACATTATGGTTTACATTTTGCACCATACACTTCTGTAAATTTTGATGAAATTTAAGATGATCTTTTTCCATCAAAGCACAATCACAGAGTATAATTCCATCACCCCAAATACACCCCATGTTCCATCTATTCTATTCCTCCCTCCTCATCCCCTCAGGACCCATGGCACCTATCAAACTTCACTCCTTGGAGAACAAGATTCATGGTTCCTTGCAACAATATTGAGTGCTTGCCATACTGGTCTGTCCTCCCCTATTAGATACTTCCTATGCTCTTGAGAGACTCCTGCCCCACTATCTTGAGAACATAGGAGGACTCCCTGGAAAGCAGTCCTACACCTTCCTGCTCATGTGGTTCTCCACCCACTGATACAAACCACTATGACATGATGCATACTCTCCCTAGAGGCCTTCCCAGTGGATGTCCCACATGTCCCCACATCCAACACCCAAAACCAGTAACCCTCCCCTATCATATTTACCAAACGTTGTAGTTTCAACCACATACTGCAAATCCTCAGAGTTACCTTCTCCTCCAACCCTTCCCCCAGTTCCATAAACAGCCCAACCCACCCTCTCCATACTCCTCTGTCACAATCCAGCCATGCCAAAGCCAATAACATCACTGCACTACTGGTCTGGAAGCCCACTGCACAACTACACCCTTCAACCTTATCATAGATTTTCCTTATATGGCATTGGCTCACAATCTTATTTTGCCTTTCTGTCTCCTGTAAACCTATCTTCTAGACTATATCTCTGTGAGTCTGCTCAATTTGCTTAATTCATATCACTGAGGTCATGTAATATTTGTCCTTAATTGCCTGACTTGTTTCACTCTACATAAGGTCTTGAAGATTCATCCATGTTATCCCTTGTTTTGATAGTGCATTCCTTCTTACAACTAAGTAATATTCCATTGTATGTATATACCACAATTTGTTTATCCACTCATCTGCTGATGGAAGTTTGGGTTGTTTCCAACTTTTGCCATAGTGAAGAATGCTGCTATGAACATTGGTGTGCATATATCTATTTATATCACTGCTTTCAATTCTTCTGGTTATATACCCAGCAGTGGGATTACTGCATCATATGGCAGTTCTCTATTTAGCTTTCTGAAAGAACACTAAATTGGCCTCCACAATGGTTGCACCAGTGGATAAGAGTTCCTATTCCTCCAACACTTGTAGTCCTCTGTTTTTTTAATAGCTAACCAACAGTTGTAAGATATTGCTGTAGTCTTGATTTGCATTTCCCTAGTAGATAGTGATGTTGAGCACCTTTTCATATGTATTTTAGCCATTTGTAATTCTTCTTTGGAGAAGTGTCTTTTCAAATCACTTGCCCATTTTTTAAATGGGTTTTCTTTGTCTTTTTGAGTGATAAGATTTCTTTAAATATGCTAGATATTAGGCCTATATCAGATATTTGTTTACCAAATATTTTCTCCAGTTGAGTAGCCTGCCTTTTCACTTTCTTGGCAAATTCCTTTGAAATGCAAAAATGTTTTAATTTTGAAAAGGAACCTGTAGCAGTTTGATATGGTTATGAATTTCAGAAATAGATATTGGATTATGTTTGTAATCTGGTCTATACTTGGGCGTTAATAAGTTATGATTAGGGCTTTGATTGGGCTGTGTCCTTAGGGCATTAAGTCCCCACCCCTTGGTGGGTGGGGACTCACAGATAAAAGGCATGGCAAAAGACAGAGTTGAGGGTTTTTGATGTTGGAGTTTGATGCTGAAGCCTTAAGCTGGAGCCCCAGGAAGTAAGCCCACAGAGGAAAGAGAAGCAAGCCCCAGGAAGAGAGGAACCCTGAGCCCAGGAAGAAGCAAGCCCTGGCAAGAGAAGAACCCTGATTCCAGAGAGAAGCAAGACCCTGGAAGGGAGGAACCCAGGAAGGCTGAACCCTGGCAGACATCAGTAGACATCTTGCTTATACATGTGAAAATAGACTTTGGTGAGGGAAGTAATTTATGCTTATGGCCTGGTATCTGTAAGCTCCTACCCCAAATAAATACTCTTTATAAAAACCAACCAATTTCTGGTATTTTAAATCACCACCCCTTTGGCTGACTAATACAGTACCATTTATTTCTTTTTTTTTTCATTGCTTGTGCTTTGGTTGTAAAATTCAGAACCATTTCCTAATACAAGATACTGTAGATGCTTCCATACATTATATTCCAAGGTCTTTATGGTCTTGGCTTTTATATTTAGATTTTTGGTTCATCCTGAGTTAATTTTTGTAGAAGTTGTGAGATGGTGAGATGGTGTTCCTCTCTCATTCTTTTGAATATAGATGTCCAGTTCTCCAAGCACCATTTGTTGAAGAGATCATTCTCACCCAGTTGAATGTGCTTGCTGGCCTTGTCTAGTATCAATTGATTTTATATGCGAGGATCTATATCAGAACTCTCAATTCAGTTTGATTCATCAGTACATCTATCCTTTTGAAGATACCATGCATTTTTGACCACTGTAGCATTGTAATTTATTTTAACTCAGGTAGTGTGATGCCTCTGATTTTACTTTTCAGTGTATCTTTGGCTATTTAGGGTCCTGTATTAGGGTACTCTAGGGAAACAATCTGTAAGAGATGTCTGTCAATAGTGTGCGATTCTATAAGAGTCTCTCATGCTGCCATGGGAATGCACAAGTCCAGGTTCCTCAAGCAGGCTGCTACCAGAGGCTGCAATGAAAGTCCAGTGAAGGTTCTTGACATGTTCTGGGAGATGTTGGCTGTCCAAAGATGAACTGGGAAATTATCAATACAAGTACTAAATCATATCACAATCATTTTAAACAAATAGTTTGTCTTGGGGCAAAGTCCTGTCTGCAATAGACCTCTGAAACCTACAAAACAATTTATCTTTTTCCAGTACACAAGTGGACAAAGGATAAACATCTTCATTACAATAAGGAGAAATTGGAAGGGAGTCATGGGTCCTCTCCATTTCAGTAAACCTGCAGAGCATCCTGTTTGATTTCAGTCTGAGAGTCATTCTTACAATGATGGTTTTTTCTCCTTGGTGCCTTAAGGGAACCCATCCTTTCCATAACCTTGCCCAATGGACATATTCTTGGTTCCACCCCCATCTAGCATCTGGAAGTCCACCAAGCTCCAGACCTCTACCTCCAAGAGTGTTGGGGTGATTGCCACACCTTACCCAATCTTTGGGTTAGAGTCTTAACCCCCCTAGTACAGTGATGTGAAGACAACATTCCCCCTAACCTTTGCATACAGGCTTAACCCTCTCAGAGGATTTAGTTAACCACTTGGCCTTCCCTAACCTTTGGAATAGAGGCCCAACCCTCTCAGAGCAACGAGTTGACCACCTGGCCTTCCCTAACCTTTGGGGGATGGGTCCACCCCTCTCAGACCTGTGGGGTGCTAGCCTTAACTGCCCTAATCCTTGGGGATATGCTCCATCTTCTCTCTACCCTGGGGTGGCAAAACTCTCCCAGAACATTGGGTGGGAACATCCACTACCTGCAACTGCTGGGGCAAACACGCCCTCTCTGTACACATTGGTGGGATTCCTTTCTTGGCCCAAGGTAAAGTCCTAATTCCAGGTCAGCTTCCATGGTTTTCCTCTTGAAGTCATTTCCCCTTTAATCCCTCCTTTCCATAGACCGTTTATTCCAGGCTGACAGTGGTTTTGTTCATACAGCTCTCTCAAAAAGCTTATTGGTTTGGCATGCAAGAAGCAGGGGTCTAAGCCGTCAGACAGTAAGACTTTCCACAAGTCTTTCTGACATAACTGCCTCTTCAAGTCTGATTTGCAAGTTCCATGTTTAGTTGAGTCCTCCAATGTAGCACTTTCATCTGGGAGCTTGATTTCCAGAGGCTTGGAATTTCCAGAATCTGGGAATTCTGTTTTCTTTGTGCCCAACAGTTCAGTCCTCAGTATATCTCTCTTGTCTAACATTTTGCTATAAGCTGCAAGAAGAAGCCAAGCCACATTCTCCGTGTTTACTTTGGAGATTTCTTCAGCTAAGTGCCCAGGCTTGCCATTTTAAAATTCTGCCTTCCAGAAGTTAACCAGGAGTTAATCTTGCCAACTTCCCTGCAACTTTAAAACACAGATCACCTTTCCTCCTGATTCCAATAATAATTTAGTTATTTACTTCTAAGGCATCATAAAATGTCTCTTTAGCATCCATATTGTATCAACAGCCTTTTCAAAGTGATCTAGGCCTTTTCTTTTTTTTAATTTATTTTTTTATTTTTTTATTCATTTTTAAAAAATATTACATTAAAAAAAATGTGGTCCCCATTCATCCCCTCTGCCCCCACCCCACCACTCCCCCCACAGCCACACTCTCCCCCATCATCATGACACATCCATTGCATTTGGTGAGTACATCTCTGGGCATCGCTGTACCTCATGATCAATGGTCCACATCATAGCCCATACTCTCCCATGTTCAATCCAGTGGGCCATGGGAGGATCTACAATGTCCGGTAATTTTCCCTGCAGCACCACCCAGGACAACTCCAAGTCCCAAAAATGCCTCCACATCTCATCTCTTCCTCCCATTCCCTACATCCAGCAGCCACCATGGCCACTTTTTCCACACCAATGCCACATTTTATCTATTACTAACCACAATAGTTCATGAATAGAATATCAGTGAGTCCACTCTAATCCTTACTGTATTCCTCCTTCCTGTGGACCTTGGATTGGTTGTGTCCATTCCACATCTATGTCAAGATGGGGCTTAGATTCCACATGGATACTGGATGCAATCCTCCTGCTTTCAGTTGTAGGCACTCTTGGCTCCATGGTGTGGTGGTTGACATTCTTCAACTTCATGTTAGCTGAGTGGAGTAAGTCCAATAAACCAGAGTTAGGAGCTGAAGTCTGCTGAGGCTCAGGGCCTGGCTATCATATTGTCAGTCCAAGGGTTCAGATCCCCTAGATATATCTTAAACACCAGCATCAACTACAATTCCAGTAAAATAACAGGGAAGGCTTGTGAAAAGAGGTCACATCTGAGTCCAGCTCCATCACGCAGAGACACCAACTCCAAAGAAGGGCCAACTGACATGGCAGTGAACTCCATCTGCCATGACAATAAAACCTGTGGGTCTCTTTAGCCCTCAGAAGAACCAATACCTGGGGTTGTATCTACTTTATTTTTCTCTGAGACTCTGCTCAGGTGTGCATAAGGATAATCCTTCTGACAACTTCCAGACTCTTTTTTAGAGACTCATAGCCATATAAACTCATTTGTCCTTTCCATTTCCCCCTTAATTTAGGTCAAAAAGCATTTTTAACTCCTGTTATTATATGTAGACAGGGATATTCTGCTGGTCCACGTTGAACCTTTTATTCAAGGTCATTTTCTAGTTACATCATCAGCTGGTACTTGGTAATGATCCCTTGGCGCCAGGGAGGCTCATCCCCAGGTGTCATGTCCCACACTGGGGGGAAGGCAGTGCATTTACATGCTGATTTTGGCTTCGAGACTGACCACATTTGAGTAACATGGAGGCTGTCAGGAGGGAACCCTTAGGCACAGTGCTGCTCTAGGCCTTGTTCTTATTTCAGGTGTATAGGCTCACAAGCATAGTCATTAGTATCGGGGACTCACTGTTGGACCCTCATTCCTGCCTGGTCTTTGCCATTGCACCCAGGGGACTGCTGCTGCTCCTCTAGGGACCACGACAGAGCCCCCACAGCCAGGAACCCAGCACCCCCCCCAGCTGTTGTTTTTAATTGTTTCCACTATGAGTATATCCAGACATTTCCATGCACCCCAGACACATACCCTGTATAACTCGCTGTCAACCCTATGTCCCCTGTCAATAACATCCTATACCAGTATTCCTCCACTGCCATTGTTGAACCACTCTGTGATCCAAAATTTCCTGAAAAGTGAAGCCCAATATAATGCCAGGTTCCCTTAATAGTAAAATGGAATATAGCGATGAGTTTAAAGATTAGATAAAGGATACATATTGATTTAGAAAAATTCTACATCCTATCTTTTTCTTTTCTTTTTTCCTAATTATTGAGCTTCTCTTCACAAGAGCCATAGATCACAGTAATTCATACATACAAGATACAGTACTCCCACATATCCAATATAAAATCTTTTCCCTTCCACAGCAATAATCTTTTAACATATTCATACCATATTTACTGAAACTGATGTACAGATTTTGAGACAATAGCTTTCAAACAAGGTAACATTTGTGTTTGCACTGTGATTTATACATTAGGCTATACAATTTTCTAAATTTTTAGTTATCCTATGTTTTACATTATGATTTACATTATTAGTCTGTCGGCCCCTATATGTTTTTGGTGTAATATTACAGGTTTTATATCCATCCTCGTGTACTCTTGTGAATCACTTCTATTGCCCTCACAGTTACGTTGGTTCCATCTATTCAATATCTATTTCCCCCTCCCCTTGGGGCCTACAATGACAGTCAATCTTCCTTTCTTGAGGAGCCATGTTCAGAGATACTTGCAACAGTGTTGAGGGCTTGAGTTGCTCAACTGCCCTAATGCCCTGGGAGCCACCATTTCTCTTGAGAGATACAGTTCCCTCTATTTGATGGCATTAGTCCTCCCCAGGATGTGGGTCTACCTTCACTCTCATTATATGGGTCTCTACCCACTCTCATTATATGGGTCTCTACCCACTCTGGCAAAATGAGCATTCACATATTCCCTAGGAGTCTGTCTTACATCTCATTATCCCCTTTACGTATCTTAAACAGGTAACTTTCCTAATTATATTTTGAAAAGGTTTTTTCAGCATTATGCTCTCAACCAACACCTGATATTCTCCTATGTTCATATGTTGCCCCACCCTCCCCCCAGTTTCTTGTGCAATATTACCCATTCACCCATCCTTAGCCCCCCTCAAGCCCACAAATCCCCACCCAAAGGTAACCCTATGCCCCCATTTTATCCCTTTCTTGTACACATACTTACCTCCAGCTTATCATAGATTGCCCCCATGTAGATGTCAGCTTACATCCTTCCTCTACCCCCCAATTTCCTGTAAGCCTATCATCCAGTCTCTAGCTCTCTGAGGCAGCTTGGTTATTTCATATAATTGAGGTTATGTAGTATTTGTCCTTCAATGCCTGGGTTGCTTCACTCAACATAAGGTTCTCAAGATTCATCCATGTTATCACATGTGTTTGTAGTGTATTTGTTCTTAAAGCCAAGTAGTTTTCCATTGCATGTATATACCACATTTTATTGATCCACTCATCTGTTGATGGACATTTGGGTTGATTCCAACTTTTGGCGATAGTGAACAATGCTGTTATGAACATTGGTGCGCGTATATTGGTTTCTGTCCTTGTTTTCAGTTCTGCTGGGTATATACCCAGCAGTGGAATTGCTGGGTCATATGGCACATCTATGGTTAGTTTTTTGAGAAACTGCCAAACTGTCCTCCAGAATGGTTGGATCCTTCTGCATTCCCACTAGCAGTGGATGAGTGTTCGCATTTCTCCACATCCTCTCCAGCATTTGTATTCTTCTCTTTTTTTCGTAGCTGCCAATCTTATGGGAGTAAGATGGTATCTCATTGTAGTTTTGATTTGAAATTCCCTGATAGCTAAAGATTTGGAGCATTTTTTCATGTGCTTTTTAGCCATTTGTATTTCTTCTTTGGAGAAGTGTCTGTTTAAATCTTTTTCCCATTTTTTAAATGGGCTGCTTATCTTTTTATTTTCAAGATACAGGAGTTCTTTATATATGCAAGTTGTAAGTCTCTTATCAGATATATGGTTGCCAAATATTTTCTCCCATTGTGTAGGCTCCCTTTTTACTTTATTGACAAACTCCTTTGAGGTGCAGAAGGCTTTAATTTTGAGGAAGTCCCATTTATCTATTTGTTCTTTTGATGCTCGTGCTTTTTGTGTGATGTTCATGAAGCCATTTCCTATTACAAGGTCTTGTAGATGTTTCCCTACACTGCTTTCCAAAGTCTTTATGGTCTTTGCTCTTATATTTCGGTCTTTGATACATCTTGAGTTGATCTTTGTATAAGGTGTGAGATGGTAATCCTCTTTCCTTCTTCTACATATGGATATCCAGTTCTCCATGCACCAATTGTTGAATAGGCCATTCTCTCCCAGATGAGAGGGTTTGGTGGCTTTATCGAATATTATATGGCTATATATATGAGGTTCTATCAGAACTTTCAATTTGATTCCATTGTTCTATGTGTTCTCTCCTTATGCCAGTACCATGCTGTTTTCACTACTGTAGCTTTGTAGTATGTTTTGAAGTCCAGTAGTGTGATTCCTCCAATTTCATTTTTCTTTTCCAAAATGTCTTTGGCTATTCGGGGCCTCTTTCCTTTCCAAATAAATTTCATGGTTAGTTTTTCTAGTACCTTAAAGAATGCTGTGTTGATTTTTATTGGGATTGCATTGAATATTTAGATCAGCTTTGGTAGGATAGACATCTTAATAATATTTAGTCTTCCTATCCATGAACAGGAAATATTCTTCCATTTATTTAGGTCTTCTTTGATTTCCTTCAACAGTTTTGTGTAGTTCTCAGTGTATAAGTTTTTTACCTCTTTAGTTAAATTTATTCCTAGATATTTGATTTTTTTATTTACTCTTGTAAATGGTATTTGTTTGTTGATTTCCTCCTGATCTTGCTCATTATTGGTGTACAGAAATGCTACTGATATTTGCGCATTGATCTTATAACCTGTGACTTTACTAAACTCATTTATGAGTTCTAGAAGTTTTGTTGTAGACCTCTCAGGGTTTTTTATGTATAGGATCATGTCATCTGCAAATAATGAAATTTTGACTTCTTGCTTTCCAATTTGAATGCCTTTTATATCTGGTTCTTGCCTACGTGCTCAAGCAAGTACTCCTAAGATAATGTTACATAGAAGGGGAGAGAGTGGGCATCCTTGTCTTGTTCCTGAATTTAGAGGGAAGGATTTTAGGATTTCTCCATTGTAAATGATGTTGGTTGTGGGTTTTTCGTATATACTCTTTATCATGTTCAAAAAATTTCCTTGTATTTCAATCTTTTGGGGTGTTTTTATCAAGAAAGGGTGCTGTATTTTGTCAAATGCTTTTTCTGCATCTATAGATATAATCATGATTTTTTTCCTTCCGTCTGTTTATATGGTGTATTGCATTGATTGATTTTCTTGTGTCGAACCATCTTTGCATACCTGGAATGAATCCCACTTAGGTCGTGGTGTATAATTCGTTCAATGTGTTGTTGAATACGATTAGCTAATATTTGGTTAAGTATTTTTGCGTCTAGGTTCATTAGAGATATTGGTCTGTAATTTCCTTTCTTGTGGTGTCTTTGTTTGGCTTTGGTACTAGGGTAATGTTGGCATCATAGAAGGAGTTAGGCAATGTTCCTTCTGTTTTGATTTTTTGGAGGAATTCCAGCAGGATTGGTTCTTTCCGGAATGTTTTGTAGAATTCACCTGTGAAGCCATCTTCTTAATTGGGAGGTTTTTAATGACTGATTCTATCTCTTTACTTGTGATTGGTTTGTTGAGATCTTAAATTTCTTCTTTCATCAATATAGGCTGCTTATGTGTTTTTCGGAATTTGTCCATTTCCTCCAAATTGTTGTTTTTGTTGGAATATAGTTTTTCAAATTATCCTCTTATGATAGTCTTTATTTCTTTGGTGTCAGTGATGATATCGCCTTTCTCATTTCTTATTTTGTGTATTTGCATCTTCTCTCTTTTTTCCTTTGTTAGTCTCACTAAAGGTTTGTCAATTTTATTGATCTTCTCAAAAAACCAGCTCTTGGTCTTTTCATCTTTTCAAGTGCTTTCTTATTTTCTATTTCATTTAGTTCTGCTCTTATCTTTGTTATTTCTTTCTTTCATCTTACTGTGGGGTTACTTTGTTGTTTCTTTACTAATTACTCCAAATGTGCATTTTGGCTTTTTCTTCTTTTTTGATGTATGAATTTATGGCTATACATTTCCCTCTCAGTACTGCTTTTGCTGCATCCCGTAAGTTTTGGTATGTTGTGTTATCATTATCATTTGTTTCAAGGTAGTTATTGATTTCTTTTGAGATTTCCTCTTTGACCCACTGTTTTTCTAAGAGTGTGCTGTTTAATTTCTATATCTTGGTGTGAAATCTGGGCCTGTGGCCATTGTAGATTTCCACCTTCACTGTGGTCAGAGATATTATTTTGTATGATTTTGATCTTTCTGAATTCATTAAGCCTTTTTTGTGGCTTAGCATATGGTCTATCTTGGAGAATGATCCATGTGCACTTGGGAAAAATGTATATCCTGCTGTGTTTGGATGTAATGATCTGTATATGTCTATTAGATTCAGCTCCTCTAATCTACTTTTCAAATGTGTTGTTTCTTTTGTGATTCTCTTTTGAGATGTTCTGTCCAGAGTTGGTAATGGTGTATTAAAATCTTCCACTATAATTATAGATGCATCTATTCTTTCACTTAGTTTTTCTAGTGTTTGCCTCACGTATTTAGAGGCACCCTTGTTAGGAGCATAAATATTTATGATTGTTCGTTCTTCTTGAGAGTGTCCCTTTCACTAATATATAGTATCTTTCTTTTTCTCTCACAATTGTTTAGCATTTAAAGTCTATTTTGTCTGATATTAATATAGCTACTACTGCCTTTTTTTGGTTATTGTTTGCTTGTAAAATTGTTTTCCAACCATTTTCAGCCTCCATGAATCTCTGGGTCTAAGATGTGTTTCTTGTAGACAGCATATAGATGGGTCGTATTTCCTTATCCAGTGTCCCAGTCTGAATCTTTTGATGGGTGAGTTTAATCCATTGACATTCAGTGTTATTACTTTCAAGGAATTATTTATGTTAGCCATATTTTGTTTGGACTTGTGTTTGTGATATTTTGTTTGTTTGTTTTTCTTCTTCTCTTTTTGTTTTTTTTTTGTTGTTGTTCTTTCACTCTCCTCCAACTCTGCCTGTCCTGTTTTTTCCTTTCTTCCTGCAGAACTCTCTTTAGAATTTCTGGAAGGGGAGGTTTCTTGTTGGCATACTCTTTCAGTTTCTGTTTAACTGTGAATATTTTGAACTCTCCATCATTTTTGAATGCTAGTTTAGCTGGATAGAGTATTCTTGGTTGGAAATTTTTTCTTTTAGTACCTTGACTATATCATACCACTGCCTTCTTGCCTCCATGATTTCAGATGAGAAATCAGCACTTAATCTTATGGAGCCTCCCTTGTATGTGATGGTTTTCTCTTGCTGCTTTTAGAATTTTCTCTTTGTCTTGAGCTTTGGATAATTTGACAAGTATATGTCTTGGGGTGGGCATGTTGGGGTTTATGATGTTTGGAATGCATTGTGCTTCTTGGATATGTACCTCTGTCTCTCTCAGTAGATTTGGGAAGTTTTCAGCCATTATTTCCTGCAACACCCCTTCTGACCCCTTTCCCTTCTCTTCTCCTTCTGGGATGCCTATAATATGTATGTTTGTGCGTTTTGCATTGTCATTCAGGTCCCTAAGTCCTAGCTGGATTTTTTCTCTTTTTATTGATCAGTTCTACTATCTGTTTGATTTCCGATGTAGTGTCTTCCACATCGCTAATTCTCTCCTCTGCCTCTTCTAATCTGCTGCTATTTGCTGCGAGTGTATTTTTGATTTCTTGAACTGTGGTATTCATTCCCATCATATCTGTTATCTTTTTGCATATATCTGCAATTTCCTCTCCAAGTGTTTTCTTCATATTGTTAACCTCTTCCTTTACTTCATTAAGTTTGTCTCTGATATATGTTCTGAGATCTTTACTTGTGCGAAGTTCTGCTCCCCTTCCTGGTTTTTTGTTTGTTCATTGGATTCAGCCATGTTTTCCTGGTTCCTGGTTTGGTTTTTAGATTTTTGTTGCTGTCTGGTCATCATTTTATCTTGACGGGTTTAATCAGTTCCTTAGCTTTTTTGTCTAGTCTTGGGGATTAATTAGCTGTTGTTCTTATATCTTCTTTTTGTCACTTTGTTCTTCTTATTCTAATTTCTTGTTGCTAAGTGTTATATCTTCTTTTTGTCACTTTGTTCTTCTTATTCTAATTTATTGTTGCTGGCTGAGTTCACTTTGAAGGAAAATATTAGGGCCAGGAAAGGCAATTGTGCAAGAAAGGAAAATGTGTAAAGTAGTATTGGTAATAAATGTTAACAGAGCAACAATATGAGATCTGGGAGGATGGATATTAGATTCATGTAAATTGTTTAGAGTTATAGCAGTAAGTAGAGTACCTATAATGAGGTAGTAGACTGAATTTGGAAGGAATATAGTGTGAATTAAAAAGCCAGTGTTTTCATGATAGAGGGAAAGAGAAAAGAAAGACAATAGTATCAAGAGTGGATAAAAGACAGAAAACAAAACAAAGGTATTAGAAATTAAAAGTTAGACAATTTGACGACCAAAGAAAGGGAGGTGGAATATGGGAAAGACGGTAGATGATGGAGGATATCAATTTGTGGGGGAAAAGGGATAGTGTAGGTGGCCAAAATCAATTCACACAGAAATGAGGCCATGGAGGATGAGGAAACCCAGCAAATGTGAGGTGTTCCCTGTAGCACCTATTGTATAATTAAGATAAAATAAAATAAGAAGAAAAAGAGGGAAAAGAAAGGAAAAAGAAAGATGAAGAAAGAAAGAAAAAAAGGGGGGTGGGTAAAGAAAAGGGCAGGAAACAAGTAAGAAAAAGAAAAGAAGAAAGAGAACACCAACAAAAAAAAAACCTAAATAAATGAAAAAAAAACCTTGGGGGATACAATGGGAGAAGACTAGGAGATAATGTAATATTAGCAACCAGAACAATAAAAAAGATAAAAAAGAAAATAAAAAAAAGAAAAAGAAAAAGGAAAGAGGAAAGAGGGGGGAAAAAATACGGAAATGTCGAGGGCTAGGACAATCAAGGACCTCAGATGAACCTCAGCGCATGGTGGATTCAGCGATGGGAAGTCTGTGATATTGCAGACTCAAGAGGTGTGAGTCTCTGGGGTGTGAGCCACCAGGGTTTCAGGGACACAGACCTGGCAACCTCAAATCCAGTTAACAGGGAGCCTGAGAGCACCGCAGTACAACACAGCTTTCAGGGATCCCTGCAGCTAGGTGCCCAGCCCTATGGGGACAGTCACATCCACAAACTCTGACCTCTGTGTCAGAAACCCAAAATTCCCCTTCTCACTAGGGTCCCTGCTGTGTCACCAATTTGACTTCAGGACACCTCCTACCTTGCAATCCCCTGAAACAGCCTGCTGGGGGCGCCTCTTTATTGCAGCCGTTTTAAGGATGCTGCAGACCAGCAGCCAGACCTAGGGCGCAGGGCTCTAGCCAGAAGTGCTGATATCCCATGTCAGAAAACAAAAATTTCATGCCTCGCAAAAATCTCTGTCTCTGTCCCACCAAATCAGTTTCCACAGGGCTCCTGGCCTGCAAGCCCCTGAATAGCCTGCTTGGGGCTTATGGATTCCCCAGCACCGCAGAGCCTCCAGGAATTGCTGCTGCCGTGCCACCTGCCCCAGGGGGGAGCGTCCTGCGCTCGGCCCCTATCTCCATAAAAGAGAGCCTGATTTCCACCTTTTACACGAGTCTTCTCTATCACCGTCCCACCAAATCGATGTCCAGACACCTCCTGCCCTGCAAAATCCTGAAACAGCCTGGTCCTGAAGAATTTCCAATGCTGCCCAGCCACTTCTTTGCAGGAGAGACTATAAGGTGCACTCACTCAGACACCATCTTGCTCTGCCCCTAGGCCTTTTCTATCAAGCAGCTCATAATTCTCCAAAAAATACCCCTTACCTATTTATAAAACCATTCCAGCATTTTGGTAATTGCAAAAGCACTTCCCCACTCCTTGGTACCAAATTCTGTATTAGCCAAAGGGGTGCTGATGCAAATACCAGAAATTGATTGGTTTTTATAAAAGGTATATGGGGTAGGAGCTTACAGACACCAGGCCAGAAAGCATAAGTTACTTCCCTCACCCAAGTCTATTTTCATGTGTTGGAGCAAGATGGCTACTGATGGCTACGAAGGTTCTGAATTCCTGGGTTCCTCCCTTCCAGGGTTTTGTTTCTCTCTGGGGTCAGTATTCCTTTTTTCCCAGGGCTTGCTTCTTCCTGGGCTCAGGGTTCCTGTCTTCCTAGTGCTGGCTTCTCTTTCTTCTGTGAGCTTACTTCCCAGGGCTCTAGCTTAAGGCTTCAGCATCAAATTCCAGCATCAAAACTCCAACATCAAAAGCCCTCAACTCTGTCCTTTGCCATGCCTTTTATCTGTGAGTCCCCACCCACCAAGTGGCAGGGAGTCAATGCCCTAATGATGTGTTCCAAACAAAGCCCTAATCATAACTCAATCACACCCAGGTACAGACCATATTACAAACAATCCAATATCTAGTTTTGGAATTCATAAACATATCAAACTGCTACAGGTCCTTTGCCTTTCAAAATGAACTTCATAGTTAGATTTTCCAAATCAGTAAAAATTTCTCTGGTAATTTTTTCATGTACTTGTTTATTATCCTTTTTAAAAAATACACATAGATCACACAAAATGTTGCATTAAAAAACACGAGGTTCCCATATACCCCAACTCCCTACCCGCCCCCACACCTCCCACATCAACAACCTCTTTCATCATTGTTGCACATTCATTGCATTTGATGAATACATTTTGGAGCACTGCTATACTGCATGGATTACAGTTTACATTGTGGTTTACACTCTCCCCCAGTCCATTCAGTGGGTTTTGGCAGGATACATAATATCCTGCATCTGTGCCTGCAGTATCATTCAGGACAATTCCAAGTCCCAAAAATGCCCCCATATTGTAACTCTTCTTCCATCTCCCTGCCCTCAGCAACTCCTGTGGCCACTGTCTCCATATCAATGATGCAATTTCTTCCATTGCTAGAGTCACATAGTTCTATAGTAGAATATCAGTAAACCCACTCTAATCCATATTCAGTTCCTCCATCCTGTGGACCCTGGGATGGTGATGTCCACTCCACCTCTAAATTGAGAGGGGACTTAGATCCCACATGGGTGATGGATGCAGTTCTGCTTGCAGTTGTAGACACTCTGGGTTTCTTGCTGTGGTTGTTGACCATCCTCATCTCCCTGTTAACTGACCTGGGTAAGTTCAACAACCTGGATAGTAGATGTTTCAACTCTGCTGAGGCTCAGGGCACAGCTGGCACCTGAACAGTCCAGAAATTCAAGTCTCTTGAGCATACAACAACCCCAGCGCCAACCACAGGTTCAGTAAAAGTTACTGAAGAGGCATGTGTAGAAAGGTCACATCTGAGTCCAACTCCATCACACTCAGGAGCACAAGTTCCAAAGTAGGCCCACTGGCATGGCACTGAATTCCAAAGCCATTTGCCATGACTGTAGGACCTGTGTGTCTCCGTAGCCCTCAGAAACACCCTACTTAGGGGTGTATATATTTTGGCTGTCTCTGGGATCCTGCTGAGATGGGAATAAACACAAACCCTCTGATTACCTCCCAACTCATTTTGAAGTCTCTTAGCCATATAAACTCATTTGTCTTTACCATTTTCCCATTTTATTCAATGTCTTTTGCTAGGTGCATCACCAGCTGGTGCTTGGTAGTAATCCCTAGGTGCCAGGGAATTCTCATCCCTGAGAGTGATGTCCCATGCTGGGGGGAGGGTAATGCATTCACATGCTGAGTTTGGCTTAGAGAGTGGCACATTTGTGCAACATAGAGGCTCTCAGGAGGTAACTCTTAGGTATTCTGCAGCTCTAGAACTAGTTGAAATTTCAAGCATACAGGCTCATAAGCATAGATATCATTATCAATGGCCCATCTTTGGACCAACTGTCTTCACTGGTCTTTTCCCCTGCACTTGGGGGATTGTTGCTGTTCCATTGGGGAATGTGCCAGAGCTCCTGGATGTGAACTCAGCACTCCCTCAGTTTTCTTGTGTAACTCTACCTGCTATGACAATACCCAGTGAATATCCGAACATATTTATATACTCTATAAGCATGCCCTGGAGAACTCCTTCCTACCCATGTGTCCACCATCAATGACCCCCCACACCAGTGCTCCTCCCCTACCCAGTTGAACCTGTGATCCAAAACTTCTTCAAAAATGAAGCCTAATATATTACCAAATGCAATTAGTAGGAAAATGAAATAGTAATGTTTAAAGATTAGAATACATAATTTAGAAAAACTGAAATATGGTAAAAAAAAATTAATTGGGGTATTAAAAATGAAAAATATAAAATTCTGCTTTTGACATTTTGCTGCTCATCCCTGTAATAGGTGTTGCTGTATGTACAGACGCATAGCAATCTCTTCTATTCCTTCCTCAGTGTGTACATTTTTATTTTTAAAGTTTATTCAAAAAAGTTTTAGATTACAGTAAAGTCACATATACAATATAGAGGACTCTCTTATACCCAACATCAAACCCTTTTCCCATTCCCCAGCAATGATCTTTTTACATGTGGATGTTACATTTGCTACAGCTATGGTTTACATTATGGTTTATATTTTAGACTATATACTTTTATAAATTGTTGATTATATTTAACATGACCCGTATCCATCATTGCAGAATCTTGTAGAACACTTCCATTGCCCCCCCCCCCCAGTTATCCCCTCTTCCATCTAATCTATTCCTCTCTCCCCCTCCCCTTGGGTCCCACAGTGACAACCAAGCTTTACTACTTGAAGGACAAGATTCATAGATACTTGGAATAAGCTGAGGGCTTGAGACAATAGTCTGTCCCCCCCCAATGGGGGACATCCACCAAGTGCAACAAGACCAGTAAAGATAGTTACCTCCTGAGAGCAATCCATGCTCTCGAGAGACACCCTCCCCTCTGAGAACGTCAGGCCTCCCAAGGAAGGGGTTACAATACCTTCCTGCTCATTGTATGGGTCTCCACCCACTGATATAACACACTGTGACAAGATGAGCACCCACACAGTCCCTACAAACCTGCCATACCTGCACACTGTTCCAGATACCCCCATCAAACACCTTAAACCATTAACCCTTCCCTGACAATGTCCTGACTTCACCTGCTCACCCCAAACACTCCTCCCAATTTCTTGGACCATCTGATCACCCTCCCAACCCTAGCCACCCTCAAGCCTGCAAAGCCCCACACAAAGGTATCCCTATGCCCCCATATTATCCCTTCAGTTCACAACTACTTACCTCCTCTTTATCATAGATTTTGTTCATGTAGGTGTCATCTCACAACCTCCTTCTTCCCCCTCCCCAATTTCCTGTAAGCCATCTTGTAGTCTCTAACTCTCTGAGATAGCTTGATTTACTTAATTCATATCAGAGAGGATATGTAGTATTTGTCCTTCAATGCCTGACTTGCTTCACTCAGCATAAGGTCCTCAAAATTCATCCATGTTATCCCATGTGTTAGTACTGTATTCCTTCTTATAGCTGAGTAGTATTCCATTGTATGTGTGTACTACATTTTGTTTATCCATTCACCTGTTGATGGGCATTTGGGTTGATTCCAACTTTTTGCAATAGTGATTAATGCTGCTATTAATATTGGTGTGCATATATCAGTTGGTGTCCTTGTTTTCAGTTCTTCTGGGTATATGCCTAGGAGTGGAATTGCTGGGTCATATGGAAAATCTATACCTAGTTTTTTGAGGAACCACCAAACTGTCCTCCAAAATGGCTAGATCCTTCTACATTCCCACCAGCAGTGGGTGAGGGTTCCTGTTTCTCCACATCCTCTCCAACATGTGTATTCCTCTTTTTTTTAATAGTCACCAGTCTAATAGTAAGATGTTATCTCATTGTAGTTTTGATTTGTATTTCCCTAGTAGCTAGTGATGTTGAGCATCGTTTCATGTCCTTATTAGCCATTTGTAGATCTTCTGTGGAAAGTGTCTGTTCAAGTTTGTTGCCAATTTTTTGAATTGGTTGTTTGTCCTTTTATTTTCAAGATATAGGGTCCTTTTATATATGTGGGATATTAAGCTCTTATCAAATATGTTTACTAAATATTTTCTCCCACTGGGCAGGCTGTCTTTTCACTTTCTTGATGAACTCCTCTGATGTTCAAAAGGATTTATTTTTGAAGAGGTCCCATTTATCTGTTTTTCCTTTCACTGCTCATGCTTTGGGTGTGAACTTCATGAAGCCATTTCTTATTAAAAAGTCCTGTAGATGCTACCCCACACTCCAATATCTTCCAATGCCTTTATGGTATTGGCTCTTATTTTTAGATATTTGATCCACCTTGAGTTGATGTATTTAATGTATGAGATGGCAATCCTCTCTCTTTTGCCTATGAATATCCAATTTTTGAAGCACGATTTGTTGAAGAGGCCATTCTCCAGGTGAGTGGGGTGGTGGCCTTGTTGAATATGAGATGACTGTATATGCAAGGATCCATATCAGAACTCTCAATTCAGTTCCATTGGTCAATATGTGTGTCCTTGTGCCAGTATCATGCTGTTTTAACCACTGTAGCTTTGTAGTATGTTTTAAAGTCATGTAGTTTGATTCCTCCAATTTCATTTTTCTATTTTGATGTCTTTGGCTATTCAGGGCCTCTTTACCTTCCTTCCAAGTAAATTTCATAGTTTTTCCAGTTCCTTAAAAAGTGCTGTGTTGATTTTATTGGGATTGCATTAAATCTGTAGATCAGTTTGGATAGGATAGATATCTTTTTTTTTTCTTTATTGTCTTTTTAAGATACATAAATCACAAAAAGTGTTACATGAAAAAATATGAGGCTCCCACATATCCCACCACCCACCCTTCCACTCCTCCCACATCAACAACCTCCCTCATCATTGTGCCGCATTCATTGCATTTCGTGAATACATTTTGGAGCACTTCTGAATCACATGGATTATACTTTACATTGTAATTTACACTCTCCCCCAGTCCATTCTGTGGGTTATGGCTGGATATATAATGTCCAGCATCTGTCCCTGCAGTATTATTTAGGACAACTCCAAGTCCCAAAAATTCCTCCACATCTCATCTCTTCTTCCCTCTCCCTGCCCTCAGCAACTACCATGGACACTTTCTCCAGATCATTGCTACAGTTTCTTCCATTAGTCACAATAATTGTATAGTAGAATACCAGTAAGTTCACTTTCATTCATATTTTATTCCTCCATCCTCTGGACCCTGGGTTCATTTTTTTCTGCTCCACCTCTATACCGAGAGGGGACTTAGATCTAGGTTGATGGATGTGATTCTCCTGCTTGGAATTATAGGCACATTCAGTTCTCTGGTGTGGTGGTTGACCTTCTTCAGCTCTCTGTTAGTCGGCCTGTGCAAGTCCAACAAAATGGGGAGTAGGAGTTGCACCTTTCCTGGGACTCATGGCCCAGCTCGCAAATGGCCAGTCCCAAGATTGATGTCTTCTGGGTATATACCAACACCAGCTCCAACCCCTGGTTCAGTAAAAGTGATAGAAGAGGCATATGTAGAAAGGTCACATCTAGCCAACTCCATCACACTCAGGAATATAAATTACCAGGTAGGGCCCACTGACGCACTGAAATCCAGAGCCAACCTCCTTGATCATAGAACCTGTGTCTCTATAGCCCTGAGGAGCACCAGTACCTGGGATTGTATCTATTTTGGCTGTCTCTGGGATTCTGCAGAGGCATGTGTGAGACCCCCTCTAATGACCTCCTCTTTGTCATATAAACTCATTTATCTTTACCATTTCCCCCTTTTATTCAAGGTCTCTTTCTAGTTGTATCACCAGTTAGTGATTGGTAGTAATCCCTTGGCACCAGGGAGGCTCATCCCCCATAGTCATGTCCCACACTAGGGGGAAAGTAATGCATTTACATGCTGAGATTGGCTTAGAGAGTGGCCACATTTGAGCAACATAGAGGCTCTCAGGAGGTAACTCTTAGGCACCCTGCAGCTCTAGGCCTAGTTCATATTTCAGGCACACAGGATCATAAGCATGGTCATCAGTATCAAGGGCTCATCATTGGACCATCCTTCTTCATTGGTCTTTGCCATTGCACTTGAGGGATTGTTGCTGTTACATTGGGGAATGTTACAGAGCTCCCCTGGCTATGATCTCAGCACTCCCTCAATTGTCATTTGTAACTGTAACTACTATGAAAATACCCAACATATATCCAAACAATTATATGTACCCTATATACATACCTGGAGAACTCCCTCCCAACCATGTGCCCCCTATCAATAACACCCCACACCAGCATTCCTCCCCTGTCATCGTTGAACCCCTCTGTGGTACAAAACTTCTTTAAAAATGAAGCCTAATGTATTGCCAAATTCAGTTAATAGGAACATGACATAGTAGTGATAGGTTTAGAGATTAGAAATAGAATACATACTAATTTAGAAAAACTAAAATAAAGTAAAAATAAATTGGGGTGTTAAAAAATGAAAAATATCATAAAACTTTTATTTTGATGTTTTGCCTTCCATCACTGTAATACATGTTGCCCTGTATGTACAGTGGCAGGGCAGTTCCTTTCATTTCTTTCTCAATGTCTACATCCTTTTTTTATTTTCTAGGTTTTAATTTTGTCTTCAAAAAAGCTTGAGATCACAGTATAGTCACATATACAATACAAGGGACTCCCATGTATACAACATCAAACCTTTTTTCCCCTTCCCCAGCAATGATCTTCTTTACGTGTTCATGGTATATTTGCTCCAACTGAGGTATAGATGCTGTAACATAGCTATCAACCATGGTCCCATTTTGGTTTACATTATGGTTTATATTTTAGACTGTACAATATTCTAAATTTTTAGTTACCTTATGTTTTACATTATGGTTTACATTTTATCCTATAGACTTTTATACATTTTTGGTGTAATTTAACATGTCCTGTATCCATCATTGTGCTATCTTGTGGAACACTTCCATTGCCCCCCATTCACCCTGCTTCCATCTATTCTATTCCTCTCTTGCCCTCCCTTTAGGGTCCACAGTGACAATCAATCTTCACTACTTGAAGGACAAGATTCACAGATACTTGCAACAATGCCGAGGGTTTGACATACTAGACTGCCCTCCCCTACTGGGAGCCACCAATTCTCTCGAGAGATACAATTCCCTCTGAGAGCATTAGACCTCCCCAGGATGTGGGTATACCTTCCCACTCATTGTATGGGTCTCCACCCAATGATATAACACACTATGACAAAATAGACACTCCCTAGAAGCAAGCCCCTGTGCCAGATGCCCCCATTAAGCACCTTAAACAGGTAACCCTTCCTTAAATTTTCTAAAGAGTTTTCTCAATATTATAGTTTCAGTCACATGCCCGACAATCTCCCATGTTCAGCAGTTCACCCTCACCCTCCCCCCAATTCCTTGGGCCACCTGAACCATCCTCCCAACCTTAGCCCCCCTCAAGCCTGCAAAGCCCCACCCAAAGTTATCCCTATGCCCCCATCTTATCCCTTCCCTGTACAAATACCTCCAGCTTATGATAGATTTCACCCATGTTGGTATCAACTCACAACCTTCCTCCCCCTGCAACTTCCTGTAAGCCTATCATCCAGTCTCTAGCTCTCTGAGACAGCTCGATTTGCTTAATTCATATCAATAAGGTCATGTAGTATTTGTCCATCAATGCCTGGGTTGCTTTCCTGAACATAAGGTCCTCAAGAGTTATTCATGTTATCCCATATGTTAGTACTGTATTCCTTCTTATAGCTGAGTAGTATTCCATTCTATATATATTCCACATTTTATTTATCCATTCATCTGTTGATGGGCATTTGGGTTGATTCCAACTTTTTGCAATAGTGCATAATGCCGCTGTGTGCATATATCGGTTTGTGTCCTTGTTTTCAATTCTTCGGTATATACCCAGCAGTGGATTTCCTGGGTCATATGGCAAATCTATAGCTAATTTTTTGAGGAACTGCCATACTGACCTCCAGAATGGCTGGATCCTTCTGCATTCCTACCAGCAGTGGATGAGTGTTCCCATTCCTCCACATCCTCTCCAACACTTGAAGTCTTGTTATTTTTTGGTAGTCACCAGCCTTATGGGAGTAAGATGGTATCTCATTGTAGTTTTGATTTGCATTTCCCTATTATCTAGTGACTTTGAGCATTTTATCATGTACCTTTTAGCCATTTGTATTTCTTCTTTGGAAAAATATCTGTTCATCAAATATATTGAGAGCTGCCCTATCATCTGGTCTATCCTGGAGAAAAATCCATGGGCACTTGAGAAGATTGTATAATCTGCTGAATTTGGATGCAGTATTCTGTATATGTCTGTTAGGTCTAATTCATCATATTGTCCAAGTTCTCTGTTTTCTTGATGATCTTCTGTCTAGTTCTATCTAATGATGTGAGGGGTGTTGAAGTCTCCAGTGACTATTGTAGAGATGTCTATTTCTCCCTTCAGTTTAGCCAGAGTTTTTCTCATGTATTTTGGGGCACCCTTGTTAGGTGCATAGATATTTATGACTGTTATATCTTTCTCGTGCACTGTCCTTTTCATTAATGTATAATGGCCTATTCTATCTGATAAGTTTTTACATTTAAAGTCTGTTTTGTCCAATGTTTATATAGCAATCCCTGCTCTTTTTTTGGTTACTATTTGTGTGGAGTATCTTTTTCCAACCTTTCACTTTTAGCCTATTCACTTCCCTGTGTCTAAGGTGAGTTTCTTATAAGCAGCATATGAATGGCTTATGTTTTATATCCTTTCTGTCAACCTGTTTTTTGATTGGGGAGTTTAATCCATTCACATTCAATGATATTACTGTAAATGCATTATTGACTTCTTTGGTTTTCATATGTCATACATGTTTTTTCTGTCTTTTTAATCTTTCGGTTGTCCATTCTCTATTCTTTCTTCTGTATGTTCCTCTAGGCCTCGCTCTCCTTTTTCTTTGAGGTTCTAAGGCTTCCTTTAATATATCCTGCAAAGGTGTTGTGTTTTCCTACAGCTTTTATACAGGTTTTCAACAAAGAAAGTTAACCTTTAATTTGAGCTCTCTTAGAATGCACTGGGAAATTTCTCTAGTGTTTTTCTCTTGTTGTCATCAAAATACATAATAATCCTGGGGTCTCTAATTCTCATGGTGATAAAGATAATAGATTGAGTAAAGCATTACATGTTTACATATTTCTTTACAAAGAGGAACTAACAGCTATAGTTAATATCAAACTATACAGTTCTATGTGCTTTCCTACAAATTCTTTCCTAAAATGGAAATACATTCTTGATTCCTCTACAGAAATATTTTTTTCTATTTTTCAAGATATATATGAATAATTTTGTAATCAACTAATATAATTGCTACTGACTGGAGAGATAATTAGTACTAAGCAAAGTGAGATCATAGTTGGGATGACTTTGAACCTCCATATCTTTTCAAAAGACCTTTGACTCAGGCCTACTCTAGGGAGACTGAAATGAAAAATAAGTCTGTGAGAGAGAAGCAGAAGGTTACTGCCCTCAATTTCTTTCAATTGGCTTATCTTAAAAAGAAATAAGTAAACGACTGACAAATATCTGTAAATGCTTTAGATTTTGTTCTTATGTTCTTGTTTTGCTTTAGTGTTTTTGGTCCCTTATTGTCATGGTTTCCTGGTATGCTAGTAGGTTTTATTATTTTTTTTTAATTATCTTTTTTTTGTAAAGATACATAGATTAAACAAAATGCTAGTAGGTTTTAATTTGCACATTAAATCCATTGGCCATTGAGTATTGATAAAGATTACCAGGTTGCTACCATTTCAAGTCTTTCATATGTCTAAAGAATTAAAAAACAAAATAAGCATATTGGTCTGCTAATACATGCTAGAAGTTACAGTATTTTTGAGAAATATAACATTACCTTTTTCATAAAGATCCATACTTATGGGAACCACTCATCTGGGGGATAGATTATAGAACCATATGTTACAAACGATATTCTGATAGAAATCAGTGTATAGTGTTTAATTATATTCAGTAGGCCTAGTGCCTTAAAATATATGATGTAGTTCTGATTACAGTAATGTACCTATATTGTCATAAAGGAAAAATATTTTCTGGAGCAGGTTCTTTGATAGTGCCAGTAATTATTTAGCACTACTAAAATAGCAAGCTTTGTTAATACTCAAAATAAGCTGAATGTACTGTTAAAGCATATACAAGCATACATTGATAATAATTTTAGTTTAGAAAATTCTTTAAAACCCAACTTATTCATACAAAATTCAACAGTGAAACTTAATAATTTCTTTTGGGTGTTGCAGAAGAAGTTCAGGTCTGGCTGAAAAACCCAAATGCTATTCAGAGAGATGGAGGAACTCAGGTTTTATTATGCATGCAGACCCAGAGGAGAGTTGGGTTTTCAAATTCTGGGCCCCGAGCTGCAGCTTTCAGAGGCTTATATAGGGGGCGGGAAGAAAGCGGGAGTACAGCAGCAAATTTTGCTGTTAGCTGAGATAAATAGACACAGGCTGAGGCAACAGCTGCTAACTTAAATTAGCCTGCTGACACACGCAAGCAAGTTCTTACATGTGCACACCCTGCAGCCTACAGCATACACACATACCCAAGGGCTGCATTATCAGAAAGCAGCTCGTTTCAGTATTGCACAATGGGAAAGAAGGAAGGGGATTCCTTCAACATTCTGCCCTTTGATGCCCTTAATAATTTTTATAGGGCATCACCCTTTGACCCAGAGTACTGTCCCCTTGTGCTTAATGGTTGATATTTCACTTGAGGCATCACTTGGTGCTTTACGTCATTTAAGTGGGAGGTGACATACTGCATCAGGTATTGCAGGACACATGGCCCAAAGGTTATGAGGAAGAAAATTGTGGCTATTACCGGCATGAATAGCCATATCCAAGAGAAGAGATATTGCAGGTGGCTGCCTGGTAAGCTCAATTCTAAGTGGGCTTTAGCTCTTTCTTTTAGCACAGCTATTTTGTCCCTGACTATACCTGAAGAGTTGGCATAAAAGCAGCACTCTTCTCCCAGGGCCTGACAAATCCCCCAGCTGATGGCTGGCCATCAGCAAGTCTAATCCTCATTTATTCTGCAGTACTACCTCTGTGAGTGAGTCTGTTTGGTTTTAAATCTCACCGAGGGCCCCCGTTATTTCCTCAAGGTCCTTTGATGTTTCCTGTGCCAGGTTTCGCAAGCCCTGCTGATTTATCTCAAGATAGGCCCCGGCGCTGCTGCACTTGTAGCCTTCCCCAGTCCCAGGAGTATAGGGATTGCCTGTACTGCTCGTTTGGTTTGGGAGAGTTCTTCAGGCAGCTCATTCCCATATACCAAGAATGATGGTACTGGCCAAGCTAGGTAGCATATGCCTTGGCCTGCCGATTGCAAGCATTGGTACCCTTGAGTACCACAGATCCAAAGGGTGGAGTTCTTGGCACACCGTCTGGTTCCCTTAAATGGGTAAGTGGTGTTGCAGTCTGTTTCCCCAAGGGGGAGGGCAGCCGGCATGGGTGTGGGTGTGGGGCCGGTCCCGGGGTCACATTCATACAGGTAAGTAGTTCCCCAGGGGGCTCAGTTATGCAGATGGAGAGTGGTTTATTGTCAGTCTCTGAGCCACTCCCGAGGTATGAGGTTATGTCCTTGGAGATGAGCACAGGAAAGATGGTCAGGGTGGGAGAAGCACATAACCAGCAGGAGGTTGCCATACTGGGCAGGGTCTTGTTTAGGAGCTGATGGAAAGTTTGGACTTGGCTCAGAAGTATATTTTGGGGTATCTTCCTGAGCTTAGCCTAAAGCTTTTGAGTGGCTTTACTTACATTTCTTTGTAGGACCTTTCTGGGGGAGAGGACTTCCTGAACTAAGGGGGCCACCGGCACCCGAACCTGAACCAGATGAATTAGTATGAAGTCATGCAGGTGTTTACCTACTGAGACATAAATTCCTATGTTGAGTCTTTCTCTTACCTCAGCTCTCTGGAAGCTGTCGGTCTGATTTAAAAGGGTGAGATTTACTTGGATGCAAAGGTCCCAGTCACATGGATGGTTTGGGGGTGTTCTGCAGCAGGTAGGAGGAGTTGCTTGGGACCCATGATGGTCTCCAGGCTGTGGTGGCAGCGATCAGATATGACCATTCACTGCCGAAGTGTTCCCCACCAGATCCTTTGCACCAATACTTCTCATAGGTGCAATAAACTGGGCATCCTGAGTGTTCATGAGCTTCTCTCCTTATTGCTTGACATACATTAAACAAAGCAGAGGCAGAAGTGGCCCTTGCTGGAAAAGGGGCCAAGACATTTAGGACTTCCTGACTTCCCCAGACCTTACTAACCTGTAACTTCCAGTGAGCTGGGGGTTCGGTCTCAAGGGACCAGGTTAGGAGGGGAAGCAGAAGCAACTCAAGGTAACGAAGCATCCTACTATGCCCCAGTAAACAATAGCAACCAGGACCCTATTCCCAGTAGTCCAGTCCGTGGGGGCCACAGCAGCGAGCCTGACTCCAAATGTGGTGAGTAGGCAGTACAAGGATAGACTCCACCAGAAACAGGAGTCCATTCAGCTGTTGCTCCGTGTGGCTGAGGTCTGCCGTTTCCTAGTGATTCCCACCCTTGGGATTGTTGGGCACAGGTTGGGCTGCCCAGTTGGCTGGCTCTTCACTGGGATGTGCCTTTTTGACTCTGGAATGATGGATCCAAGGGACGGTACCTGCAACCTTAAGAGCAGTGGGGGTTACAAGGATCACTGTGTGTGGCCCTGTCCAGGAGGGCTGGAGGGGTTCCTTCTTCCAGTCTTTAATCCAGACTTGGTCCTCAGGTAGGTAGGGGTGAACTGGGTGTCCCAGGGGAATGAGGTTCTGGGACAAAACAGTTTTGTGTATCTCAGCTAGGACCTCCTCTAACTGCTAGAGGAGGGAATCCTGGTTAGCTTCCCCTAGGAGCCTAGACTTTCCCTTAAATGCCCGAATAATTGGGGGTGGCCGTCCAAACAAGATCTCAAAGGGTGAATAACCAGTGCATCCCGGGTTACACCTCACCAGGAGAAAGGCTAAGGGAAGCAAGTCTACTCAAGGGAGACCAGTTTCTTGGCAGAACTTGGCTAGGGTGGTTTTGAGGGTTCAATTCATTCGTTCAACTTTTGCTGAGCTCTGGGGCCTATAGGCAGCATGAAGTTTCCACTTGAGCCCCAACATTTTTGCCAGTTCCTGGACTATGGTTGCCACAAAAACTGGGCCATTGTCGCTTCCTATTGACATTGGCAACCCATGCCTTGGCTTCTTTACTGGTAGTAGAAGGGTGTTCCAGTGTGACTGACACTTTCCTTAGGCGGTCTATATGCTCGGTTATGCCCAACTGTGCCTCAAAGGGTGTCGGATATTGTCTTTGTTGGGTCGGGAGTGCCCCAAGTTTTAAGCTGACAGTGACCGGTGCATGATTCCATGCAATTCCCGGGGTTTTTTTTTTTTTTTACCCAGACATCAGGAAACAGTTCTCGTAACTCCTCTGGGTTCTGGATCGGGCACACCCCCGAGTGTAGCCTCCATTCTTTGTCCCAGGGAATGGAGATTAGGAGAGTGAAACTGGCCCCAAGGCTTAGGGTCACGGGCCTTCCGGGTTCGAAGGTGATTTGAGCCCCCAGTTTGGTCAAAAGATCCGTTCTGAGCAGAGGGATTGGGCATTCAGGCATGTATAAGAATTCATGGGTCACCTCATGGCCACCAAGCCAGCAGGTCCTCAATTGGCAAAATGGTTGTGAGTCTGATCGCCCCCCCCCCCCCGTCGCCCCTATGATGTTAACAATTTTCCCGCTGAAGGGGGCAACAGGGGCCATGACCACAGAGTGCTCTGCACCAGTGTCTACCATAAAGTTCACTGTTTGGCCCCCAACTTGTAACCTGACCATGGGCTCATGGGGGCCAAGGTTCAATGAGCCCGGTCGCCCCTATTCAGTGTCATTTGCCAGTCCGATCAGATGACCCTGGGGCTCAGGCCGGTATTTTCCTCTCGGAGTGTCTCCTTGGTGTGCCTGAGTTTTTTGGGGGCACTCATTCTTCCACTGTCCATTCTCCTTGCAGTGGGCACATTGGTCTCTGGTCAGTGAGACCCTCTTAGCATTGGTCCCGCCTTTCCGGGGTGGCCCTTCTCATTCAGTGGGGTTAGGTTTTCCCAGGGCTGCTGCTGGTAAGGAGGCCTGCTACTTTAGCTTCTTCCTGGCTTCCCATTCAGCAACCTCATCTCAATTGACAAAGACCTTGTTCACAACTTCTAGCAGTTGTGTGATGTTCATGCCCATGAGACCATAGGCTTTTGTAGCTTCCTTTTGATGTCTGCAGCTGCCTGTGTGACAAAAGCAGCATTCACCATACTCTGGTTTTCCAGAGCTTCTGGATTAAAGCTAGTGTAAACCCGGAAGGCCTTGCAGAGCTGTTTGTCGTAGTCTCCTGGAGATTCGTCAGGTTTCTGAACAACCAAGCTCATTTTTGTCATGTTTGCGGGCTGCTTGGCGCCATCTCGGACCCCTCAAAGGATTACCTCCCAGTAGTGTCAGAACGCAGCTTGCCCTTGTTCGGTGTTGAAATCTCAGTCGGGCTGGGTGTCTGGGACTGCCGTTCAGGCCCATTCTTCAGGGTCCAGGACACCAGCTGGGGTGTGCTCCTGCAGCCCCTTCTGGGCCATTGTCAGGACTCGCCGTCTCTCCTCCATATTGAACAGAGTTACGAGGAGTTGGCAATAATTACCCCAGGTGGGATGATGGGTCTGAAAAATGGATCCCATGAGGTTGATAAGGGCCTGTGGCTTTTCAGAGTAAGAAAGAGTGTGGTGTTTCCAATTCAGGAGGTCTGGGATTGTAAAGGGCTGATAGTAGAGGATAGGCTGGCCAGGCTGGAGTACCATTCTTGCCCAGATGGGGCAGACCCTGTGTCTCCCAGAGGGGCATCTGGAAGGCTGGCTGAGGTGACCAGAGCCTCCTGGCCACCAGGGTCCCTGAGTCTCCCCCGAAGTGGATGCATGGTCTGAGACGATAGCCGGTGGAGAGGGCACAGCAGGAGAGTTTGCCCTTGGTTCTGGGCCCGGAGGAGAGACCGAAGGGGGTGGTCTCTGGGAGGCCTGGTAATGTGCCAGGGTTTGGAGGAAGGACCAGTGCAGTAGGGGCATATGGTGGTGGTGGAGGCAGGGGGTCCTCTTCTACCAGTACGTGGTGAATGACTGGCTTCTGAAGCCTCACTCCTGAGTTACTAAAATCCTACTCTGTCCCTTTTCCCCAGCATATAATCGAACCCACAGGGGCAGTGTTTGGGCAATCTCTAACCAGAAGTCAATGTAGGGGAATGGGTCAGGGTACCCTGGATTTCCAGTGACCACTAACCATACTGCACGAACCCTGTGTATGTCCAGAGTCCCCTCTGAAGGCCAGTCAATGCTGAAGGCTGGCCACTCTTGATTTACAGAGTGTTTGGAGTTTTGGATTCATCTGGATGCCATAATCTCCAGAAAAGCCCTTTTTAAAATTCTTAAGCATGCAGGTCAAAATGGTGGGCTTTGACTGTGATGAACCCATCCCTGTGTCAGTGGCACAAGACAGACAAAGGATGGGGGTGCCCCTTTTGAGGCCTCTCAGATGCCCACCTGTCCATGTCTCTCACAAGAACTTAGGCTCGTCCTGGCTAAGGCGTCTGTGCGGAGTCCAGGTTGGCCATTATGCCATATGATGTAGCTGCGGAATGCAGATTAGGGCCCACTCCATGCAAGCCATTGAGCCACAGACTGGTATGACAAGCACAAGCCCCTGCCGTCCTCATTCACTCACACTTTCACTCAGAGTTTAAACATGACCTCCCCCGGGCCTGCCCTGTTCTGTATTATTGTTAACTGAGAAGTTAGGAGGTGATCAGTCTCCTCTTGAGTCTGGAGATGGGCCTGACTGGAACTGGACTCAGCACCCAGGGCCTTACCTTTTCCGAAGTCTTCCAGTATCGTTCGGTCACTCCACTGAGTCGGGCCGGGTCGCAGGGATGTGGCCCTGTGTGAAATTCCTTGGAAGGAGGTCCTGTCAAGTGGATAGGTGGCGCCTACCTTGTTCATCTGGAGCATACCACTGGCCACGCCCACTGTCTCCCAAGCCGGAGGTGCAACAGGCCTGCTTGACTGGGTTTCCCAGTCAGGGAACCAAATGTGGCAGAAGAAGTTCAGGTCCAGTCAAAAACCCAAGCAATATGGAGGAACTCAGGTTTTATTATGTGTGCAGACCCAGAGGAGAGTTTGGTCTCCAAATTCTGGGTCCCAAGCTGCTGCTTTCAGAGTCTTATATAGGGGGTAGGAAGCAAGTGGAAGTACAGAAGCAGATTTTGCTGTTAGCTGAGATAAATGGACACAGGCTGAGGCAATGGTTGCTAACTTAAATTAGCCTGCTTACTCACACAAGCAAGTTCTTACAGGTGCACACCCTGCAGCCTACAGCACACACACATACCCAAGGTCTGCATTATCAGAAAGCAGCTCATTTCAGCATTGCACAATGGGGAAGAAGGAAGGGGAAGGGGATTCCTTCAACATGGGAACCCCTAATATTTTGAAGTTCGAAGATAGATTTCACATAATGAGACCTATACTGGGTAGTCTTTGCTTTATAGTAAAATATACACACTCTTGAACAATTAAAATTTTCCTTGTATATTTTTTTCAGCACAGATATTTTTGCTTACATAGAGTCACATGGATGACTGAGAAAATATTTGTAGATTTCACTTTTCAGATATACAGATTAGTAAAAATTTTCTTGCTATAAGTGCTCTAGTGTACTTACCCAGAACAACCGAAGTCCATAAAAGTGTGGGGTATCCTTCAAAAATCAGGCAGGTTGGTTTTAAGACTTTTAGAAGGAAGTGAATGACACAAGGTGTGCCTTAAGTACATTTATCTGGACTAACATCTGAGTTAATCAAGATGTGTCTTTAGAATTAGAGAACTGATGATATCAACTACATAGAGATTTCCATCAAAATGGTGCTTTTTTCTAGAGACAAAAGAGCTCTAAAGTGCACACGTTGTAAAAGCAGCCTCATTAAGACTTGGATTCCTTGCATTCTCAGACCATTTGTGTTCTCATGAATAAGGGAGAGAATTTTAACCAGGCAGGAGAGCCCTAATTTTTTTTTGTAAATGGTTTTCTTTTTAATCAGAATGTATTTAATTTGACTGCAGGCAGTTGGCCCCAGGCCATATGACATCTGGTTAATTTATTGTGGATATACAATATTTCTGTGTTTATAATTATTTGATCATTTTCAAAGGGAAGCTTATTTAATCTACTAGCATTCAGGGAAGGATTTATACTATTAGACTGGGGGAGAGACCAAAATATAAGCAAATAAATGTACAAAGAAAAATTATATGAGGAATCTGAAGGAATAGTACAATATTGTAATATAGGCTCTTTGAGGGGCAAACAGTATCTTATGTTAGGGGCTCAATGAAGAGGCCTTTGAGAAAATGACAGGACAGAGACTGAAGGAACATGAGAATGATGTGGGAAAGTGTTTGAGGGGATTTCCATGGAAATGAAGGATGGTTACATAATATGAATGTACTTGTGTTTTCCTGAGTGATGAATTCTCATTCAATCCCTAAATGACTGGAGTTCTAACTTAAAACTACTTAATTTGAAGGGAAATATTTTGTTCAAGTGGCATACCTTGATTATATTAATCTTGGTTGACATCTAGGTTAATCAGAGAGTAAGCTTTAGAAGAAGAGAATTTATTGTAGATTTCTGGGATCATGGTGGAGGAAATGTCTTGCATTATGTTTGACTTTTTTGCCTCTATGAAAATAGAGATGTACACTGTCACTTTAGAATAGTGGAGTAAATTGAGGCAATTGAATAGATGTGTGATTATTGTCATGATAGTATACAGAAATGGGGTTTAAAATTCATCCTTGAAATATCTTAATAATATTGCTTGAGTAATGTCATGCAGTACACAAGAGGGAGGAGTAACTAGAATAACTTGAATACAATCTGGGGATTGAGATGTCCAAAGAGTCTAAGAAAAATGAAGTCCCCAAAAGGTCCAATTTGTGTTTACTTCCAAATTATAGATTGAAGCACACACAGTTTGTTTATTCATGGGGAGCTTATTGGAGATGGTAGCATGATTTACTTAAGAAATCCATGATGTTATTAACTCCATTATTTAAGGCTGTATGAGAAAAGGGTAAAAGTGCTCATATGGATTGATTATGAAAGAAGAAAAAGGAAATCAGTTACGAGAGAGGAAGATTGTGATAGGAGAGATTTCAGAAAGAAATAGGAAAGACAAGAATTTAGTTGGAAACATTCAACTTAATCAGGTAACAAGACTCTTCAATGGGAGAGAGAGTAACTAATGAGTATGAATGCAGGAATAACTAGACATAGTGTTAAATTGAGGTGATTTTTTAAGAATTACATACTCACCTGGTTATTATGATGTTAATCTCATCTGGTAAAAGTAATGTGAAATGTGAAAATATGTGGTGTTCAAACTATGGAAGATGGAAGAATAACTCAATTATCAAGATGTATTCTTTTCTGCAGATACATTTGAAAGCACTAGGGGTTATGATTCTGTATTTTGTCATAAGCAACAGCTTAGTAATGTGCTGTGTCACTTGAAGTAATAAACATGACAGGAAATTAGAATCACTTCCTATGTGGACAGATGTGGAAAATAGTAAGCTATTTATTGAAACATGGGAAATACAGTTCTCATGAAGCATATGCTGAAATGTGTAAGCTTGGAATACATCTGGCAGTAAATATTAAATGAGGTGAAAGCTATTTGGGAAGTGGGTTCAATGCAGTGGAGGTTTCCTTGTGACAGGTGAACCTGTGCATGGATTTAATTGTAACTAAATTAAGAGGAAGTTTTGACAACAGGGTATCTGATTATTTAAATGAGAGGAGACATTCCATGTAATACCTAGGTGTGGAATGTAACCCTTTAGATATTTGAAATTGGGAGATAGGAGGAAAAAATTTAAATCTAGCTGGGTCTTTTTCTGGTCAAATACGTTTGTCGTATTACTTCAGCTCTCTAGAGAATCTCTATTTGGGACATTTGTTAAATGACTAACCTTTATCAGCTGGGTTACTGACAAGAGTAAATTATCATAAATATTTAATTTTCCAAACATGTTGAATACAGTCATTTTCTTCCTGGACTGGAGGTATAAATAGCTGAGTTAATCCTAGATCTGATCAACCCCATAAAGTATTTTTTTTTTTATTTTTCTTTTAATAATACATATTCTTAAGTTTCTTAGTTGATTTACAAATACATTGGGGTAAGATATAGAACTTAGTGTTGAGAGGTTGTATTGTTAGATACCACATATGGAAGAACTAAGATGTTTTCAGACAAAACATCAGGTCAAGTTCATGGTAGAGCAGGAAGGGAGTGGGAATCCAGAAGACAGAAATGCATATGAGAGAAGCAATGCTATTTTAAATCCAGTAATTGAGAAATTCCAGTCTGTTTCCTCTTTTGTTGAGGACCCAATTCCAGATGTGGTTTTGGTCAGGGATTCCTATGTTTTGGAATCAGAGATGAATTAAGTCTCTGAACATTCAGGGGTGATTAATAAATATAACCCATGGATTTTCATGTACTTATCTGTATAACGAAGATAATCATATCATCTTCATTAGCCAGAGAGGAGAAGACTTCCAGCATCTTGACTCTGGGATAGAAGAGTCCTCTCCTTATTTCTCTTGAACACATCTCATATTCCTTTTGTTGACTGGGCTGGGTATACTCCTGAGTGAAGTGTTTGGCATTCATGGCAGGTGGGCCTGAAACTTGTGGTCAGGATTTGAATCTTAAGATTCCTTCTCCATTCTCAGCTTTGCTTAACTTCTGCTTGCCTGATTGTGCATGAAAATCCAGAGGAAGATATATGCCTGCTAAGGGATTGACAATGCAATCACAGGTGAGTAAGGAATTCTTTTACTGAAATTGCACCTCTGTTGCTAGCAGAGGGGAAGATTCCTCCTATGGGTGTGGATATTCTGAGCATATTCAGGGGCTATTCAAGGTTCTGAAATTAAATTTATACAGGATTCTTTAATAATTATGGTAAGTTAGGGACTGATGAATGAGTAATCTTCCAAGGTAATTGCAAGAGTTGGTTCCAGTTTCCATAAAGACTGTATTCTCTGAAAAGGTTCCAGATGTTTTCTTTTTCTCACACATCCCATAGCTCATTGGATAATGAATTCATGTTAGTGCCTGAGATTGACGTTGGCGTGTCATGAATAGAGGTGACAGATGAACAAAACAAGAAGGTTATAGTCAGAAAAGAGGCTGAGTTTTCAGCTGTGGGGTCAATCTATAATTTACAGGTATTGTTGTGCAGGATAGGCATATTTGCCAGAAGCATGAGAAGGTTAATAAAGTAAATGAAGAATAATTTCTTTATTTTCTCCAAATTTAATTGTCTTAAAATTTTGATGGAATATATTTGCACATTTTCAAGTATTTTTTAAAAATAAAACTAAAATTCACCTTACCACTGTTTTCAAATTTCCTAACTTCAATTTTCTAAAGCAGACTTACTCAAATTTTATAAATGGGTGCAATGTATAGGAATTATTTTTGCTTCATTGTGGCTGTGGTTTCAGGTGCTTTATAATAGGTTAAATAAAATTTATTTCTCTGAAAAGTTTTGAAGATTTGGAGACACAAGCAATGAACAAGATTTTTAAAAATTTTTGCACACAGATGAAGTTCAAAGTGAGATTATGACAAAGTTTTTGTAGACCCAGATAAATTTGAGTTTGGAAAGTGTTCTTTCATAGGAATTGTCAGTGTAAGGCTATGTATCCATACAAGTGTCTCAGGAATCTTTGGCTTGTGACCCTGAATCATCTGTATTTATACATTACAATGAATACCTGAGTTATGTAGCACTGAGGAAGGCAGGACTTAACTGATTTGATGCCTTTTCAGTTTAGCAGAATTCTGGATATTTGTACAAGTTTCCCTGCCATTTAAATTCATAATAGACCTGTGAATTGAATTTAGATAGAAAGCAATTCACATATTAACTCGCATTTGTCAAAATGCGTAACATATTCAAAAATGATTTTATAAATGAGAGGAAAGTGAGTTCTTCTGTGTAGGGGAATAATTTAACCATACTCTTTTTTTAAAAATGAAATACCATGTATATTCCTTGTCTTACAGTAAGTCTATAAATTTACTTAGAATTGTTTGGAAAGATTGATTTAGCTTTGAATGCTTGAACGAAAGCTTTATAATCAAAGAAGGCATAATTATAAGTTTGTTGGGAAATTTCCAGGTGTATATAACATCTCATGTCATATGATTTTCTTTTATAATGCAGTATGATGTATTCAGAGTATGTGTCTGTGAGTGCATCTGAAATACAGATGACAATTCAGCATTGATAATGATGTTACTTGAACCCCATACACATTTTGAGTTTTATATGCATAGTTTCTACTTCTTTAGTGGTGTTAGTTTATACACGACACCCAGGACATTACTTAGGATAGTGCTGTGTGAACACAAATTTCTGTGATGTTTTAGGAGTTAGTGACCTTCAAGGATGTGGCTGTAAATTTCACCCAGGAAGAGTGGGACTTGTTAGACACATCCCAGCAAAAGCTGTTCGGAGAAGTGATGCTGGAGAATATCAATAGCCTGATCTCAGTAGGTGAGACTATCAAAATTTTTCTACCCTCTGTATCTGTCTATCCCTTATCTAGTTACCATCTATGTAACCTATTTATCAATATATTTAGCATAAATCATCTTTGATTTATTTATTTAAATTTCAGTTCTCCATATTATATAATAATTTTCTCATGATTATATTTTAAATCTTAGTACATTTATATTGCATTATAAAAAATAAAACTGACTTATTGTTTCCTTGTTTTTATTTATATCTAATTCACCCCAGTAGAATTTAATCTTCTTGACCACAGCTTAATATCTTTCTTGAATCTCAGTTTCCAATACTCAGTGCTGTCCTGACAACTCAATGAATACTTTCTCAATGAATAAATGACTGTGATGAAATAAGTATTCTGCTCCAAGGGCTATGCTGATGCTTCAGTACATAGTAGTAAAAGCATTGTATATATCCTTTTCCATATAGAATTTAGATCATTCTTTTGGGATTTACATTAATTTGATTTTTTTTGAACATAATATTCAGTGACTTTGGAAACAGATTTCTCCCTATTTAGAATATAGATGATCCAGCAGTTACTCTTTGTACTAGTTGCATGGGTAACAATAACCAGTGGTCCTCATTGACATGTGAAAAATATCAAGTTACAATTTCTGTTGAAATATTATCAGTTATCTGAGTTCTAGGTTTTGTTGTATTGCTGACCTTCCATGCTTCCTTTATTCTTCGGTAACGTGCCATGGACATCATGATCATGCTCTGTTACTATCATAACTTAAAATCCAGATAACTTTTTTCATACAAACAGGATATCAAGTCTGCAAAACAGATTTGCTTTCCCAGTTGGAACAAGGAGAAGTGTGGAGAGAAGAAATAGGATTTCCTCAGTACCAGAATTCAGGTGAGCCCTAAAGACCTGTACATCGGAAGGAGGGTCTCCTGATATAATGAGTATGTGCTTGAATATTTCAACTTCAAGATTCCTTAAGTGAATTATATTTTCCTAGGGTTTCCCTACATGAATTAATGATTTCTAAAATATAGAGGAGGAAATTGGGGAAATTTTAGTCACATGTTTATTCCATATACTTCTCAAGCTTTTATCATTGATGTTGTGAAAGGAATATTCGTTTGTTATTGCAATTAAACTTTCATGTAATGATCCTTGTCCTGGTCCTATTCTTGGAATATTTTTCTTCTTTTTTATCTCCCTGACCTCCCAAATCATTTTTTCTTATATTCCCTGCCAAAAACCTTTCTGATTGTAATGTCTTATAATGGTTTCTTATCCCTGAAGTATTCATTAATTCAGTATTCTTACCAAGCTAATTGTGAATATGGGAAACATACTGAAAGATATACTTGGAACTTTGCAAAATTTTTGTCTCCCTAATGGTATTCTAACAATTTTTTTTTTCTTTTCAATTACTACAGGGAAGATAAGTGCCTTTAAAACATGTGAAATGATAGAAATGGTATTCAACCAACCTACCTGTAGGAAAGACACTTCTAAAGTCATGGCATGGGTAAGCTTAATTTTGTGAATCCTAATATTCCAAATTGATTCCTAGGGATAGAATAAATTAAGAATTCAATAAAATATTGAAATTGTATTTAACGTTGGCATTAAGTGCTAATCCAGCGAAAGTCTGGGATAGTTTGAATTAAAGTAAAAATTAACCTAAGCAAAGCTCTTACCTGATTCATATAAAAAATGAATTGCATAAATGTTTCACATGCTTAATCTTTGAAACATCATGAAGCTCAAAATTGATCAGACACCTCTGCAATTAGATTGTTATAATAGAGAATCTCTGTATATGGAGTAGATCAATGTATATTTGAAACCAACATGGCAAATATTTTAATTATAGACTATCACTAGTGGATTAATCCATGTTTCATATGTAGGGCAATGAAGAAATTTATTTTTATGGACAAATGTTTTACAGTCTCTTCTCATTCTCCACAGCAGAGATCTCATACCCCAAAGAATTCCATTAAATATAATTATTTGCAAGAAGATTCCTCTTACACATCCACAGTGAAAGAACATGCATCAATGCACATGTCACAGAAATCCAATTTCAAGGAACCACCTCCAGCCATCCTCAGTGATCGTTCATCTTTAAATCAACATAAGCATATTCACCCTAGAATTAAATTATATGAATGTTACCAAAGTGCTAAAAATTTTATGCAATGCTCTGATCTCAGACAATATAATGGAATTCCCATTGGAGAGAAACCCCATGAGTCTCATCTATGCATGAATGTTTTCAGTGAATATTCCCATCTTCAACAATATGAGAGAACTCCTACTGGACAGAAACCCCATGAATGCCATCTTTGTGGGAAAGCCTACAGTCACTCCTCTTCCCTAAAAATACATCAGAGAACTCACACTGGAGAGAAACCCCATAAATGCCATCTCTGTGGGAAAGCCTACAGTCACTCCTCTTCCCTAAAAATACATCAGAGAACTCACACTGGAGAGAAACCCCATGAATGCCATCTATGTGGGAAAGCCTATAGGCACTCCTCTTCCCTAAAAATACATCAGAGAACTCACACTGGAGAGAAACCCCATGAATGCCTTCTCTGTGGGAAAGCCTTCAGTCACTATGCTCATCTTAAAGAACATAAGAGATCTCACACTGGAGAGAAACCCTATGAATGCCCTCTGTGTGGGAAAGCCTACAGTCATTCCTCTTCCCTAAAAATACATCAGAGAACGCACACTGGAGAGAAACCCCATGAATGCCTTCTTTGTGGGAAAGCTTTCAGTCACTATGCTCGTCTTAAAGAACATAAGAGATATCACACTGGAGAGAAACCCTACGAATGTGACCTATGTGGAAAAGCCTTCATTCGATGTTCTACCCTAAGACGACATGAGAAAACTCACACAGGAGAAAAACCCCATGAATGCCATCTATGTGGGAAAACCTACAGTCACTCCTCTTCCTTAAAAATGCACCAGAGAACTCACACTGGAGAGAAACCATATGAATGTGTTCTATGTGGGAAAGCCTACAGTAATTCCTCTTCCCTAAAAATACATCAGAGAACTCATACTGGAGAGAAACCCCATGAATGCCTTCTATGTGGGAAAGCCTACAGTCACTCCTCTTACCTAAAAATACATCAGGAAATTCACAATGGAGAGAAACTGTATGAATGTCAGCTTTGTGGGAAAGCCTTCTGTCACTCCTCTGCCCTAAAACAACATCAGAGAACTCACACTGGAGAGAAGCCTTATGAATGTCACCTTTGTGGGAAAGCCTTCAGTCACTCCACTTCCCTAAGTAGGCACCAGGGAACTCACACTGGAGAGAAACCATATGGATGTCATCTTTGCGGGAAAGCCTTTAGTCATTCCGCTTACCTAAAAAAACATCAGAGAACTCATACTGGAGAGAAACCGCATGAATGCCATCTTTCCAGAAAAGTCTTCAGTCAATCCTTTATCCCTAAAGAAACATGAGAGAACTCACACTGCATAGAAACCTCATGAAGGTAATTGGTGTGGGAAAGCTTTTAGTAAATATATTCATCTTTAGCATGAGAAATCTCACACTAAAGGGAAATCCAATGAAAGTCATCTTTCATCTTTCATCTCTTCCCTAAAAAAATAGAGACCTCACACTAGAGAGAAACCTCATGAGTGTCATCTCTGCAGGGATGCTTTCAGTTGAAATTCCCATCTTCAACAACATGAGAGAACTCACATTGAAGAGAAACACTGTGAATGCCATTTTTGTGGGAAAGACCTCTTTCATCCTACTTCCATGAAAAAAACATGAAAGAATTCACTCTGTATAAAAACTATGAATATCATCAACGTGGAAAGCATTCAGTAATTATTCTAATCTTAGGTGACATGAGACAACTCACACTGGAAAGAAATCTTATGAATGTCTTTTATATGGGAAAGCTTTCAATCAACATTTCCATCTTGAATGACATGAGAGAACTCACTCTGGACAGAAACCCTATAAATGTCCTTTATGTGGGAAAAATAAGTCAATTTTCTACTTTTAAACACCATGAGAGAACTCACTAAAAAACACATGAATGTTGTCTGTGTAGGAAACCTTTCACCTGTATTTCTGCCCTATGGCAACATGACAGAATTCATGCTGAACAGAAGCCATAATATATGTATGGGAAAACCTTAATTCTTCTAGCCTTGGACAATAGGAAATTATTCAAATGGAGAGTATCCCTATGAATGTAAACAATTTGAGAAAGTCATCAGTCTGTTTTTATTTTTTTAGTTTATTAAATTGTCTTTTTTAAAGATACATAGGTCACAGAAAATATTACATTTAAAAATATAAAAGGTTCCCACATACTCCACACCCCACCCTCCCCATTCCTCCAACATGAAAAACCTCTTTCCATTGTGGCACCTTCATTGCCTTTAGTGAATTCATTTTGGAGCAGTCCTGCACCGCATGGATTATAGTTTACATTGTAGTGTACACTCTTCCCCAGTGCATTCAGTGGGTTATGGCTGGATATATAATGTCCAGCATCTGTCCCTGCAGTATTATTTAGGACAACTCCAAGTCCCAAAAATTCCCCCACATCTCATCTCTTCTTCCCTCTCCCTGCCCTCAGCAACTACCATGGACACTTTCTCCAGATCATTGCTACAGTTTCTTCCATTAGTCACAATAATTGTATAGTAGAATACAAGTAAGTCCGCTCTAATCCATATTTTACTCCTCCATCCTGTGGGCCCTGGGTTGGTGATGTCCCTCCATCTCTATATCAAGAGGGGACTTAGATCCCACATGGTTGATGGATGTGATTCTCCTGCTTGGAGTTGTAGGCACTTTCAGTTCCCTGGTGTAGTGCTTGACCATCTTCACCTCTCTGTTAGCTGACTTAGATAAGTCTATCAAACCAGAGAATAGCATTTGCAACTCTGCTGAGGCTTAAGGACCAGCTGGCACTTGGCCACTCCAGAGACTGAAGTCTTCTGGGTATACACCAACACCAGTGCCAACCACAGATTCAGTAAAAGTGACAGAAGAGGCATGTGTAGAAAGGTCACATCTGAGTACAACTCCATCACAGGAACACAAATTCCAAAGTAGGGCCCAGTGACAAGGCACTGAACTCCAGAACCAACTGCCATGACCATTGAACCTGTGTGTCTCCGTAGCCCTCAGTTCTGGGGTTGTATCTACTTTGGGCTGTCTCTGGGATCCTGCTGAGGTGTGTGCAAGTGTGTCCCCTCTGATGACCCGAGTATTTTGAAGACAGCCATATAAACTCATTTGTCTTTACCATTTCCCCCTTTTATTCAAGGTCTTTTTCTAGTGGTATCACCAGGTAGTGATTGGTAGTAATACCTTGGCACCAGGGAGGTCCATCCCCAGGAGTCCTGTCTCATGGTGGGGGGATGGTAATGTGTCTACATGCTGAGTTTGGCTTAGAGAGTGTCCACATTTGAGCAACATGGGGACTCTCAGGTAACTCTTAGGAACCCTACAGCTCTAGGCCCAGTTTAAATTTCAGGCATGCAGGCTCATTAGCATAGTCATCAGTATCAAGGACTCATCATTGGGGCATCCTTCACAGTTCTTTGCACTTGCACTTGGGGGATTGTTACTGTTCCATTGGGGAATGTGACAGATCTCACCTGGGTAGGAACTCAGCACTCCCTCAGTTGTCATTTCTAACTGTAACTATGAAAATAACCAACATATATCAGGACATTTTTATGTACCCTATATATACATGCCCTGGAGAACTCCCAGCCATGTGTCCCCCACCCATAACACCTCACACCAGCGTTCCTTCCCTCCCATAATTCAATCCCTTTGTGATCCAAAACTGTTTCAAAAAGGAAGCCTAATATATTGCCAAATTCAATTAATAGGAAAATGAAATAGTGATAGGTTTAAATATTTCAGTACTTTAAAAAAAAAAAGATTTAATTTCTCTCCATTTCTCCCCTTTGCTCTCTGTGTTCTTTCGCTTTGTGTTCTTCTGCATCCACTTGCATTGCCAGGGGCACTAGGAAACTGCATCTCTTTTCTGTTGCATTATCTTGCTGCATCAGCTCTCCAAGTGTGCGGCACCACTCCTGGGCAGAGTGCACTTTTTTTCATATGGGCTGCCTCTCCTTGCAGAGTGCACTCTTGTGCATGGGGCTCCCCTACATGGGGGTTCCTCTGCATGGCACAGCACTCCTTGTGCACAGCAGCACTGTGCATGGGCCAGCTTACCACAGGTCAGGAGTCCCTGGGTATCAAACCCTGAACCCTCCGTATGGTAGGTGGATGCTTTTATCATTTGAGTCATGTCCACTTCCCTTCAGTATTCTTATTTTAAATGTAACAACTCACACTGTAAGTCTTGCATATTTTAGAGACTTCAGCACTAGACTTAACATTTAAACATAGCAGAGAACTCACATTCTGGAGAAATACTGCTTTTATTTTTTATTTTTATTTTTTAATTTATTTAATTGCCTTTTTTTTAAACATACATCACAAAAAGTATTACATTATTAAAAATATAACAGGTTCCCATATACCCCACACCCTACCCCACTCCTCCTTCATCAACAACCTTTCATCATTGTGGCACATTCATTACATTTGGTAAATTTTGGAGCACTGCTGCACTGTGTGAATAATAGTTTACATTGTAGTTTACACTCTCCCTCAGTACATTCAGTGGGTTATGGCAAGATATATAATGTCCAGCATCTGTCCGTGCCCTCAGCTATTGCTGAGGACTGTCTCCACATCAGTAATACAATTCCTTCAATTGCTTGAGTCACAATAGTTCTATAGTAGAATACCAGTGAGTCCACTCTAATCCATATTTTATTCCTCCATCCTGTGGGCCCTGGGATGGCAATGTCCACTCCACCTCTAAATTGAGAGGGGACTTAGATCCCACATGGGTGATGGATCTGATTCTCCTGCTTGGAGTTGTAGGCACTCTCAGTTCCCTGGTGTAGTGCTTGACCATCTTTGCCTCCCTGTTAGCTGACCTAGGTAAGTCTACCAAACCAGAGAATAGGAATTGCAACTCTGCTGAGACTCAGGGCTCAGGTGGCCATCAACAGATGAATGGATAAACTATGTGGTATATACATAAGATGGAATACTAGTCAGCTATAAGAAGGAATACAGTACAAACACATTGGATGACAGATGAAATACTGCTTTTAATGTGTTCGGAAGTTCCTGTATTCATACTACTTCAGATAGTTTAATAACATTCATACTGGTAAGAATCCATATGCATGTCACTCATATAGCATATCCCTTAGTAGATAAATAAGTGAGAAAACACAATGTATATATAATGGAATTTAAGAGGCCTCTTCTAGAACTCTAACATAAACTAATCAGGGATATTACATGGGGGAATTCTACATCTGTACTCAATATGAGATTGCCTTAATTCCTAATTCATCCTTTAAATTAAATGAGTGAACTCCAAAAGAGTGAAACACTAGGTCTGTAATCATTGTGCAATATCATTCAGTGAATCTAAGCTTTAGTGTGCCAAAGGAAACTAAGCTTAAGCATATTCAGAAGACATTAAATAAGAGGATGAACACTTCATTAGGAGAATGAAGCCTATTGAGGGATTTCCAAAAAATTCATGGTGGAGAACGCAATGAAAAATCATTTATTCAGAGATTGATTAGTTTGTGTGCATCAGTAACTTTGTCTCTATGATTGATACTGTTTAAGGGGTTTGGGAAAATAAATGGGTAACTGATGGATGATTTAGTGGGTTTCAACTGGAAATTTTATACGTTTAGGGATAGGAGAATGAAGTCTGTGATTTTGGAGTCTTTCCCACAGAAATGAATATAGCTCTCTGGCTGCCTTTCCTGGGTCAGTGATTAAATATTTGAAGGGGAGGAACAGGTATGGTCACTATGTTCCTAATATTAGAGGAAAAAATACTAAATCTTCATGACTAGAATCTTTATCAGTGGGTGTGAGAATCATGCACATGGTAGTTCAATGTAACGGTCAGAGGTCCAGATCATTACCACTGCCCAACAGTAATTTCCCAGTAGAAAATATCCAGGAAAAAATGCACTACAATAATCTTAATAATATCTAGTAGATTCCAAAATGTTCCATGCTCATAGACTGTGTCATTATGATGGCTGACATTTGGAAATCCTGTCCTTAATATTAACTATTAAAGCACTAAGATCCAGAGCATGCAAATATGGAAGCTGACATTTGGAAATCCTGTCCTTAACATTAACTATTAAAACATTAAGATCCAGAGCATGCAAATATGGAAACTTTACAACTAAGTTTTTTAAAACAAATCAATTTTATTGATATCTATTAGAGCATACAACCCATCCAAAGTATAGAGTCAGTGGTATTCATTACTTTGATCATTATTAGAACATTTTTGTTATTTCAATAAGAACATTAAAAAACAAAAAAAATTCAACTTAATCTATGATTCCTTTGCTGTACATAACTGCTCTTTTTGGGTATTTTTGCATATTCATTTTAAAGAAGTTTAATTGAGTTATAGACACATACCATACAATCTACCCTAAGTGTATAATCAGTAGGTCATAATATAATCAAAATATTCTGCCTCATCACCAAGATAGTTTTAGAACAATTTCATTACAGCATAAAGAAAATCTCCACACCCCTTAGCAGTCTCCTCAAAATCTCTCTATGCCATCATGCATACATAACTCATCTAATTTCATTTTTATAAATTCATTTATATTTTCATATTAAAAATGCAATCATACAAATTTGACTTCCATTTTTGTATTTGATGTTAGAGTGGTCTAGCTATTGTTAATAGTTTCAAAAATTATTTTTTAAACATACTTAGATTACATAAATTTTACATGAAAAAGGAAAGGGATTCCCATATGCCCCACTCCCTACCCACCCCCCACATTCCCACATTAACAATAACATTCCTTAGTGTGGTACATTTGTTTCAATTGATGAACACAGATTGGAGTATTGCCACTATGCGTGGGTTATAGTTTAAACTCTTACCCAAACAAGATATATAAATGGCCTGTTTCTTTCATTGCAACATCATTGAGGACAATTCCACTGTCCAAAAAATACCCCCCTATTACTACTAGTACCCCTCTCGTCCCCTCAGAAACTCCAGAGACCACTGCCTCCACATCAATGATAAAAGTTCTTCCATTGCTAGAATTACAATGTCTATAGTAGAATAACAGTAAGTTTACTCTAGTTTATTGATCTTGGATGTGTATGCCCACCCCACCTATAAGTGAGAGGGAGCTTTGGTCCCATCAGGCAGATGCATGGGAATATCCTCTTTTCTTGGGATGGTAGTTGTCCATCATCATCTTGTTGAACTGGATGAGACCACAGAACTGGTGAGTAGGTGTTGCAACTCTACTGAGATTCAAGGCCTGACCTGAATGACACATGGAAAGCCCAAAGATTTAAGTCTCTTGGACATAAATTTATCAACTCTAGTACTAACTCTAGGTTCAAATCAAAGGGGCAGAAAAGCCATGTGAAGAGAAACCATAACTGAATCCTACTCTGTCACACTGGAGAGCATAAATTTCAAATTTGGCTGGGTACCAAATTTCTGAGCTGTCTGCCCTCCCCATAGTGTATGGATGTCTCTGGATCCCTCAGTATCCCACTATTTGAGGCATTATCTACTGGGGCAATCAATGGGATCCTGCAGAGACATGCAAAAGCCTAACCTCTGGGATGACCTCCCAACTCAATTTGATGTCTCTTAGCCATATAAATTCATTTGTGTTTACCATTTCCTCCTTCTGGGCAAAGACTTTTTTGACTTTCACTGCTAGTTGGTTCTTGGTAGTAATCCCTCAGTGCCAGGGAGGCTCATCCCTGGGAGTCATGTCACATGCTGGGGGAAAGGTAATGCATCTATATGCTGTTTTGGTTAGAGACCACAATTGAGCAACAAGGGGGCTCTGAGGAGACAACTCTTAGGCAACCTAGAATGGTAGGCTAATTTTTAACTTGAAAAGATAAGTATAATCATCAATATCAAGTGCCCATCCATGGTTCATCCTACTTCATGAGTCAAAGCCCCTGTACTCTAGGGATTCTTGCTATCCCACTAGAGAATGTGGAAGAACAGCCCAGGATGGGAATTGGACATCCTTTTGGTTACTGAATGGAACTCCACCTATCAAGACAATGCCCCATGAACATTGGAACTCATTCATATACCTTATAGGTATGCCTTAGGTGAACTTCCTCCCATGCATCCTCTATCACTGACACCCTGCACCAATGATCCTCCCCTGCCACAGTTGTAACACATCAGTGATCCAAAACTTCTTCAAAAATGAAGCCAATATAAATGAATAAAATTAACAGAAAATGATAGTTATAAAAATGGCAAAAAAAATACAAAAATTTAAAAATTTGAAATAATAAAAATATTTAAAAATTGGCATTAGGTCTTTCATCACTCTAGGGTATGTTGTCTTGTATGTACAGTAACATTTTCTTTCATTTATTACACCAATGTCTTATTTTTTCATTTTATCTTCAAAGGAGCTTTAGGTAACAGGAAAGTCACATAGAGAATAAAGGGGATTCCCATATACAGAACATCCTCCTTTTTTCCCTCATTTTACATGTGAATGGTACATTTGTTACAATTGATGTACAAATATTGAAGCATTGATACTAAACATGGTCAGTGATTTACATTATGGTTGACATTTTGGAACATACACTTTTATGAATTTTGATGAAATTTAATGAGGCCTGTATCTATCATTGTAAGATCATGCAGAATAATTCCAATGTCCCCAAAATGCCCCATGTCCCATTTATTCTATTCCTCTCCCCCTCCCCTCAGGACCCATGGAAACTACCAAGCTTCACTCCTTGTAGAACAAGATTCATAGTTACTTGCAACAACATTAAGGGTTAGACACACTCGCCTGTCCTCCTCAAATAGGCACTGCTCTGCTCTCAAGAGATTCTCACCTCCCTATTTGAGAACATAGCAGTACTCCTCAGAATGGGAGTCCAAAACCTTACCATTCATTGTGTGGGTCTCCACCCACTGATACAATATACAATGACAGAATGAACACTCACATACTCCTTAGAAGCCTGCCCCATGTGCACACTCTCCTGCATGCCTCCCACATATAACATCCTAAGCCAGTAAACCTCACCTGCCATATTAGCAAAATACCTTTGCCAACATTGTAGTTTAAACCACATATGCACAAATCCCCACAGTTCACCCACTCCTCCCCCAACCCTCCCCTGAGTTCCATGTATAGTGCAAAAAACCCCACCCCACAACCCTCACATGCTATCACTGCCCAAGCCAATAACATCACTGTACCATGGTCATGTCCATCCACTACACAACTACACCCTTCCACCTTATCATAGATTTTTCTTATGTGGGCATTGGCTCACAACCCTCTACTCCCTTTCTGTCTGTAAACCAATCCGCCATATTCTAGCACTGTGAGTCTGTGCAATTTGTTTAATTCATGTCAGTAAGGTCATATAATAAATGTCCATCTGTGTCTGGCTTGTACACTCGACATAAGGTCTTCAAGGCTCATTCATGTTATTGTAGTATCCCACATGTTAATACAGCATTCCTTCTTACAGCTGAGTAATATTCCATTGTATGTATATTATCAGAGATTGCTTTTCCACTCATCTATTGATGGACATTTGGGTTTCCAGCTTTTGCTAATAGTGAATAATGCTGTTATGAACTTTGATATGCACGTATCTCTTCATGCCCCTGCTTTCAATTTTTCTGATAGATAACCAGCAGTGGGATTGCTTGATCATAATGCAGTTCAATAGTTAACTTCCCGAGGAAATGCCAGACTGTCCTCCAGAATGGTTACACCATTCTGCATTCCCACCTGCAGTGGATAATTGTTCTCATTCCTGCACATCCTCTCCAACACTTGTAATCCTTGATTCTTTTAATAGAAACCAGTTTAATGGGTCTAAGATGATATCTCATTGTAGGTTTGATATGCATTTCTGTAATAGTGATGTTGAGCATCTTTGCCTGTGGTTGGTAAACAATTGTATTTCTTCTCTGGAGAAGTGTCTTGGAAAAAACTTGCCCATTTTAAAAAATAGATTGTTTATCTTTTTATTTTTGAGGTATAGGGCTTCCTTACATTTGCTCTATATTAGGACCCTATCAGATATATGGTTACCAAATATTTTCCCCCTTTCAGGAAGCTTCCTTTTCACTTTCTTGATAAATTCCTTTAGGTGCAAAAGTATTAAATTTTGAGGAGTTCCTACTTATCTATTTTTGTTGTTGCTTTGTGTTTTGTGTATAAGCTTCATGAAATCATTTCCTAACACAAGATCTTGTAGATGCTTCCCTATATAATCTTCCAAGTTCTTCATTTTCTTGGCTCTTATATTTAGATCTTTATCCATCTTGAGTTAATTTTTTTTAAGTTAATTTTTGTATAAGGTAAAAGATGGTGATTTTCTTTAGGATATAGATATCCAGTTCTCTAAGCACCATTTGTTGAAGAAGCCATTCTCTCCCTGTTGAGTTGGCTTGGTGGCCTTCTTAAATGTCTGTTGACTGTATATTCAAGGATTTATTTCAGAGTTTCCAATTTGGTTCCATTGGTCAGTACCTCTATACTTGTGCCTATACCATGCAGTTTTTGTTTTTTTTTAAATTGATTTTGTAAAAATATTACATTAAAAAAACAATATGAGGTCCCATTCAACCCCACCACCCCCACCCCACCACTCCCCCCCCCCCCCCCAGCAACACTCACTCCCATCATCATGATACATCCATTGCATTTGGTAAGTACATCTCTGGGAATCTCTGCATCTCATGGTCAATGGTCCACATCATGGCCCATACTCTCCCCCATTCCATCCAGTGGGCCCTGGGAGGATTTACAATGTCCGGTGATTGCCCCTGCAGCACCATCCAGGGAAACTCTAAGCCCCAAAGGCACCTCCACATCTCATCTTTTCCTGCTATTCCCCATACCCATATCAGCCACCATGTCCACTTTTCCCACTCCACTCCAATGCCACCTTTTCTCTGTGGACCTTGGATTGGTTATGTCCGTGGCATCTCTATGTCAAGAGGTGGCTCAGATTCCACATGGATACTGGATGCAATCCTCCTGCTTTCAGTTGTAGGCACTCTAGGCTCCATGGTGTGGTGGTTGTCCTTCTTCAACTCCATCTTAGCTGAGTGAGGTGAGTCCAATAAATCAGATTGTAGGAGCTGAAGTCTGTTGAGGCTCAGGGCCTGGCTATCATACCATGCAGTTTTGACCACTGTAGCTTTGTAGTATGACTTAAAGTCAGGTAATGTGATTCTGCTTATTTCAATTTTCTTTTCAATAAGTCTTTGGCTCTTCAGGACCCCTTGTCCCTCCAAATAAATTTCAGAATTAGTTTTTTCACTTCAGTAAAAAGTGCTGTGGTATGTTTTACATGGATTGTGTTAAATCTTTAAATCAGTTTGGTAGGATTGTCATTTTAATGATGTTTAGTCTTCCTATTCATAAACAGGGAATATTCTTTCACTTCTTTAGGTCCTCTCTCATTTCCTTTAACAGTGTTGTGTTGTTTTCTGCATAAAAGTTATTTACATTTTTAGTAGAATTTATTCCTAGGTATTTGATTCTTCCTGTTACTATAATAAATGGGAATTTTTTTCTTGATTTCCTTGTCAGATTGATAATTATTGATGTACAGAAATGCTTCTATTTTTGTACATTAATTTTATACCCTGCTATATTACTGCACTCATTTATAAGTTCTAGAAACTTTGCTGTAGCTTTCTCAGGGCTTTCAAGGTATAGGATCTTGTCATCTGCAAATAGTGAAATTTTTACTTTTTCCTTTTCAATTTGGATGCCTTTTATACATTTTTCTTGCTCAAGTCTTTGAGCAAGGACTTCTAACACAATGGTAAATAAGCAAGGTGACATTTGGGATTCTTGTTCTAGATCTTAAAGGGAAAGCTATTAGGATTTCACCATTGAATATGATGTTAAGTGTGTGCTTTTCTTATACATCCTTTATTAGGTTGGGGAAGTTTCCTTCTATTCATATCTATTGAAGTGTTTTTTATCAGGAAATGTTGTGTTTTGTTTAATGCTTTTTCTGCATCTATTGAGATGATCACTTGATTTTTTCTTTTGATGTTTATGTTGGTGTATCACTTTGATTGATTTTCTTATGTTGAAACATCCTTGCATACCAGGGATGAAACGCACATGGTCATGGTGTATAATTAATTTGATGTATTGTTGAATACAATTAGCAACTATTTTATTGAGGATTTTAGCATCTAAGTTCATTAGAGAGACTAGTCTCTAGTTTTCCTTTCTTGTGGCATCTTTGTCTTTGGTATTAGGGTGATGTTAGCATCATAGAATCAGTTAGGCAATGTTCCCTCTACTTTTATTTTTTAAAAGATTTTAAGCAAGATTGGTGTTAATTCTTTCTGGAATGTTAGGTAGAATTCATCTGTGAAGCTATCTGGTACTGGGCTCTTCTGATTTAGGAGGTTTTTGATGACTAGTTCAATTTCATTGCTTATGATTGGTCTGTTCAGTTCATGAATTTCTTTCTTCATCCATGTAGGCTGCTTGTGAGTTTCTATGAATTTGTCCATTCCCTCTAAATTATCCACCTTGTTAGTATACAATTTTTCAAAATATCCTCTTACGATACTCTTTCTATGGTGTCTGTGGTGATATCCCTTCATTATTTCTTTTATGTATTTGTTCTTTTCTCTCTTTTTCTTTGCTAGTCTAGCTAAAGGTTTGTCAACTTTATTAGTCTTGTCAAAGAATCAGCTCTTGGTTTTCTTTTTTCTTTTTTTTTTTAAAGGTTTATTTTTATTTATTTAATTCCTCTCCCCTCCCCCGGTTGTCTGTTTTCTGTGTCTTTTTGCTGCGTCTTGTTTCTTTGTCCGCTTCTGTTGTCGTCAGCGGCACGGGAAGTGTGGGCAGCGCCATTCCTGGGCAGGCTGCACTTTCTTTCATGCTGGGCGGCTCTCCTTACGGGGTGCACTTGGGGTGCACTCCTTGCGTGTGGGGCTCCCCTACGTGGGGGACACCCCTGCGTGGCAGGGCACTCCTTGCACACATCAGCACTGCGCATGGGCCAGCTCCACACGGGTCAAGAAGGTCCGGGGTTTGAACCGCGGACTTCCCATGTGGTAGACGGACACCCTAACCACTGGGCCAAGTCCGTTTCCCAGTTTTATTTTTTCTAGTGCTTTCTTATTTTCAACTTCATTTAGCTTTTCTCTAATCTTTGTTATTAATATTTCCTTCTTTATACTTCCTTTGGGGTTAGTTTGTTGTACTTTTTCTAATTACTTCAGGTGTGCACTTAGGTCTTTGATTTCAGCTCTTCCTTCTTTTCTAATATAAGATTAGAAAACCTATTATATTAGAAAATCTATATATTAGAAAATATATAGCCATATATTTTATGGCTATGAATTTCTCCATACAGCTTTTGCTGCATCTAATAATATTTGATAAATTGTGTTGTCATTCTCTCTAGTTTCAAAGTAGTTATTGATTTCTTTTGCAGTTTCCTCCTTGACTTACTGATTGTCTAAGAGTGTTTTGCTTAACTTCCATATCTTTGTGCCTAATCTACTTCTCTCCCCCTTACTGATTTCCAGCTTCATTTCATTGTAGTCAGAGAAAGCACTTTGTATAATTTCAATCTCTCTGAATTCATTGAGAGTTCTTCTAGGGCCTAGTATGTTATCTATCATGGAGATGATCATTGAAAAGAATGTATATATAGATGTATTTGGGTTTAAGATTTTGTACATGTCTATTACATCCAGATCCTCTATTATTCAAGGTCTTTGTTTCCTTTTTTACACAATTTTTAAATTAAAGTTAATAGATCACATAGAATGTTACATTAAAAAACATAAGAGGTTCCCATATAACCCACTCACTACCCCCCACCCTTCTCATTTTTGTAAATTGTATTTCTTCGAAGATACATACATCACAAAAAATTTTACATTAAAAAAACATAAGAAGTTCCCATATACTCCCCACCTCTCCACCCCACTTCTCCCACACCAACAACCTCCCCCATCATTGTGGCACACTCATCACACTCAGTGAACACATTTGGAGCACTGCTGCACCACAAGGTCTTTATTTCTTTATTGATTCTCAGTTAAGATATTCTGTCTTATTGTGATAATGGTGTATTAACATGTCCCACTATAATTGTAGAGGTATCTGTTTGTTCACTTAGATTTCTAATATTTGCCTCATGTATTTTTACAAGTCTGGGTTAGGTGCATAAATGTTTATGATCTTCTTCATAGATTTTCCTTTCTTATTAATATATAATGGCCTTCTTTGTTCTTAGAATAAGGAATAAAAACTATTCCCTTAGAACAGTTTGCATTTGAAATCTATTTTGTCCAATATTAGTATAGCTACCCCAACCCTCTTTGGTTATTGTTTGCATGTGAAATTCTTATTTTTTTTTAATGTTCTGAGAATTATCTTTTTTTTTTAAGATTTATTTTTATTTACCCCCCCCCAGTTGTCTGTTCTGTGTCCATTTTGCTGCATGTTCTTCTTAGTCTGCTTCTGTTGTTGTCAGTGGCATGAGCTTTTTGTTGTGTCCTCTTGCTGCATCAATTCTCCATGTGTGCATTGCCATTCCTGGGCAGGCTGAACTTTCTTTTGTGCTGAGCAACTCTCCTTATGGAATGCACTCCTTGTTCGTGGGGCTCCCCTACATGGGGACACCCCTGTGTGGCACGTCACTCCTTGCACAAATCAGCAGTCCTCATGGGCCAGCTACACACGGGTCAAGGAGGCCCAGGGTTTGAACCATGGACCTCCCATGTGGTAGACAGATGCCCTAACCACTGGGCCAAGTCTGCTTCCCGCATGTGAAATTCTTTAAAACCATTATCTTTCAGCCCCATTTCATCCCTGTGATTAAGGTGCATTTCTTATAGACAACATACAGATAGGTCATATTTCCTTATCCTGCCAATTTCTGTCTCTTGTTTGGAAAGTTTAAGCCATTAACATTCAATGTTATTACTACCAAAGAATTGCTTCATTAGCCATATTATTTTTAGGTTTCTGTATGCCATATGTTGTTATTTCTCTTTTTATCTTTTTGTTTTTCTTATGCTCTCCCCCAACACTCTCCTGGTTTTTTCCTTTAACATGCAGAACTCCCTTTAGCATTTCTTGATGTGCAGGTTTCTTATAGACAAACACAGCTAATTTCTGTTTATCTGTGAATATTCTGGAACTCTCTTTTTTGAATGCCAGTTTTTCCTGATAGAGAATTCTTGGTTTGGAAGTTTTTCTTTTGATCACCTTAACTATATCATATCACTGCCTTCTTCCCTCCATGGTTTCAGATAAAAATTTAGCACTTAATCTATTTGAGCTTCCCTTGTATGTGATGGATCTATGTTTCTTGCTACTTTCAATATTTTCTGTCTTGAGCACTGGAAATTTTGACAAGTGTATATGTTGAGGTAGGCCTGTTAGGATTTATACTGTTTGGGATGTGCTATACTTTCTGAACATTCACATCTGTGTTCCTCAATAACAGTTGGGAAATTTTCAGCCATCATTTCCTCCAACACACTTTCTGTCCCCTTTCTCTACTCTTCTCCTTCTGTGATGCCTATAATGCTTATGTTTGTGCATTTCATGTTGTCATTCAAATCTCTAAGTCCAAGTTGGAATTTTTCTTTTTATCTATCTCTGCTACTGTCTGAGTTCAGATGTGCCATCTTCCACATCGCTAATGCTTTCCTCTGCCAGTTCAATTCTGAAGTTATATGCTTCCAGTGCATTTTTTATTTTTTGTATTATGCCATTCATTAGCATCATATCCATTATCTTTTTATGTATGTTTGCAATTTCTTAAGTATGCTCTCCAGTGTCTTCTTAATATCCTTAAACTCTTCCTTCACTTCATTAAATTGACTCATGATATTTGTTTGGACATATCTCTAAATAGTTGTTTCATGTTATGCATCCCCTCCTGGTTTTTACTTTGTTCATTAGACTAGACCATGTCTTCCTGTTTCTTAGTACAGTTTGTAATTTTTTGGCTTTCTAGGCACCTGTGTTGATGGATATATTCAGTTGGTTAGCTTCCCTTCCTATGTGAGGGTTTCATTTTGTTTTTCTTGTTGTTGTTTCTCTGTGTGGTAAGGTTTCCCTTTGACATTTCATTCCTCTTATTCTTTTCCTTGCTCTTGTCTATGTTCCCTTGGGAAAAAAAAGAATTAGGATCAGAGGAAAGGATAAAGATACATAGAGAAAAAGAATAATTATAATAGAAGATGAACATACAAGACCTAGGAAAATAAATAATCAGCACGTGTATAAAATCAAAAGTACAGAGCAATAAGAATTTAAAAATGTGGAAAAGAAAAAATGTAATGAGAAACAATATAGAGAAAAGTATATATAATGATTTTAAAGGCCAGAATGATGAGGAGAGGAAAGAAAAAAGTAAAAGAACAACAACAAAAAAAAATAAAAAACAGGACAAAAGAGAGAAAGAAATAAAAACAAAAAATTGGAAACCAACAAAAAAAAATAGATGGAATGAAAGAAAAACAACAGAAGATAGAAAAAGGAAAGAAAGAAAAGAAATAATGTAGGTGGAAAAGCTCAGTTAAAGGAAAAATAGAAATAAATAGGAAACACACAAAAACAAGGGGAAAAAAGCAGCAGCTACTAAAAAAATGAACAACCAAGGAAATGCAGACTTCCCTCTTAAGCCTCTAAGGAGCTTCTCTGGCTGCCAGCATTCATCAGTCACCCAACCCACCCTGCAGCCTGCCCTCTGAAGGTAATGTATGGGATTTTGCAAGTAAAATAAGGGAAAAAAGAGAAAAGGAACCTTTTAAAAAATAACAGACCAGAGAAAACCTAAAATAAATTATGTCTTCATGCGTCCTGTTGTTAGATATCAGTCTGATAACCAGGTGGATCACTTCTCCACTTCACTAAAGAGAGCAGGGAATTGAACCAGGGATCATATATGCAAGGCAGGAATCTATCCACTGGGCTAAATTGTCTCCTTAAGTTAATTAGGCTTCATAAAGGTTTCTGCCTCCTTTCCTCCAGGCATTTTAGACTACAATTTGCTAGAGCCCTGCTGATTAGGCATCGGCCCCACCCCTTCTCTATTCTAGTTCCTCTCTTTTTTTGGGTGGCTGCGCATGACAGCCTGCCTAAGTAAATAGCCCTCCACTCTTCCTGTTGGGTTGGAGTCGCTTCTGAGGCACAAAGGGGGCTCAGCTGGCCAAACTCACCACAATGAAACCACTGTACACCCTCTGTGAGACCCCTCCTCCTCCCAGGAAATTCCCCCTCCCAGACCATTGGCAGCAGTGAGCCAGGGGATCCACCGATGTTCCTTGCCCTGAGGGTGGCTTGTATGTGTCATTTCCAGCCACAAGTCAAGCAACTTACGGTTTTCCTTTGACTTCTTTATCTTTCCAGTACCCTCCTAGATGACTCAGACCACCTTCCCATTCTATATATATCCAAAGCAATTCATTTAGCTAGATCCCTGCCTTCTATCCACTTTTTTTGTGAGAGGGTCAGACTCTGCCTACCTACTTCAGTGCCATTTTCCTAGAAGTCTCTACCTACTTTTTACTCAGGGTGATCTAGTTTTTCCATCACCATTTGTTGAAGAGACAATTCTTTCCAGAGTGAGAGGTCTTTTCCACCTTGTCAATAACTAATTGGCCAGAAAAGTGAAGGTTGAGTACTGAGTTCTTGATTCTATGCCATTGTTCTACATGTTTGCCATTGTTGCATTACAATTGTTTTGATTACTGAGCATTTGTTATAACATTTTTAAGGTTGGAAAATGTGAGTCCTCCAACTCCTGTCATCTTTTTTGAGATGCCTTGAGCTACTCAGAGCCCATTATCTATCCTAATAAACTTTATGATTTTCTTTTCCATTTCTGCAAAGAAACTTCTTTGAATTTTAATTGGGAATACATTGAATCTACAAATTGCTTTGAATAGTATTGACATCAGGGTGATATCCAACCCATGAACATGGAATAGTATTCCATTTATTTAGATTTTTTAAAAATTTCCTTTAGCTGTGTTTTGTGATATTCTGTTTAGATGTCCTTCATATATTTGGTTATATTTATACTTCTGTATTTTATTTTTAAATTTGTAACTGTGAACGGATTTTTTTCTTAACTCTTTTCAATTGTTCATTGTGTTTAGAAGCACTACTGATTTTTAGCTGTTGATTTCATTCCCTGTCAACCTGCTGGATTCATTTATAAGTTCCAGGAAGTTTCTTGTAGATTTTTCAGGATTTTCTTTATATAGCATGGTATCAAGTATAAGTAGGGAATGTTGTACCTTTTCCTTTCCAATTTGGATGCCTTTATTTCTTTTTGTTGCCTAAATGCTCTTACAAGAACTTTAGTACAATATTGAATTCCAGGACTCAGTGCTCATCCTTGTCTCAATCCTGATCATAGATGGAAGCCTTTCAGCCTTTCACAATTAAGTAAGATGTTAGCTGTGTGCTTTTCATATATGTCCTTTTCATGTGGAGGAAATGTTTCTATTCTACTTTTCTAAGTGTTTTATCTTCAAAGGGTATTGTATTTTGTCAAATGCATTTTCTGCCTTTATTGAGATGATTGTGTTGGTATTTTCTTTCATTTTGTTAGTGTGGTGGGTAACAGTAATTGATTTTCTCATGTTGAACCAAATTTTCATATCAGGGATGATTACCCCTTCATCATCGTGTATAATTCTTTTAAGATTCTACTGGATTGAGTTTGCTAGTAATTTGTCGAGAATTTTTACTTCTAAGTTCATGAGATTTTGGTTTGTAGTTGTCCTTTCTTGTGCTATCTTTATCTGGACTATGAAGGTAATGATGGCCTCATAGAATGAGTTAGGTAGTTTCCCCTCCTCTTTAGTTTCCTTGGAAGAGTTTGAGCAGAATTAAAGTTAAATCTTCTTTAAATGTTTGCTAAAATTTTCTTGTGAAGCCATGTGGTCCTGAGCTATTCTTTGTTGGGAGCATTTTGATTATGGATACAATCTTTATTAATCATTGCTTTGTTAGATCTTCTATTCCTTCTTCAGTCAATGTAAGTAGTTTATATGTTTCTAAGAATTTTTCCTTTAATCCAGGGTATATAGTTTATTGGCATATATCTTGTGACAGTTTGAATTTCTTTTGTGCCTCCCAAAAAAAGTGAAAGACTACATTTTTTTAAACCTAATCCCTTCCTGTGTGGGTTGGGCCCTTTTGATTGGACTACATCATTGAAATGTGACACAGTTTGGGATTCTGCCCACTTGCTTGGCCTTATGTAAATGGAGACAGAGAAAACAGAAGCTATCATTTTTGATCCTTCCATGTGAGAGAGGATGTGGGGATCAACAGCAGCCAAAATTTAAGCACAATACCCCCAAGGGATTAAGCACAATACCCACCAGAACAGTTCATTACTGAAGTAATGAGCCATGAGCCTTTAAACCCACAGATGAACTTGGAAAGAAGGCAGAGCAACTAGAGAGGAGGACCTAAAAGAGAGAGGCCCTCTGAACTGCTTGTCCACAGGTGAACTCCAGGAGATGGTAGGTTTTGTAAGGGAAGGCATGGAGCTTGATAGGAAATGGTGACCATCTTGCTTTACCACATGGGAGGACCCCAGTATCACCAGTAGCAAACACTAGCGAAAAACTATCTCTGCTGATACTTGATTTGGACATTCATGGCTGCAGAATTGTAATCTTTTCCCTAAATAAAATTCTCATTCTAAAACCCAACCATTTCTGATGTTTAGCACCAGCAGCCTGTGGCAAATTTGACACATCTGTTTATAGAGTCCACTTATGGCCCTTTCACATTTCAGTAAGGATAGTATTAATATCTCCTTTCTCATTTCTGATTTTCTTTATTTGAATCCTCTTCCTTTTCTTCTCTTCAATTTAGATAAATGTTGATTTTATTAATCTTTACAAAGAATCAATCTATGGTTTTGCTAATGCTCTATTGTTTTCTTATTTTCTGTTTCATTTATCTCTCTTCTTATCTTTGTTATTTCCTTCCTTGACCATCCTTGTTATTGATTTAAGTTTGCTCTTCTTCATATTCTTCCAGTTTTGAGGTTAACTGTCTGATTTAAAGTCTTTCTTCAATTTTAATGTAAGCATCTCGAGTTATAAATTTCCCTCTCACCACTGACTTTGCTGCCTCCCAAAAGTTTTGGTATGATTTTCATTTCCATTGACCTCAAAATAATTCCTAATTATACCTCTGATTTCCTCTTTATCCTATTGGTTGTTTTACATTATGTTGTTTAATTTCTACATATTTGTGAAATTCCCTATTCTCCCTCTGTTATTGATTTCTAGCTTTATTCTGTTGTAGTTAGAGAACATAAATTGTATGATTTCAAATTTTTAAAAAAATTCATTGAGACTTGTTTTGTGCCCCCAACATTATTCTATCCTGGAGAATGATCCATGTATACATGAAAAAATATGTACTTTGTGTTTTCAGGTGCAGTGTTCTATATATATATCTGTTAGGAACAGTTGGTTGTATGTTTCTGTATCATTCAATTCCTGTACTGCCTTACTGATCTTCTCAGTAGATGGTCTATACTTTATTGAGAGTGGTGTGTTAAAATCTCCTACTCTTAATGTAGAACTTTGATTTTTCACTTCAAATCTGTCTGTATTTTATTCATGTGTTTTTGGACTCTGCTGTTAGTTGCATATATATTCATAATTATTACATGTTCCCTTTGAATTGTTCCCTTTTTCAATATGTAATGGTGATTTTGACACTAACATTTGCCTTTGATTTAAAGACTGTTTTGTCTTATACTAGTACAGCCACCTCAGCTAATTTTAATATACTTTTAAATTTTTTTAAAAAGATACTTAAATTACCTAAATGTTACATAAAAAATAGAGGACTCCCATATGCCCCACTCCAAATCCCTCCCATATTTTCCCACATTAACATCCTTCATTAGTGTGGTACATTTGTTACAATAGATGAACAAATTTTGGAGCATTGTTACTACATGTGGATTATAGTTTACATTGTACTTTACACTCTCCCACACAATTTTTTAAGTTATGACAAGATACATAATACTTGTATCTGTCATTGCAGTGTCATTCAGAACAATTCCCAAGTCCCAGAAATGCCCCCATATTACACCTGTTTTTCCTTCTTCCTCCCTTCAGGACCTCCAGTAGTCACTACCTCCATATTAATGATAAAAGTTCTTCCATTGCTAGAATCACAATACGTTTTTAGTAGAATACCAATAAGTCTACTCTAGTCTATCATTCATTCCCAAATCCTGAGGATTCTGGGATGGTGAGGCCAATTTCTCCTCTAGTTGAGAGGGGCTTAGGTCCCATGGGACAGAGGGATAGGACTCTCTTCCAGCAGTTTAAGACTCATTCTGTTCCTTGGGATGCTTTTATCCATCATCATTACATGGTCCTGGGTGAGTCTAAAGAGCTGGTGAGTAGGTGCAACTCTGTTGAGATTCAGGTCCCATCTGGCACATGGACTGTCCAAAGATTTATGTCTCTTGTAAATACACCTATCAACTCTAGGATTAAGTGTAGGTTCAAATAGATGGGACCTCATATATATATTTTTATGTAATATTATTACAAAGTCAATAAAATAAAAAAATAATAATAAAAATAATAAAATAAATAAATAAATAAAATTCAGAAAAGTTAAGCAAAGATACAAAAACAAGTGCAAAGTTAAATTGCTTTCTGAATATTAATGAATAAAATTATTTATTTCCTCAAAAAAAAATAGATGGGGCAGAGGAGCTCTGTGCTGGAAGACCACAACTAAGTCCAATTCTGTCACACTGGGGAACATAAATTCCAACTAGGGCCCACTGACAGGGCATCAAACTCCTGAGCTCTCTTTTCTACCTATAGTGTCTGGATATTTCTGCTACTTGGGCAGTATTTATTGTGGCAGTCAATGAGATTTTGCTGAGATGTGCATAAGCATAATCTCTCGAATGAACTCTTGACTCACTTTGAAGACTCTTAGCAATATAAACTCATTTGTCTTTACACTTTCCCCTTTTTGGTTCATTTCTTTTTCCAGTTTCATTGCTAGTTGGTGCTTGGTAGCAATCCCTTGGTGCCAGGGAGGTTCATCCACTGGAGTCTTTTCCCACACTGAGTGGAAGATAATGCATTTATATGCTGAGTGTGGCTTAGAGAGAGGCCACATTTGAGCAACAAGGAGGCTCTCAGGAGGTAACTCAGACACCTTATAATAATAGCCTAATTTTTAATTTCAAAGTAAATGCTCATAAGTACAGTCATCAATATCAAGGGTCTATCAATGATCCATCATTCTTCAGTAGTCCCTGTCCCTGTACTCAGGATTCTTGCTGTTCTATTAGAGAATTTGGCAGAGCTCCCCAAGAAGGAAATTGGATACTTTCAGTTATTGTAGCTCCACCCACCATGACAATGCCCCATGAGCAATTTTGAACACATATGCCTTAAAGGTATGCCCCAGGTGAACATCCCATGCATCCCCCACCACTGACACCCTGCTGCAATGATCCTCCCCTGCCACAGTTGTAACCTTTCTGTGATCCAAAACTTCTTCAAAAATGAAGCTAAGAAAATAATATACAATTAAGAAAATGAAATCATAATATAGTTTTTAAAATAAATAAAAAGTTTTTAAAAATTTGGAATAATTAAAAATAATTAAAATATAAAATTAAAAATTTTTACATTATATTTTCCATCACTGTAAGAGCTGTTAGCTTGTATGTACAGTGACACTTCTCCTGTTAATTTCCCCAGTGTCTTTTTTTTTTCGTTTTGTCTTCAAGGAAGCTTTAGGTTACAGAAAAATCATATACAGAATATAAGGGATTATCATATACCCAAATTCTTCCCCTTTTCCCTTTTCCCCTATTAATAATATTTTACAGGTGGGTGATATATTTGTTACAATTGTTATACAAATATTGAAGCATTGCTACTAACCATGGTGAATGATTTACCTTATGGTTTACATTTTGGACCATATACTTTTATAAATTTTAGTGAAATTTAACACAGCCTGCATCCCACAGGGAGACAATTTTTCTATGTTTATACATCAGTTGTGACAAATGTACCATTCCCAGCTCTTTTTTGGTTACAACTTACATGGTGTATTGGTTCCATCCTTTCACCTTCAACCTATTTGTATTTTGAATGTAAGGTTTGTCTCTTGCAGACAACATATAGATGGTTAGTGCTTTTTAATACATTTTACCAATCTCTTCCATTTAACTGAAGAGTTGATTCCAATTACATTTAAGGCACCATTGATAATGAAGAAATTTCTTCTGTCATTCTATTTTTCTTTTGTAAGTCTTCTGCTGTTTTTACCTGTCCTTGTAGCATATATGGCTTTGAATTTTTCCCACAATGCTTTAAGTTCTTTCCTGTTCTAGTTATGGAAGTATTTCATTTCTTAATTACTCAGGAAGCCCTGAGAAATGACTGTAAGCTCATTACTGATAAATAAAATGTATGGTTAGAATTGTCTCCCAGAAACTCTATGCTAATTTTATATATTTACTGTGAATGTGTAACTTCTGCACTACTAGAAAACATGGTGAATGTCTGGGCCTTGTTTATTTTTCTTGAGGGCTGTACTTTTTAATCATGCTACCCCTCACATGCCCTCTCCCTCTGCACATAGACCTGTGGTAAAAAGAGAAAGTCCCCTCTTGCTTTGTGGCAAGTATGGCTTGAACTTCAAAAGTGGCATGCACTCTGCCCACTGTCACAGATCCAGATTTAGACTATGACCAGTATTAGACTCTCCAAGAGAGAGAATCTTCCCTCTGGAACATTGAGGGTGAGGACCCACATAAGCCCCCTATTAAACCCTCTTTCTTCACCAAGCTTGACATGTCTGAGACTTTCTTTTGTCTGATGTATCCCTCTCAGTTTGGTGTGAAGCTATCATTTTACATTGTTACCTGCTTAGAACACACCCTTCTATGTAACATTAATTTGCTTTCTGTGTTGTACCATATTGAGTACCTTCCAAATTTATCTGGATGTTTTTCATTTGTTTCTTTCCCATGAGGTTAAAATTTAACATACAAATATATAACAATTATCTTCACTTTGATACCTATTCAACTTCAATAGCCTGCATGTATACTATAAACCCCTGAACCTCTACCATTTTTTCACTTCTTACCACTTATATGTTTGTACATTGTACAAAAACCTTTATTATCATTACCTTTCATGCACTTGCATCTTAGCATTATAGGAAGCAAGAAGTGGAGTTACATACCAAACAATACAATACAAGAATGCTGGCATTTACGATGACAAAAATGGTTACTTTTACTACAGATCATTGTTTCTTTAGGCTGTTTTGAAGAACTTTCTAGTGCACTTTCCTTTCATTCTGAAAATCTCCCTTTAGTATTGCTTGTGAGGCAGGTCTAGTGGTAATGAATTCTCTCAGCATCTGTTTAACTGAGAATATGTCAATTTCTCCCTCAATTTTGAAATAGTGACTATATATCAGTTTTTGGCTGACAGTTGTTTTCCTTCAGCACGTTAAGCATTTCAACCCTCTGCCCTCTAGGCTCCATTGAGTTCTGATGAGAAATTAATCAGCATTCAATCTAATTGGGACTCACTTTTATGTAAAATGTTGCTTTTCTCTTGCAGCTTTCAGAACTCTCTCATTATCCTTTGTATTTGGTAGTATAATCAATACATGGTGGGGTGTATTTTTTCATGGCTAGCCCATCTAATGATCTCTGGGCTTCTTGGTTGCATATACACACCTTCTTATAAGTTTGTGAAGTTCCCTGTTTTTATTTCTTTGATTATCACTTCTGGCACATTTTATCTTTCTTCTCCATCTGACAGACCCATAATGTGTATATTGGTATGCAAAGATGTTTTAAGCTATTTTCACTTTCAGTTTTTCTTTTCTTTTCCTGCTCCTCAGCCTGTCTCATTTCAAATGCCTTTATTCAAGATCACTGCCAGCACCAATCTGCTCTTGAAACCCTCGTAACCATTTTTCATACCAGTTATTGTTGTCTTCAACTCCTGTCCTATTGTGTTGTTACTTTTAAATTTTTCTCTAGTTAGGCTCTCATATTGTTAATTTATTGTTTTTCTGATATCACAGTCCTTTACATATGCCTTCATTCACAATATTGAGAATTTTTAATACCTCTTTTTAAAAGATTTTGTTCAGTGTGTCAACATTCTCATCTTTGTCATTGGTATTTTCTGTGTTTTTGTACTCTTCCTTTGGATGGACCATCATTTCCTGTTTCTCTGTATTGTGTTCTTTTGTCACATACTGTGTTAATATTTAAAATGTTAACTCTTGGATTTATGCCTGGGATTTTTTTTTCATTTTATAACCAGCTGAGTTACAAAGTTTAGAAGACAAACATTTTCTTGGACTTTAGCCCTCCTATCAGGAATCTTTGTTTGCCAAAGTCAAATGTAGTGTGCAGGGTTTTCCTTGTCTTTCTTTGTCTCTCCCTTGTCCTGTGGCTTTGTTTCTTAGTTGTTTTGGAAGTCCACTGTCTATAGGAGCTTGGTTGTCTCCTCTTTTCCTAGAATATAGACTGCCTCTCCTGAGTATTTGAAGCTGGCAGGCCTTCGTTCTAGACTGTCCACTTGCATACTTTTTTACACTCCTTTTATTGTCTCATGGTGCTTTTATGTAGAGTGCAAATTCTGGTAGGAAGGTCACCCCAGGGATGAATTTCCCAAGTTATTTCCCAGCCATAACAGAGCCAGGAACCAATGAAGTGGGTGCAGACTTGTTCAAATGTTCCCTGTGGAGGAAGAAAGGAAGAACAATAAAACTTCTTGAATGGCTCCCTAAAGATGAGCTTTCCTAGCCTGTCAAAGCAAATGCAGCACTTCAGCTTACTCCTCCCACAACCCTGAAGAATTACTGCTTCTTTAAATCACCACTGTCTCTGTCCCTGTCCAGGAAAGTTTGAAACATTGGCTGCCACCACCTGTGTCCAGAGAAGGTTGAAACAATAACTTCCTCCAGAGTCAGTACCCAGTGATCTGAATTTGATAATCAGAAGCTGTGATCAGTGATCAGCTGTGCCTCCCCTCTTCTTGAGGAATAGGATTTTTATACCCATTTCTGTCAGTAGCAGCTAACCATAGACTGGACCCAATGGAGGTGGCCTGTTGTGAGATGTAGGATAAGCACCAGTAGCTGCCACTCAGAGACTGCAATTACTGTTCTTTATATAGTTTATTGACCTTTTCCTTCTGCTCTTCCCTGGATGTTGTACAGTGTTCTTCTGGATTCTGGACACTTAAACTAGGTGTTTCAGATGGTCCCTATGTATTTTATAGTTGTTCTGGTGGAAAGATTGAGTCCTGAAACTCCCTACTCTGCCATTTTCCCAATGTCTCATAATTTTGTTTTCCTTTCCTGGTCACCATCTTCAATTCTAACAGTCTCCTGAATAATAACTGGCCTCACGCTCACCAAAATATTATTCCTGGGGGCCTGATTGTAATCCCAGTTCCAGAATGAGAAGAAATATAAGAACCCATGAGCCAAGAGGCTGTATGCCAGGCATTGGAAGCCCCAACCTCATTGATCTCAGGGTTAAATCAACTAGCCCTGGAATTCATGAGGATTCTCAAAGTCCCAATGATTGACACCCTATCTCCAGAAGATATAGACAGCATGCCATCGGTGCCCCAAATGTGGGTCATTACCTCTACCCTGGATTGTAGACAAGAGGCAAACCCTCAGTTTAGCCCACAACCCATCAGTCCTGTTTTTCTCAAGACACCACCATACAAAATGTATGAGAATGATAAAAATAATTTTCAAAAATCAATTCCACTCCAAAATTTGCAAAGTACTCTATTTCCTTCCCCAAAATCAGTGAAACAAGTTGCTCTGTTTTGCATCTTAGGAACACTGGCTTAGCCACAAAAATTTTTTTTTCTTAAATGAACAGTTTATTACTTAGCACAAATCACCCAAAGAACAGGGGAAAAGATTCAATCATGGCCAGTGTCCCAGGTAGGCCAACTGCTCAGGCCAGAGTTGGTAGATGGTTGCTCTACATGCCCCACGAGAAAGGAATGACTGTGTATTCTTTCCATGTTAAATATTTATACACTCTGAGGTAAAGGACAATAAACCTTGACATGTTTTCTCTTACTCATTTCACAGTCTGGAATGTTGCACACTTACATACACTGAAAAACTGGCATTATTGTAAATAAGTCATGTTGATGGTTCTTTATTACCAGCAGGCCTAATTAAATCCCAGAAAAGATAGCCATTGTTCCATGCAATGGTTTGAAGGAATTAAAAAGAGTATTATAATCTATAGGCTAGGATTAGTAGCAATTGGTTCATCAATTGTAACAAATGGGCACCACTAATCTGTCAATAATAGGGGTAACTTTCTGTGGGTGCAGGGATGTATGGAAATTTACTATTTTAAAATTATAAATATGAATCTAAACTTCTCTAAATAGAAAGGTAAAAAACTAACCATAATAAAGGAAAAAACAGATCTTTAAAAAGACTTATGATCACTAATAAAGTATGGGTGATTACAGAGATCTCCTTTCACATGAGGAAATGAAGTGATCTTTAGGCTTTGCTATGAAGAATTTGAAGGAGGCATGCGAAGTGCTAAGGAAAGAGCTTTCCAAGCAGCAGTCACAGGAAGGGCAAGTTCCTAAAATGGGTAAAGGAGTTCCCAGTTCAAGATACAGAAAAGAGAGTGGGAAAATTGGTTAGGGATGCAATTGGAGAGTTGAGAAGAAGGAAGATCACATGGTGTGACACCATAAGATTGCATTTTATTTAGAGAATCTATATGGAGAAGGTAGAAGCAGCAGGATGAGCAAAGCATATTTCTGGGCAAGCTAACCCCTATTTATTCTAACCTGCTGTGGAAGGAATATGCAAATGGGTTAGAAGATGTTTCTCCCTAACTCACTGAATCTATCCTAAATATTGTTTCTTAGGGAAATATACCAATTGATAGACAAGATACTAGAATAAGAAAATATTACTAGACCTATTTCAGTTGGCTTTGACTATGTTGCTTCCCATCTTGCCCCACCAACCTTGCTCAATACCCTCAGATGTCTCTTCTCTCTCTCTGGCTTTCACTTGGTACATAAGCATGCTCTTCGCTTTCTTTATGTCTCATTCAAAACTGAGATAACAGCTTTGCTTAAGACCCCCACCACTGTAAGTATTGCTCCATACTCTCCTCTGAGAGCTAAGGTTCTTAGATGAATGTTAGGCCATTACCTAGCACCTTCCACTTCAGCCAGCTATGATCTTGTCACATTTCAGGAAACTATTCCAATGGAACTGATCTTCTAACATTCAAAATCTCAAGTGAAATGGACACATTCCTTTTTTTATCTTCTTGATCATTTCCTCCTGATTTCTCATCATTGTTTATAAGTTTGATTATATTCTTCCCTACCACTAACTTGGCTTATACATATCATCTTTTTTAAATTCCTTCCTACATTTAGGTTTCTTTCTTCTCAGTGTAATCTTCCTCAATTTATCCCTTTTATGTTGCTATCCCTAAGGTTCAATCTCCTGCCCATATACCTCTCACTCTACATACTCTCTCTGAGTGACCATGTCCAAACAAATGGATTCAACTGAATCAATATGCAATTGAATCCAAATCTTCACATTCTGTGAGAACTGTCTCCTCAGCCCCACAGCTGAATTTCCAGTTGGACGCTCATGGATACCTCAAAATAAAGCTCTTTCTCAAAAGTTCTGTCTCCTCTTCCCTGTTAGGGTGAATGTCAAACACCCTTATCAAAAATCTTTCAACAGAGGTCTGAGAATTAATTCTCAAGTTATTAATCAAATTCTGTTCAAATAATTTTAATTTGTGAAAGTGGAAAAATGATTGAACACAGTAGTGGGCATTGAAAGCACCCAAGAAAGGAAAAGAATGTAAATTTTCAGTACTGAACTCCTGTTTTTTATGGAAAACCCATTAACATCTATAGGAGTTCAGTTTAGAATACACTACTGAAGGCGTTTGGAACAACTTATAACTCGTCCTAGAATTTTCTATGCTGCCTTGCTTCTCCACCTCTGTGTGGGTTACCATCCATTTACTCATTTCCTCCTTTGTTTTTATTCAAAAGCATTCATTGTACATCAACTGTATACTCAAGCTAGTAAAGGTTGGACATTCAGAGGGAGAACGTGATCTACATGAACCAAATTATTAATAGTAAATGTGCTTAAAACAATCAGGCTGAATGCTATGAACTTGGCAGTATAAAGTGGGAGGAATTGAATTGGGAAATATCATGAGCGAGTAATCTTTCCCACTCATTCTTTACCGGGCTATCTCTGAAATATGTGTTTTATTTTAGGTATTTTGAGGCTTAGATGTTAAATATGCATGTATTTACAGTTATATTTTCTTCATGAGTTGATTCTGTTGTTATTATGAGATATCCATCATTGTTTCTAGTAATATTTCTTGTAAAATCTACTTTGTCTGGTACTAATATAACTACTCTAGTTCTCCAGTATTTCTGTTTAAATGATACTTCTTATCCCATCATTTTATTTTCACTCTAATTGTGTCTTTGAATCTCAAGTGGGTCTCTTGTAGACAGTACATTGTGAGATCTTGTAATTTCATCCAGTCTGATGATATCTAACTTTGGCTGAACTGTTTAAGCAATTCACATTTAATGACATGTTGGTATTTCTGGATTTATATATCCCAAATTAATAGTTATTTTTCTTGTTTGTTATCTTCCTCTTGTCTTCATTTTTGTAAATTATTATTTATCATAACATATAATTAATTTGTTTACTTTTGACATTTCCTTTAGCTATTCTTTTGGGATTCTAATTAAAAGATTGGACTACATCTTATTTTATGACAATCTACTTCAGATCAAACCTTACATAATTCCAGAAATATAGAAACTTTGCTCCATTGTACCTCCATTTCTTCCCACATTTCTTTAGACTGTTATGATATATATTTTTTATATATTACAAATGCCCTATGTAATATAATTAATGATTTACTCAATTTTATTTTTGTTTTTTATTTATTTCTCTCCCCCTCCCCCCATTGTCTGCTCTCCATGTCCATTCACTGTGTATTCTTCTGTGTCCACTTGTATTCTTTGTCAGCAGTACCAGGAATCTGTGTCTCTTTTTGTTGAATCACCTTTCTTCATCAGCTCTCTGTGTGTGCATTGACACTACTGGGCAGGCTGCACTTTCTTTGTGTGGGGCAGCTCTCCTTATAGGGCACACTCCTTGTGCATGGGGCTCCCCTACGTGGGGGACACCGCTATGTGGCATGGCACTCCTTGCATACATCAGCACTGCACATGAGCCAGGAGGCCCTGGGTTTGAGCTCTGGACCTCCCATGTAGTAGATGGATTCCTATCAGTTGAGCCAAATCCACTTCCCTGATTTACTCGATTTTAAATCTCTTAAATTAAAACAAGAAATGAGAAAAGATACAGAAGTTATTATCTCACATATTTATCATTTCTTGTGCTCTTCATTGCTCCCCAACTGGAGTAAGTTCTTTTCAGTCTGAAGTACTTGCTTTCAATTTTCCTGTAAGGAAAATTGTCCCAAGAACAGCCAAGTTCTTATTCTTAATCTTGATTACTTTGGGTATGAACCTATTTGTAGATAGGACCTTATTCTTGGATCCTTTATAAGCAGAGTTAATTTGGCAAATATCAGCAGGAGAAAGTAATAGGCAAAGACCTAGGACATCACCTTGTGATGAAGTGCTGCTGTCAGCAGAATGACTGACTCCAGGAGAAATCATAGCCATGTTGACATCTAGATTTTGGACTGCTAGTTTCTTAAATTATGAGCCAGTAATTCTTGTTATTTAAGCCAACCATTTAAATATTTGGTATTTGTCTCTCTTAGATTATCTTTATTTCACTTTCATTTTGCTGGATATAGAATTCATTTTTGACACTGTTTTCCTTCGCAATGCTTTGACCTTATAATTCTATAAATTTGTGACCATTATCCATTAATTTTATTGATACTCCAATTTATGGAATAAGCCATTTTTCTCTTGTTGCTTTCAATATTTTCTCCTTGTATTTGATATTGTTTAATTTTCTTTTTCTATCTAAATTGAACTTTGAGTAAGGGTGTCACATAATAAAGGAAGGAGGAAGATAGAATTATTCTACTAATGTAACCAATCTTTAAATGATCTCCCTACTAAAATAATTAAAATTTTGTGGTAATTAGGTATATAGAATAATTTAAAAATATATCTTATGTGGGGACATTTGCAGGGGAAGCTTCTGGTGTGGAAGAATCAGTTTTGAGGTTAATTTTCTGATGGGTCCTCACAGGGCTGTGGTATGTAGATGACTGATGGTAGCTTCTCTGATTCTCTCATGAGCTCACAAGTTGGTTTGTTGGCTTAAGGACTTGTAGGGCTCCACTATGTGAATTTTCTGGTGCACATAGAGGTCTGAAGTCTGGAAGAAACTTGTGACACTTGTCACAAACAAATGATCTCACACTCCTATGTCTTCTCTAGTGTGGGTCTAGCTGATAGGGATACCTAATGATACTGGAATAGTTCTCATACTTTTATGAGTTTGTGGACTGTGTGCTCTTTTGTGGTTTATCCCATATTGGAATGTTCCAACATTGCTTTGGTCGGTAGGGACAGGCCTAGGGCTGGCTTGATCTGTCCCAGGCAGAAACTGTGGCTCCACCTCCATAGGGACATCTTTGTAAGAGGTCCTCCAGGGATCCTTCCTCGGTTATGGAGGAGCCAAACTCTCCCAAGAACCACTGCCTTCTTCAGGATTAGGGCTATCATCTTCCTGAATAATAACCAGGGAAGGTACTTGATTGCCTTAACTAGTGATACTCTCATTTACTTGGCTGAAATATTACAGAAATTTTGATATCCATCTGCTTGTCCTGTTTGAAGGGGAATGTCTTGGGACCTTAGAAGGGTGCCCTCATGCCCTCTCCTCTTGGTGTTCCTGCTGGCATTTTTTCCATGAGATGAATGACTTTTCTTAAGGTCATCTGCTCAGAGATGTGGAATTTCTGTCCCTGGATGTGGACGTGGACAAAACCAGGTGACTTCATGTAATTATTAGTCAGATATTCCCTGAGTTTCTCCAGGTTTCTTCCACTTGAATCCCAGTTCTTTCTCAAAGTGGACCTGAATCTGCAGTATCCATTCATCAAAAACGGTTCCAGGACCAATTGAGAAATAATTTCTTCCTTGCTGTGTTTTTCTCACTACAGCCACAAGTGAAATACCTTACAAAGTCTCTTTAGTTCCTATTTTTCAAAGGAGCCATTGTTGGTTTGATAGAAGCTGATATGAGAGCCCTGGAACTTAGAGTTCCCATCCCTCTTCTAGACATGTGTTCCATCATGTATCCTTGTATTTTGTATACATAGGTTGTCTGTGAGGCCTGGAATTTGTTGTATACATCCAGCAGGTATTTTTTTTTTAAGATTATTTTATTTATTTCTCTCCCATCCCCGCCACAATTGTCTGCACTCTTTGTCCATTTGCTGTGTGTTCATCTGCGTCCACTTGCATTCTCTGTGGCACCAGGAAACTATGTCTCTTTTTACTGTGTCATCTTGCTGTGTCAGCTCTCCGTGTGTGCGGTGCCATTCCTGAGTGGGCTGGGCTTTTTTTTTTCACACAGGTGGATCTCCTTGCAGGGCATACTCCTTACGCATGGGCCCCCCCTATGCGGGGGCACCCGTGTGTAATATGGCACTCCTTTCATGCAGCAGAACTGCATGTGGCTAGCAGGGATTTTTGAATTTACTGGATATGGATATTGTTTATCATTAAACTTGGTTAATTTTGGTCTTTATTTCTTCAAATATTTTTCTTCCTCTTTCTCTCCTTTCCCTCTAGGAGTCTTACATGGAAGTTGGTATAGTTAATGTTGTCTCACAGGTGTCTAAAATTTTATTAATTTCCCCTCAGTAATTTTTAGTTGGGTTCTGTACAATGGATTATATTTATAAGTTCAAGATTCATTCTTTTGCCTTCTTGAATCATCTGTTGCATTCCTCTACAGATTTTTTTCATGAATTTTTGTTCCACCAACACTAAAATTTCCATTTTTAAAATAAATTTTATCTCCCTTTTGAGAATTTCCTTTTGTTGCTTCATTGTAGTCATAATACTTTTCATTCATTAACTATGATCTAATTTATATCTCAGAACATATTTATAGCTGTTTGATGTCTTCATTTACCAGACTTCTGCAGATGGTTATAGACCATTCCTATTCACTGCATTTTCCACTATGTATGAATCACTTTCCTTTTTTGAAAGCTGATCATTCTGAATGATGATATCTTCTAGCGTGTCTGGATACTTGTGATAGTGCTTACTGTTGTTACTATTAATTTTTTCATTCATATTTTTATTTTGGTATTGCTTGGACTAAATGTATGAATTCTCTCTCCCCTATACAATAATATATATCTCTGCTTCATATATGTTTCAGCATATATATATGCATAAATGCATAAATATATAACATTTTGTATAGCATATATTAAAAACTCTTGCTGACTTCCTATGCATTGTGCCTATTTCTGTGTAAGATTAACTGTCAGCTAATAAATGGACAGAGGCTCTATTCAACAATATTGGGCTGCTAATGGTTCAATCCTCTGCTCATAGGTCTATGTGGGTACAGGATTTTTGAAAGGTCCCTGACATTTTTGTGTCTTCTCTGACTTTTCCTTCCTTCTGCACCGTTTCAATTCTCCTATGTGCATACATACAGCTTCAGGATCACCTAGGACCTTATGGATGATGGGGCCCCTTCCTGCTCTCTACTGCTCCTGCATGGAACCTCATCTGGACCTGTACTTCCTTACAACACAACCCTAAGCCCTCTCCAATTTTCTGTCTCTGAGATTGTCACTTCAAACTGATTATGCTGCTAGGAGTGGATATGCCCATTGCTCCATATTTAATGATCCCCCCTTTTTTAGGAGACACCAGGGATTGAACCTGGGACTTCATATGTGGAAGGGAGACATTCACTCACTGAGCTTCCTCTGCACCCAATGAGCCCTTTTTGACTGTGTAAGAGGTGCTCCTGTTCTATTGCCTATCCTGTCTTGGCAGCACCTCTACATTAACTAAGCTGGAGTGGGGAAGGGAATGGGAGCAAACTCAAATCAGAAGGCTTCCAGTTTTCTTAGAAGTGTAAGTGGCATTAAGATTACTGTATGCCTTTGATTTCTTCTCAGAGAGCTCAAATTGTTCTTTGGTTAAAGTTTACAGCTCAGGGTCATATTTTTGAGAGATAATGTGTGGATCTTTTTATATGGCCATAGCATGAAGTCCTGGAGGTAGGCTTGCTAGTTAAAAATGCATAGGTCCTTTGGGAGAAGGTAGAAGATTTGGTGCAAAAAACAGGAGATGAAAGACTAAATAATAGCACAAAGTGAGGAAGTTGAGTGGTTGGAGAGAAGGTAACTCAGCCCATCCTGACTTGTCAACCACCGTTGGCTACTTGTGCCATGGAGTTTAAAGTAGATTCCAAAATCAGGAGAAGGCATGGTTTGGACAACACTGAGTAACGTTGGTGCACTTCATGAAGAGAGAAGAACCAGAAATGACAGGGAGAGAAAGCTGAGGGTAAGAAACTATCTAGTACCTTTCATTTAAATGGCTGGGATTCATACAGAAAAGCATAGAGTGACTTTATCATAAGAATAAGCTGCAAACAAATAGATGAGATTGAGTGTAGGGAAATGAATTTCATATTATGTATTTCAAAAGTCTGTCAGGGCAATGCTGACATCCTCTTTGAGAGCACAGTTTGTGGAATTTATAGAAAATAAACTTATGTGACAGTCACCTGTGCCATGGATAAGTCTGGTACTTAAACAAATAACCACACATTTTCTTGCCAAAGGTGGACATTACCATGCTTACTGATAATTTGTGAGATGGGTGGTCTATTTTTTAATTAGACTCATGTTTGTAACAGGGTGGGTTTAAAGAAACAAACCTTAGACCTTCACCTCTCATATTTGAAGAATACCCACTCTTTGAAATGCAAGAGAATTACTCTGACAGGTGAAAAATATCCCCAGGGTTATACAGCTGACAACCCAAACTACTTACCTAATGGCTACCAGTTACCAATGTACATACAAGGTAGAATAAACTACCTGTGTCTTATTCTGACATTTCTCTTTTTATGATAAATATGGTATGGATTCCAAATAATTAAATGTTTGGAAAAACTGGAAAAATATTACAAACAATAAAAACATATGTTAAAAGGAGCAAGAAAAATGTTAAAATGCAATGAGACCTTTTTTTATGCATGACCTCTATGAAAACCTATAACCTTGTTCAAATAAATTGTGCATTGAGAGGGGGTTCATCAGAAAGATGGTGGCTGAGTGAGCTTGCCTTGTAATGTCTCTGCAAGGGGCGGCTGGGCAGCGTTGAAGGCTCTTTGGGACCGCGCTGTTTCGGGGATTTTTGCTGGTTGGAAGGTGTCTGGACGTCAATTTGGTGGGAAGGTAACAGAGAGGATACGTCTATAATATATAAACGGAGGTCCCAGCTGGGCACGGGAAGTTCCCTCCTTGGGTGGGCAGAGCCGCGGTATCGGGCGCTGCTGCAGCTCCGGGAGCCGCCGCGGCCAGGGTTTTGTTTTTTGTTTTTTTTGTTGTTGTTGTTGTTTTTTCCTTTTTCTGGAGGCTTAGTGGTGCTGAGGAATTCGTGGATAATGGGCTGGCTGGTGAGGGGTTGATGGGACAAGACTCCTTTGCAGATCGATTTGGGGAGACAGACGGTGTTTTGTTGTGAAGCGGGGGACGTTTTGGTTGCCGGACAGGGGGGGTTGCGCTTCCGCCTGGAGCTCCATCCCCACAGGTCCGGCTGCCGATCTGCAACGGAATTGGATTTTTGGCAATAAGGGGACACAATTGGGAGACTGTTGTAGGGTGCAGTGAGGGAGGGGGACACGTCTGGAAGCCGAGTGGGGAATATTTTGCAAAGTTTGGGGTTTCTGGTCTCGGAGTCTGTTTTTGGCGTTTCCAGCTGAAGCCCAGCCCACCCGACGGGGCTTGGGATCTGGGTCATTGAACTGGCTGTGGTGTAGAGGCGCCCTCAAGTGGCCGTTTTGTGGGAGCACAGGGAGGGAGCTGTCCAAAGGCTGAAACCCTGAGGAGTAGGTGAATTGCAGGGATCAGACATTTAAGATAGAGTTTGCGGACCTGGCTTCCCCCACGGGGCTGGCACCCAGCTACGGGGATCCCTGAGGGCTGTGTTGCACTGCGGGGCTCCTAAGCTTCCTGTGGACCAGATTTGAGGTTGCCAGGTCTGGGTCCCCTGGACTCTGGCGGTCCACACCCCAGACTCACACCTCTTGAGTCTTCAGTGTCTCAGACTTTCCACCCCTGAATCCATCACGCCCTGGGGTCTACCTGGGGTCCTTGAGTGCCCTAGACCTTAACGTTTGCATTTTATCTTTATTGGTTCATATTGTTTTGTTTTTATTTTCACTTTATCTTATTTTTTACTCTTTTTGACACCCTGATTGCTAATATTGCATTATTCCCTTGTCTTTTCTCCTAGCGTGACCCCCAAAGTCCTTTTTTTTATACAGTTATTTAGGGGTTTTTTCATTGTTGTTTTAGATAGTATTGTAATTGTGACACATGTATACCTGTATCTCTCTTCCCCTATCTGTTCCCCACCTTTTGCCCATCCTCTTTTTCTTTCTTCCTTTCTTCTTGTCTTTCTTTTTTTCTTTATTATAATTAGTTTTTCTTTTTCGGTTTTCTCTTTCCCTCTTGTCCCTCATTTTCCACTTATTTTATTTTAATTCAAGCATACAATAGGTGCTAGAGGGAACACCTCACATTTGCTGGGTTTTCCCACCCTCCACTGCCTCATTTCTGGGTGAACTGATTTAGGCTAACTACACTATCCCCCTTCCCCTGCATCTTGATATCCACTATCATCTACTGTCTCTCCTATATTCCACCCCCCACCTCCCGTTCTTTGATCCACAAAGTGTCTAACTCTTAATTTCTAATACCTTTGTTCTGTTTTCTGTCTGGCATCCACTCTTGAAACTATTACCTTTCTTTTCTTTTTCCCTCTCTCACGAAAACAATAGCTTTGTAGTTCATACCATATTCCTCCCATATTCAGTCATCTACCTCATAAAAGGTACTCTACCTACAGCTATAACTCTACACAATCTACATGAATCTAACCTCCATCCTCCCAGATCTCATATTCTTGCTTTGTTAACATATATCACCAATACAATTCTACACTTTTTCCTTGCTTACACATTTGCCTTTCCCTGGCACTAATACTTTCCTTTAAAGTGAACTTAACCAGCAACAAGAAATTAGAATAAGAAGAACAAAGTGACAAAAAGAAGATATAACACTTACACAAAAATAACAGCTAATTAATCTCCAAGACTAGACAAAGAAGCTAAGGAACTGATTAAACCCGTCAAGATAAAAGGATGACCAGAAAGCAACAAAAATTGACAAACCAAATCAGTAATCAGGAAAACATGGCTGAATCCAATCAACAAACTAAAAATCAGGAAGGGGAGCAGAACTTCGCACAAGCAATGAAAGATCTCACAACATTTATCACCAACAAATTTGATGAAGTAATGAAAGAGGTTAACAACATGAAGACAACACTGGGAGGGGAAATTGCAGACATACACAAAAACATAACAGACATGATGGGAATGAACACCACAGTTCAAGAAATCAAAAATACACTTGCAGCAAATATCAACAGACTAGAAGAGGCAGAGCAGAGAATTAGTGATGTGGAAGACAGTACATCAGAAATCAAACAGATAGTAGAAGGGGTCGATAAAAAGATAGAAAAAATCCAGCTAGGATTTAGGGACCTGAATGACAATGCAAAATGCTCAAATATACGTATTATAGGTATTCCAGAAGGAGAAGAGAAGGGAAAGGGGTCAGAAGGAGTGTTGCAGGAAACAATGGCTGAAAACTTCCCAAATCTACTGAAAGAGACAGACGTACATATCCAAGAAGCACAGCACACTCCACTGGTCATAAACCGCAACAGGCCCACCCCAAGACATATACTCGTCAAATTATCCAATGCTCAACACAAAGAGAAAATCCTAAAAGCAGCAAGAGAAAAGAAAACCATCACATACAAGGGAAGCTCCATAAGATTAAGTGCTGATTTCTCTTCTGAAACCATGGAGGCAAGGAGGCAGTGGTATGATATAGTCAAGATACTAAAGGAAAAAAATTTCCAACCAAGAATACTCTATCCAGCTAAACTAGCATTCAAACATGATGGAGACTTCAAAATATTCGCAGACAAACAGAAAGTGAAAGAGTATACCAACAAGAAACCTCCCCTTCAAGAAATTCTAAAGGGAGTTCTGCAGGAAGAAAGGAAAAAACAGGAAAGGCAGAGTTGGAGGAGAGTATAAGACCAAAAAAACAACAAAAAAATATATATACAAACAAAATATGACAAACACAAATCCAATCAAAATATGGCTAACACAAATAATTCCTTGATAGTAATAACACTGAATGTCAACGGATTAAACTCACCTATCAAAAGATTCAGACTGGGACATTGGATAAGGAAATATGACCCATCCGTATGCTGTCTACAAGAGACACATCTTAGACCCAGAGACGCATGGAGATTGAAAGTGAATGGCTGGAAAACAATCATACAAGCTAACAATAACCAAAAAAAGGCAGGAGTAGCTATATTAATATCAGACAAATTAGACTTTAAATGTGAAACAATTGTGAGAGACAAAGAAGGATACTACATTTTAGTGAAAGGGAAAATCTGTCAAGAAGATCGAACAATCATAAATATGTATGCCCCTAACAAGGGTGCCTCTAAATATGTCAGGCAAACGCTGGAAAAACTAAGTGAAACAATAGATACATCTACAATTATAGTGGGGGATTTTAATACACCACTATCAACTCTGGACAGAACATCTCAAAAGACAATAACCAAAGAAACAAAACATCTGAACAGTATATTAGAGGAGCTGGATCTAATAGACATATATAGATCGCTACACCCAAACACAGCAGGATATACATTTTTCTCAAGTGCACATGCATCATTCTCCAAGATAGATCATATGCTAGGCCACAAAGAAAGGCTGAACGAATTCAGAAAGATTGAAATCATACAAAACATTATATCTGACCTCAGTGGAGTCAAGCTGGAGATTTGCAAGGGACAGAAGCCCAGATTTCACACCATGATTTGGAAATTAAACAGCACACTCTTAGAAAAACAGTGGGTCAAAGAGGAAATCTCAAAAGAAATCAATGACTACCTTGAAACAAATGATAATGATAACACAACATACCAAAATTTATGGGATGCAGCAAAAGCAGTACTGAGAGGGAAGTTTATAGCCATAAATTCATATATCAAAAAAGAAGAAAGAGCAAAAATTGAAGAACTAACTGCACATTTGAAGGAATTAGAAAAACAACAACAAAGTAACCCAACAGGAAGAAGAAGGAAGATAATAACAAAGATAAGAGCAGAACTAAATGAAATAGAAAATAAGAAAGCACTTGAACAGATAAACAAGACCAAGAGCTGGTTTTTTGAGAAGATTAACAAAATTGACAAACCTTTAGTGACACTAACAAAGAAAAAAAGAGAGAAGATGCAAATACAAAAAATAAGAAATGAGAAAGGCGATATCACTACTGACCCCACAGAAATAAAGACTATCATAAGAGGATATTTTGAAAAACTATATTCCAACAAAAATGACAATCTAGAGGAAATGGACAAATTCCTAGAAACACATAAGCAGCCCATATTGACAAAAGAAGAAATTGATGAACTTAACAAACCAATCACAAGCAGAGAGATAGAATCAGTTATTAAAAATCTCCCAACTAAGAAGAGCCCAGGGCCAGATGGCTTCACAGGTGAATTCTACAAAACATTCCGGAAAGAACTGACACCAATCCTGCTGAAACTATTCCAAAAAATAGAAACAGAAAGAACATTACCCAACTCCTTCTATGATGCCAACATTACCCTAGTACCAAAGCCAAACAAAGACATCACAAGAAAGGAAAATTACAGACCAATTTCTCTAATGAACCTAGACGCAAAAATACTTAACAAAATACTTGCTAATCGTATTCAACAACACATTAAACAAATTATACACCACGACCAAGTGGGATTCATCCCAGGTATGCAAGGATGGTTCAACATAAGAAAATCAATCAACGTAATACACCATATAAACAGATAGAAGGAAAAAAATCACATGATTATATCTATTGATGCAGAAAAAGCATTTGACAAAATACAGCACCCTTTCTTGATAAAAACACTCCAAAAGATTGGAATACAAGGAAATTTTTTGAACATGATAAAGAGTATATATGAAAAACCTAAAGCCAATATTGTGTACAATGGAGAAATTCTAGACTCCTTCCCCCTAAACTCAGGAACAAGACAAGGATGCCCACTGTCTCCACTCCTATTTAACATTGTCTTAGAAGTACTTGCTCGAGCACTGAGGCAAGAGCCAGAAATAAAAGGCATTCAAATTGGAAAGGAAGAAGTCAAAATGTCATTATTTGCAGATGACATGAACCTATACATAGAAAACCCTGAGAGATCTACAACAAAGATTCTAGAACTCATAAATGAGTTTAGTAAAGTTGCAGGTTATAAGATCAATGTGCAAAAATCAGTAGCATTTCTGTACACCAATAATGAGCAAGATCAGGAGGAAATCAAGAAACAAATAACATTCACAATAGTAAATAAAAAAATCAAATACTTAGGAATAAATTTAACTAAAGAAGTAAAGAACTTATACACCGAGAACTATACAAGATTGTTCAAGGAAATCAAAGAAGACCTAAATAAATGGAAGACTATTCCTTGTTCATGGATAGGAAGACTGAACATTATTAAGATGTCTATCCTCCCAAAACTGATATACACATTCAATGCAATCCCAATAACAATCAACACAGCCTTCTTTAAGGAACTAGAAAAACTAACTATGAAATTTATTTGGAAAGGAACGAGACCCTGAATAGCCAAAGACATACTGAAAAAGAAAAACGAAATTGGAGGAATCACACTACCTGACTTCAAAACATACTACAAAGCTACGGTGGTGAAAACAGCATGGTATTGGCATAAGGAGAGACACATAGACCAATGGAATCGAATTGAAAGCTCTGATATAGAACCTCACATATATAGCCACATAATATTCAATAAAGCCACCAAACCCTCTCAACTGGGAGAGAGTGGCCTATTCAACAAATGGTGTCAGGAGAACTGGATAGCCATATGTAGAAGAATGAAAGAGGATTACCATCTCACACCTTATACAAAGATCAACTCAAGATGGATCAAAGACCTAAATATAAGAGCCAAGACCATAAAAACCTTAGAAAGCAGTGTAGGGAAACATCTACAGGACCTTGTAATAGGTAATGGATTTATTAATATCTCACCAAAAGCACGAGCAGCAAAAGAACTAATAGATAAATGGGACTTCCTCAAAATTAAAGCTTTTTGCACCTCAAAGGAATTTGTCAAGAAAGTAAAAAGGGAGCCCACACAGTGGGAGAAAATATTTGGCAACCATATATCTGATAAGAAACTTATAACTTGCATATATAAAGAACTCCTATATCTTGAAAATAAAAAGATAAACAACCCATTTAAAAAATGGGAAAAAGACTTAAACAGACACTTCTCCAAAGAAGAAATACAAATGGCAAAAAAGCACATGAAAAAATGTTCCAAATCTCTAGCTATCAGGGAAATGCAAATCAAAACCACAATGAGATACCATCTTATACCCATAAGATTGGCAGCTATGAAAAAAACAGAAGAATACAAGTGCTGGAGAGGATGTGAAGAAAGGGGAACACTCATCCACTGCTGGTGGGAATGCAGAAGGATCCAACCATTCTGGAGGACAGTATGGCGGTTTCTCAAAAAACTAGCCGTAGATTTGCCATATGACCCAGCAATTCCACTGCTGGGTATATACCCAGCAGAACTGAAAACAAGGATGCAAACCGATATATGTACACCAATTTTCATAGCAGCATTGTTCACTATTGCCAAAAGTTGGAATCAACCCAAATGCCCATCAACAGATGAGTGGATCAATAAAATGTGGTATATACACACAATGGAATACTACTCGGCTGTAAGAACAAACACACTACAAACACATGTGATAACATGGATGAATTTTGAGAACCTTATGTTGAGTGAAGCAACCCAGACATTAAAGGACAAATACTACATGACCTCAATGATTTGAAATAACCAAGCTGCCCTAGATAGCAAGAGACTGAACGATAGGCTTACAGGAAATCGGAGGGTGGAGGAAGGATGTGAGCCGATGTCTACAGGGGTGGAACTTAAGACGAGATGGTGGTAAGTATGAACACAAAGAAGAGATAAAAGGGGGGCAGGGGTTGCCTTTGGTTGGGGCTTTGCGGGTTTGAGGGAGGCTGCGGATGGGCGGATGGGTAACATTGCCCAAAAGTGGGGGGAGGGAGGGGTAGCATACGAACACAGGAGAGGGTCAGGTGTTGGTGGAGAGTAAAATGCCGAGAAAATCATATCAAAATATAATAAAGAGGGTTACCTGTTTAGAATGCTCGGAGGGGAGGGTCTGATGCAGGACGGGCTCCTGGGGAATGTCTAAATGCTCATTCTGCCAGAGTGGGTGACACCATGGGGTAGAAACCCAAGTAGTGAGAGTGGGGGTGGACCCACATCCTGGGGAGGACTAATGCCATCAAATAGAGGGAACTGTATCCCTTGAGAGAAAGGGTGGCTCCCAGGGCATTGGGGCAGTTGAGCAAGTTAGACCCTGAACACTATTCCATCTATATCTGGAAGTGGCTCCTCGGGAAACGGAGGCTGGCTGTCACCGTGGGCACCAAGGTGGAAGGGAAAATGGATGTTAAATGTGTGGAACCAAGGTAAATGGGGGGTAAGAGAGGAGTTTCGTGAGAGTACACAAGGATGGATATAAAACATGTAATATTACAGCATAACATATAGGAGATGACAGACTGATAATGTAAACCATAATGTAAAACATAGGATAACTAAGAATGTAAAAAACTGTGTATCCTAAAGTATGCACCACAATGTAAGCACAAATGTCACCTTGTTTGAAAGCTATTGTCTCAGACTCTGTACATTACGTTAAGTAAATATGATGTGAATAGGGTGTAAGAGTATCGCTGTGGAAGGGAAAGGTTTTGTGGTGGATGTATGGGAGTGCTGTATACTATATATATGCATTGATGTGGTCTAGGGCTCCTGTGAAGAGAAGCTCAATAATTAGGGGGGCGGGAAAGATAGGATGTAGAATTTTTCCAAGTCAACACGTATTCTTTATATAACCTTTAAACCCATAGCTATATGCCATTTCCTAGTAAGGGACCCTGACATTATATTGGGCTTCAAATTTCAGGGAGTTCTGGACCACAGAGTGGTTCAACAAAGGCAATGGAGGAATACTGGTATGGGATACTATTGACAGGGGATATATGGCTGACAGGGAGCTGTACAGAACATATGTCCAGGGTGCATGACAATGTTTGGATATACTCATAGTGGCAACAATTAAAAACCACAGCAGGGGGGGTACTGGGTTCCTGGCCAGTGGTGCTCTGTCGTGGTCCCTAGGGGAGCAGCGACAGTCTCCCTGGTGCAGTGGCGGGGACCGGGAGGGAGTGAGCGTTCAACAGTGAGCCCATAACGCTAATGACTATGCTTGGGAGCTGATAAGCCTAAAATAAGAACAAGGCCTAGAGCAGCATGTGCCTGGGAATTTCCTCCTGTCAGCCTTCATGTTACTCAAATGTGGCCAGTCTCGAAGCCAAACTCAGCATGTAAATGCAATGCCTTCCCCCCAGCGTGGGACATGACACCCGGGGATGAGTCTCCCTGGCACCGAGGGACCACTATCAACTACCAACTGATGATGCAACTGGAAAATGACCTCATACGGAAGGTTCAACGCAGATCAGCGGAATCTCCCTGTCTACATAAAATAACATGACTTTAAAATGCTGTTTGACCTAATGTAAGGGGGAAATGGAAAGGAGAAATGAGTTTATATGGCTATGAGTCTCTAAAAAAGAGTCTGGAGGCTGTCAGAAGGATTGCCCTTATGCACAACTGAGCAGAGTCAGAGAGACAGATAAAGCAGATACAACCCCCAGATATCTGTTCCTTCGAGGGCTAAAGAGACCCATGGGAGTTATGGTCATGGCCGATGGGGTTAACTACCAGGTCAGATGGCCCCTCTTTGGAACTGGTGTTTATGTGTGACGAATCTGGACTCAGATGGGATCTCTCTTCATAAGACTTTCATGCTAATGTGCTGGAGGTGCAGTTAGTGTCGGGGTTTAAGATATATTTAGGGGATTTGAATCTCTGGACTGACAATGTGATAGCCAGGTCCTGAGCCTCAACAGACTCCAGCACCTACAATCTGACTTATTGGGCTCACCACACTCAGCTAAGATGGAGTTGAAGAAGGACAACCACCACACCATGGAGCCTAGAGTGATTACAACTGAAAGTGGGAGGATTGTATCCAGCATCCAGGTGGAATCTGAGCGTCCTCTTGACATAGAGGTGCAATGGACACAACCAATCCAATGTCCACATAGAAAAGGTGGCATTGGATTGAGAAAAGTGGACATGATGGCTGATGGGTATGGGGAAAGGTAGGAAGAGATGAGAGGTGGAGGCGTCTTTGGGACATGGAGCTGCCCTGGATGGTGCTTCAGGGGCAATCACCGGACATTGTAAATCCTCACAGGGCCCACTGGATGGAATGGGGGAGAATGTGGGCCATGGTGTGAACCGTTGACCATGGGGTGCGGGGGTGCCCAGAGATATACTTGCCAAATGCAATGGCTGTGTCATGATGATGGGAGGGAGTGTTGCTGAGGGGGGGGAGAGGTGGGGTGGGGGAGGTAGGGTTCAATGGGACCTCATATATATATATTTTTTAATGTAATATTATTACAAAGTAAATAAAATAAAATAAAATAAAATTGTGCACTGAAATACAAAACTAAAAATCAACATATTTACAAAATTGTAATGTTACAGTCTACAAGCCCTTTTGAAAGCTATCGTAAAAACTGAAATAATGACACAAACAGTCACAAACTCTAGATTGGAGAAAGAAGAAAGCTGAGACACTCTGTCCTGCCAAACCAGGGAAATGATAATTTCTGTTTAACCAAATTCATCCATTTTCTTAATCCACAGTCATGTGCTCAGCAGTCATCTTGAGCCTCCATGAATCCTATAAGCACTCTGTCATGGGCCCTGGCCTTCACTCACAGATCCTGTGCCTTTGCTATGTCCTGGCTTTCAAAAAACTTTGTGGCAAAGAGCTGTGGTCCTGAGGTTTGCAGTAGGGTTAGTGCTGATGCTGCCAAACAGTTCCACACCCAGCAACCTCATGCCAAACACATACCCACCCCCCACCTGGGGCCACTTCAGATAAGGCTTGGTGCCACAGTGGATTCTGACTTTGGAGGGTGCAGAGATCCTAAGTTCTGCCCAAGGAAGAAGGGAACATGTTCCATGCTATTTCCAAGTCTTCAGGAAAGTATATGTTGAAGTGATTCCTGGAATTCAGGTGCTCTTTGTACCAGTGGACTACTACTTGGGCATAGGAGCATTTCTTCATTCTCCCCTGCAAGGGACTGCAACCTCTGCAAACCTCCTGTATCCTAGAGTGACTCCCTGCTCTGTTTCCCATTGGTCTTTTCACTCAACACTAAATTCCAGGAGAGCAAGCCACTGATCCAGCTCTCCTCTCATCCCTGAGAATTGATCCTGGCACAGGGCAGCCTGTGCCCTCTGATCCAGAGGGAAGGAAGGTCGGGGATGCCACCAACTGGATGGAGGCCATAGACCTTGGACCTGTACTCTCTGATGTAGTGGGTGACTGCTAGACAAGCAAGAGAGCTCAGGATGAAGAGTGACTGGTGAGCCAGAAGCTCGTGCTTAGTCTAGGCATAGAGAGGAATGCAATGACCCTAGGCTGGGAATCAGTAAGACTGACTCCCCAGGAAGTGCTGCTGCCATCACCGGTGGTCTCTCATGTCATTTTCCCTTCCAGTCCTGCCAGCCTATGCAGGAGGTATGTCTGTCTGTGTCCTTGTCTGTCTGTTTCCTGGTATGTCTATCTGTGTGCTTGTCTGTTTCCCAAACTGTTGTTTCTTCATCTACATAGAGGCACCTGGAGTTGTTGAAAATGCCATGCCTGGTTGCTAGAGATCAGTGGCCATGAACATATCTAACAGGGCCTGAGGCATAGGTGATGGGTCTTGTTCCCTGGAGACTGGAGGACAATGAGAGTGTGTAGAATGGATCCCAGTTACAAAGGGAAGGGATAGTTCCCTCAACTTATCCCTGTTGTGCCAGGGAAGGGAGCAAAGGAAAAGGGCGGCTCCTGTTGGGTTCCATTTGTATGCAGTTGCCAATTAGATTTAGGACCCCAATAGCAAAGAAGATGTCTAGCAGGTGAGGTTTCTTTGCTTCTGCAGTCAGTCTCTCCTTCCCCTGCCAGGTCTGTGCTTGTGCTGGTTGGGGAGATCCAATAAGTGGTTGGGATGGAGCTGCCTATCTGTGTCTCACTGTGCATGGAGCATGGTGGAGATGATGGTGCCAGTGCAGGACTGTGGCAAAGGGACAAGAGACATTGGCTGGAGAGAGCCATGCTCTGGGCAGAGGCTGGCAAAAGAAAAGGTGGGGGGGGGGAGAAAGAAAGAGTATGCATGCATGAGAGATATGCTGTTGGCAAAAGCCTATCAAACCTAGTATTCCCAAGCATTCTCCCATCCAAGTACTAACCAGGCCCTACCTGGATTAGCCTTAGAGAACAGACATTAGTCTATATCAGACACGTTCATAGTACTGTAGCCATAGATGCTTATTGCAAAAGCCTGGAACCTCAAGAGACTTTGCTGTGTATTGCTGCTGAACCTTGTCCAGCTCCAGGGTCTATGGGCCCTGGAGCCCAGCTGGGGGCTGCTGGATCCTGCTTACTGCCACCAGTCACCAGAATGCCCTGGCCACCATGGTATGCCTCATTCTTGTCTTCACCCATACACTGAGGGCCAAGACAGCAGCCAGAAGGCAGGCCAGGCATTGAGATTGCCCTGATAGGGCCCAGCTACCCATATGGCAGACCAGATATCAAGGGCTCCCCAGGGTACCAGGCACTTTGCTAGGCATTTTCCAAAGAGGTCTGCCTTCACTTGGATTCTGACATCTCACCAAGTTGGGCATCCTTTGGGTGTGTGTTCTTGGACCCTGGGTACTGCCCCACCCTGCTCAGCCTACCCTTGGAAAGCCACCCACACCCACCCCAACAGCCACATGCACCCCCATTCCCAGCCCACAGGTACCCCATACATGCTTCTGCCATGTCCAACCAGAACTGCAAGCACACCATGATGGCCTGCCCAGTGGGCAGCTGCTAGCCTGGCAGGCCCTTCCTAGAATGTTTTTGAGCAGTCCACCTGACCAGGGCCCCATGCACTCAGTGGAATTGACTGAGTGCACACACCTATGATCAGGAGGATGCTCAAGGCCTTGTTTTCTACCCAACAGTCAGGAACATCTCTTCTCTAGGGAACCCTGACCAACTTGTTTCCTTGCCTATTTTCCCAAAGGGTGCACCTATCACAGAAGATGTCCTTGTACCCATGTAGCCATGGCATTCCTTCTACTGGCCTCCCTAAAATGAGTACAAGTGTTCTGTACCAGTCTTCATCCTCAGCCCTCAGAGCTCAACTAGAACCACCCAAGGTGGAAAGCTGACATCTACCTAGAGGACTTGGGCTGGGGGAGCCTCTAGCCCCAAGGTCCCATGCACTTTCAAGCAACACGTACTCACTGTGCAATGGAGCATCTGCTCAGCTCAGGAGTAGGAGCTAAATCATGGCTCCGATCCGGTCTGCTATGTTAGAAAACCACAACCAAGGGCTGTGATGGAGATTGGCAGATATATGCTTGGATGGAAGCCACCTGAAGGCATCATCAACTGGGAGGAGATGCCCTTAGAGCTGGGAACTGGGATGACCTTGGAGAGGCAGAGCTCAAGGGGTCTGCAAGGAGAGGTGGGGCTCTAGAGTCTCCATGTAATTCCCTGAGGTTCCCTGCAACTTCACCACCCAGAGCAGTGTGTAGAATCTCCACTACCACCTCCTGTGCTTTTGTTGTCTGAGGGAAGTTTTTCTCGGAAAGGCCCTTGAGGCTTAGAGCTATGGATCTGGAGGTGTTATTAGGTTAGGTTTTGTGCAGCCCTAATACCCCACCTGACCCAAAAGCCCTCACCACACCCTCCCCAACCCCAACTGGGCACCATCTCAATAGGCTTCACTGACACAGTGGATTCTGCCCTGGCCAGTGACAGAGTTCCTGACCATGCTTCTGAGGGTGGAACACATTTGGCACTCTTTACAAGAACTCGGGAATGCACCAGGCACTTCTCACCTCTTGGGGGTTCCTTTTCTTAATGGATTATCTCTTGGGGTACACTTCAGAATTCTCCCCAACAAGGGGAAAGTCTCAGAAAACCTCCCAGATTGCTAGATTGATTCCCTGCTCTGTTTACTGGCAGTAGCCACCCGCTTGACACTAAACTTTATAGAGCAGGCCACTCAGTCCTCTCCCTTCATCCCAGAAAAGAGATCCAAGCCCAAGGTGGACCTGCAGCCAGCTTGTGCTCTCCAACCCCAGGGGTACAGCCTCTGGGGCAAGAATTAGCCACAGTTGCTGCTGGCATCTTCAAGCCTGCTCTCCTGTGTGGGATGGGACTTGGGGATATGTCTGTCTCCCTGTTTGCCTGTCTCTCTGGCTGTCTGTTTCCTGGGCAATTTGTTGTTTGTCCCAATGATACCAGATTTTGCTGGAGCCACAATCATAAGCAAATCTGTTAGCCCTATCTGCATTTTACCATCACTCCACATCATTCCAGCCAAAGCATCAATATGGTGGACCACAGTGGCCTACTGGATATATTACCTAGTGTCTCAAGGAAATCACTCTGTAGACAAGAAGGATAGAGTCCACTGGCCATGCAAGAAATCTTTTGAAGCCCATGGACTCCCCGTACAGAGTGCCCAAATCTTGGGGAAGAAATGCTTCTGTTTTATTGGAAGCCTAAATGTCACCAGGCCACCTCTGGAAGAAGTTACATATGACTACTGTTACAAAATGGTGTGATTTTATTCTGAGAATTGTTTCTTTTGGGCCCCCCTGAATTTAATGTTTCAATGAGCAACAACACTCTTTCAGGCCATGACAAAGTAGCCCAATACACAATAACCTGTGCCTACAGGGGTCACACTGGAGAATCTAATATGCTAGGAAAGTCAGAGACACACCTAAAGGCCATCTTCCAGCCCTTGTCTACTTCCACTACTACTGTTTTCATAGTCCTCAGTTTCTTTCCACTCTACAGCTTAGCTTGGTGCATATGTTTCGTCTAATGGAAAGGCGAGAACATCCATTAAACCCAGAAACTAGAAACATGTAGGACCAGCTGCTTATCAGGGTGAAAACTCTCATTGGCAGATCCCCACATGCTCTGGTGTATAAACACTGAATATTCAAACAGCACAAGTCACTCCCCTTCAATGGCATTTGGAGCTGCCAACTTTCAACACTGGCTCAAGTAGTTGGCCTCCCTGAAGACTGGCCACAATGGAGTCTTTTCCCTGCTCTTTGGGATACTTTGTTTTGAGCAAGGAATAAAGTGTTCACTTACTAAAATTTGTTGTTCATGAGCTTGTGTACCTATGATACACCATAGAGCAAATTGTTCCACAGATTTTGGTCCTACAGGTAGAGTGCATGGGGAAGTGTGGAATGGAGTGTGTTGATTATTTGGCCATTCTTTTCATCACTCTTGCCTGCCTTTTTAAAGGAGCATTTTGGACAAAACAAGACTAATGTCCTGGTGGGCCATACTGAACTTTAACCCCTGCCCTATCAGACTTGGTATAGCTAATGGCCCATGGGTGGGATACATAGAGGATGCCTTCTCCATCCTATGCAGCAAGGGTGACAATAAATGGGACTTTGAGAAACTTCCCATGAATTCCAGGGAGATGGCTTGATGGCTACACACTGAGATCAATGGGATTGGAGCTTTCACCAAACAGCATAGATAGGATCTCCAGTGGAGAGTTTGAGAAAAATTAAACTAGGAGGGTCACAGGCTCAATAGGGACAATCTTCCTCTTGCAGATCCCCTCCCATCAATTGGCAAATATGAGCAGTAGACAAGGAAGAGCAAGTTGGAGAGCTCTTGCCTCCACCTTCAACTGTGTGAAGAGTCTGGCCCCTGGTAGGAGTCTCTTAACCAAGATAAGACTGAATTGAAAATAGCTGAGGATTGTGGCCAAGAATCCTGACCATCTTTCAGGACTCTACTCCATATGCCTCAGTTCATATGCAATTTGGAGGTATTGAACAAAGTCTTATAGCATTGTTGGTTACAGACACCCAAGTCAATATCATTCCAATAGATGCAGAAGGGATACCTTGGTCATTCCACAAGGATGTGTCGATGGGGGGTTACTGCTACCCTGTACATTGTTCCCTTTGGTTTTCAGCCACCACTATGGTCATGCTTCCTGCATGGAATACATTGTAGCAACTGATATCATGCACCACTGTACATCCCAAGCATGATGAAAGTGTAAGCTCCCCATTCCAAATAAATTTGGCCTATCATGATTGGGGAGAGTTGGACTCAGCACCTCCAATGCTTCCACCCCCTTGCATTGTCCAACAGTGGCAATACTGCTAGCCTGGTGGAGAAAAGGAATTCAAAAAAGACCTTCCTGCAGCTGTCCTCTGTTCCACCATCTGCACCTGTAATAGCCTGGTGTGGCCAATGGAAAAGGCAAGTTAAGCCTGGTAAGTAATTGTAGGCAATTGTCATTTGAATGCAGAAGTGCTGCCTTTGGCATCTGTAATCCTATGCATTGTGACATACTTGGAACCTATCAGGGTTTCCCCTGATGTTTGATAAGCACTTTTTATCTGGTGAAAGCCTTTTTTGGCTTCCCACTCTGAGGGGAGGACAGAAATATATTTTCTTTCCAATGGCAAGGTGTACAGTGGAATTTAGATAAACTGCCACATGAGTGCTTAAACTCAGTCACTACCTTATCAATGTGTGGGGCAGGATTTGAGTAAGCTATCTTTGCCCAAAGAACTCCAAGTGCTCGATTATATTGATGATTTCATGTTGGTGGGCAAGTGCAAAGAACAAACTGCCCAGGGACTGCAGGTATTGCTAACTAGGATTCAACAATTTGGTTGGGCCATAAATTATAATAAGATGCAAGGCCCAGCTCAAAGGTCAATTTCTTTGATAGTGTACCAGCTAAAGCCAGCCCTGGATATCTGAGGCAGTGCAGGAGAAATACTGTTCGTAAAGTCTCCCACCTCCAAAAAGGAAGCCCAGTTATTTACTAAGTTACATTAATATTGGTACCGATATATTTCATATCTTCACATCCTTCTGGCACCTCTATATTGGGTCATATGGAAAGATGATTCATGTACTTTTATGTTATTGGGCCTTGATGAAATGGAAAGGGTAAGGATTACTAAAAGCTTTCAGGTCTTCCTGAGCCTAGAAATCCCCATCAGATCCTGAGTCCTGGGAAATGAGAACATTTATCCAGGAAGTGTCCAATGACAGAGCATCATCAAATGGAAGTAGTGAATTAAAGACTATACTTGTCTGGGCCTTCTAGGAATGACACACTTGCATGAAGTGGTGACAGAAGTGTCACTCAACAATGATACTGTTGCAATATGAGATGAAGACATTCCCCTCCCTCCACTGTTATCCAGAGGGCCCCAATTCAATGATGCCCACCAAGTGCTGTTCCACTGATAGATAATCCAAGCTGAAGCTACCTAACATCCATTGGGCAGCAGTTGCTGTTTACCTAGCCTCAGAATGACAATAATCCATCTATGGCACTGGGGGAGAATTACACAATGTGCTAAACTATGAGTGATCTGCTTAACCCCAGAACACTTGGACCTAAAGCACCCTACCACTCAATGTTCCTGTTTACTGCTTAATGGAAGTAGTCATAAACAATAGCATGTCAGGAACACAGACAGAACATGATTTGAGCATCAAAAGTTCCCAGGTGTGGCAAAGGGGCTTATGGAAACAACTGGCATTATGGAAAGACACAAGCTATGTTACTTATGTTGATGTCAAGGTCAATTACTATAGCATGATAGACATCTACGGAATGTCATAGTCAATGAAATCAAGGTGCTTTGCACATTTAATGAGCCTGGGGATCCCAGTGAGAGAGTCTGAGGATGATCCCTATTTGTAGGGACATGAACAATGAAATTACCATCAGTGCCATCCATGAAATAACTGAATTTTCCATAACTACTTCTGCTGCTTGGTGGATCCACCACCAAACTAGAAATGAAAATTCTGACACCATGAATTTATGTTCCCAGGAACATGAAATACCTCTGTATTACTCAGCCAAAGGGGTGCTGATGTGTAATACCAGAAGTCTGTTGGGTTTTATAAAGTGTATTTGTTTGAAGTAGAAGCTTACAGTTATCAGGTCATAAAGCATAATTTACTTCCCTCCACAGTCTATTGCCTTGTATTGGAGCAAAATGGCAGCCATCATCTGCAAGCGTTCAGGCTTCCCCTTCCTCCTAAGGCTCCATGGTCCCAGCTTCTTCCAATATCAGCTGTAGGCTTGATAAGTTTCATCTCTCTCCCAGGACTTGTTCCTCTCCAGGCTTAGCTGCTCTGCATTCTTCACAAGGCCAGCTTTAAGCTATTAGGCAAATGGCTTATCTCACTTCCCAGGGCCTCTGCCATATCTAATGGAGCCTTCTCTCTTTCACATACTGCGTCTCTGTGCATTTGCTTCCTGGTACTCCAACATTAAAAGTCCCACTAACTCCTTGGCCATGTCATTTTCTCTGAGTCACTGCCCACCAAGAAGGTGGGGACTCAATATCCTTCTGACACAGCCCAATCAAATCCTTAATCAATTCAATCACATCCAGAGGAACAGATCAGTTTATAAATATATACAATATCTCTTTTTGGAATTTTCACAAATTATGCCAAACTGCTACAACCTTTCTCATTAAATTTCTAGTTTATAGTATTTGAAGTTTATTTTAACTGTAGACGTGGTGACCTTATTAAAGTTAATAATTTCCTCTAAATTTTTTGCTAATTTAATAGTGATTTATGATACCCAATCATGTCATCTGCAATATAAAAGAATGTCCTTTCTCATGTTTTCTGATTTTTCTTTCCACTCAATGTGTGGGGTAAACATATTACATTAGGCCTACCATAATATCAATATATAACTGAAGTGATGAGAGAAGACATCCTTTTCTTGATCTCTGTTTAGGGTAAAGCATTCAGTCTTTCTGTATTTAATAAAATATGAGGTGTAGTGGTGAGAACAGAAACACTTCTAATGGTTCCAATTTTAGTAGGAAAGCATTCAGCAGTCTTTTAAAATTATGTATGAAATTAGTTGAAAAGTTTTTTAAATTATTTATTTATTTTTAAAAATTACATTTAAAAAATATGAGATCCCATTCAACCCCACCGCCCCCATCCCCCACTCCCCCCACAGCAACACTCTCTCCCATCATCGTGACACATCCATTGCACCTGGTAAGTACATCTCTGAGCATCACTGCACCCCATAGTCAATTGTCCACATCATAGCCCACACTCTCCCACGTTCCATCGAGTGGGCCCTGGGGGGATCTACAATGTCCTGTAGTTGTCCGTGAAGCACCACCCAGGACATCTCCTCGTCCCGAAAACACCTCCACATCTCACCTCTTCCTCCCATTCCCCAAACCCAGCAGCCACCATGGCTACCCTTCCCACACCCATTCCACACTTGCTCTGTGGACATTGGATTGGTTGTGTCCATTGCACATCTATGTCAAGAGGGGCTTAGATTCCACATGGATACTGGATGCACTCCTCCTGCTTTCAGTTGTAGACACTCTAGGCTCCATGGTGTGGTTGTTGACCTTCTTCAACTTGATGTTAGCTGAGTGGAGTAAGTCCAATAAATCAAAGTGTAGGAGCTGAAGTCTGTTGAGGCTCTGGACCTGGGTGTCATATTATCAGTCCAGAGATTCAAATCCCCTAAATATATCTAAAACCCCAGCACCAACTACAATTCCAATAAAGTAGCATGCAAGTCTTGTGAAAAGAGATCCCCTCTGAGCTCAATTCCATCACGCAGAAACACCAGCTCCAAAGAAGGGCCATCTGCCATGGCAGTGAGCCCCATCTGCCATGACTATAGAACCCGTGGGTCTCTTTATCCCTCAAAAGAACCAATACCTGGGGTTGTATCTACTTTCTCTGTCTCTCAGACTCTGCTCAGTTGTGCATAAGGGGATTCCTTCTGACAACCTCCAGACTCTTTTTTAGAGACTCATAGCCTTATATTCTCATTTCTCCTTTCCATTTCCCCCTTACATTAGGTCAAACAGCATTTTGAAGTCATGTTATTATATGTAGACAGGGATATTCTGCTGATCCGTGTTGAATCTTCAGCTGGTATGTGGTAGTGATCCCTCGGTGCCAGGGAGGCTCATCCCCGGGTGTCATGTCCCACGCTGGGGGGAATGCACTGCATCTACATGCTGAGTTTGGCTGTGTGAGTGGCCACATTTGAGTAACATGAAGGCTGTTAGGAGGAAACTCCCAGGCACAGTGCTACTCTAGGCCTTATTCTTATTGCAGGTGTATAGGCTCAAAAGCATAGCCATTAGTATCAGGAGCCCACTGTTGGGCCCTCCTTCCTTCCTGGTTCTTGCCGTTGCACCTGGGGGACTGCCGCTGCTCCCCCAGGGTCCATGACAGTGACCCCCCGGCCAGGGGCCCAGTACCCCCCCAGCTGTTGTTTTTAATTGTTTCCACTATGAGTATATCTGGACATTACTATATACCCTGGGCATATGCCCTGTATGACTCCCTGTCAACTATATATATCCTGTCAATAACATCCTATATCAGTATTCCTCCACTGCCATTGTTGAACCACTCTGTGATCCAAAACTTCCTGTAAAGTCAATCCCAACATAATGTCAGCTTCACAAGAGTCTTAGATCACCGAAATTCATATATACAATATACAGTACTTCCCCAGATTCACCATAAAACCTTTTCCCTTCCACAGCGATAATCTCTTAACTTGTTCATATCTTATTTCCTGAAACTGATGTACAGATTCTGAGACAATAGCTTTCAAACAAGATGACATCTGTGCTTACTATGTGGTCCATACTTTAGGTTGTACAGTTTTCTAAATTTTTTAGTTATCCTATGTTTTGCCTTATGGTTTACATTATTAGTCTGTCATCCCCTATATATCTTTGGTGTAATATTACATGTTTTATATTCATCTTCGTGTACTCTCACAAAACTCCTCTCTTGCCCCCATATTTACCTTGGTTCCATCCATTCTACATCCATTTCCCCTCCCCTTGGGGCCCACAACACCAGTCTATCTCCATTTCCCGAGAAGCCATGTCCAGAGATACTTGCAGCAGTATTCAGGGCCTGACTTTCTCAACTGCCCTAATGCCCTGGGAGCCCTCCTTTCTCACTAGAGATACAGTTCTATCTATTTGAGGGCATTAGTCCTCCCCAGGATGTGGGTCCACCCCAACTCTCACTTCTTGGGTCTCTTCCCAATGGTACAACCCACCTTGGCAAAATGAGCCTTCAGCTATTCGCCCAGAGTCCGTCCCGCATCAGACCATACCCCCTGAGCATCCTAAACAGGTAACCCTCCTACTTATACTTTGATACGATTTTCTCAACATTTTGTTCTCAACGAACACCTGACACTCTCCCATGTTCGTATGTTGCCCCTCCCTCCCCCCAATTTTTAGACAATATTACCCCTCTGCCCATCCCCAGACCCCTCAAACCCACAAAGCCCCACCCAAAGGTAACCCCTTGCCCCCATTTTGTCCCTTCTTTGTGCTCATACTTACCGCCAGCTCATCACAGATTCCACCCCTACAGATGTTAACTCACATCCTTCCTCCACCCCCCGATTTCCTGTAAGCCTCTTTTCCGGAGTCTAGCTCTCTGAGGCAGTTTGCTTATTTCATATCATTGAGGTCATGTAGTATTTGTCCTTCAATGCCTGGGTTGCTTCACTCAACATAAGATTCTCAAGGTTCATCCATGTTATCACGTGTGATTGTAGTGTATTTGTTCTAACAGCCGAGTAGTATTCCATTGTGTGTATATACCACATTTTATTGATCCACTCATCTGTTGATGGACATTTGGATTGATTCCAACTTTTGGCGATAGTAAACAATGCTGCTATGAATATTGGTGTACATATATCTGTTTGTGTCCTTGTTTTCAGTTCTGATGGGTATATACCCAGCAGTGGTATTGCTGGGTCATATGGCAAATCTATGGTTAGTTTTTTGAGAAACTGCCAAACTGTCCTCCAGAATGGTTGGATCCTTCTGCATTCCCACCAGCAGTGGATGAGTGTTCCCCTTTCTTCACATCCTCTCCAGCATTTGTATTCTGTTTTTTTCATAGCTGCCAATCTTATGGGAGTAAGATGGTATCTCATTGTAGTTTTGATTTGCATTTCCCTGATAGCTAGAGATTTGGAGCATTTTTTCATGTGCTTTTTAGCCTTTTTATTTCTTCTTTGGAGAAGTGTCTGTTTAAATCTTTTTCCCATTTTTTAAATGGATTGTTTATCTTTTTATTTTCAAGATATAGGAGTTCTTTATATATGCAAGTTATAAGTCTCTTATCAGATATATGGTTGCCAAATATTCTCTCCCATTGTGTGGGTTCCCTTTTTACTTTCTTGACAAACTCCTTTGAGGTGCAGAAGGCTTTAATTTTGAGGAGGTCCCATTTATCTATTTGTTGTTTTGCTGCTTGTGCTTTTGGTGTGATATTCATGAAGCCATTTCCTATTACAAAGCATAAGTTCTCTCATTCCATCTAAGGTCAGAATATTGAGTAAAGGCTTTCCCACATTGATGACATTCATAGGGTTAGAAAAATTGAGTTTTTTTTCATTTAGACTACATACATATAGTTCCTGTCCAGTTTACATTCTCTCGTGTTGCGTCAGTACATAATCATGAGTGAAAGTTTTCCCACATAGATATTTATAGGGTTTCTTTCAATGTGAGTTCTCTCAAGTTCTTTAAGTGAAAAGCAAGGAATGAAGACTGTCACACATAGATGACACTCATGGGCTTTCTCTCCAGTGTTAATTCTTCCATGTTGACTGGGGGCAAATCAATGAATGAAGACTTTCCCTCATAGGTGGCATTTATAGACTTTCTCTTTAGTGTGAATTATCTCATGTTGTCCCAAAATACAATATTCACTGGAGGCTTTTCCACAAAGATGACATTCATAGGGCTTCTTTTCTCTGTGAAGTATCTCGTGTTGCCTAAGATGAAAAATCTAATGAAATCTTTCCCACATAGAAGGGAACCATATTGTTTCTCTCCAAAGTTAGTTTCACTCTATTGTCTGTGGACAAAGATTTCAATAAAGGCTATAGCACTTCAATGGCATTCACATAATTTTCTTCTAGTATGATTCTGCTAATGTTGATCAAAAGATAACTGGTCACTATTTTCCAAATGGTTTGCTGAAATATGGTTTCTTTGTCATTTCAATTAATGCATGTTAAGTCTCTGTGGCTCTGTAAGGGGAATGTTATTGCAAATAATTACATTTAAAGGAATTATTTTAGGTAGGACATCTCTATTGTGGAGAATTTGATGGAAGACTATAAAACATTCATCCATACACATGAAAGTTTTCATTTACCTACATATGAATCCTAGACTAATTCTCTAGTGATAGTAACTAATGAACATCTTGCCCATGTTAGTTTCATATACACAATATTCTCCTCCATACATGGAGATTTGCTCTATTATAGCATCCCAATTGCAGAGCTATGTGATCAATTTTGAGATTCAAGATATTTCAAATGTGAACCAAGTTTACACAGTTGTCTTTATATAAGAAATCTAGTTAGAGTTTTGCTTTCAGTTTAATTTTTTCCTAATTTCAAACTATCATAAATTTTTAGCATTTTATCCCTAAATTAATTACTATTAGTTGATTGTGCTGAATTCCTAATTAATTTCATCCCCAGGTATCTATTTGGAAAACTAGGCTCACTCCAGTGTTGCTTACTGATGACATGCTGTTAGAACTGTATGTCCAGCAGATAGGTTGCATGAATATCATTTCTTGTTTTTTTAATAGCCATTTTCTTTCCTGTAAAAATTGTGGGGGCTTTTGTAATGTATTTAGGTGGGCTCTTAATAGCTGGTAAATGTCTGAGCAATGTGCACTTGGTCTCATCACTGCACCTTTAGGAGTTTATGATGAAGCTGAAATTTCTCACTCAACTAGTCCCCATGATATGAAACAAAAAAGGACTTACCCAGGGAATTCATGATTCTGTTTTTATCTCTTTGGGCATATTGTTGCTACCTTGGCTTGAGGTTAAGTAAACTGAAAACATAATTAGAAATCTGTCTATCACAATAGGAGAATTTACTGAATCTACTCCTTGAGCTAGAGCTACACAGCAATAGGCATTAGATTCCTTACCTAAACTTCTTTTATTTATTTATTTTTTACAGAGATGCATATAAGAAATTTTATTGGAAATTGTGTAAAATCTGTAGATCGGTTTGGGTAGAAATGAGATATTAATGATATTTTGTCTTGCTAGGCATGAACACAGATTATCCTTTCAATTATTTAGATCATTATTGTTTTCTTTTTTAGCAAAGTTGTTTTAAAATTTTTATTATTTTTCATTGTTCAGTTTATTTTCTTTTTTAAATTGTATTTTAAAGATACATAGATCACAAAAGATGTTACATTAAAAAATATAAGAGGTTCCCATATATCCCACACCCACCCCACCCTACTCCTCCCACATCAACAACCTCTTTCATCATTGTTGCACATCCATTGCATTTGGTGTATATACAATACCATTACTAAACTTAATTATATATTAGTTGAACAAGGACTCGTTTTTGACCTTGATAGCTGGAAAATGTGCTTACTAAAAATTTTACTTAAGCAGTCTGAAAATTCTAATACATTAATTCACCTGGTTTTCTATTAATCTAATTTTAGAATTTTACTCTTTGCACTTAGTTCCCAGAAGGATATTAACCAGAACTTGACAATTTTGTTTACAGGAATAAGATAATATCTCATCTCAAAGCAAAACAAGACAGAGTGGTGTCAGGAGAACCCTGTAAATCTGTAACTTTCCTCAGAGACAAAAAAAAAAAGTTTGATATCCTTGAGTGGTTGGCTGAGGAAAGATTCATGAATACCTTGCACATAGGCACCTGCACAACAATATCTAAACTGTGTTTTTTAAGCTCCTAAAACCAAGGACAACTTTAATATGCTTGAAACAATGCAGAACTGAGAATTTGTACATATCCTCTTCACAAGACCACTGGAAACATCACTTGAATTTTTATTTTTTAATGTGTTTTTTTCTCACCTCCATTTTCTTTTTCTTTTGCCTATAAAAACCCTAGGGAAATTCTCACTTTGAACTGGCTTGGGGAAGATTCCCCCTGTTATTTGCTTGTGCACTTGCAATAAATTGCCTTCTGAGAGCTGTGTTTCTCTTTTGAGGCATCAGATCTGGCAGACCCTTCTATTAGAAATTGTCATGTTTACCATAACAACATTTCCAACACCACCTGTTATATTTGGGTCAATACCTCTGGGGACAGTGAGACACAATTGCAAGAAAAATTGAACACGTACAGGCCTGTAAGACTCCAACAAAAAGAAACCAGGTGAGAACCCCATTGGGATGGGGGTGGGGTGGTGAGTCAGCAACTTCTCTTAGCCCCACTGACAGCCCCAGGACCTTAGCTATGTGGTGCAAGGGCCTTTTGGTGGAAGTCTGTTGCAGCAGTTTGATATTATTTATGAATTCCAAAAATAAACATTGGATTATGTTTGTAAACTGGTCTGTTCCTCTGGGTGTTTTAGATTGTATTAACTTCAGGGGTTTCACTTTTGCTTGATTAAATATTTTTTTCCCTGGACTTTTCTTTTTATTCATTTTTTAAAATTATTACGTTCAAAAAATATGAGGTCCCCATTCACCCCCACAGCCCCCACAGCAACACTATCCCCCATCATCATGACACATCTATTGCATTTGGTGAGTACATGTCTGAGGATCGCTGCACCTCATGGTCAATGGTCCACATCATAACCCATACTCTCCCATGTTCCATCCAGTGGGCCATGGGAGGAACTACAATATCTGCTAATTGTCCCTGCAGCACTACCCAGGACAACACCAAGTCCCAAAAGTGCCTCCACATCTGATCTCCTCCTCCCATTCCCCACACCCAACAGCCACCATGGCCACTTTTTCCACACCAATGCCACATTTTCTCGATGACTAACCACAATAGTTCATGAATAGAATATCAGTAAGTCCACTCTAACCCTTACTGTATTCCTCCTTCCTGTGGACCTTGGCTTGGTTGTGTCCATTCCACATCTATGTCAAGAGGGGGCTTAGATTCCACATGGATACTGGATGCAATCCTCCTGCTTTCAGGTGTAGGCACTCTAGGCTCCATGGTGCGGTGGTTGACATTCTTCAACTCCATGTTAGCTCATTGGGGTAAGTCCAATAAACCAGAGTGTAGGAGCTGGTCTTTTGAGATTCAGGGGCTGGCTATCATATTGTCAGTCCAGACATTCAAATCCCCTAGATATATCTTAAACCCCAGCACCAACTACAATTCCAGTAAAGTAACAGGAAAGGCTTGTGAAAAGAGCTCACGTCTGAGTCCACCTCCATCACACAGAAACACCAACTCCAAAGAAGGGCCAACTGACATGGCAGTGAGCTCCATCTGCCTTGGCCATAAAACCTATGGGTCTCTTTAGCCCTCAAAAGAACCAATACCTGGGGCTGTATCTACTTTATCTGTCTCTGAGACTCTGCTCAGGTGTGCATAAGGGCAATCCTTCTGACAACCTCCAGACCCTTTTTTATTTTTTTTATTTTTATTTTTTCCAAATTCTACTCAATTTATTCATTTTTTTAAAAAAATATTACATTAAAAAAATATGAGGTCCCCATTCGCCCCCACTGCCCCCACCCAACCACTCCCCTCACAGTAACACTCTCCCCCATCATCATGACACATCCATTGCATCTAGTGAGTACATCTCTGGGCATCGCTGCACCCCATGGCCTGTGGCCCACACCATAGCCCACACTCTCCCACATTTCATCCAGTGGACCATGGGATGACATACAATGTCTGACAATTGTCCCTGGAGCACCACCCAGGCCAACTGCAAGTCCCGAAAATGCATCCACATCTCATCTTTTCCTTCCATTCCCCACGCCCAGCAGCCACCATGGCCACTTTTTCCACACCAATGCCACATTTTCTCGATGATTAACCACAATAGTTCATGAATAGGATATCATTAAGTCCACTCTAATCCTTACTGTATTCCTCCTTCCTATGGACCTTGGCTTGGTTGTGTCCATTCCACATTTATGTCAAGAGAGGGTTTAGATTCCACATGGATACTGGATGCAATCCTCCTGCTTTCAGTTGTAGGCACACTAGGCTCCATGGTGAGGTGGTTATCATTCTTCAACTCCATGTTAGCTCATTGGGGTAAGTCCAATAAATCAGAGTGTAGGAGCTGAAGTCTGTTGAGGCTCAGGGCCTGGCTATCATATTGTCAGTCCAGAGATTCAAATCCCCTAGATATATCTTAAACCCCAGCACCAACTTCAATTCCAGTAAAGTAGCATGAAAGGCTTGTGAAAAGAGATCCCATCTGAGTCCAGCTCCATCACGCAGAAACACCAGCTCCAAAGAAGTGCCAACTGACATGGCAGTGAACCCCATCTGCCATGACCATAGAACCTATGGGTCTCTTTAGCCCTCAAAAGGACCAATACCTGGGGTTGTATCTACTTTGTCTGTCTCTGAGACTCTGCTCAGGTGTGCATAAGGGCAATCCTTCTGACAACCTCCAGACTCTTTTTTAGAGACTCATAGCCATATGAACTCATTTGTCCTTTCCATTTCCCCCTTACTTTAGGTCAAACAGCATTTTTAACTACTGTTATTATATGTGGACAGGGATATTCTGCTGGTCCGCGTTGAACCTTTAATTCAAGGTCATTTTCTAGTTACATCATCAGCTGGTACTTGGTAGTAATCCCTCGGTGCCAGGGAGGCTCAACCCGGGTGTCATGTCCCATGCTGGGGGGAAGGCAGTGCATTTACATACTGAGTTCGGCTTCAAAACTGGCCACATTTGAGTAACATGGAGGCTGTCAGGAGGGAACTCCTAGGCACACTGCTGCTCTAGGTCTTGTTCTGATTTCAGGTGTAGAGGCTCACAAGCATAGTCATTAGTATCAGGGGCTCACTGTTGGACTCTCATTCCTTCCTGGTCCTTGCCGTTGCACCTGGGGGACTGCCACTGTTCACCTAGGGACCACGACAGGGCCCCCCCCAGCCAGGAACCCAGCAGCCCCCCCAGCTATTGTTTTTAATTGTTTCCACTATGAGTATATACAAATATTTCTATGCACCCTGAACACATGTGCTGTATAACTCCCTGTAAACCATATGTCCCCTGTCAATAACATCCCATACCAGTATTCCTCCACTCCCATTGTTGAACCACTCTGTGATCCAAAACTTCCTGAAAAGTGAAGCCCAATATAATGCCAGGTTCCCTTAATAGTAAAATGGAATATAGCGATGAGTTTAAAGGTTAGATATAGAATACATATTGATTTGGAAAAATTCTACATCCTTTTTCTTTTCTTTTTTCCTAATTATTGAGCTTCTCTTCACAAGAGCCATAGATCACAGTAATTCATATATACAATATACAGTACTCCCACATATCCATTATAAAACCTTTTCCCTTCCATAGTGATAATCTTTTAACTTATTCATACCATATTTACTGAAACTGATGTTCAGATATTGAGACAATAGCTTTTAAACAAGGTAACATTTGTGTTTACATTGTGGTTTATACTTTAGGATATACAATTTTATAAATTTTTTAGTTATCCTATGTTTTACATTACGGTTTACATTATTAGTCTGTCAGCCCCTATATGTTTTTGGTGTAATATTACAGGTTTGTTTGTTTTGTTTTTTTTTTTATTTTTATTTTTTTAATTATTTATTATTTTTTTTTAAATTACATTATGAAAAATATGAGGTCCCATTCAACCCCACCGCCCCTGCCCCCCACTCCCCCCACAGCAACACTCTCTCCCATCATCATGACACATCCATTGCACCTGGTAAGTTCATCTCTGAGCATCACTGCACCCCATAGTCAATGGTCCACATCATAGCCCAGACTCTCTCATGTTCCATCCAGTGGGCCCTGGGGGGATCTATAATGTCCCGTAATTGTCCGTAAAGCACTATCCAGGACAACTCCACGTCCCAAAAACGCCTCCACATCTCATCTCTTCCTCCCGTTCCCCAAACCCAGCAGCCACCATGGCTACCCTTCCCACACCCATTCCACATTTTCTCTGTGGACATTGGATTGGTTGTGTCCATTGCACATCTATGTCAAGTGAGGGCTTAGATTCCATATGGGTACTGGATGCACTCCTCCCGCTTCCAGTTGTAGACACTCTAGGCTCCATGTTGTGGTGGTTGACCTTCTTCAACTCCATGTTAGCTGAGTGGAGTAAGTCCAATAAATCAAAGTGTAGGAGCTGAAGTCTGTTGAGGCTCTGGGCCTGGGTGTCATATTATCAGTCCTGAGATTCAAATCCCCTACATATATCTTAAACCCAGCACCAACTACAATTCCAATAAAGTAGCATGCAAGTCTTGTGAAAAGAGATCCCCTCTGAGTCCAATTCCATCATGCAGAAACACCAGCTCCAAAGAAGGGCTATCTGTCACGGCAGGGAACCCCTTCTGCCATGATATTTCAGGTTTTATATCCATCCTTGTGTACTCTTGTGAAACACTTTTATTGCCCTCACAGTTATGTTCGTTCCATCTATTCAATATCTATTTCCCCCTCCCCTTGGGGCCCACAATGACAGTCAATCTTCATTTCTTGAGGAGCCATGTTCAGAGATACTTGCAACAGTGTTGACGGCTTGACTTGCTCAACTGCCCGAATGCCCTGGGAGCCACCATTTCTCTTGAGAGATACAGTTCCCTCTATTTGATGGCATTAGTCCTCCCCAGGATGTAGGTATACCTTCACTCTCATTATATGGGTCTCTACCCAGTGGTATAACCCACTCCAGCAAAATGAGCATTCACATATTCCCTAGGAGTCTGTCCTACATCAGATTATCCCCTTTAAGTACCTTTAACAGGTAACTTTCCTAATTATATTTTGAAAAGGTTTTCTCAGCATTATACTCTCAACAAACACCTGACAATCTCCTATGTTCATATGTTGCCCCACCCTACCCCCAATTTCTTGGGCAATATTACCCACCGGCCCATCCCTAGCCCCCCTCAATCCCACAAAGCCCCACCCAAAGGTAACCCTATACCCCCATTTTATCCCTTCCTTGTACATATACTTAACTCCAGCTTATCATAGATTTCACTCATGTAGATGTCAGCTTACATCCTTCCTCTACCCCCCGATTTCCTGTAAGCCAATCTTCCAGTCACTAGCTCTCTGAGGCAGCTTGGTTTACTTATTTCATATCATTGAGGTCATGTAGTATTTGTCCTTCAATGCCTGCGTTGCTGCACTCAACATAAGGGTCTCAAGATATCACATGTGTTTGTAGTGTATTTGTCTTAAAGGCGAGTAGTATTCCATTGTTTGTATATACCACATTTTATTGATCCACTCATCTGTTGATGGGCATTTGGGTTGATTCCAACTTTTGGCGATAGTGAACAATGCTGCTATGAACATTGGTGTGCATATATTGGTTTGTGTCCTTGTTTTCAGTTCTGCTGGGTATATACCCAGCAGTGGTATTGCTGGGTCATATGGCAAATCTATGGCTAGTTTTTTGAGAAACCACCAAGCTGTCCTCCAGAATGGTTGGATCCTTCTGCATTCCCACCAGCAGTGAATGAGTGTTCCCCTTTCTTCACATCATCTCCAGCATTTGTATTCTTCTGTCTTTTTCATAGCTGCCAATCTTATGAGAGTAAGATGGTATCTCACTGTAGTTTTGATTTGCATTTCCCTGATAGCTAGAGATTTGGAGCATTTTTTCATGTGCTATTTAGCCATTTGTATTTCTTCTATGGAGAAGTGTCTGTTTAAATCTTTTTCCCATTTTTTAAATGGGTTGTTTATCTTTTTATTTTCAAGATATATGAGTTCTTTATACATGCAAGTTATAAGTCTCTTATCCGATATATGGTTGTCAAATATTTTCTCCCATTGTGTAGGATCCCGTTTACTTTCTTGACAAACTCCTTTGAGGTGCAGAAGGCTTTAATTTTGAGGAAGTCCCACTGATCTATTAGTTCTTTTGCTGCTCGTGCTTTTGGTGTGATATTCATGAAGCCATTTCCTATTACAAGGTCCTGTAGATGTTTCCGTACACTGCTTTCCAAGGTCTTTATGGTCTTGGCTCTTATATTTAGGCCTTTGATCCATCTTGAGTTGATCTTTGTATAAGGTGTGAGATGGTAATCCTCTTTCATTCTTCTACATATGGATATCCAGTTCTCCAGGCACCATTTGTTGAATAGGCCATTCTCTCCCAGTTGAGAGGGTTTGGTGGCTTTATCGAATATTCTATGGCTATATATAGGAAATTCTATATTAGAACTTTCAATTCAATTCCATTGGTCTGTGTGTCTCTCCTTATGCCAATACCATGCTGTTTTCAGTATTGTAGCTTTGTAGTATGTTTTGAAGTCAGGTAGTGTGATTCCTCCAATTTCGTTTTTCTTTTTCAATATGTCTTTGGCTATTCGGGGCCTCTTCCCTTTCCAAATAAATGTCATAGTTAGTTTTTCTAGTTCCTTAAAGAAGGCTGTGTTGATTTTTATTGGGACTGCATTGAATGTGTAGATCAGTTTTGGTAGGATAGACATCTTAATAATATTTAGTCTTCCTATCCATGAACAAGGAATATTCTTCCATTTATTTAGGTCTTCTTTGATTTCCTTGAACAGTCTTGTATAGTTCTCAGTGTATAAGTTTTTTACATCTTTAGTTAAATTTATTCCTAGGTGTTTGATTTTTTTATTTACTATTGTGAATGGTATTTGTTTTCTTGATTTCCTCCTGATATTGCTCATTATTGGTGTACAAAAATGTTACTGATTTTTGCGCATTGATATTATAACCTGCGACTTTACTAAACTCATTTATGAGTTCTAGAAGCTTTGTTGTAGATCTCTCAGGGTTTTCTATGTATAGGATCATGTCATCTGCATATAATGAAATTTTGACTTCTTCCTTTCCAATTTGAATGCCTTTTATATCTGGTTCTTGCCTCAGTGCTCGAGCAAGTACTTCTAAGACAATGTTAAATAGAAGGGGAGACAATGGGCATCCTTGTCTTGTTCCTGACTTTAGATGGAAGGATTTTAGGATTTCTCCATTGTAAACAATGTTGGCTGTAGGTTTTTCATATATGCTTTTTATCATGTTCAAAAAATTTCCTTGTATTCCGATCTTTTGGAGTGTTATTATCAAGAAAGGGTGCTGTATTTTGTCAAATGCTTTTTCTGCATCGATAGATATAATCATGTGATTTTTTTCCTTCAATCTGTTTATATTGTGTATTACATTGAACGATTTTCTTATGTTGAACCATCCTTGCATACCTGGAATGAATCCCACTTGGTCATGGTGTATAATTCGTTTAATGTGTTGTTGAATATGATTAGCAAGTATTTTGTTAAGTATTTTTGCATCTAGGTTCATTAGAGAAATTGGTCTGTAATTTTCCTTTCTTGTGGCGTCTTTGCTTGGCTTTGGTACTAGGCATCATAGAAGGAGTTAGGCAATGTTCCTTCTGTTTCAATTTTTGGAAGAGTTTCAGCAGGAGTGGTGTTAGTTCTTTCCATAATGTTTTGTAGAATTCACCCGTGAAGCCGTCTGGCCCTGGGCACTTCTTAGTTGGGAGGTTTTTAATGACTGATTCTATCTCTTGACTTGATTGGTTTGTTGAGATCATCAGTTTCTTCTTTCATCAATATGGGCTGCTTATGTGTTTCTAGGAATTTGTCCATTTCCTCCAAATTGTCATTTTTGTTTGAATATAGTTTTTCAAAGTATTCTCTTATGATAATCTTTATTTCTGTGGGGTCAGTGGTGATATCTCCTTTCTCATTTCTTATTTTGTGTATTTGCATCTTCTCTCTTTTTTTCTTTGTTAGTCTAGCTAAAGGTTTGTCAATTTTCTCGATCTTCTCAAAAAACCAGCTCTTGGTCTTGTTTATCTTTTCAAGTGCTTTCTTATTTTCTATTTCATTTAGTTCTGCTCTTATCTTTGTTATTTCCTTCCTTCTTCTTCCTGTTGGATTACTTTGTTGTTGTTTTTTCTAATTCCCCCAAATGTGCAGTTAGTTCTTCAATTTTTGCTCTTTCTTCTTTTTTTGATATATGAATTTATAGCTATAAATTTCATTCTCAGTACTGCTTTTGCTGCATCCCATAGATTTTGGTATGTTGTGTTATCATTATCATTTGTTTCAAGGTAGTCCTTGATTTCTTTTGAGATTTCCTCTTTGACCCACTGTTTTTCTAAGAGTGTGCTGTTTAATTTCCAAATCATGGTGTGAAATCTGGGCCTCTGACCCTTGCAAATTTCCAGCTTCACTCCACTGTGGTCAGAGATATTATTTAGTATGATTTTGATCTTTCTGAATTCATTAAGCCTTTCTTTGTGGCCTAGCATATGGTCTATCTTGGAGAATGATCCATGTGCGCTTGAGAAAAATGTATATCCTGCTGTGTTTGGGTGTAATGATCTATATGTATCTATTAGATCCAACTCCTCTAATATACTGTTCAAATGTTTTGTTGCTTTAGTGATTCTCTTTTGGGATGTTCTGTCGAGAGTTGATAGTGGTGTATGAAAATCCCCCACTATAATTGTAGATACATGTATTCTTTCACTTAGTTTTTCCAGCATTTGCCTCACGTATTTAGAGGCACCCTTGTTAGGAGCATAAATATTTATGATTGTTCAATCTTCTTGACAGATTTTCCCTTTTACTAAAATGTAGTATCATTCTTTGTCTCTCACAATTGTTTTGCATTTAAAGTCTATTTTGTCTGATATTAATATAGCTACTCCTACCTTTTTTTTGTCATTGTTTGCTTGTATGATTGTTTTCCAGCCATTCGCTTTCAGCCTCCATGAGTCTCTGGGTCTAAGATGTGTCTCTTGTAGACAGCATATAGATGGGTCATATTTCCTTATCCAATGTCCCAGTCTGAATCTTTTGATATGTGAGTTTAATCCGTTGACATTCAGTGTTTTTACTTTCAAGGAATTATTTGTGTTAGTCATATTTTGATTGGACTTGTCTTTGTCATATTTTGTTTGCTTTTTTTCCCCTTCTCTTTTTGTCTTTTTTGTTGCTCTTACACTCTCCTCCAACTCTGCCTGTCCTGTTTTTTCCTTTCTTCCTCCAGAACTCCCTTTAGAATTTCTTGAAGGGGAGGTTTCTTGTTGGCATACTCTTTCAGTTTCTGTTTATCTGTGAATATTTTGAACTCTCCATCATGTTTGAATGCTAGTTTAGCTGGATAGAGTATTCTTGGTTGGAAATTTTTTTCCTTTAGTACCTTGACTATATCATACCACTGCCTTCTTGCCTCCATGGTTTCAGATGAGAAATCAGCACTTAATCTTATGGAGCTTCCCTTGTATATGATGGTTTTCTTTTCTCTTGCTGCTTTTAGAATTTTCTCTTTGTCTTGAGCGTTGGATAATTTGACAAGTATATGTCTTGGGGTGGGCCTGTTGGAGTTTTTGACAATTGGAGTGCTCTGTGCTTCTTGTATATGGACCTCTGTCTCTCTCAGTAGATTTGGGAAGTTTTCAGCCATTATTTCCTGCAACACTGCTTCTGACCCCTTTCCCTTCTCTTCTCCTTCTGGAATGCCTATAATACGTATGTTTGAGTGTTATGCATTATCATTCAGGTCCCTAAGTCCTAGCTGGATTTTTTCTATCTTTTTATCGACCCCTTCTACTATCTGTTTGATTTCCGATGCACTGTCTTCCACATCACTAATTCTCTGCTCTGCCTCTTCTAGTCTGTTGATATTTGCTGCAAGTGTATTTTTGATTTCTTGAACTGTGGTGTTCATTCCCATCATATCTGTTATCTTTTTGCGTATGTCTGCAATTTCCCCTCCAAGTGTTGTCTTCATGTTGTTAACCTCTTCCTTTACTTCATTAAATTTGTCGGTGATAAATGTTCTGAGATCTTTCATTTCTTGTGTGAAGTTCTGCTCCCCTTCCTGATTTTTAGTTTGTTCATTGGATTCAGCCATGTTTTCCTGATTACTAGTTTGGTTGCTGTCTGGTCATCATTTTTTCTTGACAGGTTTAATCAGTTCCTTAGCTTCTTTGTCTAGTCTTGTGGATTAATTAGCTGTTGTTTTTGCATAAGTGTTATATCTTCTCTTTGTCACTTTGTTCTTCTTATTCTAATTTTTTATTGCTGGTTGAGTTCACTTTAAAGGAAAGTATTAGGGCCGGGGAAAGGCAATTGTGTAAGCAAGGAAAAAGTGTAAAGTAGTGTTGGTGAGAAATGTTAACAGAACAACAATATGAGATCTGGGAGGATGGATATTAGATTCATGTAAGTTGTGTAGATTTATAGCAGTAGGTATAGCACCTATAATGAAGTAGTCGACTGAATATGGGAGGAATATGGTGTGAATTAAAAAGCTAGTATTTTTGTGAGAGAGGGAAAGAGAAAAGGAAGGTAGTAGTTTCAAGAGTGGATAAGATACAGAAAACAAAACAAAGGTATTAGAAATTAAGAGTTAGACACTTTGTGGATCAAAGAAAGGGAGGTGGAATATAGGAGAGACAGTAGATGATGGAGGATATCAAGATGTAGGGGAAAGGGGATAGTGTAGGTAGCCAAAATCAATTCACACAGAAATGAGGCAGTGGAAGATGAGGAAACCCAGCAAATGTGAGGTGTTCCGTGCAGTACCTATTGTATAATTAAGATAAAATAAAATAAGAAGAAAATGAGGGACAAGAGAGAAGAAAAAACAGAAAAAAAAGAGAAGAAAGGAAGAAAGAAAAAGGGGGTGGGTAAATGGCAGGGAACAGGTAGGGGAAAGAAAAAAAAAAGATATACACCAACCACAACAGGAACACCAGCAAAAAAAACAAACAACCCTAAATAACTGGGAAAAAAAAGACTTTGGGGGATACGCTGGGAGAAAAGACTAAGGGATAATGCAATGTTAGCAGTCAGGATATTAAAAAAAGTAAAAAATAAGATAAAATGAAAATAAAAACAAAACAAAATGAAACAAAAAAAGAAAAATGCAAACGTTGTGGGCTAGGGCATTCAAGGACCTCAGATGGACCTTAGGGCGTGATGGATTCAGGGATGGAAATCTGAGATATTGAAGACTCAAGAGGTGTGAGTCTCTGGGGTGTGGGCCACCAGGGTTTAGGGGACTCAGACCTGGCAACCTCAAATCTGGTCAACAGGGAGCCTGGGAAAACTGCAGTATAACACAGCCTTCAGGGATCCCCACAGCTGGGTGCCAGCCCTATGGGGGAAGTCAGATCTGCAAACTCTATCTTATGTCCGAACCCCGCAATTCACTCACTCACTGGGGTCTATTCTGTGGATGTATCATTAATTCGGCTTCAGGACATCTCCCACCCTGTAAGCCCCCAGAATAGCCACCTGAGGTCGTCTCTACACTGCAGCCAATTTAATGACACACATCAGAAGCCAGGCCCAGGGGTGGGGCTCCATCCGGAAAGGTGGACAACAGAGTCCAAAACCGGAATTCCCATGCTTCACAAAATATTCCCCAATCGGCTTCCAGACGTGTCCCCCCACTCGCCACACCCTGTAACAACCTCCCGATTACATCCCTTTATTGCCAGCAATCTAATTCCGCTGCAGATCCGCAGCCGGGCTTGTGGGGGCGGAGCTCCAGGCGGAAGTGCTATTACTTGTGTCCACAATCAAAAATTCCCCGCTTCGCAACAAAACCTCGTTTGTCTCCCCAAATCGGTCTGCAAAGGCGTCCAGTCCTGTCAACCCCCTAACAGCCTGCCCAGGGCTTGCAAATTCCCCAGTAATGCAGAGCTTCCAAAAAGCATGACTGCAGTGCCAGTTCCATGGCTCCACCCACCCCAGGAGGGAGCGTCCCACGTGCAGCTCTCACCTCCGTGCAATAGAGTTTCAATTATATCTTATAGACTAATCCTCTCCGATACCTTCCCACCAAATCGATGTCCAGACACTTCCTGCCCTGCAAAAATCCTGAAACAGCCTGGTCCCGGAGAACCTCCAACACTGCCCAGCCGCTTCTTTGCAGGAGAGACCATCAGGTAAGCTCACTCAGCCACCATCTTACCCCGCCCTCTCAGTTTTGTATAGTTATAGCAATAAGTAGAGTGCCTATAATGAGGTAGTTGGCTGAATATGGGAGGAATATAGTATGAATTAAAAAGCCACTGTTTTCATGAAGGAGGGAAAGAGAAAAGAAAGACAATAGTATCAAGAGTGGATAAAAGACAGAAAACAAAACAAAGGTATTATAAATTAAAAGTTAGACAATTTGGGGACCAAAGAAAGGGTGGTGGTATATAGGAGAGACAGTAGATGATGGAGGATATCAAGATGTTGGGGAAAAGGGATAGTGTAGGTAGCCAAAATCAATTCACACAGAAATTAGGCAATGGAGGATGAGAAAACCCAGCAAATGTGAGGTGTTCCCTGCAGCACCTATTGTATAATTAAGATAAAATAAAATAAGAAGAAAAAGAGAGAAAAGAAAGAAGGAAAAAAGGGGATGGTGGGCAAAGAGAATGGAGGGAAACAATCAAGAAAAAGAAAAGAAGAGAAAGGGAAAAAAACCCTAAATAAATGAAAAAAGACTTTGGGGGATACAATGAGAGAAAAGACTAGGAGATAATGTAATATTAGCAACCAGGACAATAAAAAAGAAAAGAAAAAAAAAGAGAAAAAGGAAAGAGAAAACAAAGAACAAACAAACAAACAAAAACAAACTGCAGCCATCGAGGGCTAGGACAATCAAGGACCTCAGATGGACCTCAGGGTGTGATGGGTTCAGGGATAGGAAGTCTGTGATATTGCAGACTCAAGAGGTGTGATTCTCTTGGGTGTGGGCCACCAGGGTTCAGGGGACACAGACCTGACAACCTCAAATCTGGTTAACAGGGAGCCTGGGAGCACCACAGTACAACACAGCCTTCAGGGATCCCCACAGCTGGGTGCCAGCCCTATGAGGGGGGTCACATCCGCAAACTCTGATCTCTGTGTCAGAAACCCAAAATTCCCCCTCTCACAAGAGTCTCTTCTGTCACTGTGTCACCAATTAGACTTCAGGACACCTCCCGCCCTGCAAGCCCCCAAAACAGCCTGCTGGGGGCGCCTCTTTATTGCGACTGATTTAAGGACCGCCACAGATCGGCAGCCAGGTCTAGGTGGCAGGGCTCTAGCCAGAAGGGCTGAACTCCGTGTCCGAAATCCAAAATTCCCCCCCTCGCCAAAGACTCCTCCGTCTGTTTCACCTAATCGGCTTCCAGCCACCTCCCAACCTGCAAGCCCCCGAAATAGCCTGCTGCTAGTGCCTCTTTATTGTGGCCGATTTAAGGACCACTGCAGATCGGCAGCCAGGCCTGGGAGGGGGGGTGCTCTAGCCGGAAGAGCTGAACTCCATGTCTGAAATCCAAAATTCCCCGCCTCGCAAAAACTTCATCTCTTTCTCACCAAATCATTTTCCAAAGGCCTCCTGCCCTGCAAGCCCCTGAATAGCCCGCTCAGGGCTTATGAATTCCCCAGCACCACAGAGCCTCCAGGAATGCTTGATTAAATTTTGATTAGGGTTTTCTTTGGGTCACATCAGTAGGACAAGGGAACAGGAACTCAGAGAGAAAACAACATGAAGAGAGAGTTGGAATTCTGATGCTGGAGCCCTGGAAAGTAAATATACAGAGAAGCAGAAGTGAGGAAAGAGAGAAGTCTCCATTAGACATGGCAGAGGCCCCAGGAATAGACATGAGCCCTTTGCCTGGTAGTTTACAGCTGGCCTTGTAGAGAAAGCAGGCTAGCTGAGCCCAGAGAGAAATGAGCCCCAGGAGAGAGACGAGACTTGTCCCAGGCTACAGCTGAAAATGGAAGAAGCTGAGACCACGGAGCCTTCATAGGAAGAGGAAGCCAGAACACTTGCAGACACCACCTGCCATCTTGCCCAATATGTGACAAATGACTCTGGGTGAAAAAATATCTCTTATGCTACCTTGAGTTGAACTCTTTAGGGTCTGTTATCTGTAAGCATCTACCCCAGATAAATACCCTATATAAAACCTAAAAGATAGTGCTGAAGGTGGCAAGTATATATCCAAGAGACTTGAATCTCCAGGATGTCCATGTACCAGCTGGGCCCTGAGCCTCAACAGATATTGCAACACCTATGCTCCAGTTCATCAGACTCACCCAGGATAACTAACAAGGAGATGAGGGTGGACAACTATCACACCAAGGTACTGAAAGAGTCTACAAGTAAGGTGTCCCATCCATCAGCTATATGGGATTGAGGCCCCCTCTCAATTAGAAGTGGAGTGGACCTCACCATTCCAGAATCCTCAGGATTGGCAAAGAAAATATGGACTAGAATAGAATTATTGGTATTCTACTATAGACTTTTTGTGATTCTAGTTGTGGAAGAAATTATATCATTGATGTGGAGACAATTGCCACTGGAGGTGCTAAAGGCAGGAAAAGGGGAAAAAAGGTGTAATATGAAGGCATTTTGGGGACTTGCAATTGTCCTGAATGACACTGCAATGACAGACATAGGCCATTATATATCCTGCCAAAACCTACAGAATTGAGTGGGAGAGATTATAAACTAAATTGTAAAGTGTCATCCATGCTTAATGGTAATGCTCCAATTGTGTTCATCAATTGCAATGAGCGTATCACACTAATGAAAGAAATTGTTAATGTGGGGAAGGGTGGGAGATGTGGGGAGTGGGCATATGGACATCCCTTATATTTTCTGGTATAACATATCGTGTAATCTAAGTATTTAAAATACACTTATATTTTTTAAAAATCAACAGATTTTTTGGTACTTTGCACAGCACCCCTTTGACTGACTAATACATCTGTCCACACACAGCAAAGACTGAGGAGTTGTGAGTGTAGGCTTTGCCTACTGCATCAAGTGACCTCTGCTTGAGCACCAGTTTATGGAACCCTACCTCTCTACCAACATCTTGCACAATCTGCCTGCCCAAAAAAGCTGATATGAATACCCAGCTCCAATGGCATTTCTTCCCAGGTGATGATACATCCAGACAGCCTGTCTCCAAGCCTAGGAACTGCCAATCTACATTCTCCATCTCAACTCCTGTCTGGGATTCCTAGTCATAGTGGAACTGATCAAATTCCTGATTTGGTTCCATCTGCCAAGTTGAGGGGATGGTCCCAATACACAATACCTTGTGTTTCATGAAGTCACATGAGTGGGCCAGGGAAAACCTTGATGCCCATTGCTCCTGCACCTCCAATGCTCTGGGTGAATACTGACTTTCTGTGTTGGACAACTCCCAGTTTAGATCTAAAGGCCAAGGTCTGTGCCTGGTTTAGGATGGGTGCTGTGCTCATGTGAATCTGATCAATAACAGAAGTGCCATGGACTCACTCACAATAAGATTCTGGGTGGGAAGGGTGCACCCAGTGGGAAGCTAGGCAAGGGGACATCCTGGACCTGTCTGTCTAGAGAAGAGATGTCCCTGAGAGCTGGGCAGAAAACAAGACCTTGGGCTTCCTCCTCACCCTGTCTTAGTATGCTCAGTCAAGTCCCCTGGCTGGACCTGGATGGATGGGCCACCCAGGCTAGTGGTTGCCAGCTGGGGGAGCCAGCAGGAGTGCCGGTGGTTCTGGTAGGATGGCTGGGGAAAGCTGGGTCCCTGCAGGGGGGAAGATGGGGCACACATGAACTGGGAAAGTGGTGTGTGTGTGTGTGTGTGTGTGTGTTTGTTGTTTGGGGGGTGGGCACTTCCAGGTACAGAGCCAGGCTGGGTAAGGTGGAAGAGGCCCAAGGGCACACCTCCTGTGGATGCCCAACCTGGTGGGATGTCAGAAGCAAAGCAGAGACCCTCCTCTTTGTAATCCACCAAGCAGAGTGCCCAGGACCCCAAACTGTCCTTGGACTCTGGTTCTCTGGACAGGTAGCTGGACACTGCCAGTGTGGTCTTACTACCTGGTCTGCCTTTTAGCTACCCTTGTCACCCAAGGCTATCATTGCAAGCCAAGCAAAAGGCATACCACTGCATCTGGGGTGCCCTTGTAGCTGGTGGTGGCAAGTAGGGATCAGGAACCAGAGGCCCACAGCCTCTGCAGTTGGATGTCTTTACAGCACTATCTAGTGAAGGCTCTTGAAAGTCGAGACCATGGCAACCACAGTTTTCTGCACTACCACCCTGAACACAACTGATGTCAGTCATCTCTGAATCCCAGAGAATGGCTACCTCTAGCCAGTGCCTCACATTCCTCCCCCACCTGCATGGCTATCTCCACCTTGGCCCTGCCCACAGTGGCACAGACAGGTGGCTGCATCCCAGCCCTTCTGTAGACTCCCAATCTCACACAAGCCTTAATCTGGAAGGAACAGCAGAGACCCAAACTTCTGAGGCCAAGATTTCTCATCTGCTAGACCTCTTTTCAGCCATTAGGCCCCCTTACCCCTTTGCACCTTCAAACAAATGGTGCACACCAGGGGCTACCCTTGGCCTTCCCTGCCTTCCCTGGCACAACAGGGATAAGCCAAGGGAATACACTTTCCATTTGCCCCTGGGCCACACCCTACACACTCCCCATGATAGCAGAATGCTCTGGGTTCTGGCATCTAAGTCCTTGGCTATGTCACATAATAGAATTTAAAAGTAAAAAGTTTATTAAGAAAGAAGTAATAGAAATGAGATAAGTACACACCTGAGATATGGGTGTGGGCCTGTTATATAGTGAGATGTGCACTTGTTGCCCCAGGTTAGGCCTTTTTAAAGTTTTTCCTCCTCCCTTTCTTAATGTTGGGTAGGGGTCCCAGCTGTTCTGATTGGATGTCTTACCTGTTAGCCTTCATGGGACCAATGGGAGGCCTGATGTTTGTAGTTATCCAGGTCTTCCCCTTGGTCCTGGAAAGAGATCAAAATGGGACCTAGTGACCAGGGTCTAGGTGTGACATTTCTGGCTTTGTTTTCAGTAGTAGGGGTTTTCTGGGCAGGGTCTCATCACCATGTTCTCTGCTGGGTCCCATCTGCCTTCCATCTTTCCCTGTACTAATCTGCCTCACCTTCCCTCTCAGAGAGCTCACTCCCTTGTACTTAAGGTGGAGCTGAAAAGTGAAGGTCATTCTTCTGCAGCTGTTTCCTGGTATTTAGGGAGAGTAGTCCCTGCCTAACAAGGTATAAAACCCTCTGTCTATTATACTGAGGTTGAGGGAGGATGGGTCTGGCACCATGGTTGGAAATGGATGAAATCCCCATGTTACTAAGACTTTGTTCTGGCTGGTGTTGATTCTGGAAGAAATAAACTTAGAATTGAATATACACTGCCCTGCTAAAATAATAAAAAGAAGATGGTGGTAAATGAGCCCAACCAGGGGTCAGCCATGACATACTGGACCACAACGGTAAGAAAGACAAGGTGCCCTCAGAGTCTGCATCCTCCCAAAGCTGATGTGAAACCGAATTCTTCCTTAAATTCTTTTATATGTTGATTAACTCTAGGGAGAGATTGTGGTAGACCTGTTGGGTTTGGTATAAATTGCTAGTTCTCACAGTGGTAGTTATGCCTAGGATAACCACCTCTTCTACGAGAGGTATGAAGAGAGGGGCTTTTTATACAGAAACTCACAAAGACAGTATAGGGCAAAACAAGGTAAACATATGGCAAGTAAAATAGAGAGTACTTAAAAGAGTCATTCCTTTATCATAAACATACCCATTATTTTAAAAATGAATTAAATTGAACAGGATTTTAACATAGACTTCACTATTGTTACTTATAATTTTCATTCTCTTACAAACTGGGTTTACTTATAAAATAAGATTTTAAAAATCTCTTTGAAGGCTATTTCTGATTATTCTAATCTGTACTGTGACCATGCAATTTTGCACACAAATTTCATTCTTTTTTGTTATTGACTTATAACCAAATTTTGCAATGTTTTGAAATACACTCTACATCATTTTCCTCTACTTCAGTGCTCTGCTTATTTTCTGTGCAGTTTGATATTATTAAATAATTCCAAAAGGCATGTATAGATTATGTTTGTAAACTGGTCTGTTCCTCTGGGTGTGATACCCTTTCATTGTATTAGATTCAGCTGAGACGACTGTGATTAAAGTATGTTAACATTAGAGCTTTGATTCAATCATGTCAGTAGGGTTTGACACAGCTTTGAATTCCTTCCCCATGGTGAGTTATATAAATGGAAACTCACACAAGAAGACACACAGAAGAAGACATAAGAGCCCTAAAGAAACAAGAAGAGAGAACTTAGTTTTAATGCTGGAGCCCCAGAGGGCTTAGCCATTCACTTGATAGTTTATAGCTGACCTTGTCAAGGGGAGAGAGAAAGAGACCCTGGAAAGAAAGAAGTCTTAACCCAGTCTAAATATGAGATCAGTGGTACATGACTCCCAGGGATGAGCTTCCCTGGCACAAAGGGATTACTACCAATACTAACTGATGATACAACTAGAAAATGACCTTGAACAAAAGGGGGAAATGGTAAAGACAAATGAGTTTATATGGCTAAGAGTCTTCAAAAAAGAGTCAGGAGGTCACCAGAGGGGTCACACTTATGAACACCTTAGCAGGATCCCAGATGTATCCAACAAAGTAGATACTGGTGCTCCTGAGGTCTATGGATACACACAGGCTCTACAATCATGGCAGTTGGCTCTGGAGTTCAGTGTCTTGCCAGTGCACCCTACCTTGGAATTTGTGTTCCTGAGTGTGATGGAGTTAGACTCAGGTGTGACCTTTCTATACATGCCTCTTCTGTCACTTTTACTGAAACTGTGGTTGATGTATACCCAAGAGACTTCAATCTCTGGACTGTCCATATGTCAGTTAGGCCCTGAGCCTCAGCAGAGTTGAAGCTCCTACTCTCCAGTTCATTGGACTTGCACAGGTCAGCTAACAGGGAGGTGAAGATGGTCAACCACCACAGCGGAGAACCAAGAGTGCCTACAACTCCAGGCAGGAGAATAGCATCCATTAACCATGTGGGATCTAAGCCCCCTCTCAATATATACATAGAGTGGGCATCACCAACCCAGGGTCCACAAGATGGAGCAATAAAATATGGATTAGAGTGAACTTACTGGTATTCTACTATAGAACTATTGTGACTCTAGAAATGGAAGAAATTTTATCATTGATGTGGAGACAGTGGCCACAGTAGTTGCTAAGGGCAGGGAGAGGGAAGAAGAGATGTGAAGTGGGGACGTTTTTGGTACTTGGATTTGTCCGAAATGATATTGCAGGAACAGATGTTGGACATTATATATCCTGCCATAATTCACTGAATGTACTGGGGGAGAGTGTAAACTACAATGTAAACTAAAATCCATGTGATGCAGCAGTACTCCAAAATGTATTAACCAAATGCAATGAATGTGCCACAATGATGAAAGAGGTTGTTGATGTAGGAGGAGTGGGGGGGATGTGGTGTGAGGTATGTGGGAACCTCTTATATTTTTTAATGTAACATTTTTTGTGATCTATGTATCTTTTTAAAAAAAGACAATTTAATAAAAAAACAAACAAAGATTGAACTAAATTTCAAGAGCATATTGGAGGAGGTTGAAGAAAATATCAGTGAACTCAAGCAAAAACAATTGAAATTGTCTGGGATACAGAGCAGAACATAAAACAATGGAATAAAATGAACAGAGTCTGACTAACTTGTGGAACAATATAAAGTATGTCAGTACATGTAAAATAGGAGTACAAGAAAGAGTAGTGATAGATAAATGGCCAGAAAAAAATACTTAATGACAGCTAACTTTCCAAATCTGTAAGAACAAATAATCAAAGATGTCCAAAAAAATATCATGGGCGAACTTAATGAAGTGAAGGAAGAGAGTAAGGATATTAAGAAAACCCTTGGAGAGCATAATGAAGAAATTGTAAACATGCACAAAAAGGTAATTGTAACAATTAAAGAAATCAAAAATAGACTCAACAAATAATAGCAGATTTGAACAGGCAGAGGAAAGAATTCGTGATGTGGAAAACAGTACATCTGAAAGGAAACAGATGGTAACATTCATAGGTGAAAAGAGAAAAAATCCAGCAGGGACTTAGGATTTTAATGGCAGCACAAAAACACAAACATATGCATTATAGGCATCCCAGAAGGAGGAGAGAAGGGAAAGGGGGCAGAAGGGGTGTTGGTGAAAATAATGGTTGAAAACTACTGAGGGAGATGGATGTACATGCCCAGGAAGTGCAGTGCACCCCAAACAGTATAAATCTCAACAGGGCTACTCCAAGATACATCTTGTCAAATAATCCAATGTTTAAGACTAAGAGAAAATCCTGAAGGCAGCAAGAGAAAAGAGAACCATCACATACGAGGGAAGCTCAATAAGATTAAGTGCCAATTTCTCATTTGAAACCATGAAGGCAAGAAGGTAGTGGTATGGCATAGTCAAGGTACTAAAAGTAAAAATTTCCAGCCAAGAATACTTGGTCCAACAAAGCTTGCATTAAAAAATATTCACAGATAAACAGAAACAAAGAGAGTATGCAAATAAGAAACCTACCCTTCCAGAGCTACTAAATGGAATTCTTCAATCTGAAAGAAAAAACAGGAGAGACAGAATTGGAGGAGAATGTAAGAACAACTAAAAAGACAAAAAGAGAAATGAAAACAACATATGACATATGCAAATCCAAAGAAAATATACCTAATGTAAGTAATTCCTTGAAAGTAATAACACAGAATGGATTAAAGTAGCCAGTCAAGAGACACAGATTGGCAGAATGGATAAGGAAATATGACCCATCTATATGCTTCTACAAAAAAACAAACTTAGACTCAGGGATTCAAGGAGGTTGAAAGTGAATGTCTGGGAAACAATCTTACAAGCACACAATAAACAAACAAACAAGGCAGAAGTAGCTATATTAATATTGGACAAAAATTAAACGCAAAACTATTGTGAGAGACAAAGATGGACACTATATATATTAGTAAAAGGGGTAATCATTCAAGAAGAAAGAATGATCATAAACATTTATGAACCAAACCATGGCACCTGAAAATACATGAGGAAAACACTGGAAAAACTAAGTGGAGGAATAGATACCCCTACAACTATAGTGGGGGACTTTAGTACATCATTTATCACCATTAGAAAGAACATCTCAACAGAGAACCAATAAATAAAGATTTTGAATAATATATTAGAGGATCTGTACCTAATAGATATATACAGAACACTATGCCGAAATATAGCAGGATATACATTCTTCTCAAGGACATATGGATCTTTCTCCAAGATAGACCACATACTAGGTCACAGAGAAACCCTCAATGAATTCAGAAACATTGAAATCATACAAAATAATTTCTCTCGTGGAAGAATGTGGGCTATGGTGTGGACCACTGGCCATGGGGTGCAGCGATGCCCAGAGATGTACTCACCAGATGCAGTGAATGTGTCATGATGATGGGGGAGAGTGTTACTGTGGGGGGAGTGGTGAGGTGGGGGCAGTGGGGGTGAATGGGGACCTCATATTTTTTTAATGTAATATTTTTTAAAAAATGAATAAATTGAGTAGAATTTGGAAAAAAAAATGAGTAAAAGACCAGAAGAGATATTTTCTAAAGAAGAAGTACAGATGGAAAAAAACACATGAAAAAATTTCAACGTCAGTTGGTATTATTGAAATTCAAATCAAAGCTACAATGAGGCATCATTTCATGCATACAAGAATGACCACTATTAACTAAACAGAAAACTAGAAGTATTGGAGAGGATGTAGAGAGATAGGACCCTTATTCACTGCTGGTTGGAATGTGGAATGGTACAGATACTGTGATGGTCTGCTTGGTGGTTCCTAAGGAAGTTATATATAGACCTTCCATGTGACCTGATGATACTGCTACTAGGTATGTACCTAGAAAAACTGAGAGCAGTGACACAAACAGACTTCTGCATACTGATGTTCATAGTTACATTATTCACAATTGCCAATAGATGAAAACAACTCAGGTATCCATCACCTGAAAAAATGGATAAACAAATTCTTTTACATACATATGATGGAACACTGTGCAGCTGTAAGAATAAATGAAGTCATGAAGCATATGGCAGTATGGATGAAATTGGAGGACATTATGTTAAGAGAATTAAGACAGGCACAAAAGAACAAATATTGTATGAATTTTCTATTATGAAATAAATATAATGAGCAAACTCATGGAGTTAATAGCGAGAGTATATTTCATCGGAGATTAGAATATGGTTAAAGAATGGAAAGCTGAAGTTTAATTTCTTGAGAAGTGGTAAAAATTTTTTGTAAGTGTTTGGAAATAAATATAAAAGTTGAAAGAACATCATAGGATTTGTAATTACTCGTGCTAAATATGGGTATGACATTGGTGTTTTTGTTTTGTTTTCTTTGGAGTAAGGAAAATGCTCTAGTATTTATTGAACAGAGGATTGCTCAACTCAGTGATTTTACCAAATCTTACTGATTATTCACTTTAGATAAATTGTGTGGTTATGAATAAAAATACATAATAGAGTGGATTGAAGGAAAATACACAAAATGTAAGTTATGAACTATAAGTAGTAGTAATACCATGACAATGCTTTTTCATAAATTATTACAAATTTCTCACAACAATGGAAGATACTGGTGATGGGGTGATGTATGTGAGCACTGTATGATGTTTTTATGTAAGTTCAAAACTTTTACTATACATTTATTTTTTATATATGTTCATGTATGAATGGTATATGTCAATAAATTATTTTTAAATGAAAAAATATGACAAAAATTGTATTCCAACAAATTAAATAATATGGAAGAAATAGAAAATTTCCAGGAAATTCATTAATTATCAAAATAGACTCAAGAAGAAATAGATCTGAATCTCTGGACTGACAATGTGATAGCCAGGCCCTGAGCCTCAACAGACTCCAGCACCTACAATCTGATTTTTTGGACTCACCTCACTCAGCTAAGATAGAGTTGAAGAAGGATGACCACCACACCATGGAGCCTAGAGTGCCTACAACTGAAAGTGAGAGGATTGCATCCAGCATCCATGTGGAATCTGAGCCTCCTCTTGACATAGAGGTGCAATGGACACAACCAATCCAATGTCCACAGAGAAAAGGTGGCATTGGAGTGGGAAAAGTGGACAGGTGGGTAATGGGTATGGGGAATGGCAGGAAGAGACGAGATGTGGAGGCGTCTTAGGGACTTGGAGCTGCCCTGGATGGTGCTTCAGGGGCAATCACCGGACATTGTAAATCCTCACAGGGCCCACTGGATGGAATGGGGGAGAGTATGGGCCATGATGTGGACCATTGACCATGAGGTGCAGAGGTGCCCAGAGACGTACTTACCGGGTGCAATGGATGTGTCATGATGATGGGAATGAGTGTTGCTGGGGGGGGGAGTGGTGGGGTTGAAGGGGTCCTCATATATATATTTTTTAATGTAATATTTTTACAAAATCAATTTAAAAAAAAAAAGAAGAAATAGAAGAACCTCAAAAAAAAACTAAAAACTGTGTGACTATTTGATGTTGAATGGACTCAAGAAAACATGTCCTTAGAGTAATTCCATTCCTGTAGGGGTGATCTCATTCTAAGTGGAACCCTTCAATTTGGTCATTTCATTTAAGGACATTTTAATTAGATTGTTTAGTAAGGCTGGGCTCTAGGGGGTCTTAATCCCCTTACTGGGGTCCTTTATAAATTGTATGAATACAGAGAGAGAAATGGTGAAAAAAAGATCAGAAACAGAGAAAGAATGCTTTGGGAGATAGAAGCTGAAATCACCAGAACACAAAAAGAGAGAAAGTCACAAAGCAGGAAGCAGGAAGCAAGGGAGCTCAGAGGAGGAGAGAGAGCCCCAGCAGACACCACCATGTGCCTTGCCATATGAAGAAGGAGTCCAGTATAACTGGTGGCCAGTCTTCAGAGAGAAAAGCACTGCCTGATGGAGTCTTGATTTGGACATTTTCATAACTTCAGAATTGTAAGGTTAAAAGCTAATAAATCCTCATAATAAAAGCCAATCCATTTCTGGCACATTACCCTTAGTAGCTTGCAAAGACAGATAACCTGTAACAAGTGAAAGTGGAACTTTCCACCAAAGAAAAATTCAGTACCAAATGGCTCCAATGGTGAATATACTTAACAGTTATGGAATTAGCACCAATTCTTCTTAAACTCTTCCAAAGAATTCAATAGGACATTTTTTAATTCATTCCACAAATCCAGTATTATAGATAACAAAGCCTAATAAAATATTATAAGAAATGAAAACCACAGCACAATTTCCATTATGAATGCAGAGCAAAAATGCCTAACAAAATACAGCAAATTGAATAAATCATATATTGAAAATATTAAACACCATGACCAAGTGGTATTTATGCCAGGGATGCAAGGGAGGTTCATCCTCATTTCATAAAAATATGAAAACAAGTCAATGTAATGAATTAAATAAATAGAAAAAGTAATTTTAAAAAACCACAATTATCTCAATAGATGCATAAAAGGCATTTGGCAAAATCCAGCACCATTTATTTTTAAGAACACTCAGAACACTAGGACTGGAATGCTGCCATCAGCTCAGCAATAGATTGGCTTGAAGGGAAAGCAATGTAGAACTTAAAGAAGTAAAGGACAGAAACAGACACAAGAGAGGAGATAAAGATGGGAGCAGGGGACTCACAGCTTCTGGAACTGAGAGCCTCAACCCTAGTTTCCACATCGTATTTATTGGAAACTACCAAGCAGCTGTTCACTATTAGAACTGCAACATCATCTACAATATTAGGGAACAACTGCAACATCTACAATAGAACAGGTGTAACATTTACAATAAGGAACAGGTAAGCCAGTTTCCAACATTTCCCCCTTTTTGTTTTTGCAAAGTCTATGCTAATGACATTTCACTGACTACCAGCTTTCTGCATATTTTCACTTTTAGGTTTGAACAATACTCATTAAATTTTTTCTCAATACATTTGGTTCCAGGATTGTTCAAACTTAAGAGATTTACATATTCATTCAACAAGGTACATTTATATATCACTTACAATTCATCAGATCACTTAAGTACACAATACGTTTCAATATTACAGTTCTGACTCGATCAAAAATGATCTCATTTTCCCCAGTTTGTACAGTGCTCTTAGTATCTTCCCTGGATCTGGGGCCATATCCAATTCACAGGCTAAGTCAATAACCACCACCTTCTCCCCCCCTTTTTTTAAAAAGCAGCCTGCTGAAGGTCCTCCTACTCCCATGAAGGACCTTTCCTAATTAACACATCTCAGTGAGGGATAAAAGATTTTTAGTATTCCAAAAGTATTACAAATTATATTAACATGAGAAAACATTGTACATTATCAATTACAGCAGAGAGTATAGTTTTGTCTTACCCAATGAAACAACATACAATAATTTGATAGAGTAAGGGCCTTACAACTTGTTGCAATTGTTTGCCTATTGTAGGCCCTTAAAATACCATTGTCTCTGATGTTTCTTAGAAGGGTCACTGCCACAGATTTCTACTGTGCAGCCAGATTCATTGCCACCAGACCAGGGCAGAAAGCCTTGAGGAAGAACAGCAGAAGTTCACAGTTTTTGCACCTTTTGTATTCATTCAGGCTTGTTTTACTTTTACAAAACACATTATCTCACTGAATGCTACCACAAGATTTTCAAACTAGCTCTATGCATCTAGTTATGTCCTGCATATCTCCATACTAACCATTTTATTTTAGGACAAAATCACCTTATAACATTTCAGTTAGCATCCCACATACTTTTTACCTTTTTCAACATTCACTTAATTTTTACATCTTTCATTTTATCCTTCCTTTCTCTTTTTCTCTTTTTCTTTTATCCTCCTTTCTCTTTCTCTTTCTTTTTCCTTCCTTTTTCTTTTTCTTTTATCCTTCTTTCTCTTTCTCCTTCCTTTATCTCTTTTTCTCTTTGTATCATTTCTTTTTGAACAGTCACACACACTGAAACAATTACAACACGCCCACTGACGTTGAACAAACACAAAAGCAGTTCCATATATACTAACCTAGAATTTTTAATTGATTTTAAATTGACTTTTTATATGCTCTCAAGCTGCCCTGTCTTCTGCCTTTTCTCTGTTTCTTTCCTCTAACATTCATTTTGTTAATTATTCTTCTTGCTTTCTTTTATAATCCAAAATTTCTTTTCCAGTTTTCCTCCTTTCATTTTCCTTCTTAATTCCTTTCTGTCCCCAAGCCATACTTGCTTTATGATGCTGTGCTTGAGCAAGGTTCTGTAGTTTACATACTTTGATGTAAAACCACTCTAGTCTTCAGAATGAGACCTAGCCATGCAGTTTTCAGTGTCTGTCTCTCCATCTGCGTGACTGGAGGTTCTGGGTTCCACAGGTATTTTCCTGTGTTTTGACATTCATGGTATGGCTTTATCTGATGAGGTGGTACCCACACGACGTTCTCTGTCTCCTGGGGAAATACAAGCAAACCCTTGAGGACTTTGAAGGCTTTCCAAACAACTCGGGGCTCTGCACCATTACAATCACTTTAATTTCACTCAGGGTGATCCTTCTTCCATTCAAGTCCCTTTTCTGGCACCAGTTACTGCAAGCCTTCTTCCCTTTAATGCCCCAAATTGGGCTCCAGTTGCTGCGATTAGCTCAGCAATAGATTGGCTCAGAGGGAACCTTCGTAGCGAGCTTTACAAAATAAAAGGACAGAAAGAGAGACACAAGAGAGGAGGTAAAGGTGGGACCAGGAGACTCACAGCTTCTGGGATTGAGAGCCTCGACCCTAGTTTCCACATTGTATTTATGGGAAACTACCAAGCAGCTGTTTGCTATTAGAACTGCAACATCATATACAATAATAGGGAACAACTGCAACATCTAAAATAGAACAGGTGTAACATTTACAATAAGGAACAGGTAAGCCAGTTTCCCACAGCACTGGAAGGAAAGGTTCTCAACATAATAAAGGCAATTAATGAAAAATCTACTACAATAGCATTCTCAATGGTGAAATACTGAAACCTTTCCTCTTAAGATTAGGAAGAAGACAAGGATGCCAACTTTTTCACTGCTATTCAATATAATACTATAAGTACTAGCCAGGGTACTTAAGTAAGAAAAAGAAAGGCATGCAAATTAGAAAGGAAGAAGGAAAACTATCTTTATTTGTAGATTACATGATTACATATATATTTATAGAAAATCTAAAGAAATATACACGGAAATTATTAGACTATTAAATTAATAACTGAGTTCAGCAAAGTAACCATGTAAAAGATCAAAAGGGGAAATTAAGGGAAGCAAATTTGGCTCAACATATAGAGCATCTGCCTACCACATGGGAGGTCCATGGTTCAAACCCAGGGCTTCCTGACCAGTGTGATAAGCTGGCCCACATGCCGTGCAAACAAGGAGTGCCAAGTCACGCAGGAGTGTCCCCCACATAGGGGAGCCTCACACTCAAGGAGTGCACCCCATAAAGAGAGCCACCCAGTGGAAAAGTGCAGCCTGTTCAGGAGTGGCACCACACACGCACAGAGCTGATGCAGCAAGATGTTGCAACAAAAAGAGACTCAGATTCCTGGTGCTGCTGGCAAGAATATAAGTGGACATAGAAGAATACACAGAGAATGGACACAGAGCAGACAACTGGGGAGGGGGAGGGTGGGGAAGGCAAGAGAAATAAATAAATAATAAATCTTTTAGAAAAGGGGAAAATTAAGAAAACAATTATATTTACAATATCATCAAAGGGATAAAATACATAGGAACAAGTTTATTCAAGGATATAAAAGACTTCTATATTGAAAACTGTGTAAAATACATTGATAAAAGACATTTAATATGACCTAAATAAGTAGAAGATAGTGCATTTAATGGACTGGAAGAGTTACTATGCCAAGAGGTGAATATTACACAAAGTGATCTATGGATTTAGTGCAATGCCTACCAAATTTCAGTAGCCATTTTTGCAGAAATGGAAAATGCAAAATTCACGTGGAATTTCAAGGTGTCTCAAATACACAAAAATGTTTGGAAAAAAAACAGAATTGAAGAACTCACACTTCCCAACTTCAATTGTAAATATAAAGTAACTAAAACAGCTGTGGTATGGGAATAAAAATAGACAAATAGACTATTTGAACAGAATTGAAAATCCATAAATAAACCAACACATCTCTCATAAATTGATTTTTTAGAGAAGTTGGAGTTTAATAGAAACATACATAAAATATAGTTTCCACAATCACTCATTATTAAAGCTTTGCATTTATGTTCTATATTTATAACAATTAATGAAAGAATATTTTTATAATTACACTATTAACTATATTCCATCATTTAACATAGGTTTCTATGTGTGTGTTATACAGTCCTGTTTTTTTATTCTATCAACAGAAAAACCACCCAAAATGTATCCTGCTACCAATATTCATGTACATAGTTGAGGGCAAACATGAATAATGCCACTATGAACATTGGTTTGCAAATATCTGTTTGACTCCCTGCTTGGGTATATACCTGGAATTTACCATGCTAAAATTTCTGAGGAAAAGCCAAACTATCTTCCACAGAGACTTCACCACTTTACATTCCCACCAGCAATGAATGAGTGTTCTTCTCCACATTCTCTCCCCAATACTTGCAATTTTCAAATTTTTAAAAAAGCTGTTATTTTAGTGGGTGTGAAATGGTATCTCATTTTGGTATAGATTTGTATTTCCCTAACACCTAATGATGTTGAGAATCCTTTCTTGCCCTTTTGAACCATTTAGGTATCTTTGTTAGTGAAATGTTTAATCAAGTATCTGCCTATTTTTAAATTGGATTCTTGTCTTTTTATTGCTGAATTGTGGGGTTTCTTTATATATTCTGGATGTTAACCTCTTGTCAGATATGTGATTTCTAAGTGTATTCTCCCATTGAGTAAGTTTTCTTTTCACTTTCATGATAATGCCCTTTGATACACAAAAGAAGTTTTCATTTTCATAAGTGTATCTATTATTTCATCTGTTGTATTTCATTTTATCTATTATTTCACTTGTTGCTTGTGTTTTGGGTATGAATTTAAGAAATCAGTGCCAAACACAGTGTCCTGAACATGCTTCTCTATGTTTTCTTCTGTTAGGTTAATCATCCTGGTTCATATATTTAAGTATTTGGAATATTTAGAGTTAATTTTCTATATGGTGTGAGACAGGGAAGCCCCCTTCATACCTTTGCCTGTGGGTATTCAGTAATCCCAGCAGCATGTATTGAAGAGACTGTTCATTTCCTATTGAGTGGATTGGTGGGTTTGTAAAAAACAAATTGGCATAGATACAAAAATCCTCAATAAAATACTTGCATATCAAATCACAAAGCACATTAAAAGAATTATACAACATGGTCAAGTGGGTTTTATTCCAGGTATTCAAGAGAGGTTTAATGTAAGAAAATCAATTAACAAACCAAAGGAGAAAAATCACATGATCATCTCAATTGATGCAAAAAAGGCATTTGACAAAATACAGGATATTTTCTTGATAAAATCACTCTGAAAGATAGGAATTAGAAGGAAAATTTATCAGCATGATAAAGGGCATATATAAAATACAGCTAATATTATGCTCAATGGGAAAAGGTGGAAGCTTTCACCCTAAGATCTGGAACAAGATAAGAATGCCCACTACCACCACTGTTATTGAGTATTTTGAATAATAATAATAACAAGAGCAATTAGGCAAGAAAATAAATAAAAGGCATCTAAATTAGAAAAGAAGTAAAACTTGCACTATTTGCAGATGACTTGATCTTATATATAGAAAGTCCCATAAAATCTATATAAAATACAAAGCTACTAGAGCTAATAAATGAATTCAGCAAAATGGTGGAGTACAGATCAATATGCAATAATTGTAGTATACTATAAACCAGTAAGAACAATCTGAGGAAGAATTCAAGAAAAATATTCCATTTACAATTACAATTAAAAATAAAAAATCTAGGAATAAATTTAAGTAAGGATGTAAAGAACCTAAATATGAAAAATGACAAAACTTTTTCAAAAGAAGTCAGAGAAGATCTAAGTAAATGGAAAGCCATTCCATGCTCATAGATTGGAAGAGTAAATATTGCCAAGCTGTCAATTCTACTTCAAATGGTTCCAGATTCAATGCCATCCCAATCAAAATTTCAACACCCTCTTTGCAGAAAAGGAAAAGCCAATCATTGAATTTATGTGGAAGGGAAGGAGTACCATATTGCCAAAACAATTTTGAAAAATAAACATGATGTTGAAGGACTCACGCTTCCTAATATTAAAAATTAATACATGGGAAGTGGACTTGGCCCAGTGGTTAGGGCACCCATCTACCACATAGGAGGCTCATGGTTCAAACCCCGGGCCTCCTTGACCTGTGTGGAGCTGGCCCATGAGCAGAGCTGATGTGCGCAAGGAGTGCCCTGCCACACAGGAGTTTCCCCCACGTAGGGGAGCCCGACAGGCAAGGAGTGGGCCCCATAAGGAGAGCCACCCAGCATGAAAGAAAGTGCAGCCTGCCTAAGAACAGCACCACCCACAAGGAGAGCTGACACAACAAGAGGACACAACAAAAAGAAACACAGATTCCTGGTGCTGCTGACAACAGAAGCGGACAAAGAAGTAAATGCAGCAAATAGACACAGAGAACAGACAACAGGGGTGGGGGGAATGGGGAGAGAAATAAATAAATAAATCTTTTTAAAAAATTAATACAAAGCTACAGTGGTAAAAATAGCATACTTGCATAAGGATAGATATAAATTAAAAAATTTGTATTGACAATCCGAAAAAAACCTGATGACATATTGCAAATATAGTATTATGAGCTTTTATATAAAATACAGCATAACTCATTAAAATGCATTTGCTTTTAACTATGTTGTGCCTTCAAAATATATGATAAGGGATATCTTGTTCTCCCACAGCACTGGATGCCTAGAAATTTCACTGAGGTGAAGGCCCCTGAATTTTTGTTGGATTTGTTTCCCATCTTCTGACATGCAAATATCTTACCAATAAGACTGCAGTAGTTGTGTGGTATTATTTACCACTGAACCTATGTAATAAGATTTAAAGTCCAGAAGTGAGAGTCCTCCATTTTCTCTCTTCCTTTTTAAGGTGTTTCCGGTATTCAAGGTCACTTATCCTTCCAAATAAGTTTGCTAATTGTGTCTTCCATTTCTTTAAAAAATGCTCGTGGAATTTTTATTGGGATTGCATTGAATCTGTATATCAATTTGGGTAGAATTGCCATCTTAATGATATTTGGTCTTCCAATCCATGAGCACAGAACATTCTTCCATTTATTTAGGTCTTTTTTTTTTCTTTTACCAATGCACTATAGTTTTCTGAATAGAAGAGATTCACTTCCATAGGTAAGTTTATTCCAAAATGTTTGATTCTTTTAGTTGCTCTTGTAAACGGAATTTTCCCCCTAACTTCTACCTCAGAGTGTCTATTACTAGTGTATAGAAACACTAATGATTTGTGTTTCTTAAATCATTCCTATGGGTGTGGCCCATTATAAATAGGACATTTTAATGCAGTTACTTCAGTTATGTTGTGGCCCAAATGAATCCGGTGGATTTTAATCCAGATTATGGAGCCCTTCATAAGGAGAGTAAAAGTTGAAGAGAGAGACCACAGGGATTAACCAGATCTTGAAGAGAAGGGAATAGGAAAGAGAACTGTGTATTGTCATGTAACATAAAAAGCAAGGAACTTCAAGATTGCTGTTGAGCAAACTGATACTGATTCTGGCAGGAAGTAAGTCACTGAAATTGCGGGCCAATAAATTCCTTTTGTTATGCCAACCTATTTTGTGGTCTTTGTTCAACAGCTAGGAAACTAAGACAGTAGCCATTCTATTGGACATGAAAGAGTATCTAATTCTGGTTTTGATTTGGATTTACCTAATGGTTAAAGAATTTAAGAGTCTTTTCATGTGCACAATAAGACAAAAGATATCAAATACTTAGCGGTCATTATTCATAGATGATGGAACTGTCTCCACAGGAAATATTAAAGACCACAGAAAATATTATGAAAACTTAGCATAAATATAAATATAAAATACAAAAAAAAATTATATTACCTTCAAATAGACCTATAGGTTAAAGCTGAGGAGCTTGTATATAAAATACTGCATAACTAGTTAAAATGCACTTGCTTTTAAGTATATTGTGCCTTCAAAATATATGATAAGTGGCAAGGGGGTGGTTTGGTGTTGGATGGGATGATAGTGTTGCATTGATGTGCATGGGATGGGCAGCTAGAATGTGAAGGTGAGTAGGACGTGAAGTGTTAGGTGGAACTATCCATGGAAGAGGGGAGGTCTGGAGGAAGGAACAGGTGAACCCTGGGGATTTGTAAGTCTGTGCTTGAAATTACAATGGTGGGAATGATCTATTAGCAAATATGGCAGGCGATGGTTATTAGTGCAGGGCATCAGGGGTGGGTGTATATGTGGGAAAGGATGCACCTGGGGCATGGGTCTATGGAATATGAAAGTGTTCATCTTGTCATAGAGTGTTATATCAGTGGGTGGACTCCACACAATAAACAAGAAAATATTAAACTCCCATCCTGGAGAGTGCTGCTAGGTTCTCAAATATAGGGGCAAGAGTCTCATGAAAACATAAGCAGTGACTAATAAAAGAAAACAAACCAAGTGATGCATTTAAAAAAAGACCTTAACCATAAGGGAGAAATATTAAATACAAATAAGTTTCTATGGCTAAAGACTTCAAAGTGAGTCAGGAGGTCTTTCCAGAGGTTACACTTATGCATGTCTTAGGAGGATCTTCCTGACCACCGCAGTAAGCAGTGCCTTAAGGAGGGAGACTTCTTTTTTTTTTCTTTTTTTTTATTGATTTTGTAATAATATTACATTAAAAATATATATGTGAGGTCCCATTCAACCCCCCCCCACCCCACCTCTCCCCCCCCCCCCCCCCCAGCAACACTCGTTCCCATCATCATGACACAGCCATTGGATTTGGTAAGTACATCTTTGGTCACCTCTGCACCTCATAGTTCTGAGAGCTTTAGAAATATCTGGACACTAGAGGAGGGGCCAACAACCCC